>NC_090652.1:142778972-143378972 GCF_040937935.1 Hyperolius riggenbachi | reverse complement strand
CGCGCTAAGCACAGATGCGAACATTAACAGGGTCACGGGCAATGGTGGTGGTCTGGAGGAAGACACAGGAAGACTGTGGAGGATCCAGAAACTTCTCTCCTAGGTAAGTATCTGTTCTCTAAGTTACAATCAGCCTAGAGTTTCTTTAACTACTCTCCATTCAACATCTCCTATGGTAAATCACTCCAATAGTAACATAAAGCTAATCTAAACCTAACCTTCCCTCCTAGCACAATTTATAAACAATAAAATACCACCATGTTTAAGCATTTTGTACAAGTCAATTAAATGAGCGCATTTCAATAAACATCCCTTCTGTACGCATTGACAGGCCTTTGAAATTTTACTCTGCAGAATGAATCACATCTTCACTGAGCATTTTCAAGCATTGCTTCAATTTCTTATATTATTGCTCAATGTAAATTTAATCAAACATAAAAGTTTTCTGAAAAGCAAATGCACTTTGTAAGATAAAGGGTACATCAAAGTGCATGGCACAGGGAATATAAAAAATGGATGAATAAGCTTTTCACAGCAATTTCACAGACCCTTTACATAATAACTGGGAAAATGTTGGGGTAACAGATACACATTAGGTGTAATGTATTAAAGTGGGACAAAACTCTGATATAACATTCAATAAAAATGTGTTTTCCTACTTTTTATTTCCCATAGTTATCATATTTGCTTTTGTGCCCAAGTAATATTGTCTGTCTACAAATTACAAAATTCCCAAAGTACAGTTAATCTGCTCTGAAAGCTGCCATTGCATTTTATTGCATAGCTGCTGTATTTATAACGTCAGTAGAGGACAGGATGGATGGCACCAGATGCTGACTGTGGGGTGACTCTGTGTAGCTCACCTATTAGGGTTGTGCTCATGTTAACCAATCCAAATGCATATAGATAGGCAGAAGAAGGAGCACCAACTCTGCTCATAGGATTTATTGTAATTACACAGGCATACAGGTAACAAGCAATGTATAGGATACCAACCTTACAGTCGTTTCATAACAACTGCGGCTTCTTCAGAGACCAAAAGAGGTATCAAAGGTTATGCAGATAAGCAGTCATTTTTATACATACAGTACAGCTACTTACTACTCCACACTGTCTAATCACCGCTACCGAGTGTGCGCTGCAGTTATTGCAGCCGCGTACGCTTCTGGGATGTGACCCGCCCACTTTTGGGATCACATGACGTCATGCCCAATCGGCGCTCAGGAAGAGGGATAGGTTCCCTCTTCCTGAGCGCTGATTGGGCATGACGTCACGTGATCCCCAGAAGTGGGTGGGTCACATCCCAGAAGCGTACGCGGCCATAACGACGCACTCGGTAATGGTGATTAGACAGTGGGGGCGTGGTAAGTAAGTAGCTATACTGTATGTATAAAAATGACTGCTTATCTGCATAACCTTTGATACCTCTTTTGGTCTCTGAAGAAGAGCAAGTTGCCTATACCTTGCTTGTTGCCTGTATGCCTGTGTAACTCTATGAGCAGAGTTGGTGCTACGTCTTCTGCCTATCTATATACTTCTGTATTTATACAGTATAGTAAAATGTATCTAGTGATCACTTCTCAGCTGCACACATACTTGAAGCAGAAATAGCTCAGTTGCAGTACTTTGCTAAAGTTTACTAAATGTATCTGACAAAGGAATGTAAACAAAAGATAATGTTATTCCCTCTTATTATGCAGTCAGAAGCTGCCCACTAAAGTAAGGCACTTTCCACTGAAGAACAAAGTATTGTTTTTAACAGTTTTAATGCTGTTCTTCTACTTTTTTGTGTGTGTGTGTGCTGTAAATAATCTTTTAGAGAAAAGAGGAAATGCTGAGGTTCATATCACTTTAAGGAAGAAGTTAAGATAACTTTGCGCGCAAACATCCGGGAATTTGTAAATAAGTCCCTGAGACTTATTTAGGAAAGGGCAAACAGCCTACTGAAATAATCAATTTTAACTTCTCCATAGTGACAGAATTGACAGCCTTTTCTCCACTGTATTGATTGCCAAATCGCAGCAGTCAGTTTCATTGGGGTGAATGCCATACATTACAATGAAGAAGTTAACCAGTTTTCCCACAAATCAGTGCAATGCAAGTCAATGGGTCAAGTAACACTACATTTTATGCCAAAAAGTAATGGTCATAGTTGATCATTTATTTCCCCTTTCAAGTAAATAGAGCTGTGGAACCCCATTTGCCACTTTAGAGTAATTACTGTATGGCAATCAAAGCACTGATCACCAAGGGAAAAAATGGAACTGTAATGAATTTGGTGTTATAAAAGTGGGGATTCATTTGTGAGAAAGAGAGAACAAGAAATGTGTGCTAGTTCTTTATGAATAGTTAGAAGGTAATAGAAGGTAAATTAGCCAACCATGGGCTTCATTCAATCGTTTTCCCCAATTTAGGGGTACTTAACCTTTAACGCAAACCTAAACTGAAAAATAAAAGTCAAAATAAACATGCCCACATCATACTTACCCCCCGTGTATCAGTAATAATGCTTGAGACATAGGTAAGCATGGATCTTGCACATCAGTTGTCCTGTCAGTTTTAACTGACAGCAATTGATATAGTAAAAAAGGGTTGTAAGGCTTTCAGCTTCTTGAGAGATATGTCTGACTAAATCTAGTCAGAACTGGAAGGAATCGTTGTTTGAAGAAAATGGTGAGCTTCTGAGAGCAACTGAGGAGGTAAGTATTTAATATTAATTTGCAGGTACATCGTATTTTATTTAAATAATTTTACTTGGTTAAGGTTCACTTTAAGAAATGTGGGTAATTACAGAGAACACCTATTTGGTCTTAACTACTATATTTACCCCCATTGATCAGTTTTTACTAATTGTTGGTATGGCTTTGTGGGTAATAGCAGTGAAAATCTCAGACTTCTGCAATTTTGGAAATTGTGGGTGCTTTGCAACCCATTCTAGCGCCAGTGGGTCCCCCCAGGCATTATATCCTTTTGCCTGTTACCTAGTAACTAAAACAGGTATTGAGGGGTACACTGCAGTTAAACAACAATGAAGGTCTGGCAGAGTTTTAACCATACCTCAGTCATTATAAAACTGAAAAAGAAGTTGGAGTTGGCATTTGATTTTTATTTAGAATAGCTCTTAAAGGAAACCCGAAGAGAGAGGCTGAGATCTTGATTGTTTTTTAAAAATGCCATTTGATGCTGACAGCTTCAGTCATCTAACAGTTTGAAGTAAGTTGAAAGCAGGACAAATGTTTCAGGTGGAAACCTGAATGACACGTAAAAGGCAAAAACACACCACAGGCAGTAGCCCGAAGCTGTCATACAAATAGATTTTTACTGCAACATACTATCAAACACAGAGATGCAGTTCTACTTGTGCTGCAAAGTTAAGAAAGAACCCAAAGGAAATTGTTTTTTTCCCTTTTTTAAATGACATCAAAACAGTATATTGTTCTTAAATTGTTCTTCTTAAATTATTCTTAAATTTCTTATTCATTGTTTTTGTTTTGGCATTATTTTTTAAGATTTCTTTTGTTCTAATAACTAAATATACTAAAGAGTAATTATGGTTTAAATGGAGGTAGAACACACACCAGCTGTCACCTAGTAACAAGCACAACTGCAAACTGGTATGAGCCATAAAGATTCAGCATTGTTAGGAATCATAGGAAGTGTAGTTTTGCATTCAGCAAGCAAGTGGTCCAGCTTCAGTCCCACCCATTGGTCTTCTGCTAGAAGAGGACAGCAGGACTGGAATGATGATATCATCAGGATATTAGAAGTAAGTTAAGCCATAATAAAATTGAATGCAGAATGTTATCAAAAATACTGGAGGAAAATTTGCACTCATCAGACAGGAAGCTGAGCATTGCACGTACTTGGATATTCCAACATGACAATGATCCAAAACACCAGGCCAAGTCGACCTGTCATTGGCTACAGCAAACAAAAGTGAGGGTAGGGTCACATTTGTGGTTACAGAAAAATGGCAGCAGTTTTCTGCGGCCAAATCCCATTCTTTTTCCCTCTAGGGAAAACCGCACAATGCTCCCAGTGCACTGTGATTGTGCATTGGGAAGTATTATGTGTGTTTTCGCAGACGTTTTCGTGTTGCTGAAAACGCATTTGATTTTTGCCAAGTGTGACCCAAGCCTGAGGGTCTTTTAGTGGCCATCTCAGACTCCTGACCTCAATATCATTGAGCCACTCTGGGGAAACCTCAAATGTGCATGCAAGACAGCCCAGTAATAATTTGAGGGAACAGGAAGCTTTTTGCCAGGAATAATGGGCAGCTTTACCATCTAAGAAGATAAAGAGCCTCATTGACAACTACCACAATACTTTAAAGTGAACCTCCAGACTAAAAATCTACTCAGCAGAACTGAAAAGGCTTGGTGTTTCCTTAACAGTTTCACAGCATCAGAACTTTGTTTTTCTTATAGAAGTCTAATTTTTAGCTGCATTTTTAGCTAAGCTACGCCCCATCAAAGAAAACTGCCCGGGCTTTTTTCCCCTGATGCTGTGCAAAGCATGAGGGGATTTCCTATGTTGTTATTCACATTACCTAGCAAGTGGGAGGGGTCATCAGCACACAGGTCAGTTGGAACTGTATCTCATGCTCCCTGTCACCTCCTTTCAACCAAAAATATGTCTGCCCTTATGAAATCACAAACCTCTGCCTGTTTTTTTTTAAAACAGGGTGGGTAAGAGATTATATTACCTATTTTAATTAACATAACTAATGTAACTTAATGACAGTGTGTTTGTTTAGGCTGAAGTTCCTCTTTAAGCTGTCATTGATGTTAAAGGGGGCAATACACAGTATAAATAACTGTGAAATGTAAACTTTTGATCAGGGTCATTTGGGTAGTTTGTGTAGTGATTATGATTGAAAAATAGTAAACACAGTTGTTGAAGGATACATGGCTTCAGCCAACCACTAACCATGAGTGAAAGAAAAGTTTTAGTGTTATTATTAATGTTCTATGAAAAACAATTAAGGAATCATAATTTCTGCAAGGTATGTAAACTTATGAGCACAACTGTATATGGGTGTGTACATGTAATGACAGCGCTTGAAAATTTTGGTGCACTGTAAATCAAAAATGTTGTTTTGTGCTCTGGATGTACTATAGCCAGATGAGTCCAACGGTAGATTATCGGTAATGTTACCAATATTCTACAACCGTCTATTGTGACCTAACTCTCACATTAACTCTCTTCTACCTACGCCTAGCACTTTTATGCCTCTGCTTAATGCAGTTTAGCGCATTCATCCCTATGAGCTTTATTGTTGAAAAGATTTTAAGTACTTTAAATTTAATCAGATGAGACTCCGGAAAGTGTATGGGGGACTTTGTAGGAGTTCCCTCCATGATTTTAGACAGAACAAAATGCATATATAGTATTGATTTTCGCTTTAAATCTGGCAGGCATAATAATAACTCCAGTATTTTTATAGCGCTTTTCTCCTGTGGGATTCAAAAGAAGCAGCCAGTAGAGCGCACTCAGCAGGCAGTAGCAGTGTTAGGGAGTCACGCCCAAGAACTCCTTGCTGAATAGGTGCTGCCTTACTGAATAGGAAGAGCCAAAATTTGAACCCAGGTCTGGAGGCAGAGCCCTTAACCTTTTGCTGACTGTGTGTAGTAAATCCTACACCGCACTTGTGGCTGCCTAAGCCTGATGCGGTGTAGGAGTTACACCACCTGCCGTTTGCACTCATGACAGCTGACATCTCTCCTCAGTGATCAGGAGCCATGAAGATTGGCTTCTGATCACGTGATCATTACGATCGCTGGCAGATCGTAGTGATCTCAATTAGCAGCGGAGGTCTAAGAGGAAGAAGAGGATCCACTCACCTTCCTGACGTCCCCCTGGCGATCGTCGCTCCCCTTCGCTCTGGCTGTCATCCCCACTTGCTTTGTGTTAAAGTGGATCTGAGGTGAACTTTTACTCATTGCATAATTGTGTTCCTTTCCTATTGTTTATAGGGCATTCCTCAAGCCAAATACTTTTTTGTTTTAATATTCTAATTTCCTATAAACTAAATAAACCATGCCCACAGGTTTTCAGAGAGACTTGGCAGTAGCAAGGTCTCATGGGAGCTCAGTCTGGGGAGGTGGAGGGGGAGGAGGTGTTACTAGCCATTGATTTCAGAGGCAGAGGGGAGGAGGGGGATTAGGTTTTTTTTTACAGGCTGAGTGCTCAAGATACAGATAAGCCTGCCTCTGTGTAATGTTTACAAACAACATGGCTGCTGTCATTGTATCACAGGAAGAAATAATCATTTTCTATTAAAGCTGTTTGCAGTTAGATTTGCTGTGTAAACTATCTAAACTTTAGATAAAATATATAGACAAGTTACTTGTTATAGTTAGTTTTTCATCTCGGATCCACTTTAAGTGTTGGGTCTCAGCTTGATAACGTCATCAAGAAACAACCTGGAACTTAACGGCAGTGCAAGTGAGAATGACGGCCAGAGCAGAGGGGGCTGGAGCTGCTCATCGCTGGAGCCTGGGAGGTGATTAAAGGCTGCTGGCAATACGGGGGACACCTGGCCACACTGGGGACACCGTGCCCAGCTAGCCCTACTAGGGATCCGGCTGCCTGAACACCCCCCCCCCCATGCAACCCCCAATGTAAAATGGCCTGGTCCTTAAGGGGGAGTTAGGCAGCCGATCCCCAAAGGGTTACACTATCCAGCCACTAAATATGTAAAGAGTAATTGCATACAAAACAGCATATGATATAAATAACTACAGAAAACCAAAGACCACAATTATGCCTTTGATGTTTATTGGAGAATAATGATTTTGGATGATTTTGTAACAGCTTACACAAACAGAGCAATCTTGTTCTATGTGGTAGGAAAGAGTGTTTCTGTGCTGTCTGTAAACATTATGACATGTGACATGTACATGCTGCTGCAGTGACAGAGGATGAGCAGTCTTTGTTTGTTTGTCATCAGAAAATCTAAACTCAGCAATGTATTACAGAAATATTGCATGTTTACAGCTCCCATTCTACTTACAATAACATTTAGAAAAAAGTTCCTGTTTCAAGTTCACCTTCATAAAATATTTCATATTACATTGTATTTATTGAAATTCCAGGACTGATGTCATTATGTTATAGATCTCCCCCATTTAGTCTACACCTGTGTTTGAAACCTCCATCATTACATCTGGACAGGAGTGCCATTCTGGTCTGGGGAAGGGGTGATGTGGTGGTGACAACATCGCAGACCTACATGAGGTGTTTCCAAGGCCAAGAATAAATAATTTAAAGCATACCTAAACTGACATGAGACATGATGAGATAAACATACAGCAGGTACTACTAAGAAATTGTCTGAAACCCCTTTCTAGTTTTCCAGCATTACAAGTATTAAAAAAAAAAAAAAATTAACTAGCTGTTATCCATGCACATGAGCTTGTCGAAAAAAAAATTGTGGAATGCCACCTGAAAGTTAATGGAAGACAAAACACTTCTACCTGGCTGAGAAAACATTGCTGACAACATTTAAGTGCTGAACAGTTAATTACTTCTGTTTGTTTTCCAGCTTAGTGACGCCGAATTTACATCATACTTTCATGGCTACTGTTTAGAATTAAGTCTTAAAATGTAGCCCTTAATTAAAAATACAAATATGACACTCTGGTCTATTTTACCAGTGCTCTATTCACCATTAGTACTCCACATACTTTTAATTATCTCCTAAGTTTATGTTCAGCTCAGATTTGCTTTAACAATAATAAAAAGGAGCTGCCTCACAGCACACAGGATGCCAACTGTACTAATTTATAGCTACAGTTGGATTAGCAAACCCACTTTTACATTCGAGGAGAACGCCAGCGCATACCACTAAGGCTGCATCTGAAATGACCACCAGCTCAGTGTGAAGCACCTAAATAGATTTTCTGCACACTTCGCATTCAATTCAGATGCAAATCATATGCAAATCTGCTACTACTACTTATTATGAAAACAGGAAACGCAGGAGGAGGGGCTGGGAGCAGCTAACCTGACCTTTTTTTTGCTTAGCTGCTTCCAAATTTTTTTTAAATTTAGGTTAGGTCACTTGGCTGGAGGTTTGCCTCACCGTGGCACAAGTGTCTAGTATAATATACTTTGCATGCAAACCATATTGGAAGCTAAAGTTCCTCCTGGTTTATTAAATGTTAGCACTTGTCTTGGATGCAGGGCATGCATTTTTCAGTCTGGCAGAGGCGGTGTATGCCTGTGTGATTAACCATTCAATTGCAACATGTGTTTAGGGATGCGCAGCCTTTCCCCCTACCTTTCCTCCACTTTTACATTCATTTACATTCATTTTCCTGGTTTCAGTATCAGAAACACTTCCTATATCTATATACTGTTGTATATTTATACGTAGCCCTGCCATCCCATCTGTGAGACCAGGCAGGTATTATTTTCACTGGCTTTAGAATTCTCAGAAACATACTGCAGGGCTGCAACTGACAGCACTAAATATGTCACCACCCATAATAAATTACAGAATGTAAACTAGGGAGAGGAAAGGATGAGTAAAGATTTTACAATGTGCAAAAACTGATAGATAATTTATAAAGTAATACTGTAAAAAATAACCAATTTTATTAATTACGTTATTCTCAGCCCAGTCCCTCTTTTAGACTGAGAAGTGGATTGCAAGCGTAATACAAAGCCATTTTATATAAATTCATACCAGGTCTGCAGGATCAGTTATCTTCTCCAGTGATATCCAGTCCACAAACATCTCAGTAAAAGTGGCCACACAGGAGACTATAAAAAGATTTGATTTCATAGAAAATTGGTTATACAGAAAAATCTAAAGTTTCTTGTTTTATTGGAGTGAGAAATCTGAATTTCACGCTTTTTTTTATTACTGATAAAATGATCAAGAAGAGTTTCTTGATCAATGTTTTTGAAAATTGAATGGTGTAAAATAGATTGTTAATTTCTTGATTTATTGACCCAAGCTATTTGTTTCTGAGCTTTCAATCATTTTTGTTTTTATAATTGGGGAAAAATTGAACACACGTGTGTTATAAATTGGTCAGGTTTTTCAAATGTTACAGTCAATCTGAAAAATTGATTGTAATTCTCAAATTGAAAAGAAATGTACAAAATTGTATCATGTGTGGCCACGTTCATGGTGCCTGTTAATGGTACAACTCCGTGGCCGAGCAACTGTTTCTGATCGTTGCAGTAATAATTCAGAAACGATCGGTCGTGCAAATTACTATCCAAATTCCTGCCAGCCAAATAGGATTGGATCGATGGAATTGAACAGTTATGTTGTAGGTTGTAGGAACAGACCTGGCATTATTCACCAGTGTTTAAATGAAGCATTGTGAATGAAGGGTGCAGACATTCCACTATCCGTTGGAATATTAACACCTTATCTCTACCAAAAATAAAATTTACTGCATGATTTGATAACAAGCACAGGCTTCAATGTGGAAATAGGCCATTTAAATGTCTACTGAAAAAGTATGTAATGTACCATTACCCAGTGGCGTAGCTAAGGAGCTGTGGGCCCCGACGCAAGTTTCACATTGGGGCCCCCTAAGCACTTAATAACTAACAATTGATACGGCGCACCAAAACCTGCCAATGACAACTGCAGTATATACAAAAAGAGAAAAAGACAACCCCTATATACCTGTATCTATCTGTAATAAACAGAATTTGCTACAAGACAAGATATAGATATCCAAAACAAATTTTATTCAGCCAACTTACATATTTAAATGTTGGCTGATGGTGTAATGGTTAAGGGCTCTGCCTCTGACACAGGAGACCAGGGTTCGAATCTCGGCTCTGCCTGTTCAGTAAGCCAGCACTAATTCAGTAGGAGACCTTTGGCAAGTCTCCCTTACACTGCTACTGCCAATAGAGCGCGCCCTAGTGGCTGCTGCTCTGCTCTGGCGCTTTGAGTCCGCAAGGAGAAAAGCGCAATATAAATGTTATTTATCTTGTCTTGTCTTGTCTTGTAGCAAATTCTGTTTATTACAGATAGATACAGGTATATAGGGGTTGTCTTTTTCTCTTTTTGTATATATAGTCTAAATCAGGTCTAACGACCTACTTCCCCCCCATATATATATATATGCTTTAATAGCAAATTGATTGCTTTAATATGCGTGCTTGTTTTTCTTTTAAGTTTTACAATGACAACTGCAGTGTCAGAGGTGCAAGAAGGGGATGGGGAACAGTTTGTTAATGATTACCACTATTCAAAGTATCTATAGACATGATTATAGAAGTGAGCACAGGACCAATAGAGATCTAATACTGCAGTTGTGTGAGGGCCCCCTGGGGCCCCTCTGGCCCAAGGGCACCGATGCGGTCACAACCTCTGCAACCCCTATTGCTACACCCGCGTCATTACCCTATTTATCTAGATTGCTTCTGGATAATAACAATATGAATAACACTGGTGAAAAGAACTTTGCTCGGAAAAGTAACCATTAGTCTTCAAAATGTTATAATCTCTCCTTCTGTCTGCAGCTATATC
The DNA here is from genome assembly GCF_040937935.1 of Hyperolius riggenbachi. Taxonomy (NCBI): domain Eukaryota; kingdom Metazoa; phylum Chordata; class Amphibia; order Anura; family Hyperoliidae; genus Hyperolius; species Hyperolius riggenbachi. The sequence continues at coordinate 143,368,465 of NC_090652.1, read as the reverse complement.
TCACTATAGTATAGCCATCTGTATATAGTTATTTGTGTCAAGTAGCATTCAGTCTATAATAAGATGAGGGGTATTTATCTTGAACACCGTCTCATTACTGTCACCCGCACATTGACCTTCCGGAGGAAGGAGCAGTCCATCCACAGTATACTTCATATTTAGAAACATGTGGTTAAGCAGTGATATAGCGCTACCACAAATCTATCATCAATGAGTGAACAATTCTGTGTTACTATGTTATTATTCTTCACACTAGAAAACACTATTACACAAAGCAATTGAGGCATTCAGATTCAGCAGTCCAACCATAACTAACAAAATGCTAACCTAGAGCCTGAATCTCTCATAAGTTGCCAGCTGGCAACCAATAAGCTACTCTAAATGCTGTGCTATACCTCTTATGGCATCAAGGCAAACCTGAGCTCTTATTTGCAAATTCAAAGAACTGCAAGACTGTATTGCTTGAATCCTTAATTGCTTAGTTATGCTGACTGGATGCTAAATAAATCACTTTATGAACAATACCATTATTGTACATGTCTGAGAAGTGGAACACTCTCTTATGATGTCATCCTCCGGTCTCTGCACCAATGCAGGGGCTGGAGCATCGTGCGCAGAGATCAGATCACTGTTGCCAAAATGCATGACTGCTTGCCCCTTGTGGTATCACAGAGGGACTATTTTAGTGAAAAGCCAGAGAGCTATGTAAGGCTTAATTCACATCAGTGGTGGATGCAGATGCACGTCTACTGTCTGTGGCATTTTCCTGACAGCTGCAATGCTAGATTTATAGATTTTGTGCCCCTAGGCTAGCTTTCTTGTTGCTCCTCTGCCATGGCCAGCAGTGTCCCCCATTCCATGTGTACCATCCATGTACATCAGCCCCCTCTTTCATGTGCAGCTCCTTTTGACAGCACATCCTCTCTTACACGTATTGCTCTCCATTTGCAGCACAATTTCATGTATAGCTCCTCCCCACTTAGGCTGCAGTCGCCCAGGGCCCTGGCCTCTTGGCCTTTCCAGAAATCCAGCCCTAGCCAGCTTGACAGTGTCCTGATGGATTAGCAAGTATATGATAAGGCAATAGGGCTGGCACACAGCATAGGCAATGGCTGCCACAGACTAGCTGCCCTGGCAGTCAACAAACAAATAGCATGTGACAGTCACTGCAGTGTGAACTGAACCATTAGGTTTAATTCATAATTTTTAAGAAAGAAGTTGGGATGCATTTGGTGGCCAGCAGCAACACTCACTGACTGAGTACTCTTGTAACTGCCCACCTGAGTAGGCTGTAAATAATGCAACCTTGTGCCTTTAGACTGCCACTGACTTGGGAGCCTTGTTAGGAAAATAGAACACTTTCCCTCTACACACTTGACAGAGCTTCTTATTAATTAAAGAGAACCCGAGGTGGGTTTGAAGAATATTATCTGCATACAGAGGCTGGATCTGCCTATACAGCCCAGCCTCTGTTGCTATCCCAAACCCCCCTAATGTCCCCCTGCACTCTGCAATCCCTCATAAATCACAGCCACGCTGCTGACAAACAGCTTGTCAGAGCTGGCTGTGTTTATCTCTATAGTGTCAGTCTGCTGCTCTCCCCGCCTCCTGCAGAACTCCAGTCTCCGCCTGCATCCCTTCCCTCCCTGCTGATTGGAGGGAAGGGACAGGGGCAGGGACTGGAGCTATGCAGGAGGCTGGGGAGCAGCTGAGACTGACACTACAGATGTAAATACAGCCTCACAACACGGCTGTGAGTTATGAGGGATTGCAGAGTGCACGGGGACCTTAGTGGGGTTTGGGATAGCAACAGAGACTGGGCTGTATAGGCAGATCCAGCCTCTGTATGCAGATAACATTCTTTAAACACACCTCGGGTTCTCATCCAAAGACATACTGCATAAAACACCAAGCAATAAGAGTTGCAGATTAAAAACCTTAGACTACTGCAGTGGAGAGTGCAGCCTTGCCAACAGAGCTTACAGTTTACTGGCTTCCTTACTACTTGAATAACTTCGCAAGTAAATGTGGCACACCATAAACATTAAAATGTGAAATTCTGCAGGATGGATTAAAAAAAAATGTATGGAAATGGTGTTAAAGATACATAAAACAAAATAAGTAAGAAAAGAGAAAAGCAGAAAAGTCAAGATGTAGATGTGAAAAAAGCAGAAATATTGTGCAGTGTACCACCAAGGTGTCACAACCTTTTCTTTAGTCCCCTGACTGTAAGCATTGACTTTCACAAGACTCGAAGACCCCAAAGACCAGAGAAATACAGGACAAACAGAAATACTTCTCCTTTCTATAAATCATTTGTACCTGCATGCATTTCAAATGAAATGTAACATGTAGGCGTCTTACAGAGTTAGTGGACTAAAATGAGCATGCAAAAAATGCATCCTTGATTTTAATCAGGATAGTCATTAAACAGTTAATCAAAGACCAGGCTGACATCCTCAAAACTTGGTGCTTTTCAAAGCAAGTTCACAGCACCACCTTTCATATATAGCTCATACTTTTGTGTCTTGGTATTTGTCATTCATTTTGTATCTTGCAATCTGTTGTACATTTTATGCATCCTGTTACATTTGTCACTATAATTACCAATTCTGTATTTTGTGTCTATATTTGGTGTATACTATTGTCTGTATTCTTATGTACCCCATGTTTGTTTTTTCTTTGTACAGTGCCACGGAATATGTTGGTGCTTTATAAATCAATAACAATAATACAAAAAAATCTAATCTATCTCTATTCTGTAAGGCTCCCTTAGTCCCTTTGTGTTATCTGGGACATTCAATGAGCTAACATCAACTTACATAAGTCTTCTATGAGTAAACAGATGTCCTTGATAAATTCTGTGATTTTGTGCATACAACATTTGTACCGAAAAACCACGATGTCTACATGTTGAGGACATCTGCAACAAATAAGCTTGAATCTACCTCTGACAAACAAAAAATTAAAGTCCAACAACTGAACTAAAATTCTTCATCCAATGTTGTTCCACTTTTTTACATAACCTTATTCTCGGACTCTTCCATTAATGCCAGGAAACAAAATGTAAGATAAAAAAAAATAATAAACCAAGGTGTTTTTTGACACAAGAGAGCAAAAGCAGAACAACTGCATATTAGCAAAGCACTTCTGTCTTTGAATAATGCTATATAATGAGAAATCAGCAAAGTTACAGATCTGTTATAAACAACCACAGCTAAGTTTACCTAAGATAAAACACACAGAGGCACACAAAATCCATTCATGGAAGGAAAGACCATAAACCTAGCTATGGTGCTCAATGTCAACTTCATTTTTGCCAAGCCACCAGGGGACATGAGGCACAACAGTCATGTCACTTAAGCGGAAACACAGTTCTAACTAAGTGATCTTGTAATTGCCAGCATGGGATACATTAAACCGCATAACAAACACATTTTAAGCATGTAGCAGTTTACGTGCTCAGCTGCTGTTTTACTGCTACAAAGTAAAAGCCCATGTGATAAAACTCACGTAAGTTGTTGGATGATGATCGGGATTGCATGGTTTCATAGTGCGGCATGTGGACCACGAGGTTTGCATCTCTCTCCATGTGGTCTGAGCAATGGCCCTGTTGTCTCATCACATCAGCAAGAGCCCTGGTTACAAAAGTAAAGTTGTAGAATCAAGTTAAAACTGTTGCTAAATATGACCCATGAACAATATATATATTGCACATCTAGTCTAAAGTCAACAACAAGTAGGAAAGCACACTGGAAAAACTGACCCTGAGCAAACATTTAAAACATTTTACTATATTATGTATTTACTAAAAATGTCATTCGTATTTGTATTTGAAACTATTAAACGATGTAAGTACCATGATCTATCTTTCGTGATCCACTGAACAGCTGCACTCAGACTGAGAGTGAGAGAATCTCTTCAGCCTATTCTATTCACTTTATGTAAGTTTCTGAAGCTTGCAGACGACACAACAATAGTTAGACTCCTACACAACGGGGATGAGTCCACCTACAGGTGTGTAGTGGGACCGAAGTTTTTGGTGCAGCAGCGACTTTAGATTGTAATGGTCTCAAGACCATGAAGATGAGAGTAGATTTCATAAAAACACCCTCCCTGTAGGCTGGGTCTCCACTGGGGTACCGCATCCTTTTCTGAATTTCTGATGCAAATTTGCATCCGATATAGCCGTGTCATGCATGGCTATGGGGATTTAGATGCAGTGTGTGAAGAAGCAACACTTTCATTCACCACATGAAATTTAGAAGCAGCCAGTTGATTTCAATAGATTTCGATTCCGCATCCAAATTCAATTTCAATTCCTAGTGTCAGTGATCTCCCAAGATCTAAAATAGAAAACAACACTGTCCTTGGAGAGAATTTGTTGCTTGAAACAGCTCATAAAACAATGGCCTACTACAGACAGAAATAGTGCAGTTTTACTCACATCTTCAGTGATTGTTGGTTTGGGTCATGAACAGTAAGGGAGAAGGTTAGACAGCAGCATAGCATTCTGGCAAATGGATTACTGGCTGCAGCTTGCCCTCCCTATGGACCTCAAAAGCTGCAGTAGAGAAAAGCGAGCAGTAAGATTTGCTACTGACGCCTCTCCCTTTGCTTACTCCTCCATCTTCCAGCTCCTCCCAGCCAGTGACATAATGGACTGTCAAAAGAAAATGTTCCTGGCACAGAGTCAGTTCCCTCCCCAAGGATGTAGCCTCGCTTGTATGATGGACTGCACAGATCCCTCCAAAACTAACAGTTAAGCTGCAACTGCTAAAGTAGACAGCGGTACACTACAAAGCTATATACTTGTAAAAAAACAAACAAAAAAACCCCCACTTTATTGTACACTACCTGATTGTTGTATGTATCAATTGAGCAAGTGTCAAGGGAAATTCTTTGCAAGTGTTAAATTACTGGTACTTGGCCAAAGAAAATCAGATTTTGCTGCCAGTTTAAACCTGTATACAAACATTAGATAATAGCTGGGTTAACCACTTGAGGACCCACCCTTTACCCCCCCTTAAGGACCAGCGCTGTTTTAGCTGATCTGTGCTGGGTGGGCTCTGCAGCCCCCAGCACAGATCAGGGTGCAGGCAGAGCGACCAGATCGCTCCAGTTTTTCCCCACTAGGGGGATGATGTGCTGGGGGGGTATGATCACTCCTGCCTGCCGGGTGTTGCGGGGGGGGGCACCTCAAAGCCCCCCTCCGCGGCGAAATCCTCCCCCTCCCTCTCCTACCTGGCCCCCCCTGGTGAACCGGGCTGCACAGGACGCTGTCCGTCCTGTGCAGCCAGTGACAGGCTGTCCCCTGTCACATGGCGGCGATCCCCGGCCGCTGATTGGCCGGGGATCGCCGATCTGCCTTACGGCGCTGCTGCGCAGCAGCGCCGTACAATGTAAACAAAGCGGATTATTTCCGCTTGTGTTTACATTTAGCCTGCGAGCCGCCATCGGCGGCCCGCAGGCTATTCACGGACCCCCTGCCGTGAATTGACAGGAAGCAGCCTGATTAATCAGCCTGCAGCTGGCGACGCAATACTGCGTCGCTGGTCCTGCAGCTGCCACTTTGCCGACGCACGGTATAAGCGTGCGGTCGGCAAGTGGTTAAAAGCACACAAACTGTAACCTTAAAAAGGAGCTGTTGGCCATACTATCGCAGAAAAAACACCCATATATATTAGTAGATAAATACTTGCTCTTCTTACATAAAATATGTATTGCATTGTCCACATTTTGATTTCAGTGAGTTTTATATAGTAAATAAAGAGAATTATGTTTCTGTCAGTTTCCATTTTGGAATCCCTCTGTGTGAAGCCAATCCTGACGTAATTTCCTCCCTTACTCTGTTTCCTCTCCTCTTCAGACACTCCCACATGGCTCTGCAGTAAGAAGTGCATAGTCACAAATGATTGTGTGACTTTGCAGACCTGGTTTATTTGTATAGATCGGATTTCAGCAGCGTCTCTTTCACAGCTTCTCAGCACAAGAAATATTGGCCAATCAGAGAGGAAAAGAGGTGTGGGAGGGGAAAACGGGAGTGAAAGAAACTTCAGCCAATCAGGTTGCATTAGTTATATCTGAGGGGGAGGCAAGTAAAGAAGAAGAAAAAAAAAACAGCATGCACTGCTACTTTTCTTTTGTGGCAGATGTACCAAATAAGAGCCAGGGGATCTGGTAAATGATATTCTATTGAGAAGAAAATTAAGAGAGATTTTTTGAACTTTTGGATTGCCTGGTTAGCATCCTTGTTATTTGTTTACTATATAAAAATAGAGAATTTATTTTTGATTTTATGCCTGAAAGTTACTCTTTAAGGTGCCAATTGATGACACGATCTTGATTCTACAATCTAACCAAATTTAAAAGGGTAAACTGAGTGTATATTCTTTGAATGGATACTTTATGTAGTCCCTTACATTACACGGATGTGGTAAGAGTCTACAATCAAGATTGTATCATTGATGGGCACTTTAAGTCTACCTAGTGATTTCTATTCAGACACGCAAGGACCCTTCTTGTCCAAATAACTGGAAAGCGACTGGAAAAAAATAAAAATCTGAGTGGAGATGGTGTTTCTCCACAGGCAATTTAAGTCTCTTGCTACTTTCAGCAACCAGCCTATGAGAGTAATTGCAAATGTCATTACGCTAATCTTTACAGCTAACAGTAACTACTAACCTGCTACACTTAGAGGACTCCTGCTCCCTCTGTTATCCCTTCTCTCCACTCTCTGAGGTTTTGCAGATTGCATTATAGAATGTCATATTTCCACTAGGGAAGCTTGATTTACTGAGCGAGGTCCTGCCTTTCAATCCATCAGATTACTGTCATCCTAAATAATCTTGCCCAAGTTCTAAAATGCATGCAGTGCAATGTTTAACCCTAATCTATTAAGTTATACAGTACATTATGTAATGCCTCCTAGTACACGGTTTGTTAGCTAGCTTCACAAAGTGCAAATTATTTTCAGTTTAAAGGTTAGAGCAATGTTTGCCTTAGGCTTTCTTATGCCTTGATGTGGCCCCGTCCAGCCCTTTCAGCAAGAGAACACAGACATTACTAATCAGCACTGCCTTGTTCCAATCCATTATTTTCTGTACTGACAGTACAAATCCTCACTGACTAGACATTCGCCTGTAAAGGCCTTCAGAGGTAGGGAGTGACGCAAACACTCTGGTGTTCCTTGCAAAGAGATGTGAATTTGTAGCTCGCTGTGCTGTGTACATAAATAAAATAATAACACCAGTCAAAATGGTAAGAAATACACTCTGCTCATGAAGACAGTATTTTTCTTTTCTTTTCTAACTGAGAAAATACAAGATTTGAGTTTCATTGGAAAAACTGAAGTTAATCTATTCATCAACCATGTAAACAAAAATAGCCTGCTATATTTAAAAAACAAAAACAAAAAAAAACAATTTAAGCAGATGATGTGTTGTGTTTCCAATGCAGGAAGTTTTCTTGGCAAGGATGCAGCGGCATTAAGAAAGTGTAAAACATTTGGAAGATCTTAATTAAAATGTAACGGTACCAGAGATCCTTCTTTTTGTTTTGACAGGTATTGGCTAATGATTAGTACTTCCATAATCTCTTTCGTAATTTGTCCTGACCCAATTTTCAAGAGGGAAAAAAAGCATGTTTTTTTCATACTTTGACACAAAACAATGCATCTGTCATATTGTATTAAGTTATTTCAATAAGCCACATTTCATGATTTAATAAAACGCAACACAACTTGACACATGAGTCACAATGAATCAAACAATTTTATAAAAAGGGCTGGTCTTTTAGGGGTTAGTAGCAGCTACCCCAGGCATAGAAGACTCTGCACTTTTCTCAATTTCGCCAATGATCTTTACCTCTAAAAGACTTCAGGCGTTGTTCAGTAAACTGTGCTGAATGAAGTATTCACCGTTCCTGCGGTAATTGTCAGTGCATTTACTGTTACCGGGCTTTGTGCATTCTTTAGAGCAGTTGCTATGGAAACCCCACATGAAGTATTTTTGGTCGGTAAATACCTTTTGGATGCAGTTAATGGCTTGCTTAATCAATTCATTAAAATGTCATAAGCTGCATTTGCCTCACTAACCGGAGGATTTTTAGCGCAAACTTTGAGCTTGTGTTGACACACAGAGTCTGTTCTGCAGTAGGTACCACGGCTCTCCCTCCATCTCTCTAATAATGCAGTTGTTGTCTACCTGCTGCTGTGGCTAGTCTCCTGCAGATTAAGAAAATAATTCTCTCTGGAAAGCTAAATAAGGCTTCCTTAGCATGACATATAACCAATGAACACAGCTGAAATAAAATAACTAGTGTGGAAATACCAACTGATATCAACTATAACAATAAGGTTTAAAGAGGAACTGTAGTGAAAATACCATAACAAATAAAACTGCTTATTTTTAATATTCAATTATATATTATTTAGTCATTGTTTGCCCATTGTAATATCTTTCGTCTCCCTGATTTACAATCATGAAATGTATCACTAGTGGGGACACCTTTAGTTCTGCCAGGTGATCTGTACGGAATGTTCGTTACTGAGTGTTCTATGCACAGGGAGGGAGATATTGCTTGCTTGGCAGTTGGAAAAAGACGTTATTTCCCACAATGCAACGAGGTCGACAGACAGCAAACTGTCAGGATCATGGTGCTGACATGACACTGTGGAAGGTTTTTCACCACAATATCAGCCATACAGACCGCCCTGATGAGCTATTGGAGAAAAGGTAAAGATTTCTGGTGGGGAAGGGGATATCAACTACTGATTGGATCGAAGTACAATCCTTGGTTAAAGTTCCTCTTTAACAAATCATGCCGTATGTGCTTTTCAACTATATGCTGTTTTTGTATTTAATTAAAAATGAAGAAAAAAAATATCCTGTCAGTTGTTATCATTAAATTATTAATATTATTTATATAGCACCAAAATCTTCTGTAGCGCTTTACAAAGAACAAAACAAATAGTGAGGAGCATAGATACATGACACTGTACAATCAGGACATCCAGCAACAAGCGTTCAAATACATACTGTACATGTTTTGAAGTGTAGGTTGGGACATCATTAATGCTGACACATATTGATGTAAAGTAGAAACAAGAAACACTAGGGGGAGATCCCTGTCCTTGCAAGCTTACAATCCAGAGATTGCTGTTGTTAAATCTGTTGTGAAATCAGCTGAACTTATGCTATACACAGGTTACACAACTAGAAAAGAAGTTTTGCTGTCTTCCATTTTTCTTTATTAACAATGCTGGTGGATGATTTCAATAGTATAAAGCGCTTCTGTAATGGATTACTGTATGAAAAACAGAAGTTTGCCTTCTTAAAACAGAAGGTATTTACAATGTCAGGTTGGAGTGAGCTCTGAGGTGGCCCACAGTGCATCACTGCTGCTGATTATACAAATCATCTCTGTGATGTCCCTGAAAGCTAACCACACCTCCAGAACTGCTGAAATGCAATGATGTGTCAGCTTGTTAATATTACTGTAACAATCAGTGTAACACAGAGAGGGTCTGATTACCGGTGAACTGCAGTATCACCGAGAATACAGAATATACCCGATTATCGATGATCTGCAGTATCACCGATAATCAGATATATCTACTAACCTCTGGACACCTGAGATAACGAGTGAGTGTTAAGTGCAACAGCAATACTTTGAGTACTGCACAGAAGAATGTTCCTTCCGATGGCCTAGACTCTCCCGGGGGAGGAGCTAGGCTGAGAGTAGGAAGGACAGAGCGTGAGTGACACCAGTGAGAGGGTGTTACTAACAGGTCTGGGAACTGCCTCTAACAGTGAGGCCAGTTCTCGAGGTCGGGCAAGCCAGGTCGTTAACACACAGACAAATAAGGTACAGATTCAGGAGACAGATACGGAATCCAATAAACAGGCAGGGTTTAGCAACGGAGTATCAGAATAGCAAGGTACAGAATCAGGAGGCAGGTACAGAGTCCGGGAACGGGCAGAGTTTGGCAACAGGATATCAGAAATAACAAGGTACAGAATCAGAGTTCAGAGGGATAGTCAGGCAGGCAGAAGGTCATATCAAATAATACAGTTCAATATTCCTGACGCTAAGGTGTGAGTTCCGTGATCGTCAACACCTTTGGAAACTATGCTAGAACACAGATACAGACAAGGTCTGAGTGCTACCACGTAGTGATCGCAACGCCAGACACCAGAGAAATCACCAGTCCCCAGTATATATACCGCAGCACTCTCCAGCGCCACCCTTAAGTGCTGGACCAATGGGGAATGGTGAAAATGTCAGCTGACCAGCTTGGTCAGCTGACTCTTCTCTGGCTATCATATAAGCTCTGCCTCTCAGCACGCGCGCGTCCTTCTGAACCTGTGTGGACTAGCAGTCCCAGCCACACCAGACATGTTTTGCAAAGTATCAGCTGATTCGGGCGCGGGAGCCGCCGCACCGCTTTCCGAGCAAGCGGCGGACTCCCTGCGTTCACCCACCATGTCAGGGGTATCACTATGCGTACAAACCGCTGCGTCCAATGCGGATTCCACCGCTCTGCCTATGCGGCATGCGACAGTTTCTTCACGTTGTGCCGCCCTGTTGGACGCAGAAAACAGCCGCCTCACCCTAAACACTTGCGGCGGCTTTTCCGCGTTTCTTCACAATTACAGAGATGATTTGCATATTCAGCAGTGATGCACTGAGCTTGCTGGGTACTCTGTTACTCTGGATTACTGTAGAAACTGATGATAAAGCAAACAGCCATTAAGCACCGCTGCCTCCATAGTGATGCCTGTTGTTCCTAATGGAGCTCTCCTGAGCCACCACCAGTAACTCGTTTTGACTGTTCTTCCTGTTACAAAACTCCAGTCTTACCCCATTCCTATTCCCTGGCCACACTGCAGACCATCATGTACACCCATGCAGAGTAGTGATAGCAGTTACATCTGCTGTGAGATTTCCAGTTAGTGAGCTCTGTTAGTGAAAGCACAATATGCAGCCTTAACCACTTGTTGTTCCTATGACGTGAATATAAGTTTCTGCACTCTCCTCCCTACAAAATCATAGATAATGCTGTTCATTTATCTCTGACCTGATAATATCACTACAGAGTTGTAAAGTAATGACAGCAAACCCCTCTCCTCCTCCCAGGGAATTCAATAGCAGAGTTATTTTGTAAACAAGTGTAAAATACACATTCCAGGAGCATACAGTAGCAGATTGTATACATTACTTAATTGTTGCATCTAATACATTGGTCAATTCCAAACAAACAAACAATGGGTGTTATTTTGAACCAATATTGTCTTATTTATTCTTCATTCACAGTGTCTTTAAACTGCGGAAAAGATGTATGGGTACAAATTCAGAGTTCCAATGCACATAAAAGGCTGCCTGACATGTGTTTCATGGCCAAAAGCCACTTCCTCAGAGGCACACCGTATACATACATCAGATGAGCCAATGACAAGTATCCCCGTAATCTGAAATACATAAAGAAATTGCACTCAGCGACGATTCCAAATGTTCAAGGACTAGTAGAGAGTCCATGAACATTTGGAATCATTGCTGAGTGTAATTTCGTTATGTATTTCAGATTGCGGTGATACTTGTCAGTGGATTATCTGATGTATGTATACATGTGCCTCTGAGGAAGCGGCTTTTGGCCATGAAACACATGTCAGGCAGTCTTTTGTGTGAATTGGAACTCTGAATTTGTACCCATACATCTTTTCCGCAGTTTAAAGACACTGTGAATGAAGAATAAATAAGAGAATATTGGTTAAAAAAAACATTGTTTGTTTGAAATTGACCTGTTGTAATATCCAGGGGTGGAACTAAACTGATTTTATTGTATCTATAGCACATCTAATACATCAAATCAATGAACTGTTTAAATAAACAGGAGAAATAGACAAATAAAATGTGTGGGTTTAATGTACAGGGTGGACCATTTATATGGATACACCTTAATAAAATAAGAATGGTTGGAGATATGAACTTCCTGTTTGTGGCACATTAGTATATTTGAGGGGGGGGGGGGGAAGTTTTCAAGATGGGTGGTGACCATGGCGACCATTTTGAAGTCGGCCATTTTGAATCCAACGTTTGACACATCAAACTTATTGAGAATTTCACAAGAAAAACAATGGTGTGCTTTATTTTAACATAACTTTATTCTTTCCTGAGTTATTTACAAGTTTCTGACCACTTATAAAATGTGTTCAATGTGCTGCCCATTGTGTTGGATTGTCAATGCAACCCTCTTCTCCCACTCTTTACACACTGATAGCAACACTGCAGGAGAAATGCTAGCACAGGCTTCCAGTATCCGTAGTTTCAGGTGCTGCACATCTTGTATCTTCACAGCATAGACAATTGCCTTCAGATGACCCCAAAGATAAAAGTCTAAGGGGGTCTAAGGGGGTCAGATCGGGAGACCTTGGGGGCCATTCAACTTGCCCACGACGACCAATCCACTGTCCAGGAAACTGTTCATCTAGGAATGCTCGGACCTGACACCCATAGTGTGGTGGTGCACCATCTTGCTGGAAAAACTCAGGGAATGTGCCAGATTCAGTGCATAAAGAGGGAAACACATCATCATGTAACAATTTCACATATGCAGTGGCCTTGAGGTTTCCATTGATGAAGAATGGCCCCACTATCTTTGTACCTCACATACCACACCATACCATCAATTTTTTTGTTCCAACAGTCTTGGAGGGATCTATCCAACGTGGGTTAGTGTCAGACCAATAGCGGTGGCTTTGTTTGTTAACTTCACCACTCACATATAAGTTTGCTTCATCCCTGAACAAAATCTCCTGCATAAACTGAGGGTCCTGTTCCAATTTTTGTTTTGCCCATTCTGCAAATTCAGTGCACCAATCTGGGTCATCCTCGTTGAGATGCTGCAGTAGCTGGAGTTTGTAAGGGTGCCATTTATGAGTAGCTAATATCCGCAGAAGGGGATGTTCGACTAATGCCACTCTCCAGTGACATGCAGCGAGTGCTATGCTGTGGGCTCTTGCTGAATGAAGCTAGGACAGCCACTGATGTTTCTTCATTAGTGACAGATTTCATGTTTCCACATTTTGTCAAATCCAACACTGAACCAGTGTCACGAAACTTAACAAGCTGTTTGCTAACTGTAGCATGGGAGATGGGTGGTCTCGTAGGGTCTTGCATTGAAATCTGCTGCAATGATCCGGTTACTGCGCTCACCAGACATCAACACAATTTCTATCCGCTACTCATGTGTTAATCTCGGCAACATGTCAATGACTGTAAACAAAGAGAAACTTGTAAATAACTCATGAAATAATAAAGTTACGTTAAAACCAAGCACACCATTGTTTTTCTTGTGAAATTCCCAACAAGTTTAATGGGTCACATGACCCTCTTCCTATTGAAAAAACTAAAGTTGGATTCAAAATGGCTGACTTCAAAATGGCCGCCATGGTCACTACCCATCCTGAAAAAATTCCCCCCTAACATATACTAATGTGCCACAAACAGGAAGTTAATATCACCCACCATTCCCATTTTACTAAGGTGTATCCATATAAATGACCCACCCTGTATAACATAATGACATCAGTCCTGGAATTTCAATAAATGCAATGTAATATGAAATATTTTAGAAAGAGGAACTGGAAACAGGAACTTTTTTCTTAATTTTAGTATAAGTACAGTACAATAGAACGGTTTACATTAAAGCTACAATGTATGAAAATGGATACATTGTGTATTTTTTCACTTTTCTCTTTATTTTCCTTTTAAAATGCATAGAAAATAAGGTAATGAGTAAAAATAAATATCAGCCACAAAAAGCCTAATTTGTCCTGAAAAAAAACAATACATAGATCATTTAGTTGTGATAATGATTGATAAAGTTATTGCCAAAGTAATCAGAGCTGAGCTGAACTGTGAAAATGACCAAGGTAGGGAATTGGCTAAAGGGAACCTGAAGTGAGAGGGATACAAACACAGACTTCTTTATTTCCTTTTAAATTATGTACATTGCTTAGCTGTCCTGCTGATCTTCTACCTCTAATATTTTTAGCTATAGACTCTCCCTGAACAACCATGCAGAAAAGGAGCTCTGACTGAAGACTGACTAGATTAGTGGCATGCTTGCTTCAGGTGTATGATTTAGACCACGTATGTCAAACCAGTCCTACGAGGGCCGAGATCCTCACACATTTTTGATACAGCTCAAATGAATTGATGAGTCTGAATCAGGAAAGGTGTGGTCCATCAGGTAGACCACATTCCTTTCTTTCTCAATCCATCCTAAACACTGGCATGGATTTGGCCCTCCAGGCCTGGAGTTCGACACCTGTGATTTAGACACTTCTGAAGCCAGACAGATCTGCAAGACTGCAAGGCAATTAGTATTCTTTAAAATGAAATAAATATGGCAGCCTCCATATGCCTCTCACATCAGGTTCATGTTATTACTAGTTCAATTTAGAGTAAACCTGTGTAAGGGTATCAGTTGAAAAGGGGGCCGTCTGTGTAAAAGACTCTGAATCTTAATGAGGCTTCCCCCATTCTCCTACGCAGCCCAATCCAGTGGATTGGATGATTGCAAAGCATTACCCTGAAGGGCATGTTAAGGGGCCCATACACCTAACGAATTTACCGCCTATATATGGCCGATTCGATCACAGTGATCGAATCGGCTGTGAAATCGCCGCGCATACCGCTGACAGAACGATCGATTTACGTCCGAAATCGATCGTTCCCGTCGATTCCCGATGATCCGGCCAAGCGGAAGATTTTTTTGATCGCCGGTGGGTTGGGAGTGCGTCGATAGCGGCGTTCGAATGCCCGACGACCGACGCAATACAGTGGCTATACACTACCTTCTCCGCCAGCGCGAGCCCCCGCTGTCACTGCTGCTGATGGTGTAATGGTTAAGGGCTCTGCCTCTGACACAGGAGACCAGGGTTCGAATCTCGGCTCTGCCTGTTCAGTAAGCCAGCACTAATTCAGTAGGAGACCTTTGGCAAGTCTCCCTTACACTGCTACTGCCAATAGAGTGCGCCCTAGTGGCTGCTGCTCTGCTCTGGCGCTTTGAGTCCGCAAGGAGAAAAGCGCAATATAAATGTTATTTGTCTTGTCTTCTCCGCTCTGGTCTGGTCTCCAGCATGCTTCACTTCTTCCTTAGGGCGCTCTACTGTTTAAACTTCCTGCCGGGCAGGAAGAAGTGAAGCATGCCAGAGACCAGACCAGAGCGAAGAAGACAGCTGTGACAGCGGGGACTCACGCCAGCTGAGCAGGTAATGTATGCGGGGGGGGGGGGGGAGCGGCGGCAGCAGCACCACCACCACAGATTGTGAGCGGTTTCAGGCTGAAGTCGGTTCACAATCTGTTTGCAGTAAAGGTGGCCATACGATCCCTCTCTGATCAGATTCGATCAGAGAGGGATCTATCTGGTGGTCGAATCTGATGGCAAATCGACCAGTGTATGCCACCTTTAAAGAGATACATGTTTTGCTAATCAAGAAATAAATTGTGATGTATTACTATGCCGCATTTTTTATGTACTTGCAGCTTCCTCAGCTTCATGGGGGGTTCATAATTTTAAATGTTAGCGTTGCTATAACTAAGTTTGGCGCTTTTGGCTACAACACCAGATCAATAGGTCGTCATGAGCTGAAGCTAATAGTTATAACATAAAGTAATAAAATACAGATATTCTAGCAACTTTCACCTTAGCTTTTGTTGCTCCATTATTATATTGCTGAACATGTATTCCCTCTAATGCATGTGACTTATTAACACCATCACTTTAAAGAGGAAATGTAGTGAAAACAGCATAATGAATAAAATTGCTTGTTTTGTTTACAATATTAATTTATAAATTATCTTTCCTCACCCTGATTTACGTTCTTAAATTTATTGTTATTTTTATTTTTAAGCATTCCAAAGCCAGTGAAAATAATGCCTGTTCTCCCAGAATGATCTGGGAGGAGAATTTCTAATAGCTAAACAGCCTAGGCTAAAATTCACTGGAAGGGCAGGGCTACATACCAATATACAGTAATATATAGATATAGGAAGTGTTTCTGATTAACATAAAAGCAGGTATCCTGAATAATTGACTGCATTCTGCTTTACGTCAGTACAGTGCCACTATAAGCAGTGTCCAGTGTTTATTGGGAAGCAGGCAGAATTTTTGCTGAATGACATTCGGGCTTGCACCAGTCTGCTGGCAGCTAACGTGCAGACAGATATGTGAAGTATTGAGATAACAAGCATGAGCAGATTTCATAAATATTTAGCCACAGCAAGCAGCATTTAGGCAGCGTCACAACAAGGCAATCAAAATTCCGAAAACCAGCCAGTGTTATAAAACTAGCAGCACACTCGGAATGGAGGATCAGACTCCCCGAAGAACTATAAGGCACCTGCTGGAGTCTTACTTGTTTACTAAGCATAATTTATATTTGCCCCCCGACGAAGTCACATATCAGATGACATGGACCAGTGTGTATGGCTGGAAGGGAATCATCGTGGACACAGAAATACAGGAGATGATGGCTGAAGCCTGAAGCCAACGGTTCATCTGTGTTTCTACACTGCAGTGGGAACCTGATTGGCTTTTCTGAATTCCCGGCTGCATTTTCAGCAAAAGCTTGATCAGGCTGACATTTTTTTTCAAATACCTCTACAGAATGCTTACTAGCAAAAACAACCATTTTAATGGATGAATTGCCTGTATGCAAACTGGATGTAATCAATATTACACAGCAAAAAATGCTCTGTTTTCAACATATCTGCAGTGCAATTTGCAAACAGCAGTAATCAGTGAAAATGCAGTTTTTCTTTTTGCATTCATTTTCGCGACAATAATGAAAAATTTGACTTTCGTGCGAAGATGCCTTTGAAAAAACATTTTGTGAAAAGTGTATGATTTTTCACGATTTTAGCAATTTGTCATTTTAAAATCAGATTTTTCACATTTGCTTTAAAAAGGTAATTTGCTCTTAAATCATGCATGGCAATTTAGGCAAACATTCTGTCTATTTTGGCAAAAATGTTGGCAATTTTTTTGTGAGAATTGACCTGTGAGAATTGAAGTAAAAAATAGCATTTTGAATGTGAAAATTACTGTGGCAAAAATTTTGCAAGCAACACTTCTGAACAGAGGTGCCAAGTGTGACCCAAAAGCGTAAAGTTCACGGGGAGGGCATGATTCTGCATCTGGCCATTGCCAGTACCCAAATTACACTGAAAATCCTGCTGGACCTCTATAGACGTGATACCATTATGTCTATGGTGGCACCCTAGTCAGGCGTTACGTGGCTGCGAGCGCGCCCTGGGGCGACCTGTTTCGCTACATGGGGCCCTCCTCTAATCACTTGTGTAGCACTATTCGTGATTTTGTGGTAATGAATGATCATGTATGTAGACAAATACACTGTACATGTGTTTGTCTGGGAGTGCTGAATTCTGCACCTTGTCCATTCACTTTACATGGTTCAGCAAGACATTTTGGGATTACCCAAAGTGACATATAACATGATGAAAAGTTGGAAGCCTCTAGATGATTCAGTGGCTTCACCATCCTCTTAGAGCTCTTAGAGCTCACCGTTACAGTTCAGAGTTCCTCCTCATCTTCTGGCTGTGCTCCCAGCTATGGATGAGCGCATCCCGACTGGATGTGTGCAAGTAAGGTCCATGCAAGCCCAGCAGAAAGAAATTGCTTGTACACGGACAGCTTGTTTCCTTTTCAGCACAAGCATATCATTCTGCTGAGCATGGACAGACTTTATTTGCACATGCACAGTCCAAATACCCTTATCCATGGCCATGCTTATGGCCAGGAGACATCTATTTGACTCACTTGAGTGGAATAGATATAGAAGGACCAATGGCAAGCTGTAGGAGGATTCAGCCGGTGCATATTTACTGAGGTGCAGGTGTGGCTAGTGCCCTGGGTGCTGTCTGCTTCAAGCCACTAGAGGGCGCAGTGTGGCTGTGTCATTGAAATGATCTCTTTCTTCTTCCTCTCTGCACTCTGCAGATAACACAAGAACATGCAGGGACCTTGGATCTGTCTCAGCATCCTGTGACTGGGGGCAGAACAGAGAAGAGAGCTGCTGCACCACATGGGAGACTCTGGGAATACACAGAGGCTACATGTTGAACATCAGAGAATGAGTACTGCTGTTCATCTCTCACTGCTCTGTACAGGGGAACTCTGCAGCTCTGTGTTGAGCTGCTGTGTAGAGTGACACACTGCTGGTTGTAGTGCAGTTTCCTGTGTGTCTCTGCTGGAATGTTTCTCTCTGTGTGCTGCCCATTAGATTTAGAGATGGGCCGAACGGTTCGCCGGCGAACGGTTCCAGGCGAACTTCGGGTGATTCGCGGGCGAAGGCGAACTTTCCCGGAAGTTCGATTCGCCCCATAATGCTCTATGAGGGTCAACTTTGACCCTCTGCATCACAGTCAGCAGGCCCATTGTAGCAAATCCGGCTATACTAAGCCCTGGAGCCCCACCCCCCCCTTATATAAGGCAGGCTCCGGCGGCCATTAGCCTCACTCGTGTGCCTGCTAGAGACAGACTAGGGACAGCTGCTGCAGACTTGTTCTCCTAGGGACAGATTAGTCAGGCTCTTGTCTTCTTAGCTTGCTCCTAGCTGAATCTTATTGCTATAATAGCGCCCCAGAACAGCTCTTTTCAGAGCTCATCCGGCTCATGTGATCAATTTTTTTTTTCTGTGTTTGAAACTGACACTTGTGTTTTTTAGACAGCATTGCTAATTCATACTGTGTGTCCCACTGCCAGCAGCAGCCGCAGCAGCACATTCAGTGACTACCTGTGTGTGTGAGACACTTGTGTTGCTTAGACAGCATTGCTAATTCATAATGTGTGTGCCCCACTGCCAGCAGCCCACCAGCATTCAGCAGCACATTCAGTGACTACCTGTGTGTGTGACAGGGAGCTGCACATTGTACTACCCACCGAGTACTGCATTTATCTACTACTAGTACCTGTTGTGTTTAGTTAACCCACTTCATCACTGCATACACGTACGTTTGTGTTGAGTGAACCCACCTCGCTGCACATAACTACCTTTTGTGTGGAGTGAACTTGCCTCACTGCATATAACTACCTTTTAAGTTGAGTGAACTCACCTCAATGCATATAACTAATTAACTACCTTTGTGTTGAGTGAACTCAGCTGACTGCATCTAACTACCTGTTGTGTTCAGTGAACTCACCTCACTGCATATATAACTACCTTTGGGTTGAGTGAACTCACCTCACTGCACATAGCTACCTTTTGTGTTCAGTGAACTCACCTCACTGCACATAGCTACCTTTTGTGTTCAGTGAACTCACCTCACTGCATATATAACTACCTTTGGGTTGAGTGAACTCACCTCACTGCATATCTACCTTTTCTGTTGAGTGAACTTACCTCACTGCATATACCTAGCTTCCCCCCGAGATGGACAAAATGGACAAACCAGGTAGAGGAAGAGGTAGAGGCAGACCCAGAGGAAGGCCACCTGGCACTGGCAGGTCTGTGCGAGGTGGTGTTGCTGTGATTTCGTGCGGACCTGGACCAAAGTACAGTGCTCAGAAGAAGGCACGTGCCATCACTTCCCAAAACTGTGAGGACGTGCTTGAGTATTTAACACAGAACACCTCATCTCCTGCAGCCACCAGTGCTACAACAAGCACCACATCCGCTGCATTTGACACTTTGCAGGAGTTATTTGGTGGTGGTGGTGGTGGTGAAATCACTGATTCACAGCCACTACTGCAACAACAATAAGAAGGCGCAGGTACACCACCTCATACGTCTGAGTTAGGTGGCGATAGTATGGACGTAATGTGTGAGGAGGGTCATGATGAACCACCTGAAGTTGGTGCAGTTGTGGAGTTGTCTGAGGAAAGCGAAGCTGGGCAGGAGGATTATGATGATGATTATACGGATGTGACGTATGTTCCCAATAGAGGAGATGACCAGGGGGACAGTTTAGAGGGGGAGCCAGAGAGGAGTAGAAGGAGACGACTCCATGATAGAAGCAGAGGGAGCTCGTCCTCAGAAACAGCTGGGGGCAGTGTCCGGCGCCATGTATTGCCAGCTATGACCAGCCAGCCAACATACCCTTCAAGGTCAGCTGTTGATGCCACCGTAGTGCCATCACCCCAGGGGGGCTCAGCAGTTTGGAAATATTTTACGGTGTGTGCCTCAGATAGGAGCAAAGCCATCTGTTCTCTCTGCCTCCAAAAATTGAGCCGTGGAAAGGCCAACACTCACAAAGGGACAAGTGCCTTACGAAGGCACCTGGAGAAAAGGCACAAACAGCTATGGGAAGAACACCTGAGGAAAAGCAGCACCCCTCAAAAGACAAGCCACCCTCCTTCTCCTCTTCCTCCTTCAGGTGCATCGTCTTCATTTGTTTTCTCCCTTGAACCTTCACAGCCACCCTCCTTCACACCGCCTCTGCCCTTGAGCGGTTCCTGCTCCTCTGCCCACAGCAGTAGCCAGGTGTCCGCGAAGGAAGTCTTTGAGCGGAAGAAGCCAATTTCGGCCAGTCACCCTTTTGCCCGGCGTCTGACAGCTGGTGTGGCGGAATTATTAGCTCGCCAGCTATTACCATACAAGCTGGTGGAGTCAGAGGCTTTCCGTAAATTTGTGGCCATTGGGACACCGCAGTGGAAGATACCAGGCCGCACTTATTTTTCACGAAAGGCCATATCCAAACTGTACCGTGCAGTTCAGAGGCAAGTGGTGTCATCTATTGCGAAGAGCGTTGGGTCAAGGGTCCACCTGACCACGGATGCCTGGTCTGCCAAGCACGGGCAGGGCCGCTACATTACGTACACAGCCCATTGGGTCAACCTGGTGACCGATGGCAGCAAGCAGGGAGTACGTGGCTGCGCAGCGGACCAACTTGTCACACCTCCACGGCTTGCAGGCAGTCCTCCTGCCACCTCCTCTCCTTCTCCTCCAGCTACATCCTCTTTGCTGTCAACCTCCTCCTCCTCCTTGGCTGAGTGGCAGTTGATCTCTAGCGGTGCTGCCATCTCCTCTTCCTCTCCAGCTACACAGCCCCATCTCCCCAGAGCCTACGCTGCATGCCAGGTACGACGGTGTCACAAAATTCTAGACATGTCTTGCCTCAAAGCGGAGAGTCACACTGGAGCAGCTCTCCTGGCTGCTCTTAACAAACAGCTGGAGCAATGGCTGACCCCGCACCAGTTGGAGATCGGCAACGTGGTATGTGACAACGGCAGCATTCTCCTTTCCGCTTTGAATTTAGGAAAGCGGACACATTTACCCTGCATGGCACATGTGCTGAATCTGGTCGTGCAAAGATTTGTCTCAAAGTACCCAGGCTTAGAGGACGTCCTGAAGCAGACCAGGAAGTTGTGTGGGCATTTCAGGCGGTCTTATACGGCCATGGCACGCTTTGCGGACATTCAGCGGAAAAACAACTTGCCGGTGAGACGCTTGATATGCGATAGCCAAACTCGCTGGAATTCCACCCTGCTCATGTTCTCTCGCCTGTTAGACCAGGAGAAAGCCGTCACCCAGTACCTGTACGACTACAGTAGAAGGACACAATCTGGGAAGATGGGGATGTTGTGGCCCAACAGCTGGACACTGATGCGAAATGCGTGCAGGACCATGCGGCCGTTTGAGGAGGTGACCAACCTGGTGAGTCGCGCTGAAGGCACCATCAGCGACTTGATCCCCTACACTCACTTCCTGGAGCGTGCCGTGCGTAGAGTGGTGGATGAAGCTGTGGAGGAGCGGGAACAGGAACAGCTACGGCAGGAGGATTCGTGGGAGCGACTTACATCCGAACCACATGTTTCCTCGACACCTGCGGCACCACAGAGGGGGGAGAAGGAGGAAGAAGAGGAGTCGTGTGGGGAAGGAGAGGAGTCAGACTCGGATGACGATTATGAGGAAGGTGTTTCTGAGGAGGAGGAAGAGGCAGCGGCGGCGGCAGAAGAACAACCGCAACAGCCATCACAGGGGGCTTCTGCTGCTCTACATTCCCGTGGTATTGTTCGTGGCTGAGGGGAGGAAGAGGAGTTGCGTGACGTCACTGTGGAAGAGCAGGAGGAGATGGAGAATACGTCTGGATCCGACTTTGTGCAGATGGCCTCTTTCATGTTGTCCAGCCTGTTCAGGGACCCCCGTATCAAAAAACTCAAGGGGAATGACCTATACTGGGTGGCCACGCTACTAGACCCTCGTTACAGGCACAAAGTGGCAGACCTGTTACCAACTCAACACAAGGCGGAAAGGATGCAGCACTTGCAGAACAAGCTGTCAATGATGCTTTACAATGCATTTAAGGGTGATGTGACAGTACAACGCAATAAAGGTACCACTGGCAGTAATCCTCCTCCTCCTCACCAGTCCACGCAGGCAAGGACAAGACGCTCCAGCGATCTCGGGGTGATGTCGGACTTGCAGACATTCTTTAGTCCAACGCCTCGCAGTAGCCCTTCGGGATCCACCCTCCACCAATGCCTGGACCGGCAGGTAGCCGACTACCTGGCCTTAAGTGTGGATGTACACACTGCGACTGCGAGCAGCGAGGATGAACCCTTGCTCTACTGGTTGCGCATGCTTGACCTGTGGCCAGAGCTGTCCCAATTTGCCATACAACTTCTCTCTTGCCCTGCCGCAAGCGTCCTGTCAGAAAGGACCTTCAGTGCAGCTGGAGGCATTGTCACTGAGAAGAGAAGTCGCCTAAGTGTTCAGTACCTGACCTTTATCAAAATGAATGAGGCATGGATCCCTGAGGGCTATTGCACGACCGAAGACTAAGTCAGTCCCCACACACAGCATCTTTGCCTGCAGGCCGCTTGACTGCCTTCTCCGCCACCACCACCAGGGTCCAGGACTCTAGGCGGATTCCAGAATTTTTAAGGCCGCTGCAGCGGCCGCTATACTAATTTTTCTGGGGCGTGCACATGCCTGCCTAATTTTTCTGGCTGAACTGCAGGCGGCTGCAACAAAAAAACAAAAGGCATGTACATGTGCCCATCCCCCTTCGTGATCATTACCTTGCCGCGGTGAAGGGGCTTGCGTATCACAATGAAGCAATGACCGCCGGCTATATGAGTGTCTTGGGTGGGGGTGGCACACCAAAGATAATAAGGTTGTTGTTTCATTGTGGTCAGACCAAATTTGATCAGCTAGACAGTCACTGTTCTGTCATTCAGCTACATCAGCCCGGCGACCATATGGACTGAAAAGCCACCATCACCTGCACTCTCGTCATGATGCGCACCAGTCCAGCACGGCCGTCACTACACAAACGGCTGTTTGCAGTCAATGCATACCTTTCACTGCATCTGTGACTGCACATTATACCTGGCAGTCAGTGCATAACTTGCACTTGAATGGATGGCAAACTTGCCCTCCATAACTGATTCCCGTTAAAGGATTTAAAGTTGATTCATTACAATTAGGGCCTCAAAAGGCCCTCCTGAGTCCTGAATTGTTATTTTTGGTCACTACCTTGGGGCGGGCATGCCTGCCTGCTGCCCTCCGTGCCTGGATGTGTGGTGGGAGCCGTTTGTTAGGCTACAACTCCGGACCGGAATCACACCAGGAAGAGTTCCCCCGCCATTAGCCATGGTCAGTGGTCACGATGGCAGACTTGACCTCCATAACAGATTCTCGCCGGATACCAACCTGGTGAATCGCAGTGAAGGCACCATCAGACTTGCCCTCTATAACGGATTCCCGTTAAAGGATTTAAAGTTGATTCATTACAATTAGGGACTCAAAAGGTCCTCCTGAGTACTGTATTGTTATTTTTGGTCACTACCTCGGGGCGGGCGTGCATGCCTGCCTGCTGCCCTCCTTGCCTGGATGTGTGGTGGTAGCCGTTGCTCAGGCTCCAACTCCGGAACGCAATACAACCATCTACAGTTTCAAACAATTTAAAAATACAACCATCTACAGTTTCAAACAATTTAAAAATACAACCATCTACATTTTAAAACAATTGAAAAATACAACCATCTACAGTTTCAAACAATTTAAAAAAATGGTAAAAAACTTGCCCTCCGTAAAACATTCTTGGCAAATGCTTTCGACTTGGTTTGTCTTCCGCTGGGTCAAGGGTCCATCTGACCACAGATGCCTGTTCTGCAAAGCACGGTCAGGGCAGCTACAGCATGGGTCTCAGCAGGCTCCCACTTCGGGCCGGAATCTAACCTTCATTCCCCGCCCATTACCCGTGGTGATGACAATGGCAGACTTGCCCTCCATAACGGATTCCCGTTAAAGGATTTTAAGTTGATTCATTACAATTAGGGCCTCAAAAGTCCTCCTGAGTCCTGTATTTTTATTTTTGGTCACTACCTCGGGGCGGGCGTGCATGCCTGCCTGCTGCCCTCCTTGCCTGGATGTGTGGTGGTAGCCGTTTCTTAGGCTCCAACTCCGGAACGCAATACAACCATCTACAGTTTCAAACAATTTAAAAATACAACCATCTACAGTTTCAAGCAATTTAAAAATACAACCATCTACAGTTTCAAACAATTTAAAAAAAATGGCAAAAAACTTGCCCTCTGTAAACATTCTTGGCAAATGCTTTCGACTTGGTTTGTCTTCCGCTGGGTCAAGGGTCCATCTGACCACAGATGCCTGGTCTGCAAAGCACGGTCAGGGCAGCTACAGCATAGGTCTCAGCAGGCTCCCACTTCGGGCCAGAATCCAACCTTCATTCCCAGCCCATTACCCGTGGTGACAATGGCAGACTTGCCCTCCATAACGGATTCCCGTTAAAGGATTTAAAGTTGATTCATTACAATTAGGGCCTTAAAAGTCCTCCTGAGTCTTGTATTGTTATTTTTGGTCACTACCTCGGGGCGGGCGTGCATGCCTGCCTGCTGCCCTCCTTGGTTGTGTAGTGGTAGCCGTTACTCAGGCTCCACACCGGATTCAAACCCTCATTCCCCGGCCATTACCTGGGGTCACAATGCCAGACTTGCCCGCCTCCATAGAATTCTCATTGTAGCGGTACTGAACAAGTACACAGCAAGTAGAAAATGTAATTTAAAAACAAAACGTAAGCTTTTTAACAATGCCATGGAAAGTTGATAAGGCAGTCACACATTACCTGACATCACTGAGTGAGGAAGAGCAATCTCGCCATGTTGCGCAGTAGTCCAGCATGGCCGTCACTACACAAACAGCTGGTAACTTGTGGTGCGTTACACAGTTAGTTTGGTGTGTCAGTGTGAAGCAGTACTCTAATTACACTACCTGATTGATGTATACACATGCAAGATGTTTTAAAGCACGTTAGGCCTGCAATTTAGTATTCAATGTGATTTCTGCCCTTAAAATGCTGTTTTGCGTCACATCCAGATTTTCCCCCTGGACTTTTGGCGTGTATCCCACTCCGCCATGCCCCCCTCCAGGTGTAAGACCCCTTGAAACATCTTTTCCATCACTTTTGTGGCCAGCATAATTTTTTCTATTTTTCAAAGTTCACCTCCCCATTGAAGTCTATTGCGGTTCGCGAACTTTTTCGCGAACCAAACCTTCCGCGGAAATCGGAGGTTCGGCCCATCACTACTGCCCATATCTCCTTCTCCTAGCCACTGGATCAGGGGAAAGTCTGCATGCAAAACACAAACATCTCCCCTCCTTTCCTACTGACTGTTTAAACAGGTAGCCCATTCCTTCAAGGAAAGTAGAAGCAGTCAGCTT
Organism: Hyperolius riggenbachi; assembly: GCF_040937935.1. NCBI lineage: Eukaryota > Metazoa > Chordata > Amphibia > Anura > Hyperoliidae > Hyperolius > Hyperolius riggenbachi. The sequence goes on along the minus strand of NC_090652.1, from coordinate 143,342,750 downwards.
GGTATGGTGGGCAGTGTGATGAGGTGGAAGGGGTGTCTTTTTACGGACTGAGGAGCTACCAAGGCCAGATCTCTCTATCAGTGCCCCTCTCTGTCTTTCCCACCTTCTCCCCCTCTCTCCCCACCTCTCCCTTCCTACCCTCTCCCTCTCTTCTGTTTCCCTATTTTCCTTCTATTTAATTTATTTCTTACCCCCTTCTCCTTCATTCCCTTAACTGTTAAATACCCCCCCCCCTTTCATGCTCTCTCTCAGTTGGAGTGCTTGCCACAGGGGCCATCTTTCCTAAATATGCCACTGAGATCCAGGAAGCCTTTGGAAAATCCAGAGGCTTCTCACTGCTGGGAAGTAGTCACTTCAGGTTACAGGTACCCTTGAATAAGAGCTGTAGCTTAACTTTCACTGATGACTGATTACTGGCCTTAAGACTCTTGCATGTCAGATAAACAATTTTGAGTGCTGGGAACAGATAAAAGCAGGTCAAAAGTTCAAGACTGAACTGTACAATGTTAAAAAAAAAGCTGTTGAGATTCACTTGAGGCAATAATAACTTTAAACAAAACCTGAAAGGTTAGGGAAAAAAAAGGGGAGGGGGGTGGAACTAAACTTGGCACGTCCACGGTCCAGGAGTATCTTGTACATGTTCTTCCCACAATTATTGTGTCCACCATGTGTCCTCTTTTGTGTTCTTTTTCAAGTCCTGTGACCACCTTTGTGTCCTCCTCTGCTTCCCGTGTATAGATAAATGCAGCGGCTGTGTGTCTCTCACGTCATCCATCAGCTCCCACGGCATCTGAGACTTTTCTCTCCCTCTCCCCTGATGCTGGTCACGTGTAATGATGCAATCAGAAGTAGCCAGCGCTAGGGGAGCAGTGATAGAGAGGAAAGGTCTCCGATCGCTACGGCAGCTGATGAAGTGAGAGACATGATGCCACTGCTTTTATCTATACACGGGGGAGCGGAGGAGGACGAGGGGAAAATACAGTCCCTGATATCGTGGCAATTCCAAAAAATACGGTATATTTGAAAAATAGATTTAACTTTAGGGTTTGCATCACATAATCATCCTATCTTCTGTAATAAGCACAGAGCTTCATGCTCTTTTCTAACCCCAGACACATGCACACCTTCCTCTCCAACCGATAATGGTAATTAAAAGCAATTTTCTCCCTCTTCCTTTGTTATAAAGCCACCTTTATAGATAAAAGTACAATGTTTAAATATCTTTAGTCCTCCTGAGCTTCACAAAGCTGAAGTTTATGCTCTAGTAACTTCTATTTTCTGTTAATGAAGAACTGCAGAAATAATGACACTTTAATAATAAGACGACCCCCATCTATTCACCATTCCACAATGGATTGCAATAAGTATAGGGCTTCATTAGCACCCTTTACTTATTCCCCAAAGAAAGGTTAAAAGTGAAAAAAAAACTAGCAAAACTGGTGGAAAAATGCTGTACTGTATAATATCGGTGTTCAGACTCAGAAAGTTCTATATACTGTTGCTACTACATATGCAATTAATTATCGCTTCAGTATAGTCTTGGTTCGAGTTTGCTTGCTGTCATATCTGGAAATGTTAATCTGGCTCTGAATTAAAATGGAAAAATCATTTTAATAACGTTACCCTATGAAAGCGCTTATGTAGCACTGATATATGGTGTGCACGAAATATAAATAAACTACAGCCAATAACCTATTTCATACAAATATTGATAAAAGCATAAAGGTTTAAAAAAAAGAAAATAAGAAAGCACCAGACTGGAATGCTTGGTCCAGACACTTTGTAGGATGAACCAATATTTCTACTGTACTTTGTACAGTTGACATGTCGCCATTCTTTTATAGACTGTAAAATTAGATTATAAAAGACATGGTGCGACTCTATAAAACTGTTTTTTAAGCTGACAGTTAATAGCACTTTGGGGAAAAAGGAACTCGCACTACCACCACACTAGTGTTGAGTCTTTCTGGCATTTTAACACAGGAAAGTTTGAAAAGGGCACAGAGAGCATAGACTTTAAAAAGACCACCTATGGAATAAACAGTAAAACACCAGCACTTGGTAAAATAATTACATTCGTTGTCGGCTTTTATTATCTCACTGGGACTACATTGCAGTTATGGACCACTAAAAATGCAATTAACAACGATGAAAATTTTCCAGTGCAAAAAAATAATTGTTTACTTAGAAGAAAAACAATTCCAAAGTCTACTGAGAAGTAGTGATGGGCGAACACCTGGATGTTCGGGTTCGGGAAAGTTCGCCGAACATGGCCGAGATGTTCGGCATGTTCGGGCCGAACCCCGAACTTCCCGAACATCCCGCTTTTGGGGGCCCTATGGGGTCGCGTTGAGGGAGGCCGGGCAGCGGGCGGTTCAGCGGTAGTACCCTTGTGGTACTTCCGCCCTTTCTCTGACCTCACGCCCGCTGCCCGGCCTCCCTCAACGCGTCACTCTCCGGACTCCTCCTCCTCACTCCACAGTGCCACTGCCAGGCCATCCACTACCGCAGGTACTTTCCTTAAACTTTTGTATGGGGAAGCGGGCAGAGGGGGGAGCGCTAGCAGAGGGGGTGGGGGGAATTTCTGACCCCCCCCGCGATCAGGGCATGCTCCCCCCTTATGCCTGCGACCCCATAGGGGGGCCGTATTGCGGCATGTTCGGGCGAACAGGGCCCTGTTCGGCCGAACAGGGGCCCTGTTCGGCCCTGTCGGCGGCCATTCAATAGTTCGGGCCGAACCCGAACTTAAAAGGCCGAACACCATCAGGTGTTCGGCCGAACTCGAACATCACCCGAACAGGGTGATGTTCTGCAGAACCCGAACAGTGGCGAACACTGTTCGCCCAAAAACCCTCCCTATTCACTAACAAAACCACGTGCAGGAGCATGTGTACATTTTTTCCTGCTTCCAGATGCTGCTTCACAGCACAACACACTTTGCTGTCATTAGACAGCTCCCGATCATGTGGCTCTTATTGGGTTTGGGGACCAAGGGGGCCCCATGCTATCATTTTTGCAGGGGGGCCCTATTAAGTCTAGTTATGCCGCTGCCTGGCATATTTCTAAGATCACAAGGTGCTTCATTCTCTTGAGATAACCCTGCAACCCAAGAGAAGTGGGCAATATCCAACCAGCCAATGGTGTGTAAGTACTCTACCGTGCACTCACAGAAGTCCATTTGCTGTCTTCTGAAATAATAATGTGTGACATTTTGAAAGCCTCAGTATACCAAGTTTATTAAGGATAATAAGAAAACAAGCCATTTTCTAGCATGCTCATAAAACAGGTTTGGAAATATCTTGCTGTCAAAGTGAAATAATTAATTGCTCCTCAAGAAACCGGCAATAAGCAATGAATAAAAATTCACCAGGGGAAGATAACCAGGCTCCTTAGCTGCTGGTACCTGACACTGTGCACATTATCTGAAATGTACCACCTGTTATAGAAGGTTACTGATTAGCAGCAGAACATCACTGCTTCTGTCACACTGTTTAGATCTTTTATTTATTGTACTTGAAAAGGGGTTTTAGAGGTCCTCGAGTTCACGGTAGATGTGTGCCAAGTCTCTTGAAAAGTCAGCTGTTAACTGAATAAATATTGAAAATGTTCCTCTTGTTACAGCATAATAATTAGAAAAAGAACCCATATTAGACTGCAACTGAAAAAAAAGCATTACAGTTTTCAGCAAAAAGTGCAAGAAGCAGTGAGGTGAGCGTAAATACAATAACTACAGCATACTTATAGACTCAAACTTCCACTAGTACTACTTCGAAAAAGTAAATGCGCTTGGTGAAGGTGATTATAGGCTAACACCCATTTGATCCTTACACACTTTACTGAACAAGTCTGCAAGTTCTTCCAGATAGATCTGTAGGTAAAATTAACAGCCCTTTTTAATAAAATAAGGAAAAAAGTAGAGCAAAAAGCAATCAATTAACATGCATGCAGATCTGCACACGACCTTCATTTGTCCTCCTCTAGAACTACTTCCTCGCATTCACATATTCAAGATTTCTCACGTGCCTCACCCCCCCCCCCCCTTTTGGTATCCCCTTCTACAACACATCTGTCACTCTCCAACCGTTTAAATCTTTAAGTGCTCCCTCAAAACGAACTTTTTCTGACAAACAGACACTCTAACTTAGGCCATTCCCTCTTCATTCCCTCCCTTTTATACTCACTACTAGATAAACTAAAAACACAGCATCTGGATATGCATATTGTATACTACCCCAGCTCTTGTTTGCCCCATCCCTTTACATTGTAATATCGCAAGGGCAGGGATCTCTAACCCTTTTGCGTTTTGGAATTTCATATACATTGTATTCATCATGTTACATTTCTAACTGTAATTACCATGTCTAGCAATTCAGTATTTCGTACCAGTGTTTATAGTTGGTGTATACCATTGTCTGTATTACTATGTACCCCATGTTTTATTCTTAACCTCCTTAGCGGTATGCCCGACACTGTGTCAGGCATACCACCGGCTGTCCCCAGGAGTCCCCCATAAATAAATAATTGTGCCTAATGGCTGTAAATCCTTTAGCTAGCAGTGGGCTAGCTAGTAAGAGTCTCCGGCACCCCTGGATCCCCACCGATCCCCCACGATCCCCTCATTTATACATTACCCCCCCCCCCCGGATACAGCAATCGCGAAGCCTCCCGGCACAGCTCCAGTCTCTCTGTGGGGAGGTTCGGGTTTGCGCATGATGTCCCCATAGGGAAGACCGGAGCTGTCCCGGGAGGCTGCGCCGATCGCTGGATCCAGGCTGGGTAATGTAGAAACGGGGGAGCGGCGGCTATCAAAGGGTGCCGGAGACTTCTTCTAGCTAGCCTAGTGCTAGCTAGAGAATTTACAGCCATTAGGAACATTTATATTAAAATCGGGCAAAAAGTGACAAAACCTCCTGAGAGGGCGTAATGCCCAGGAGGTTAATTTGTATAGCACCAAAGAATATGTTGGTGCCTTATAAATCAATAATAATAATAATAATAACACATACAGTATAACATCAATAGGGTGAATGGCACCGTGGCATAGCACTTCACACTGTAGCACGTAAAATCTGGGGACGGAAACTATCAGGATGGGGTGTATATTTTACTCCCTGTGTTTCCTCTCAGATCCCAAAAGGTGTAAGTTAATAGGTTCCCCACTAACATTGACTTTAGACTACGCAAAGGACATAAGATTGATAGTGGAAGGTATTAGATTGTGTGCTTCTCTATGGGACATTTAGTGACACAAATAGGTGCACCGTAAAGTGCTTCAGAGAGGATGTAAACATAATATACACACATAATAGCAAATATGGTTTGACTGTAATGGATTACTATGTTTTGATTTGTGCAATGTGCTCTTTGCACTGTTTCCGAAATAAGCACATTTGTTTTTCTTGAAGGTTTTATAGGTTCAGTGCATGCCCCCACCTATGACAGTCTGATCATATCTCTTTATTTCTTGTTCCAGTACTTGTTGAGCCATTATCAACAAAGTTAATCCAATTAGCAAAATTGTCAAAGTCTGACCTGAGAAGACCATCTCTCAGCTCCAAGATTGGTTTGAATATATTGACTGGAATATGCTTTTCATCAAACAGACTTGGAGACGTACTTTCTCTGTATTGTCATATTACTGTGTGGACAATGTCACTGTCAACAAAAGGTTTACAGTTTACCCAAATGAAAAACCATGGATGACTGGCAAAGATAAACAGCCGATTAGGGAAAGAAACAAAGCCTTTAAAATAGGAGACACATCAGCCTATAGAACAGCTAGCGTTACCTTAAAAAAAGGCATTAAGTCTGCAAAACTTAAAGCGGAACGGAAGTTCATTTAAAAAGACCAGTTTCACTTACCTGGGGCTTCTGCAAGTCACCAGCACCGGTCCTCCACGATCCTCTGTTCTCCCACCGCCGCTCCGTTTCGTGTCTTGTAAATCGAGGCCTGTGCAGCCCTGCCAAGCGTATCCTTTCTACGCGTTCCCATCTGCAATAGTGCTATTGTGGACTGGAATGCAAAGAAGGATACGCATGGCTAGAGCCACACAGGAGCAGTAGCCTGGCGGCGAAACTGAAAGTAGCTGGCGGCGGAAGAAAGGAGGATCGTGGAAGCCCAGGACGGCTGCTGGGGGAAGCCCCAGGTAAGTGAAACTGTTTGTTTTAAAATTAACTTCAGTTCCGCTTTAAGTATAAATAACAGATTGAGGAGGCCTTTGACAATAGCTTAAACTCACAGTGGATGTGGCAAAGCATTCAACTAATCACAGATTCCAAAAAGAAGAATGGTGCACAATGCACACCGGCCAATCATATTAACTTCCTTTTTATTTTGACAAAGACATTAATCAGCCTCCACTCAACTTTGAGCTGAGCACAGATTAGCAGCCTTTAGTTCTACACATATATGAGGTGTAGCAGGGACTCATGGTGTGCAAGGACGTGTGCTCCAAGCCTGCACTGACCAACTAGCAGAAGTATTTACACAATTATTCAACTTCTCAATCTCCTTAGGTGCAGTCCCCCATGCCTAAAATCCACAACCACAACCTGTCTTCTAAAGACCAGTTGTTCTAACCCTTGTCATTGCCAGGTGCTTTGATCAACTGGTAACAACATACATCAAAGCCTCCATCCCAGCCAATCTAGATCAACGCCAGTTTTACTGGACAATTAGATCGACTGAGGATTAGTGTTGGGCGAACAGTGTTCGCCACTGTTCGGGTTCTGCAGAACATCACCCTGTTCGGGTGATGTTCGAGTTCGGCCGAACACCTGACGGTGCTCGGCCAAACCGTTCGGCCACATGGCCGAACTAAGAGCGCATGGCCGAACGTTCCCCGAACGTTCGGCTAGCGCTGTGATTGGCCGAACGGGTCACGTGGTTCGGACCCGAACGCGCTCTGATTGGCCGAACGGTCACGTGGTTCGGGTAAATAAATACCCGAACCACGTCATATCTCCGCCATTTGTCTGTGGGTTTAGCTTTGGGTAGGCAGGCAGGGTAGTTCGCGCTCCAGCCACGCTAGCCAGGGTCCCCCCCAGTCATTGTGTGTCACTGCTGGGAACAGTAGTACACCGCTCGTTCAGCCACACTATATAGCATTCTGTGTACTGTTCTGTGTCTGCTGGGAATAGTGGTACACCGCTCGTTCAGCCACACTATATAGCATTCTGTGTACTGTTCTGTGTCTGCTGGGAACAGTAGTACACCGCTCGTTCAGCCACACTATATAGCATTCTGTGTACTGTTCTGTGTCTGCTGGGAACAGTAGTACACCGCTCGTTCAGCCACACTATATAGCATTCTGTGTACTGTTCTGTGTCTGCTGGGAACAGTAGTACACCGCTCGTTCAGCCACACTATATAGCATTCTGTGTACTGTTCTGTGTCTGCTGGGGATAGTGGTACACCGCTCGTTCAGCCACACTATATAGCATTCTGTGTACTGTTCTGTGTCTGCTGGGAACAGTAGTACACCGCTCTTTCAGCCACACTATATAGCATTCTGTGTACTGTTCTGTGTCTGCTGGGAACAGTAGTACACCGCTCGTTCAGCCACACTATATAGCATTCTGTGTACTGTTCTGTGTCTGCTGGGAACAGTAGTACACCGCTCGTTCAGCCACACTATATAGCATTCTGTGTACTGTTCTGTGTCTGCTGGGAACAGTAGTACACCGCTCGTTCAGCCACACTATATAGCATTCTGTGTACTGTTCTGTGTCTGCTGGGAATAGTGGTACACCGCTCGTTCAGCCACACTATATAGCATTCTGTGTACTGTTCTGTGTCTGCTGGGAATAGTGGTACAACGCTCGTTCAGCCACACTATATAGCATTCTGTGTACTGTTCTGTGTCTGCTGGGAATAGTGGTACACCGCTCGCTCAGCCACACTATATAGCATTCTGTGTACTGTTCTGTGTCTGCTGGGAACAGTAGTACACCGCTCGTTCAGCCACACTATATAGCATTCTGTGTACTGTTCTGTGTCTGCTGGGAACAGTAGTACACCGCTCGTTCAGCCACACTATATAGCATTCTGTGTACTGTTCTGTGTCTGCTGGGAATAGTGGTACACCGCTCGTTCAGCCACACTATATAGCATTCTGTGTACTGTTCTGTGTCTGCTGGGAATAGTGGTACACCGCTCACCCGCCACTGTATAGCATTGTGCTCTGTGTCGCTGCTGGGAATAGTGGTACACCGCTCACCCGTCACTGTATAGCATTGTGCTCTGTGTCGCTGCTGGGAATAGTGGTACTGTATAGCATTTCTGTACTGCCACTGTACTGCTGCCAGTCAGCGTGTACTGTAAGGATAAGTGAAATGAGGAAGAAATCCGGTGAAAGAGGGAGGGGCAAGGGAAGAGGTGTTTCCCCTGACGGTTCACGTACAGGCCACAGGGGAGCACCCAAGAAAACCCACTCAATACCGCCCATGTTGTCCAGGACAACAACCCTCACAAATCCAAAAGAACAGGACCAGATAATTACTTGGATGACCTCTCAAGCGTCCAGCAGTGGGTTAAGCAGCACCAGCACATCACGCACGAGGTCCGAGTCCTCAGCCAGTTACAAGGAGCCAGTGGGCACAAAGCTGACACAACCGGCAGCGACACCACGCACACAACTGCCAGATAACCAGTCCGATGAATTACCTCAGGACACAATGGGGTATTCGCAGGAGCTATTCCCAGCCCAACAAACTTCCACCTTTCAAAGGTCAATGGAGGAACAGCCAGAAATGTTGTGCCTGGATTCACAACCGTTAACTGTGGGAAATGCACCGCGCACTGAAATACAAGGCGAGTCCGAAGAGGACTCGGAAACCCAAATCCCAGAGCAATTTGGGCAGGAGGGGTTGCAATTGCAGGAGGTCGGCCGACAAGATCTGGAAGACGACGTTGGAGTGTGCTGCGCAGAGGTTGTTGTGGGGAGCTCTACTCCACGGCGGCGGCCCACAATGACATATGACGAGTTTGAGGAGATGGAAGAGGAGGGTATGGACAATGTGGACAGAGACCCAGATTTTGTTTGTGAACGAGAACATCGCCGTCGTAGCAGCAGCACAGATGAGTCTGTTGAAGAACCCACTGCTGCACGAGCTCGCCTTGTGCCACAAGGTAGGCGGCGCGCAATTTCAGGCACCACAAGCGTGGAAGTTCAAGTGAGAGGCAAAAGAGGAGCAAACAGAAATCGCCAGCAAGGAGGCAGGTGCTCCAAAGTCTGGGCTTTCTTTGAAGACTGCACTGAGGATGTTACCATGGCGATTTGCAAGGTGTGCAAGACCCGCCTGAGCAGGGGGAAAAGTATTAACAACCTCTCCACCACCAGCATGAGCCGTCACATGCTATCCAAACATCCCACTCTTTGGGCAAACGCGTCAGGACAGGGTACCAGAAACAACACTGCCTCCCTTGGGTTCACCAGACCCGCCTCAGCAGCAGCAGTAGCCCAGCCATTGCGTGGTTCACAACATTCACAAACATCAGACGACGCTGACACTGTCACTTTCCGGAGTAGTGCTCTTGAGGTCTCCCAGTGTTCTTCAAACACAACAACCAACAGCCCTTCCGTGTGCAGCGCTACGGTTCAGTTGTCTGTGTCGGAGATGTTTGAGCGCAAGAGGAAATTGCCAGCAAATGACCCCCGGGCCGTGGCAGTAACAGCCAGCATAGCCAAGCTTCTGGCCTGCGAAATGCTGCCATATCGATTGGTGGAGACAAACAGCTTCAAGGGCATGATGTCAGTGGCCATCCCACGTTACGTGGTTCCCAGCCGCTACCACTTTGCACGCTCTGCAGTGCCTGAGTTGCATGAGCACGTGGTCAGCAAAATAACCCGAAGCTTGAAGAATGCCGTTGCCTGCAAGGTTCACCTCACCACTGACACCTGGACGAGTGCGTTCGGCCAGGGTCGATACATCTCCCTTACCGCGCACTGGGTGAACCTTGTGGAGCCTGGCAGCGATTCCTCACCTGCTACGGCACGGGTGTTGCCCACGCCACAAACAGCTGCACCGCCGTCCCTCCCACTGGATAACAGCAGCACCTACCTCTCTGACTCCTTCTCCTCCAACGCATCTCAAAGCTGTACCTCATCCGGAAACGCTAACCCAGCAGCAGTAGGATCGTGGAAGCAGTGCAGCACAGCTGTTGGCATGCGTCAGCAAGCGTTGCTGAAGCTAATCTGCCTTGGGGATAAGCAGCACACAGGGGAGGAAATTTGGAAGGGAATAAAGGAACAGACGGATTTGTGGCTGGCACCGCTGGACCTGAAACCGGGCATGGTTGTGTGTGATAATGGGAGTAATCTCATTCGCGCTTTAAGGTTGGCTAAGCTGACACACATCCCTTGCCTGGCGCACGTGATGAACCTAGTAGTTCAGCGGTTCCTGAGGACATACCCAGGCGTGGCCGATCTTCTGTTGAAGGTGCGTCGAGTGGCCAAACATTGTAGAACTTCCAGTACTGCTTCGGGGGCACTCGCCAAGATGCAGGAGCGCTTCAATCTCCCCCACCATCGCTTGCTGTGTGATGTCCCTACGCGCTGGAATTCTACGCTGCACATGCTAGCCCGCTTTTGCGAGCAGAAGAGTGCAGTGGTCCAGTACATGACGGTGCAGTACCGAGGCGCATCCGGCCAGCTGCCAAGCTTCTGTGGATCCGATTGGGCCAACATGTTGGACCTCTGCCAAGTCCTCCAAAATTTTGAGCAATCCACGTTGCTTGTGAGCAGTGACAACTCTTCAGTCAGCATTACCATACCACTGCTGTGTTTACTGAAGAGGTCGATGTTAAAAATCAAGGAAACAGCTGTCATGATGCAACTGGGGGAATCTGAAGGAGAAAACGATCAGCGTGATGGTACCAACATCAGGCCATCCGCCTCAGGGAACGCTGGCCCCAGCAGCTATGACGAAGAAGAGGAGGAGGAACAGCTGGAGTTGGAGCAGGAATTTCATGCCACCACTGACGAGGGCCAGAGCGGTGCACGTTGGACTTCCACAATTCAACGCGAATGGTCAGCAGAAGCAGACCAGGAGGAAGGTGACGACTATGATGCATCACAACAACTATCACAACGCTCACAAGAGGATGATGAGGATTCTGGTAGGACTCTGGCACACATGGCTCAATTCATGCTAGACTGCATTGAACGTGACCCACGCATTGTGCGCATTCTGGACAACACCAATTACTGGGTTTATACCCTTCTGGATCCACGGTACAAACACAATGTTCCAAAACTGCTTGAAGAAAGAGTCAGACAGGTCAAAATGGAAGAATACCAGCAGGCCCTTGTGGAGACTTTAGAGAGGAGATTGACATCCTCCCCCTCCTCTAGCCAGTTGTACGCAGACAGACTGACTTCCGCAAACCCAGGACGACCAGGAGGGCAGCAAACAACGCAAGCCGCAGCTAGTACCCAAAAGGGAATGGTATCGGCAGTGTCCTTGGAGTGGGAAAATTTTCTGACACCCATGCAGCAGCAGCCCACAGAACAGCAAGCGTGCAGATCCACCTCCAACACCGATCGCCTGGAGAAGATGGTCAAGGACTACATGTCAGATGACGTAGCTGTGTCTAACAATCCATCTGCACCCTTCAACTATTGGGTATCGAAGCTAGACACCTGGCACGAACTGGCAATGTACGCAATAGAGGTGCTGGCTTGCCCGGCAGCCAGCGTTATGTCGGAACGCTGTTTCAGTGCTGCCGGAGGCATCGTCACAGATCGGCGTATCCGCCTCTCCACAGAAAATGCAGACCGTCTGACTCAAATTAAAATGAATCAATCCTGGATTGGAAACGACTACGCAACACTCCAGGACCCCAACCAAGTAACATGACCAATGAACATCTGGGATGGTTTAGCGTTTCCGGTCCCTGTTTATTGAACCTCTCATCTGTATTACACTTATGACTGCATGGCGGCAAAAAGCATTGCTATATCCGCACGCTTTTTGTCCTCATGCAAGGCCTGTGTTGTTGTGTCTCAAAAAGCTTGGCCTTCTCCTCCTGCGCCTGCTCCTAGTCCTGTTCCATCACGTCTGCTGCTGCTGGGTTAGCATTTCCAGTCCCTGTTTATTGAACCTCTCATCTGTATTACATTTATGACTGCATGGCGGCAAAAAGCATTGCTATATCCGCACGCTTTTTGTCCTCATGCAAGGCCTGGGTTGCGTCTCAAAAAGCGTGGCCTTCTCCTCCTGCGCCTGCTCCTGTTCCATCACGTCTGCTGCTGCTGCTGGGTTAGCGTTGCCGCTCCCTGTTTATGGAACCTCTTATCTTTATTACATTTATGACTGCATGGCGGTACAAAGCATGCTATCCGCACGCTTCTTGCCCTCATGCAAGGCCTGGGTTGTTGTGTCTCACAAAGCGTGGCCTTCTCCTCCTGCACCTGCTCCTGTTCCATCACGTCTGCTGCTGCTGCTGCTGCTGCTGCTGGGTTAGCGTTGCCGGTCCCTGTTTATGGAACCTCTTATCTTTATTACATTTATGACTGCATGGCGGTACAAAGCATGCTATCCGCACGCTTCTTGCCCTCATGCAAGGCCGGGGTTGTTGTGTCTCACAAAGCGTGGCCTTCTCCTCCTGCGCCTCCTCCTGTTCCATCACGTGTGCTGCTGCTGGGTTAGCGTTACCGGTCCCTTTTCCTGGAACCTCTTATATGTATTACATTTATGACTGCATGCCGACAAAAAACATGTTACCTGTGCAAAGAAAACAGACATTTCCCGCATTTAAAAGACAGTTTTCCCTTTGAAACTTTAAAATCGATTTTCTCAAAAACTATAAGCTCTTTTTGCAAATTTTTTTTTTCCTCTTGTACCCACTCCCAAGGTGCACATACCCTGTAAATTTGGGGTATGTAGCATGTAAGGAGGCTTTACAAACCACAAAAGTTCGGGTCCCCATTGACTTCCATTATGTTCGGAGTTCGGGTCGAACACCCGAACATCGCGGCCATGTTCGGCCTGTTCGGCCCGAACCCGAACATCTAGATGTTCGCCCAACACTACTGAGGATGCCATCAGAGCCAGTGCTAGCATAGAGGCAAAGGAGACAATTGCCCTAGGGCCCCAGACCCTGTAGGAACCCCCAAGGTGTCTCCCCCCACAATTTAACTGTGCTCCCCGGGGCCTCTGGAGAGTCTTTGGCAGAGTAGCATCTCACCTGTGCTGGCAGGCACTGTCCTCTATTGGTCTATGGCTCTGTCCACACCGTCTTCATCCACCACTGACTGCATCTTCTTTGTGACTTGTGGCAAGTTATCACATAATAAAATGCAACGGGTCACAGAGAAGAGGCACCCCTGTGAGGATAAAGTTGGGGAGTGCATGGAGCCATGGATTAACAGAGGAGCAAGTCTGCCAGCACAGGTGATATGCTACTCCACCAAAACCTCTGCAATACCCCATGGAATAACAGTTAAGTTAGGGGATGATTGGGGTGGGGTGTCCGTAGACGGCTCAATGGCCCTGGGGAAGAACTTGACTGCAACAAAGGCCACCTAATGACGCTTTTTGGTTGGGGGTGTCTGTTGGGGGCCCCCCGTTAATTTTGCCCATGGGTCCCATACTAGAAAGCCCTGGATGCCATCTGTATCACTCTTCATGCTGCACTATCACCAGTGGCATAAGAACCGTGGTCACAACGGTCATGATCACGACCGGGCCGCCTGTGCTCTTAGGGGCCTGTGCATGCCCAACACTGCAATTATTATTTTATATATATATATATTCATATATATTATTAATATATGAACTAAAATATATAATTAATATGTATTATTTGTGCCGCCTCCTCCCTCCCAAGTCCCAATATTGCTGACATGCCACCACAGAGATGGGCCCTAGCAAAGGACACAGCTGCCTGTTGTCAGCAGAGGTGGCAGCCGTACATGATCTCCTTGGCCCCGGGCAGCAGAGCGGCTGTAATTTAATTCTATGTCTGGTGTGCTTTTCCATGCTTTCTTCTCCTCCAGTCACAGGCTTCTCCTCACTGCTCTGCCCCCTCTTCTCAGTCACTGAAAGGAGGAGGTAGAGCAGAGACCAGATGTCGGTGACTGGAGGAGAGCATGGACAGGCACACTAGATTACAGCCTCTGCTGCTGAGGAGATAGCGTATAGCTGCTCAGCTTACAGCCCAGTACAGGTGAAGAGGACAACTTGGATAAATGAGTGCAGCTGCTTAGAGGTCATTACAGAAAATAAACTGGGGCCCAGGACACATGTAATCAGGTCCCTCCTCCCTCCAAATAAGTATCAGGTACTGTCTCTATCCCCCACCTCCCAAATTGGTGGTATCAGGGGCCAGCCACACCCCCCTCGCCTCCAGAGTGCACAGAGCATAGCATGCTCACCTGTCCAGCGGCTGCTCTACCTCTTTCTGTCAGCGTCCTTCCAGTTATATCCCCGTGGCCTCTCTGTCCACGTGACCTGCCAGGAGGTTGTTGGCGGTTCACAGAGACAGGGACAGCGCAGGGATGAGGAAGTCTGTGCATGGCAATATTACTCTAGTATTTCTTGAATTTCCAGAATGAACAGGGTCGAAGGTGTTGATTCCTGTAAGCCTGGCTTCAAATCTCTTCCTAGGAAGGTGAGGTTGAAGCACCTCCATAGCGTCTAGGTCCAGGAAGGACAAATAAGAAAGCTTTGCTGCTTGCACTGAATGACCATCACTTGCACTCTTGTATAAGACACGCTATATGAGAAGGCCCAAAAACATTATCAACATTATCAAGCCTTTGTTGGAGCTCCTACCATCAGGTGGACATTTTAGATCAATCTGGATACAAACAAACAGACTTTTCCCCACCTTCAATAAACTTTCCAAACTGAATCTTCTGTAAGATAGCTTTTTTAAATGAACATATTCATATTAGTACTGTGCAATATACTATGTATTAATGGGTGCAAAAACAATGATGCCGCTAATCACTTAACACTTTATACATTTTTAAATATTTGAAATAGGTGGCATACTTTATATAACTCCTCTATTCTACATTTGTTACTGTTACTTATTCTTTAAATGCACCTTGGGGGTTAAGGTTAAACTGTGATAATAAAGTGCTTGAACTTGAACACTTATGTCCCAAAGAGGAACTCAAAATCCAAATCCAACTGTAATACTATAATATTTCTACCACAGATTAAAGCAAATGTGAAGAGAATCAATTCACTTTCCAGTATATTTCTAAAGGTGGTCACTAACAATACAATTTCCCGAATTATTGTTTACGAACGATTCTTTGTATGAATGATTGGAAATAATCGTTTGGGACCACTAATGGAGAAAAATCTCCTAACAATCCAATCAAACTAATGAAATCAATCTGAAAATTGTATCGTTAGTTGCCTCCTTAAGTTTTAGGAGGAAACAGAATGCATGAAGGAAACCCATACAAACACAGGGAGAGCATACAAACTCTGTTGCAATTGCAATTGAGAGAATATAAAGGGATCTGGGGACTGTATAAAGAAAGTGGACTTTATTTATCACTACAGAGTATGGCCTAAGAACCAGCGGAAGAAAGCCAGCGAAACAGCTCCTCATCTACTCTTGATCAATGCTGGTTTACTCACCGTGTGCTAATTTCTCAAGTTGAATATCCCTGCTTGCCTGCCACATCTTAACTGCAAAGCATCTAGTCCCAGCTGCTTGGCTCTGTGTGTTCAAAAATTTTAATTCATTACATGTTTGTTATTGGTTACGGCAAACTGTAAATTCCTTTTAGCCTAGTAAAAACATGACTGAATACCTTCAGCTTCTCAACAGAAGGTGCTTTATCTACAAAATCTGCGTTCTTAAATGTGTGCTATGCCATATGTAGGAGTTTTAGTTTTGCAACAGCTGCAGTGTCAAAAGTTGCTTATTATTGAATTAGAGAATAAATAGGCATTCAAGTGGGATTTTAAAAAAAGTAACAATTTTAAATCACTTTGTTCAACAAACAGACACACAGAGATGTCATTTTCTTTGCTTTGCTTTCTTCATAAGCATGCAATTATTCAAAATTTAGACAGTGCTACACATTATGAAGATATTTAACTCGTTTGTGACTACGATACTGTAAATTAACATTTCCTGTAAGAGCATAAAACAATGATTGAGCTTTTACTGTTATCCAACTGCTGAAAACAATACTCGGAACAAACCAAACACATACAAAATGTAGAAAAATAAATCTCTGACCAAATACCGGCAAATTAAAAAAGTACACTTACAGATAACTTTAAAATATAGTTAAAAAAATATTTCTGTTTCAGGGTTAGAGTGGTTGTTATTGCTGGTTGTGTCCCCATTGGACAGTCTTTCCCTTATTCGTCTATATCTGCTAAGCCCTGCTTGCTGTTAAATGTATTTGTCTAACCTCTATTAGAGCCGGATATGTAGTCTTTTTTTGGCAATAGGGACCCAGACAGGACATAGGTTACAACATTTTTCTTCCCCAATTAGAACTAAAATTAGAGCTTTGGTTTGCTTTGAGAAAATCTCTACAATCAGTTGAGACAAATCACTGCAATCGGTCAGTTAAGCTTTGAGAATCTTTGCAAAAACCTAGTATCCCATCTTCACTAGAGATGTCGCGAACCTCCGATTTTCGGTTCGCGAACACCGTTAGCGAACTTCCGCGGAAGGTTCGGTTCGTGTAAAAGTTCGTGAACCGCAATAGACTTCAATGGGGAGGCGAACTTTGCAAAATAGAAAAAATAATGCTGGCCACAAAAGTGATGGAAAAGATGTTTCAAGGGGTCTAACACCTGGAGGGGGGCATGGCGGAGTGGGATACATGCCCAAAGTCCCGGGGAAAAATCTGGATTTGACGCAAAGCAGCGTTTTAAGGGCAGAAATCACATTGAATGCTAAATTGCAGGCCTAAAGTGCTTTCAAACATCTTGCATGTGTATGCATCAATCAGGGAGTGTAATTAGAGTACTGCTTCACACTGACACACCAAACTCACTGTGTAATGCACCGCAAACAGCTGTTTGCGTAGTGACGGCCGTGCTGGACTGGTGCGCAACATGGCCAGACTGCAGGCCGTGGCAGTTTTCCAGCCCATATGGTCGCCGGGCTGTGGTAGTTCAATGATAGAACAACAGTGACTGTCAAGCTGATCAAATTTGGTCTGTCCAGAATGAAGCAACGACCTTATTATCTTCTTGTATGTAGGTAGGCAAAGGTAGGAGTCCCAGTATAGGTAGGTAGGCATAGGTAGGAGTCCCAGTATAGGTAGGTAGGCATAGGTAGGTGCCTCAGTAGTTAGCTAGGCATAGGTAGGAGCCCCAGTATAGGTAGGTAGGTGCCTCAGTAGTTAGCTAGGCATAGGTGGGAGACCCAGTATAGGTAGGTAGGTGCCTCAGTAGTTAGCTAGGCATAGGTAGTAGACCCAGTATAGGTAGGTAGGCATAGGTAGGTGTCCCAGTAGTTAGCTAGGCATAGGTAGGAGACCCAGTATAGGTAGGTAGGCATAGGTAGGAGTCCCAGTATAGGTAGGTAGGCATAGGTAGGGGCCTCAGTAGTTAGCTAGGCATAGGTAGGAGACCCAGTATAGGTAGGTAGGTGTCCCAGTAGTTAGCTAGGCATAGGTAGGAGACCCAGTATAGGTAGGTAGCCATAGGTAGGTGTCCCAGTAGTTAGCTAGGCATAGGTAGGAGTCCCATTATAGGTAGGTAGGCATAGGTAGGAGTCCCAGTATAAGTAGGTAGGCACAGGTAGGTGTCCCAGTAGTTAGCTAGGCATAGGTAGGAGTCCCAGTATAGGTAGGTAGGCATAGGTAGGTCCCCTAGTATAGGTAGGTAGGTAGGTGTCCCCGTATAGGTAAGTAGGTGCCCAGTAGTTAGGTAGGCACAGGTAGGTGTCCCAGTATAGATAGTTAGGCAGGGCCTGGCTGGCACAGTAATAACAATTACCAAGGTCCAGCTGCAACAGATAGGGCTGTATAATGTCAGTGAGCAATACACACACAAAAAAAACACATCAGGAAAACATTAGAGCTTTCAAAAGAGCTGTTGAGGGGTGCTATTTTGCAGTAACAATCAGCCAGGAGCAAGCCAAGAGCCTAACTAATCTTTCCCTAGGAGAAAAAATCTGCAGCAGTTCTCCCTAGTCTGTCTATTTGCAGCAGGCACACGAGTGAGTGTCATGGCCAGCGAGCCTGCCTTATATAAGCTCCAGGGCTTAGTGTAGCCTGAATGGCTACAATGTGCCTGCTGACTGTGATGCAGAGGGTCAAAGTTGACCCTCATAGTGCATTATGGGGCGAATTGAACTTCCGCAAAAGTTTGCATGGTCCAGGCGAACGCGAACCACCAAAGTTCGCCTGGAACCGTTCGCAGGCGAACCGTTCGCGACATCTCTAAGTGGTGCTCACCGCCAGGTCGTGATCACGCTTACGCGTGGATTCACGACCATTTTGCCGCATTCCGCCTCGGACACGCTAAGCCGTGAATAGATTTTCAACCACGAAAATCTGCTTCGGCTACGCGTGAATGCGGACAGAAATCCGCATTCACGCTCGTGAAACCCGGCGCTGAAGTCGTGGTTTGCGGAAATGCGTCAAACTATGCGGAAGTGACACATTGCAGGCCAATCAGAGTGCCCCAGCCAGGCCCTAGCAACCAATCACAGGAGGGGAGCTATGCCCTCCCCTCCTGAATATAAAGTGGCGGCCATGATGGAAAAGCTCTGTCCTTGCTAGACTGTGGTGCTGAGAGGATTATCTCCAGGCCATTGTTGTTTGAGCAAGTGCATTTATTGTGTTAAAAACAAAGCGTTTTTTTTTTGCCAACACTGCTCTTATACTGTACACAGTTAGCTAGTCAGTGAGTGATTGCTGTAGTTAGTTGTAGTCAGTGTAGTGTAGTGGGAGTGTGGGAGTCTAGTGATTATTTAACTGTGTGTAGTGCTGTGCAGGCAGGTTCAGTGCTGCAGTGTAGTGGGAGTGGGGATTATCTGTGTGTAGAGTGCAGGCAGGCAGGTTAGTGCAGCTGCAGTGTTCACTTGTATATTCCAGTGACAGTTATACACTTGTACTATTTGCAGGCAGCCAGTCACACCGCCAGCGCCGCCACTCTCTGCCAGCGCTGTTCATTCATTCTGTCAGTGACCTTGTGCCGTGCCCAGTGCCCACTGCTCGCTCGCTCGCTGGCATATGAGCATCTCATTACACAGTGTGACATCCTTGTGTGCCCATTGCATCCTTCAGTGACCTAGTTGTATATCCAGTGCCCACTGCTGTGCCCACTGCATCCTTCAGTGACCTTGTACTGTGGCCACTGCATCCTTCAGTGACCTAGTTGTATATCCAGTGCCCACTGCTGTACCCACTGCATCCTTCAGTGACCTTGTACTGTGCCCACTGCATCCTTCAGTGACCTTGTACTGTGCCCACTGCATCCTTCAGTGACCTAGTTGTATATCCAGTGCCCACTGCTGTGCCCAGTGCATCCTTCAGTGACCTTGTACTGTGCCCACTGCATCCTTCAGTGACCTAGTTGTATATCCAGTGCCCACTGCTGTGCCCAGTGCATCCTTCAGTGACCTTGTACTGTGGCCACTGCATCCTTCAGTGACCTAGTTGTATATCCAGTGCCCACTGCTGTGCCCACTGCATCCTTCAGTGACCTTGTACTGTGGCCACTGCATCCTTCAGTGACCTAGTTGTATATCCAGTGCCCACTGCTGTGCCCACTGCATCCTTCAGTGACCTTGTACTGTGCCCACTGCATCCTTCAGTGACCTTGTACTGTGCCCACTGCATCCAGTGATTCATTACTAGCAACATGTCTGGCAGGGTTTCGCGGGGTGAGAGGAAAGGGAGTTCAATTGCCTCAGCCACTTCTGGGACTGCTCCACGTCCAGGGAGAGGACGCCCAGCTGTACGTGGTCGTGATGCAGCAGAAAGGGGGGCAGCAAAGCCTGGGCCGAGTCAGCGGACGCCATTGTCCAAATATTTTAAAGTTTCTGGTCCCCGTGTGGTGGTTGAGCAAATGGAACCTGACGTACTCATGGACATCATGACTTCCTCCCAGACCTCTACTGTGAGCACCACTCCAAGCAGTAGCAGCAGCAGCCAACATCCCACGCTTGTTGTGACATCCACCCCAGCACCCACTGGTCAGCAGCCCTCCCAGGATGACAGCGTTCTGTCCCTCAGTCCGGCATCTGGAAACCTGCTGATGCAAGAAGCTCAGGACTTACTGGGGACTGATGTGGCAGAGATTGAGATCGGGCCACAATCACAAGCGTTGTTGAGTTCTGGTGATGAAGAAGAGGGGTCTGTGTCTGGGGATGTAGGGACAGAAGAGGAGGCGGGGGAGTCAGAGGAAGAGCTGGATTATGATGATGCTGCTGATGATGACGACGTTGTGGACCCTAACTATGTGCAGCCTGCTGAGTCCGTGGAAGAATGGTCAGAGCAGGATGACGAGTCACCTCAGCCTAGGCAAGGATATCGCCATATGTCAGGCAGGGGCAGGGGCATCGGCAGCAGTGGGCGTGGAGGAAGTAGACAGGACACTGCTTCAGCCGGCACCACCACCATGCAACCCCCGGCAACTACTACCACACATTGCTCCTCTGCACCCTCTGCTAGTGGGGGCCGCAGTAAATTAAAGTCACCAGTGTGGGATTGCTTTGAGGAATGTACTGATGACAAAAGGTATGCGGTGTGCAGGTTATGCAGCAAAAGATTGAGCCGTGGGAAAAGTCTGAGCAAGATGGGTACCTCATCCCTCCAGGGCCACCTGAGAAGCCGCCACTGCCGCGAGTATGCGGACTTTAAGAGGAAGCAGGCACTGCTGGCAGGGGTTCCTGAGAGCAGAAGGCCCACCAGCGCAGCAGCATCCTCCCTCCCTCAGGGTCGTGAATCCCCCACAGCAGCAGCAGTAGTAGCACGCAAGCGCTCTTCCACCTCGGCTGCTCAGGACACAGACATTGAGGCTGGAAGCCAGTGTTCGTCTCTCTCCTCTGTCTCCCCTGCATCCCAGCGTCGTCAGACCCTGCTGAGCGACACCTTTCAGGGTCTGACCAAGCCTCTGCCTCCAAGCCACAGGCGGATCCGCAAACTAAATGGCTTGCTGGCCCGGGCCATGGCATCACAGCTGCTTCCCTACTCCCTGGTGCAGGAGGGGAGCGCGATGCGGACGCTGCTCCAATTTGGCATCCCCGAGTGGCAAGTCCCCAGTCGCCACTATTTCAGCAGGAGCGCGATCCCAGCACTCCACAAGTTTGCGGTGGAAAACGTGGCCCATTCCCTGGACTACTCTGTGGGCAAGCGGGTCCACGTGACTATGGACTCGTGGAGTAGCAGATTTGGGACAGGTCGCTACCTGTCCTTTACGGCCCACTGGGTGACACTGATGGAAGGGAGGGAGGACAAGAGCGCATCAGCCCAGCTAGTGGTGCCACCACGCGGGATCAGGGGGGATGCAGAAGGGTCCTGTCACGACACTCCCTCAGCACCCGGAAAGCAAGCCCGCCTCGGCAGCAGCAGTGCCAAGCCTCGGCACTGCCAAGCCCTTTTAAAATTGGTGACCCTGGGGAAGGAGAGGCTTACGGCCACCAACGTCCTGGCCGCCCTCAGGAAGCAGGAGCGGAGGTGGCTGACCCCCAGAGGCCTGGAAGTGGGGTATGTGGCAGCCGATAACGGGGCCAACCTGGTGGCAGCAGTGCAGCAGGGAAACCTCCAGCACATCCCCTGCTTGGCCCACGTGCTCAATCTTGTGGTGCAGCGCTTCTTGCGCACCTACCAGGGGATGAGCGAGCTGCTGCAGGATGCCCGGGCGGTGGTACGCTTTTTCCGCCTGTCAGCCACTGCCTCTGCACTCTTGTCCACCTTACAGCAGCAGTATGGAAGGCCACAACACCGGCTGATCATCGACATGCCAGTTCGCTGGCCATGTTGGAGCGGCTGTGTCAGCACAGGCTGGCTGTTAGGGCCTATATGCTAGACCCAAGTGTCCCCAGCAACCAGCAAGTCCCCATGATTACTGCCACTCAGTGGACACTGATGCAGCAAGTATGCCTGGTGCTGAGTCCCTTCCTGGAGGCAACCAAGATGGTCAGTGAGGAGCGGGCCTCTGTGTGCCAGTGGGTGCCCTTGGTTTGTCTACTGGAGCAGGCAATGGACAATTTAATTGAGCGTGGGGATGAAGCCCTGAGGCAGTTGGAAGAACAGGAGCAGCACAGTCCAGCTCAGAGGAGGGCTCACAGCAGGTAGTGGAAGAGTTGGAGGTCCCTAACCTGAATGAGGAGGAGGAGGAGGAGCAGAGTGCAGCAGGCGTTGTACGTGGATGGCGGTTTGAGGAGGACAACGACATGGCACAGGAAGAGGACAGGCATGCGTTATGGGACAATGGCAAGCACGAGGAAGATCTTGCTGGCAGGGCCCACTTGTTTCCCATGGCTGTGCACATGTTGCGCTGCCTTCGCAGGGACCCCCGGGTGATCCAGATGCGTTCAAGGGAGGACATCTGGATTACCTTGATGCTTGATCCCCGTCTGAAGGGGAAGCTGGGAGACTTAATGACGCCATCCACCACCGAGCAACGCACAAGGGAGTTGAAGGAGGCCCTTGTGCGCAGACTACTGGAAGCATTCCCCCAGCCTTCCACCCCCACTGTAACTGCTCTGCCAAGCCAGCAAGAGGTGCCTGCCATTGCCACTAGCAGCACAACAACCACCACCAGCAGCAGCAGCAGCAACTGGCGCCCCGGAGACCTGAAGAGCCTAAGCAAGAGCCTGTATGCAGTGCAGCAGCCCAGAACAGAGGTGCCCGCCACAGCATCCACCACCAACCAGCACAAGCAACGACTGACCACCATGGTGTCTGACTATATGGGGTCATCCAGCGGGCTCAATGACACCGACAGCCCCGTGGACCCCTTGGAGTACTGGGTCAAGAGACTGGACATCTGGAGCGAGCTTTCCCAGTACGCCCTGGAACTCCTATCCTGCCCTCCTTCCAGTGTCCTCTCAGAGAGATGCTTTAGTGCGGCCGGTGGCGTGGTCACAGAGAAGCGCTCTCGGCTCTCCCACGCCTCTGTGGACAAACTCACCTTCCTAAAAATCAACCAGGCTTGGGTGAAAGGTGAGTTCCTGGCCCCTATTGTCGGACACAGGGGGACATGAAGTGGCTGCTGCATGTGCTGTTGTTAACTATGCCTGCCTTTATAAAGACATTTACTACCTGCCTAGTGCCTACCTTGGTTAATTTTTTGGTGTTATGGTACTACTACCAGTAAGTTGCCATGGTCCTCCTTCTGAGCTGCTGAACTGACCGCCCGCTTTGTCTTCCTGACTCAGTCGCTACTACACTCTGCGTTCACACTGCCCGGGTCACCCGGTGCATTTAATTTTTTGGCCAGCACTATGACGCTGTGCTACTACTACTGTGCTGCTGCTGCTGAACTGACCGCCCGCTTTGTCCTCCTGACTCAGTCGCTACTACACTCTGCGTTCACACTGCCCGGGTCACCGGGTGCATTTAATTTTTTGGCCAGCACTATGACGCTGTGCTACTACTACTGTGCTGCTGCTGCTGAACTGACCGCCCGCTTTGTCCTCCTGACTCAGTCGCTACTACACTCTGCGTTCACACTGCCCGGGTCACCGGGTGCATTTAATTTTTTGGCCAGCACTATGACGCTGTGCTACTACTACTGTGCTGCTGCTGCTGAACTGACCGCCCGCTTTGTCCTCCTGACTCAGTCGCTACTACACTCTGCGTTCACACTGCCCGGGTCACCCGGTGCATTTAATTTTTTGGCCAGCACTATGACGCTGTGCTACTACTACTGTGCTGCTGCTGCTGAACTGACCGCCCGCTTTGTCCTCCTGACTCAGTCGCTACTACACTCTGCGTTCACACTGCCCGGGTCACCCGGTGCATTTAATTTTTTGGCCAGCACTATGACGCTGTGCTACTACTACTGTGCTGCTGCTGCTGAACTGACCGCCCGCTTTGTCCTCCTGACTCAGTCGCTACTACACTCTGCGTTCACACTGCCCGGGTCACCCGGTGCATTACATTTTTTGGCCAGCACTATGACGCTGTGCTGCTACTACTACCACCAGTATGTTGCCGTGGTTCTTCTGTGCTGCTGAACTGACCGCCCGCATAGTCCTTCTCCTTACTCAGTCGCTACCACCACTGCACTCTGCGTTCACACTGCCCGTGTCCACTGACAACTCTGCTGCAATGTCATTGCTAATTGCTGCAAAAAAAACAAAAAAAAATTACAAAAACCTCTCTGGAGCCTTTTTGCCGTCAGCCACTCATCCTCCTCCAGCGGTACCTTCGCCGCCAAGTGCCATTGGAACTCGCCTTCACCTCTTTGACTGCTTAACGCGTATATCCCTTTTTAAAACCACTTATTACCAATTAATAGCCCAATTTAAAGTGTTGATTTCACTTTAAAATCCATTTTCTCTAGAAAATTTTTTGGGGGGGGAATTTTTTATGTTGAAGTTATGTTGCCCCTTATCACCTCGATAATCCATGCTATTTGCGGGACTGTAGCATGTATGGGGGCTTTGTTATTAACATTAAAAGAAAATCCGCCTCCGGGCGTGAATCCACGTGTGATTACGCCATTCACGGGAAAAAATCCGCGTGGTTGCGTGGACGCGACCGCAAATCCGCATGCGGCGGGGCCGAATGCGGATTTTTTTTTTCAACCACGCGGATTTCCGAATTTGTGGATGAGGCACATCCAAGCATCACTACTTCACAGGATCTGTGCTAGAAATCAAATTTGATCAGATCCTCCTTGTCTGGCACAGCACAAGGTATCCTTGTGATTTTTCGTGTCCAATCCTGTACTACTAAAACATAGTGATGGTCATGTCTAGGACAAGCCATGGAGAAGCGTGTGATCAGTTTGGCCAGGTGATAGATATGTATGTCTTTGATTTGCTAGTCATTATCATATGCTAAGCAAGGATGTGATCACAGCAAAGCAGAGCATTGCAAATCTATCAGCTAATCAAACACGTCGCATGCTTCTCCATGAGTTGTCCTAGACATGACTACTAAAATACTATGTGCTCAAGGGCTTAATACTATCCCCTTTGTTATTCACAGTATACATTCTATCACAAGGAAAAGTTACCCAAAAACATGGTCTGGTTTACCACTGCTATGCTGATGACACCCAGCTATATTTATCCTTAAAACTTAGTGTGACAGGCTCTACTCTAACAATAGACACATGCTTAGCTGAGATACAGAAACAGGCGAAAGTCACTCCCCATACCATCCCCCAAAATCACCTGTTGTTACAGCACCAACAGGTAATAAATCAATAATTACTTTTGCAGAAAGTGTAGTGAAGACTGGACACAGGGATAATAAAATAATTGTATATATACAAATACTTGTGACCTGGTGAGCACACAAAATGCAATCAGAACCTAACTAAATAGTGTCATGAAAGACAAAAAAAAACTAAAATAACAATAAGTATACGTTACCAGGTATTCATTACACAAAATGAAAGCAATATACAAAGTCGAGGATGCACATTCAAAACTAATCTAACACATGATTGAAATACAACACACATTCAACAGGCAAGAACAAGGTCAAGGGCCAGCAAATGATCAATTCCTAAAAAAAGGAACAGGAACAAGTGCAAGAGTACAGGGACAAGATTTCAGCTGCACCCATGAAAAGCCACACAATGTTTTAGCTGATTGCTGAGTGGAGGACCAATCCTTATACAGTAGATAGACAGATGTATCTGCTAATGAGAAGGCTGCAACCTGTGGAAGATAATCTGTCGGCAGGAGGTGGAAGTCCAAACTAGTTCATACATTAGGCTCACCGCTAGATGAAACTGAAGTCTGGTGGGTAGCCATTTTGTGTTGGACAGGGAAAGTCCAAAAGTTCAGCAATTAGGGCCACTACCAGGCAAGTCAGACCCCAACTAACATTAGCGTCTCCAGAAGTGTCACCTTCCTCCAAGCAAACCAGCCCATGGCTTACTCAGTAGACTAACATTGGTGTGAGGATGAGCATCCAAACAGAATTGCCCCAACAATGCACTTATATTCTCCAATGATATCTAGCCCAGATGGACCTCAGTAAATCAAGCTTACTATTGGCCAATTTTTCAATTACATTATATGGACTCTAAGCCGGTCTTCACCTTTCAAGTCTGTACAGCTCACTTGAAAATATCTCTGGCTCTCCAAGAATCCAAATCCTTCATTCTTACACCAGCTTCTCTGACACTCATTTAACTCTCTAAGCTTTATTGGTCTTTCGGATGAAAGAGAAAACCATGACACTATTTCCAAAAAAACAAAATAGTGTGCAAATGAGTAGGAAAGTTGGATGACATCTTTGTATAGATCCTTTGAAGGGAATGCTTTTGTAAAGTATAAAGGTAATGCTGAGAATCTCTAGGGGGGAGATGGATGTGTTCAAAATCTGTTAGATCTGTCAGCTTTTTACTACCTATTGTAAATGACTGCAAAAAGAGAGAAGTAATGTTGTAATGATCGATGTAACACAGAGAGGATCTGATTACCGGTGATCTGCAGTATCACAGAGGATGCAGATATATACCTGATTATTGATGATCTGCAGTATCACCGATAATCAGATATATCTCTAACCTCTGGACACCTGAGTAATATGAGTGTTTGGTGCAACCGTATACTTTGAGGAGAGCACCCGTGTAGAGGGTGCTGGGCAGTACGAGATACTGCTCAGAGAACAGGTTCCTTCCACTGGTCTGAAACTCCCCAAGGGGCGGTGCCAGGCTGAGAGTGGGAAGGATGAGAAAGTGAGTGACACCAAAGGTGAAGTGTCACTAACAGTACTGGGAACTATCCTCCAACAGGGAAGATAGTTCTCGAGGTCGGACAGGCCAGGTCATTAACACACAGACAGATAAGGTACAGAGACAGGAGACAGAAGCGGAATCCTAAGACTAGCAGAGTTTGGCAACAGAGTATCAGATATAGCGAAGTACCTAATCAGAGATCAGGAAAGCAGAAGGTCATAACAAATAATCAACAATGCCTAGACTTGGGTGTGAGCTCCTAGATCATCAACACCCCGGAACTGGTCTAGATAATAATACAGATGGTAACAGGATTCCTAGACTAAGGTGTGAGCTCCTTGGTCATCAACACCTTGGAAACTGGTCTAGATAATAACACAGATAATAACACAGATAATAACAGGATTCCTAGACTAAGGTGTGAGCTCCTTGGTCATCAACACCTTGGAAACTGATCTAGATAATAACACAGATACTGACAGAAGGTCTGAGTGCTACCACGTAGTGATCGCAACGCCAGACACCAGAGAAATGACCAGCACCCAGTATATATACCCCAGCGCTCTCCAGCGCCACCCCTAAGTGCTGGACCAATGAAAACTGCTGGAATTGTCAGCTGACCGGCTTGGTCAGCTGACGCCCTTCTGACTGTCATAAAGGCTCTGCCTCTCCGCGCGCGCGCGTCCTCCTGAACCTTTGTGGACTATCAGTCCCAGCCACACCAGACATGTGTTGTACTGTTTCTGCTGTGTTGGATGCGGAACCAGCCGCACCGCTGTCCAAGCATGCAGCGGTTCTTCCGCGTTCAGCAGTACTGTCAGAACTATGCCTATGCGTGCCAACATCCGCGTCTGACGCGGAATCCGCCGCCCTGTTCACAAAGCATGCGGCGGTTTCCTCGTGCTCCGTCATGCAAGTGGATGCAGACCCACGCGCGCAACCTGCCGCGTTGGATGCGGAATCAGCCGCCTTGCTCTGAGTACTCACGGCGGCCTTTCCGCGTTTTCTCACAAATGTATAATGCGTTTTACTCTTGGAGAAGTGTACATATTATAAGTATATTTTTTACTGGTTACAATTTTTCTAGATAGTGGTCCTTCAACCTTCCTAACAGTATCGTTATTTCTGGATTTTAGGTTCTGAAAATGGTGCATTTTTTTTTACAAGATTTAGACCCTAAATATCATACTGCTAGATAGATCTGCGGCATGCCTTCACATTACTCACATCCCATGGATCCAACTTGGGGTTACCGCTCTGAGCTGTGGATTTTTGGCCCTAGCCTGACTTGGGGTTACCACTAAGGAGGTTAAAGAGGATCTGCAGTAAAAATAACATAATAAATAAAATTGCTTATTTTCTACTATATTTACTCATAAATTATTTAGTCTGTGTTTGCCCATTGTAACATCTTTCCTCTTCCTTGTTTACATTTTGAAATTTAAAGGGACTCCGAGCAGTACAGAAACTATGGAAAGATGCATATCATTTTAAAGCTCTCTTTCTCCTCTTTCCAATGATATACAAACCACCACCCTACGCCTTTTAGTTTTCGCTATTTTCGCGATCGAAATTGCAGCGGCCGCGACTTTGATCGCGAAAATAGAGAAAACTAAACGACGTAGGGCGACGATTTAGGGGTCGTCAGAAAGAGGAGAAAGAGAGCTATAAAATGATATCCATCTTCCCATAGTTACCTTGTATTACACAGGACGACACTTTCCCACTTTGCCACAAGGCAGGAATCAGCCTTGTGGCACCACATATGGCCACCTCGCCAACCCGATGCTGTCCCCCTAATGTTTAATGTCCCCCCCCCCACCGGTGGCCAGTACAAGCTATACATTGCATGCTCAGGGATTCCTCAGCTCTCCATACATGTGCGCCATGCGAGCATGGGCATGTGTGTAACATCTGATGTCACACATGGGCCCTTACTAGGCAACCACGTGGGGCACGTGATTATGGACAACGGAGAAAGCCTGGAGCAAACGGAGGCCATGGACAGGTAATGTATAGCTTACACTGTGGCACCAGTCACACCGATTGATATTGCTCGCCGTTACCGCCACGCACCCGATTGAACAAGTTGGTCCTACATCTTGCAGCATGTGCAATCAACTAATGAGACCAATTTCAGCCCGATATTGGTCATATTGTCAGTTGGGCATGCACTTTGTGGCACCAATAGAGACGGTTTGCAGGCGAATGGTTCCCGGCAAACTTCCGGGGGTTCGCGATCGCGGAGAAGCGCAAACTTTTCAGGAAGTTCGGTTCGCCCCCATAATGCACCATTAGGATCAACTTTGACCCTCTAAATCACAGTCAGCAGGCACATTGTAGCCAATCAGGCTACACTTCCCCCTGGAGCCACTCTCCCCTTATAAAAGGCAGGCACCGCCGGCCATTTTACTCACTCGTGTGCCTGCAGTAAATAGAGAAGGGACAGCTGCTGCTGCTGCAGACTCTCATAGGGAAAGATTAGTTAGGCTCTTGTAGGCTTGTTAGCTTGCTCCTTGCTGATTCTTATTGCTAAAATAGCACCCCACAACAGCTCTTTTGAGAGCTAATCTTGTTCTTTTAATCTATTTTTTTTTCTGTGTGTACCACTGGCACTTGTGTTGCATAGACAGCCTTGATAATTCATACTGTGTGTGTGCCACTACCAGGCCCAGCACATTCAGCACATTCAGTGACTACCTATGTGTGTGACAGGTGCACATTGTAATACCCATTACAGCATATACCTACCTACCTGTTGTTCACAGTGCACCCACCTACCTACGTGAGCTGAGCGCACGCAGTGTCACTGTGCCTATCCGCTACCTGTCTGTGTGTGGCAGGTGCACATTGTAATACCTATTAATGCATATATCTACCTACCTTTTGTTCACAGTGCACCCACCTACCTACGTGAGTTGAGCGTGCGCAGTGTCATTGTGCCTGTTTGCTACCTGTCTGTGTGTGACAGGTGCACATTGTAATACCCATTTCTGCATAAACCTACCTACCTGTTGTAGGTCAACACTCACGTAGGGACAAGTGCCTTACAAAGGCACATGGAGAAAAGGCACAAACTGCAATGGGAAGAGCACCTGAGCAAAAGCAGCACACAAAAGAAAAGCCACCCTCCTTCTCCTCTTCCTCCTTCAGGTGCAGCATCTTCAGCCGCTTTCTCCCTTGCACCTTCACAGCCACCTTCCTCCACTCCGCCTCTGCCCTTGAGCGGTTCCTGCTCCTCTGCCCACAGCAGCCAGGTGTCTGTGAAGGAAATCTTTGAGAGGAAGAAGCCAATTTCTGCCAGTCACCCCTTTGCCCGGCATCTGACAGCTGGCATGGCGGAACTGTTAGCTCGCCAGCTGTTACCATACAAGCTGGTGGACTCTGAGGCCTTCTGTAAATTTGTGGCCATTGGGACACCGCAATGGAAGATACCAGGCAGCAATTATTTCTCTAAAAAGGCAATACCAAAACTGTACCATGAAGTTGAGAGGCAAGTGGTGTCATCTGTAGCATACAGCGTTGGGTCAAGGGTCCACCTGATCACGGATGCCTGGTCTGCCAAGCACGGTCAGGGCCGCTACATTACTTACACAGCCCATTGGGTCAACCTGGTGACCGATGGCAAGCAGGGAGTACATGGCTGTGTAGCGGACCAACTTGTGACACCTCCACGGCTTGCAGGCAGGCCTCTTGCCACCTCCTCTCCTCCAGCTACATCCTCTTAGCTGTCATCCTCCTCCTCCTCCTTGGCTGAGTGGCAGTTCAACTCTACCGGTGCTGCGATCTCCTCTCCAGCTACACAACCCCATCTCCCCAGGGCCTATGCTGCATGCCAGGTATGACGGTGTCACACCATCTTAGACATGTCTTGCCTCAAAGCGGAGAGTCACACTGGACCAGCTCTCCTGGCTGCTCTTAACAAACAGGTGGATGAGTGGCTGACCCCACACCAGCTGGAGATCAGCAATGTGGTGTGTGACAATGGCAGCAATATCCTTTCCGTTTTGAATTTGGAAAAGCTGACACATGTACCCTGAATGGCACATGTGCTGAATCTAGTCATTCAAAGATTTGTGTCAAAGTACCC
Source organism: Hyperolius riggenbachi (assembly GCF_040937935.1). NCBI lineage: Eukaryota > Metazoa > Chordata > Amphibia > Anura > Hyperoliidae > Hyperolius > Hyperolius riggenbachi. Next base: position 143,311,843 of record NC_090652.1, on the reverse strand, counting down.
AGGCTTAGAGGACGTCCTGAAGCAGGCCAGGAAGTTGTGTGGGCATTTCAGGCGGTCTTACACGGCCATGACGCGCTTTGCGGACATTCAGCGGAGAAACAACTTTCCGGTGAGACGCTTGATATGTGATAGCCCGACTCGCTGATATTCGACCCTGCTCATGTTCTCTTGCCTGCTGGAACAGGAGAAAGCCGTCACCCAGTACCTGTACAATTACAGTAAAAGGACACAATCTGGGGAGATGGGGATGTTGTGGCCCAAAAACTGGACACTGATGCGAAATGCATGCAGGCTTATGCGGCCGTTTGAGGAGGTGACCAACCTGGTGAGTCTCAGTGAAGGCACCATCAGCGACTTGATCCCGTACGCTTACTTCCTGGAGCGTGCCGTGCGTAGAGTGATGGATCAAGCTGTGGAGGAGCGTGAAGAGGAACAGTTACGGCAGGAGCAGTCGTGGGAGCAATTTTCATCAGAATCAGATGTTCCCTCAACACCTGCGGCAGCACAGAGGGGGGAGAAGGAGAAAGAGTTGTGTGGGGAAAAGGAGTCAGAGGAGGAGGCAGCGGCAAAAGAACAACCGCAGCAGGCGTCGCAGGGGGCTTGTGCTGCTCGACATTTCCATGGTGTTGTTCGTGGCTGGGGGGAGGAGAAGGACTTACCTGACGTCACTGAGGAAGAGCAAGAGGAGATGGATAGTACGTCTGCATCCAACTTTGTGCAGATGGCGTCTTTCATGCTGTCCAGCCTCTTGAGGAACCCCCGTATAAAAAAACTCAAGGGGAATGAGCTGTACTGGGTGGTCACGCTACTAGACCCTCGGTATAGGCACAAAGTGGCGGACATGTTACCAACTCACCAGAAGGCAGAAAGGAGACAGCACATGCAGAATAAGCTGGCAACTATGCTTTACAATGTGTTTAAGGGTGATGTCACAGCACAACGCAATAAAGGTACCACTGCCAGTAATCCTTCTCCCATGTCCATGCAGGCAAGGACAGGATGCTCCAGTGATCTCATGGTGATTGAGTGAGCAGCCAGATACAGATGGTGTTAGGCGAGCTTAGGTCATTGAGTGTACTTTTGTCATGACGCCAGACCTGTATCCCTTGCTATGTTTTAATTGTTTTTAAAGGGCTATGTCCCCAATAAACTTTCTTATTTTTAACGGATTTGTTGTATGCAATTTTGATTACTTTATGCTATATGGGTGGCGTTTTCTTCTTTGTATACACTCATGGTGATGTCGGACATGTGGACATTCTTTAGTTCAACGCCTCGCCTTAGCGCTTCTGGATCCACCCTCCACCAAGGCCTGGACCGGCAGGTAGCCGAGTACCTGGCCTTAAGTGTGGATGTAGACACTGTGAGCAGCGATGAACCCTTGGACTACTGGGTGCGCAGGCTTGACCTGTGGCCAGAGCTATCCCAATTTGCCATCCAACTTCTGTCTTGCCCTGCCTCAAGCGTCCTGTCAGAAAGGACCTTCAGCACAGCTGGAGGCATTGTCACTGAGAAGAGAAGTCGCCTAAGTCACAAAAGTGTTCAGTACCTCACCTTTATCAAAATAAATGAGGCATGGATCCCGGAGAGCTACTGCCCGCCCCAAGACTAAGTCAGTCCCCACACACAGCCTCTCTGCCTGCACGCTGTGTGACTGGATGCCTGCCCCAAGACTAAGTCACTGCCGACACAGCACCTCTGCCCGCAGGCCACTTGACTGCCTTCTCCGCCACCACCAACAGGGTCCAGGACTCCAGGCGGATTCCTGAATTTTTTAGGCTGCTGCTAGCAGTGGCCGATATAATAATAACTTTTCTGGTACGTGTACATGCCTGCCTAATTTTTCTGGCTGCACTACGGCTGCAACAACAAAACAAAAGGCATGTACATGTGCCCATTCCCCTTCGTGATCATTACCTTGCTGAGGTAAAGGGGCTTGCGTATCACAATGAAGCAATGACCGCCGGCTATATGAGTGTCTCGGGGGGTGGCACACCAAAGATAATAAGGTCATTGCTTCATTGTGGCCAGACCAAATTTGATCAGCTGGACAGTCACAGTTCTGTCATTCAGCTACCTCAGCCCGGCGACCATATGGGCTGAAAAGCCGACATCAACTGCACTCTCGTCATGGTGCGCACGAGTCCAGCATGGCCGTCACTACACAAACAGCTGTTTGCAGTCACTGCATACCTTTCACTGCATCTTTGACTGCACATTGTATTATACCTGGCAGTCAGAGCATACCTTTCACTTGAATGGATGGCAGACTTGCCCTCCATAACAGATTCTCGTTAAAGGATTTAAAGTTGATTCATCTCACATGAACACTCGAAAGTCCTCCTGTATTGTTATTTTTGGTCACTACCTTGGGACGTGCATGCCATGCCTGCTGCCTTCCTTGGATGTGTGTGGTAGCCGTTCCTGCTCCTTTGCCCACAGCATGCCTGCTGCCTTCCTTGGATGTGTGGTGGTGGTAGCCGTTTCTTACGCTCCGGACCGGAATCGAACCAGGATTCCCCGGCCATTACCCATGGTCACTCGCATTGGCAGACTTGCCCTCCATAAAAGATTCTCGATGCAGGTACTGAACAGCAAGCAGAACAAGTATTTAAAAAAATAGATGTAAGCTTTAACAATGGTAGAGAAAGAACCATTGAAAGTTGATAAGGCAGTCAGACAATACCTGACATCACTGAGTGAGGAAGAGCAATCTCGCCATGTTGCGCACCAGTCCTACACGGCCGTCACAATGCAAACAGCTGTTTGCGGTGTGTTACACAGTGAGTTTGGTGTGTCAGTGTGAAGCAGTACTCTAATTACACTCCCTGATTGATGTGTACACATGCAAGATGTTTTAAAGCACTTTAGGCCTGCAATTTAGCATTCAATATGATTTCTGCCCTTAAAACGCTGCTTTGCGTCCAATCCAGATTTCTACACGGGACCTTTGGCGTCTATCCCACTCATCCATGCCCCCCTCCAGGTGTTAGACCCCTTGAAACATCTTTTCCATCACTTTTGTGGCCAGCATACATTTTTCTGGTTTTCAAAGTTCACCTCCCCATTGAAGTCTATTGCGGTTCGCGAAAGTTCGGGCAAACCGAACTTTCGCGGGAGGTTCGCGAACCCGGTTCGCGAACCTAAAATCGGAGGTTCGGGCCATCTCTAGGCACCAATTTTTATCCAATTTCGATGTAATAGTTGAACTGGGTGGTCGATCATCCACCAAGTCGCCTGATGTATGGCCACCTTAAGGGGCTAAAAGACACCTGTCCATGAAATAGGTTTGGAGCCAATTGTCCAAAAAGGGAGTGGTACATATTAAAGAAGCTGAAATTCCTACACCCTTTGTCCAATTTTCATGTGAATACCAATACACAAATTAAACCTGAGAGTTTGCAGTTTATGTCCACAATAGACCTAAGGCCCGTTACAATAACGGGCAGGCACTAGGCCTCTCCCCTAACAACCCCCCTCCCCTCCTGCCCCTGTCGCTGCTTCAGTAAACTAAAAAACTTGTGAGAAAGTTCAAATATTTATGGACCTAACACATATACAGTATACTGTATGTACATAATCATAAATTATGTAAATAAGATCCCTTTACAATAATTCCTAAGAAAATGAACAAAACTGTCTACAATTGTAAGGATATTATATTGTGTTGTTTCTTAAGTGGAAATTTATGTCAACATACATATTACGAGTGGTGTGCAAGAAACCAACATTTAAAAATGAGTTTCCTACATCTCATTGAGAAAATGAAGTTATCTATTTTGCCAATTAGTACTAATTGCCTGAACAGAATGCATATACGAAAGCAATCATAGCAATTTTGTAATTACACACTTACCTAATCACCATGCTTTGAGAATTGCTTCAGGTTGTAACACCATGAATGCAGCAGTCTGGGAGGTAGATCACATAAGAGAATGGTAGGTTGCAACACAATGAGAGAATTGCCAGGTGTTTGTAGGGTGCCCCCCTTGCCAGGTGTTTGTTGAGTGTTAGCTTAAAATGATTTGTTTTCAGAATATAACATACCAAAGTAACAAAATAAGAAGCATATGAAAAGAATGGACAACAAAAATGGGACAAATAATGTTCAATATGGGAATTAGCACTTAAAAAAAAGCAAACAAGTGTTCTGAATTCTTGTACACCATAATATAGCAATATGAATGAAGATATCAGATCACTATAAGTGTTAATTTTTCATAAAATCTAATTTGTATTTAAAAAAAAAATCAAAAATCAAATGAGGCTTACAATAAGTGAATTGTATATATAAAGGAGTATTTTCTAAAAAAAAAAAAAAAAAATACCATCTGTAGCTTGCAATAGGGTAAAAAAAGGTTATTTTGAATTACCGTCTAACAAATTCTCACTAGTGACCTTGGTGCAGTGCCAGGGAATAAATAGATGCTGGAGGTGCCCAAAATGTAATGCATTTCCAAGCCCCATTTCTTTGCTATAACAGCACTATATTGACCCGACGAAGTGTCTCAGAACTGTGAAGCGCATTGTCCTTTGTATTTGAATAAAAACATTTGAATTAATTGCTGAGTTGACTCCGTGAAGATAGGCCAACACTTGCTGTCATTTTTTAACAGAAATAAATACAGTGGGTTGCAAAAGTATTCGGCCCTGTTGAAGTTTTCCACATTTTGTCACATTACTGCCACAAACATGCATCGATTTTATTGGAATTCCACGTGAAAGACCAATACAAAGTGGTGTACATGTGAGAAGTGGATCGAAAATCATACATAATTCCAAACTTTTTTTACAAATAAATAACTGCAAAGTGGGGTGTGTGTAATTATTCGGCCCCCCTGAGTCAATACTTGGTAGAACCACCTTTTGCTGCAATTACAGCTGCTAGTCTTTTAGGGTATGTCTCTACCAGCTTTGCACATCTAGAAACTGAAATCCTTGCCCATTCTTCTTTGCAAAACAGCTCCAGCTCAGTCAGATTAGATGGACAGCGTTTGTGAACAGCAGTTTTCAGATCTTGCCACAGATTCTCGATTGGATTTAGATCTGGACTTTGACTGGGCCATTCTAACACATGAATATGTTTTGTTTTAAACCATTCCATTGTTGCCCTGTCCCTGCTGAAGAGATGCACCCCCCGAGCATGATGCTGCCACCACCATATTTGACAGTGGGGATGGTGTGTTCAGTGATGTGCAGTGTTAGTTTTCTGCCACACCTAGAGTTTTGCATTTTGGCCAAAAAGTTCCATTTTGGTCTCATCTGACCAGAGCACCTTCTTCCACATGGTTGCTGCGTCCCCCACATGGCTTGTGGCAAACTGCAAACGGGACTTCTTATGCTTTCTGTTAACAATGCCTTTCTCCTTGCCACTCTTCCATAAAGGCCAACTTTGTACAGTACATGACTAATAGTTGTCCTATGGACAGAGTCTCCCAGCTGAGTTGTAGATCTCTGCAGCTTGTCGAGAGTCACCATGGGCCTCTTGACTGCATTTCTGATCAACGCTCTCCTTGTTCGGGCCTGTGTGTTTAGGTGGATGGTCTTGTCTTGGTAGGTTTACAGTTGTGCCATACTCCTTCCATTTCTGAATGATTGCTTGAACAGTGCTCCTTGGGATGTTCAAGGCTTTAGAAATCTTTTTGTAGCCTAAGCCTGCTTTAAATTTCTCAATAACTTGATCTCTGACCTGTCTTGGACCTGTCTTGTGTGTTCTTTGGACTTCACGGTGTTGTTGCTCCCAATATTCTCTTAGACAACCTCTGAGGCCCTCACAGAGCAGCTGTATTTGTACTGACATTAGATTACACACAGGTGCACTCTATTTAGTCATTAGCACTCATCAGGCAATGTCTATAGGCAACTGACTGCACTCAGATCAAAGGGGGCCGAATAATTATGCACACGCCACTTTGCAGTTATTTATTTGTAAAAATGTTTGGAATCATGTATGATTTTCGTTCCACTTCTCATGTGTACATCACTTCGTGTTGGTCTTTCATGTGGAATTCCAATAAAATTGATTCATGTTTGTGGCAGTAAGATGACAAAATGTGGAAAACTTCAAGGGGGCTGAATACTTTTGCAACCCACTGTATTTTGGTGCCTCCAGTATCTATTTTTTCCCAGTTTAAGTTACTCCTGTTGTTCAAATTGTATGATTTAGTATATTACCACCTATCACTCGCAAGGCTGAGTGAGGATGGTACTTCCCCACATGCTCTGATCAGTGGTTGATTGTCACAGCAACCCAGACTTCTGAGTATTTATTCTCTTGATTACCACCTTCTTGCTTACTTCCACTGACCATACTACACTAGATTGGACCCCTAGTGTCCCTGTGTTTCTTTTTTTCTCCTAAACCTTGGAGCAGCGTCAGATTAGTCACTCCACATTTGCCCCAGCTGTTATCTTTAATATCTTGAGTGGCTTTTTTTATCTAGGAAAATACATATTATTCATGGTTCAATTTTACAATTCTACAATTTTTGCTTGAAAAAGGGCTAGTGGAAGCCAAAACACACTGATACGAATGCACTACTTATTAAAGATTGTTGGAACATTTTTATTTGCACAACATGCTACTATTGAGGATTGCCGATTAATGTATTTTTTTTGTTTGTTTGCAAACTAAGGATGGTATTTTTTTTTTTATAAAATACTGTAGTGCCTCCTATAATACATACTCTACTGTTTAGTGTCCTAGTGGTCTGCTACAGCATTGTAGAGCCTCTTTTATTTGCAATCATGAGTGCTCCAGCTTTAAATATAACTATACTGTGACCAATGACAGAGACTGTGACCGCACTTTGACAACTGACAAAGAAGATGATCACAATGGCATATATTCACAAAGCAGGGTTAAAATTGCTTTTAGCAGGCAGCGCATAGCAATTTTACTAGCAGTTACAGAAGCAATGTGTTATGTAACGTGTGCAGAACGCGTATATAGAAGCAATGCACATGTAGTGCATAATGAAGGTTGCACTATTTGTGCAATGTACACATTATGGAATGTGCGCAGTACGGAATTTTTACCTGCTTGGATGGAAACAGTTACTTGAGTCCCTTCATTAGCAAGGCTACCAGATTTTACATACCTTATATAACTGCAGAGAAGCTGACTTTTTAACCCTTACATTTTGGGTGTAAAGTGTGTGGGGGGAGGGGTCGGCTTATTAGCGGGCAATATACTAAGACCAGGCCCCTTTTGCAGAGCACGCACTGGAAAGTGCTGCAGAATGCATATGTAGCAAAGTTGTAAAGCATGAAAATGTTGGCATTATCATTCCAGGGGGTATTAGGACTGAGGAGGTCTCACCAAAGCCTACTTTACTTTACCTGCATGCTATGGAACTGACAGACCAGGGTGCATTCAAAGAAAGGAAGAAAAGCTCAGTCTGGTGGCATGTGCTGCAATGTTCATCTATATATTCGTGTGATGCATAGTTTATTGTATGCAGATAAGAAAGGGTCAGCCCCGGAAGAAGCAAGTGCAAAACGGCTCCCAGGCTCCCGTCTAGCACCCATTGCTATCACCTTTACTCGTTTGCAAGGTAGGATCTAAGTTTGATGTTTTTATCTGCATGCATTGGTATGCATCACATGAATAAATAGATTAACACTGTAGTGCTGGACTAAACTTGTATTCATTTCTGAACTTCGGAATTGGCCACTAGAGTTCCAGGCTCACTGCTGTCACATGACCATGAGCTTGGAGCTCTAGTGGCCAGTTCAGAAGCTGCAGGGAGAGGTGGGGACTGTAAATGAACCGAGGACAGGAAGATATGCTTCCATCGGCACACCCCAATGTAAACGTATGTGTACATTGCCGGTGAGCTGGGCACAGAGTGAGATGAATGATGGCTCACACTGCTGCCTCTTAAAACTCCAGAGGCATAAAATATTATTCCTCCTCCAAGTTAGATGTAATTCAGAATTCGGCGTTTCCTGGAACCCCAAATGACAGTTACGCGCCCACGCAGTATAACATTGCTGCTGTATGCCAAAACCACCTGCTTTGCACCTCAATGGGGGAATACAGCAAGTCTACTCCCACCACCACCATACTAGCTCACTCACATGTTCCTAGAGGTGAGGCTGTGTCCCTCATTCTCAACATTTGGAAGGGGTGTTTTGCATGGTGGGGAAGGTTTTCCACCTTCTGTTTAGGTACCCTGCAATTTTAAGAACTATGTGGTTGGGTATTGCTTGGCCCCATGCTGAAAAACTCAGTCTCCTTGTCCAAAACCTGGTTGCAGGGTGGATAAAGTTTTTTTTAATTTTAACTTTCATATTAAAAATGTACACATATTAAAATTATTTGACCTTGCAGGGATGTTAATTAAACATTTCCCTGAAAAAAATTGTACAGTTACTGCGTGTTGTGACATACAAAAGCAGCAGCAGCAGCACTGACAGTTTTTAGCTGGTAAGCACTGCAGCTATCATAGGAAGCACAGGAAGGCCCAGTTAACATCTGCGTTCTGAGCCAAAAGCATCCGGTGAGCGGATCCGGTCTCCGCTTCCCTGGATCCGGATGGCTCAGTCCGTGGCTCGGTTCACATAGTGAAAACGGATCTGATCAATGATTGATCGGATCCATTTTCATTCAGCGATACATACCTAATTTTCCGTAGCAGCCAGCGGTAGAGGCTTCCTGTTCTTCCGCTGTGACTACACAGAGCGGCATGTGACTAGTCACATGACGTGTCATGTAGTCACATGACGCGGAAGAAGACGGAAGCCTCTACTGCCGGCTGCTATGGAAGATTAGGTATGTCTAAACCCTCCCTCACCCACCCGCCCGGCTGCTGCACCGTCCCCTCACCCTCCCTTCGGTAGATTCACGTCGGCCCATGCCCCCATCCCCCATGGAATGGTCCGTTTCTTCCCTAGTGTGAAGAATGTTCCGTTTTCCATTGCCCCAATGCTGCAGAATTTTTGTCCGGATCCGTTCCACTAAGCAGAAAGGTCTGGAAAATTAGGGCCTGCTGCAATTTTTAGGTCCAGGGACCGGAACGTACGGAACGTATCCGTACCAACGGACGCATGTGAATGGATCTATAGGTTAACATTGGATCCTTTCACATCCATTCTGTTTGTACAGTATATGTTCCGGTTATGTTCCGGAAAAAACGCTAATGTGAACCGGGCGTAATTGTCAGGAAAATTTTGGTGAATTCTCGATGTGCCATTGCAATCACAAGGGCAAAAAGGAAACCGAGAACCGACAATTGTGTAGTATGTTAGAGTGTACTTTGTTCTCTGGTTGAACTCGATGGATGTATGTCTTTTTTCAACCCAAATAACTATGTAACTATGTAAATAATTGTACTTTGTAAGTACAGTTATAATACTCACAAACATGGGTTACCGCTCAGGCAACCATTGTAAAAGTAGGTGGGGAGATTAGACATGACCCCTCTCAGGTTTATGAAGTTAGTCTCTGTAGACAGGAAAGAAGTGGGGATAACACCCCTCCGCCAAGGGTGAAGTAGACTAAACACACGGTAGAATGTACAGAGGTGCCAATATAAGAGTAAAATGAGCTAAAATCCATTTAAAATGGGAAGTAGTTGTGGACTTACCTTCCCAGTCAGTAGACACAAACCTATTGATTTTGGTCAAACATTCTCTTTATTATATACTTCACAATGCAACATGTTTCATGGGTGTTATCCCACTTCATCAGGCAAATAACAGTGTAACTAATGCATGTGTAATTGAAAGCCAAGTAACTCTGTGTCAGAGGTACTTGGCTTTCATTGACACACAGATTTTATCTCATTTTACTTTTATATTGTCGCCTCTGTACATATTACCAGTGTTTATTGCAGTCACAAATGCACTTTTTTTTCTTAAATACGCAATCAGGGTTTGTTTTTTAATTTCAGGACATTTCCACATAGTTTGATTTTCATAAACCAGGCTAGAGGTATACAGTAACTACAAACTAGAAGTCCTCACAGCAAACTTTCCATGGGGCCCCTGCCCAAGGCATTCTCACATTTCTTCCAAGAATTGTAATGAACAGTCCACCCCCTAAGAACACATAAAATAGTTCATGAAGATGTAGAGTTAACACCACACCAACGATACCATTACCACCACTGTATTACTGCTCCCCACTTCCACCCTGGGCCCCACTGCAGATGCTGTAGTTGCCATGACTATTGCCCATGATTATTGTTGCATCTTGGAATCATTCCCTCTATGTCATTTCCCTTTACTAAAAGTCTTAATAAATACTCTGTAATCGCTTACAATTGATAACTTAAATCTGATAGTAATGAAGTGCTTTTTTGAGAGGTTTTGCTCTATTCTATGCATGCAGAGGCACTTAGTAATAATACAAGATATATCCAAGATAGCATCAGCCTGTACTTTCCCATTCAACATGAAAGTACCGTAATGATTCTTCGGAATGTTACATTTTTCTTTATAAGAATAAGATCATTATGAAGCCCAAAAGAAAAGATAATTGTTTTGTGCCATGTCAGCCGAGAGAAGCACATAGCTAGAAAAATAAAGAATTCTACCTTCTAACAGCTAACTGAAAAGTTTCATAATGCTAGCTGAAAGATCTCTCCTCTTTCTCCTTGAAATCTTTGAGTCACTTAAAGCTAACCTGGCATGTCCTTTAGCAAAATAAAGAAAGGGCTTCAATACACCGAATACACGTATTATACACTAAAGATCACTAATAAATCAGCTTCTTCAGCAAAGGGTTCTGGCACTTGATCTTTCAAGGTTTTCATAGGATAATCAGCTGATTATCTGACTCTGCTCAGAGATAAAACAGGTTTCAGTGAAAGCAGTAAGATGGCAGCTTGCTGCAGCAAAAAAAACTTTATTGTAAGAATGAACCAGCAGTGCACAACACTGACTTCATGTGTAAGGGTCTGGAATGGACTGTTGTATTGAAAATCAGCAATTAGGCCTAGTGCACACCAGAGCGGTTCTGCTGCGGTTTGCGATCCGCTTGCGGGTGCGGATCTGCTAGGGTAATGTATTTCAATGGGCTGGTGCACACCAGAGCGGGAGGCGTTTTGCAGAAACGCATACTCCCGGGCTGCTGCAGATTTTGGATTGCGGATGCGTTTCTGCCTCAATGTTAAGTATAGGAAAAACGCAAACAGCTCTGAAAAACGGCACTTCAGAGCGGTTTGCCAGGCATTTTTTGTTACAGTAGCTGTTCAGTAACAGCTTTACTGTAACAATACATGAAATCTACTACACCAAAAACGCTTCACAAAACCGCAAAATGCTAGCTGAAACGCTACAGAAAAAGAAGAAAAAGCGTTTCAAAATCTGCTAGCATTTTGCGGACCTGCTAGCGGTTTTTGGTGTGCACCAGGCCTTAAGGGTGATTGGTGAAGCAGTTGGGTCATGCAAATTTGTGCTCTGGAGGCGCCAAGTAAATTTGGATGCCTCCATAGGCACCCGTGTAAAATGCTACTAACAGCAGCTAGAGCAGTACATTTTGCAGCTATTTTTATCGGGTGGCTCCAACACCAAAATGTATTGCTTTAACCACTATTAGTGGATTTTTAGTTTTAGGTATAGATGGGGAGGGCTAGTATTAGGAGTAGGTGGGGGTGGTTAGTGTTAGGCATAGATAGGGGAGGATTCTTGTTGGTTATAGATAGGGGAGGCTTCTTGTTAGTTATAGACAGAGGAGGGTTCTTGTAGAAGCTGCCAAATTTCGGAGAGCGGCGAATCGCGACGGCACGCCCTTGGATGCCATGCTCCATCTGTTCCATTGACTTTTTCTTGGTAAGCACCAGCTCACTTTTCAGCGGGCACGCTGTCCTCACTGCACCTAGCACTTGTTCATGCTCTTTTGCACACACTTTTTCAGCGCAGTTATGCTGACTTTATTATTCTTTGCACCTTGCACTTTATATCTATTGTTATTTACTCTATGAGGGGTTCATGTTTGCACATTCATACCTTTTCTATCACGTGTTTGTTCAGGCTGCCTAGCTTATGCATTGATTACATTGATTAGTGACAAGTAGTCCTAATTATTACTGTGCTTTACCGTTTATTATCTTGTTCTATGGACAGTGATATTTGTATTAGCATAATATAATATAATATATGCATTCTTATTTTTGTTGCATGGCTCCTATTGTTTTTAAGTGATTTTATTTTTCTGAATAAAGATGATGAATTTAATATTTACTCATTGAGTGGTGCGGTCTTTGAGGGAACTACTTTTCTTGTTTAGTTCTTGTATAGATAGAGATGGGTTCTTGTTAGTCATAGATATGGAAGGGTTCTTGTTAGTCATAGATATGGAAGGGTTCTTGATAGTTATAGATAGGGGAGGGTTCTTGTTAGTCATAGATAGGGCAGGATTATTATTAGGTATAGACAGGGGAGGGTTCTTGTTAGTCATAGATAGGGCAGGATTATTATTAGGTATAGACAGGGGAGGGTTCTTGTTAGTCATAGATAGGGCAGGATTATTATTAGGTATAGATGGGGGGGGGGGGGGGGTTCCTGTTAGTTATAGATAGAGGAGGGTTCTTGTTAGTTATAGATAGAGGAGGGTTCTTGTTAGTCATAGATAGGGCAGGAGTATTATTAGGTATAGATGGGGGGGGTTCTTGTTAGTTATAGATGGGGGGGTTCTTGTTAGTTATAGATAGGGGAGGGTTCTTTTTAGTCATAGATAGGGCAGGATTATTATTAGGTATAGATGGGGGAGTTCTTGTTAGTTATACTATAGATAGAGAAGGGTTTTTGTTAGTCATAGATAGGGGAGGGTTCTTGTTAGTTATAGATAGATGAGGGTTCTTGTTAGTTATGGATAGAGGAGGGTTCTTGTTAGTCATAGATAGGGGAGGGTTCTTGTTGGTTATAGATAGGGGAGGGTTCTTGTTACTTATAGATAGGGGAGGGTTCTTGTTAGTCATAGATAGGGGAGGGTTCTTGTTGGTTATAGATAGGGGAGGGTTCTTGTTGGTTATAGATAGAGGAGGTTTCTTGTTATTCGTAGATATAGAAGGGTTCTTATTAGTCACAGATAGGGGAGGGTTCTTGTTGGTTATAGATAGAGGAGTAGAGTTGGGCCGAACCTCCGATTTTAGGTTCGCGAACTTCCGCGGAAGGTTCGGTTCGCGTTAAAGTTCGCGAACCGCAATAGTCTTCAATGGGGATGCGAACTTTGAAAAAAAAAAATAATTATGCTGGCCACAAAAGTGATGGAAAAGATGTTTCAAGGGGTCTAACACCTGGAGGGGGGCATGGCGGAGTGGGATATACGCCAAAAGTCCCCAGGAAAAATCTGGATTTGACGCAAAGCAGCGTTTTAAGGACAGAAATCATATTGAATGCTAAATGACAGGCCTAAAGTGCTTTAAAACATCTTGCATGTGTATACATCAATCAGGTAGTGTAATTAAGGTACTGCTTCACACTGACACACCAAACTGTTCACTGAACAGAACAGGTATGCAGTGGCGGGTTCACTAAACAGGTATACAGTGGCGGGTCCACTGAACAGAACAGGTATGCAGTGGCGGGTCCACTGAACAGAACAGGTATGCAGTGGTGGGTTCACAGAACAGGTATGCAGTGGTGGGTTCACAGAACAGGTATGCAGTGGCAGGATCACTGAACAGGTATGCAGTGGTGGGTGGGTTCACAGAACAGGTATGCAGTGGCAGGATCACTGAACAGGTATGCAGTGGTGGGTTCACAGAACAGGTATGCAGTGGTGGGTTCACTGAACAGGTATGCAGTGGTGGGTGGGTTCACAGAACAGGTATGCAGTGGCAGGATCACTGAACAGGTATGCAGTGGTGGGTGGGTTCACAGAACAGGTATGCAGTGGCAGGATCACTGAACAGGTATGCAGTGGTGGGTGGGTTCACAGAACAGGTATGCAGTGGCAGGATCACTGAACAGGTATGCAGTGGTGGGTGGGTTCACAGAACAGGTATGCAGTGGTGGGTTCACAGAACAGGTATGCAGTGGCAGGATCACTGAACAGGTATGCAGTGGTGGGTGGGTTCACAGAACAGGTATGCAGTGGCAGGATCACAGAACAGGTATGCAGTGGTAGGTTCACAGAACAGGTATGCAGTGGCAGGATCACTGAACAGGTATGCAGTGGTGGGTGGGTTCACAGAACAGGAATGCAGTGGCAGGATCACTGAACAGGTATGCAGTGGTAGGTGGGTTCACAGAACAGGTATGCAGTGGCAGGATCACAGAACAGGTATGCAGTGGTGGGTTCACAGAACAGGTATGCAGTGGCAGGATCACTGAACAGGTATGCAGTGGTGGGTGGGTTCACAGAACAGGAATGCAGTGGCAGGATCACTGAACAGGTATGCAGTGGTGGGTTCACAGAACAGGTATGCAGTGGCAGGATCACTGAACAGGTATGCAGTGGTGGGTGGGTTCACAGAACAGGAATGCAGTGGCAGGATCACTGAACAGGTATGCAGTGGTGGGTGGGTTCACAGAACAGGTATGCAGTGGCAGGATCACTGAACAGGTATGCAGCCAGGAAAAGCTAAGCCTAACTAATCTTTCCCTATGAGAGACAGACAGCAGCTCGCCCTACTCTCTCTAATGCAGGCACACGAGTGGCCGTAATGGCCGCCGCTGCCTGCCTTATATAAGGGGGGTGGGGCTCCAGGGGCTAGTGTAGCCTAATTGGCTACACTGGGCCTGCTGACTGTGATGTAGAGGGTCAAAGTTGACCCTCATAGTGCATTGTGGGGCGAACCGAACTTCCGGAAACGTTCGCCTGCGGGAGGCGAACGCGAACCACCGAAGTTCGCCAGGAACCGTTCGCCGGCGAACCGTTCGGCCCATCTCTATAGAGGAGGGTTCTTGTTAGTTATAGATAGAGGAGGGTTCTTGTTTGTCATAGATAAGGGTGGTTCTTGTTAGCAATCCATGCAGAGGGTGAAAGTAGATATTCTATTACCACTATTTCATGCCCATTTTACACACGCTTTTTTTAAATGTACACTAGCAGCTTTCATAGTACTGATGGGATAGCTGCGGCAATGTATTAAAAAAAGGTGTTATGCAGGATCTAGGAACAATTACTATTTCATACAGTGGAGGGTTAAACCATTGGTGCGTGTACAGTTGTCATCTTCTCTTTAGTCACATGTTACTGGCTAGAATTTTAGCTGTTGCTAGAAGAAGCTAGATTGGAAACAAACCAGTCAGAATAAGCAGGAAGTGAATCTGATTGGCCAATTTCTAAACTGTTTACAATTTGCTTGAAATTTACATGCAAACTAGAAACATTGGCATCTCTCTCTAAAAGAGAGTAACAGAGTCTCTGGCCAGTGTAAAAACAATCCTCCTTCCCCCAACACACACATTTCACCTTATTATTTAAAGGTCACTTTAATACTTTAAAAAAAAGTTAAACTTTTTTCTTCTATTTTCATGAATGAGGGCTGCTATTAGCAATAGTTATTCACTTTTAAATGAGTGCATGAGTGTGCATGAGCATGTGCACGAGCATGAGCACTCACAGGAGCGCGGGAGCTGACAGCATTTTAAGAGCACAGTAGGGCCAACTAGGACGTGAATGAGGTTCATTTTAATGATACCAGTTTCCTGGCTGTCCTGCCGATCCTGTGCTTCTCACACTTTTAGCCATATACCCTGAACAACTATGCAAATCAGATGTCTTTACAAAAAATTACAAGATTAGCCACATGCTTGTTTCAGGTGTGTGATTCAGACTCTACCGATGTTAGAATGATCATCAGTACAGCCAGGCAACTGAAATTGTTGAAAAGGAAATAAATATGGCAGCCTCCATATACCGCTCACTTCAGGTTCTCTTTAAAGACAGCCTTAATAAATATTTGATGCTCTGATACATATAAGAAGCTGTTTGATCTTGACCACACAAGTGCCTCTATCTCGCATGACCTTGCTTGATAAGTTCTCACCCTTGTCCCTAGAGGAAAGACTGATTGACTGTCCCTTCAAGACATTGGCCATCTGCACAGCAAGTCTGTCAAAAATAAAAAAGAACCTTCAACAGGACACACACTGTAGGCATGCATAACGATGCTCAACGCAAAACTTCTGCCAGGTTTTAATGAAGTTGGTGTGTTGATTCCAAAGACTTCCCTTCACTTTCTGTCCTACGGGCAAAGCACTGCATGAGCTGAATGTACTCTGAAGTTTATTCTGACATATTCCTACAGTCAAATCACAAGGGGCCTTTAAGAGATTATAAGGCAATCTAAAACTTCTGAATTGCTTTGAAGTGGGAGACTCTGTAATTACATCTTTAAAGAGAGGATAATACAGGCACACAGAATCTCGATTTAACAGGCCAGGGGATTGCAATTTGCAGTACCTCCAGGACTGTCACACAGAATGAGATGCATGCTGCCCACCAGGTGAGCAACGGCGATATAGAGAAGCTGCAAACTACAGTGGTGTTCTGCATAACAGGAGCTGTGCCTGGCTGCATCAACAGTCATGCAAGGCTTCATTCAATTGAACAGGTAAACAATGCATGCTGATGCACGCTTCCCTATCCATTGCATTGCTTGGTGAGCAGTCCATTGTACTGTTTGTGCAATAAGCGAGCAGCGGTCCTGCAGTGCGATCGCTGGGAATAGCTTTCACTTTCACACTTTGCAAGTGCGGAGGCAGTGCACTCTCTTTCCAAAGTGGAACTTCAGTAAAAATAAAAAGTAACAGAATTTTAGTTTCGAGGTGAAAAACAGTACAGTGTAATTCCACATTCTTAAAATCCAAGGGCTGTTTTCCAATGAGAAACACAATAGCAATACTGATATAGAGGCACTCACTCATGCTGGCCACATTGTCAGGCACTATTTCTTTGTTTAACCTAAGGAAGCGGCAAGTACCCCTGAAACGCATTGTCTTTATTAGTGTTCAATAAACTTTTACTTCTAATTCATATACTGGCTTGTTTCCTCAGGAAAGGTTAGACCAACACATCATTCCCTTTTAAACTGTTTTTAATTATTTTAATGTATCTGGGCACCCCCACAAAGTGCAAATACCAGTTATCCTGCAGGCTACACCAGTCAAAGTGGACCTAAACTCTTCCAGAGGAGAGAGGGAAAACACAGAGAAACCTACCCTGTGTGTATTTAGAGTTAACAGCCTGTCTAATTCTCCCATATCTGCTTATAATGAGCTACTGTAATTTGAACTGCCAGCTCTGTCTGATCTGTGCTGCAGATCGTGCCACAGTATGTAAACAGAGGAG
The DNA here is from genome assembly GCF_040937935.1 of Hyperolius riggenbachi. NCBI lineage: Eukaryota > Metazoa > Chordata > Amphibia > Anura > Hyperoliidae > Hyperolius > Hyperolius riggenbachi. The sequence goes on along the minus strand of NC_090652.1, from coordinate 143,294,595 downwards.
GTTAACTCTTTATGTGCTCACATGAAACCTAGAAGAAACCACTCTGCAGAATCTCAGTAGGAGATCTGTGGGCTGCAACAAATAAATATTTTTCTTTAAAGGTTAATATGCTGCTGCTTATCTTTTAGAGCAGAGAGGAAGTTCTGGGTTTAGGTCCGCTTTAAGGGTGTGTGGTGTGGGAGCACCAATGTTCCTCAAGGTGATCCCCCACCCTGTCAAGATTAGAACCAGGAAAGCAGATATGACCTGAGCTCAACCACAATTACGGATTAGCTCCCTTTATTATGCAGTGTACATAATGCAGAAAGGCATGTCATTTCGGGCATGGAGTCCTTTCTCAAGTGCCTGCGGGCCCCACAAAGTTCTATTTTTAAGATTTCAGCCTCATGTTGAGCGCTTCCGCAGGAACTTTATTATTCTGTAAATAAATACAAATACTATTCTATGAAATATACCAAGGGATCTTTTAGGACATCAGCTCTCTTGAATGTTAAAGGGGAATACCAATTATCATTAAAAATGGCCATCATTTTAGTCGAATGCTACACAAGTCGCTATGCTATTTAATGTCATTAAAAATGATCTTTCCATTTCATTTAGCATCCAGATAAGCATTTCTACAACTGACATCAAGCTCAAATTGCCCTTCTTTGCAAACTGCACACTAGGCAACAGTACTCTGTATTCTGTTTGTAATACTGTTGCCAGGAGACCATCCAGAAACTCCCACCTTGCTGCAAGGGTGATTAATAGCACCGGGGTGAAGCTTTTGTTGCTGCTTTTTAATACCTGGACTAATCCAGTGGCTGACGCAAACTCTAACAGTTCTATTTGCTTTTTTCTATAACAGTGTGGAATGATGTTTACCATTCATTCTTGCAATATACAGAGCCAATCTGAATGCGCTGAGTCTTTTTCTGAGCAGAAATGGAATTTCCCTTTAATCCTAAAGACTTGCATAAATGAACACTGGATCAATGACAAATAAGCAGCTTTGCCTGGCGGTAGGATTCTCTTTCAGGAAAGTCAGCAGCGCCCTTTGTGGACCTTGGACACAGGCCTCTAACACAAGGCTGATATTGTCTACCAAGTTCATGTTAGGTGTCTGCTAGTTATTATACAGGAAATATGAATAACTTAACAATGACAAAACTACAATTGTAAATCCAGAGTTCTACCTAATTTACAAGTGAAATCATTCCCAAGCATGTGTGCGTGTAATCATTCCTGATACAGAAGGCAGGATTCAGGCACAATGGTACATTAACATTCTTTCTTTTTTTCTATTTTAAGTTGTGTAAATAGGTTAATGTAATGTGAATAGCTAAACTATGCAGTAGAATAATTACAGAGAGTACAAACATGTGTTAGCATTAACTTCATTAATTATAATATATTGTTTTTATTAAGGCTTTTTTGCGTGTTTCAAAGGTCCTGCAAAAAAAAAAAAAAAAAAAACACACACACACACACTCACACTATACACACACACACACACACTCACACTATACACACACACACACACACACACACACACACACACACACTACACACACACACACACACACACACACACACTCACACTATACACACACACACACACACACACACACTCACACTATACACATACACACACACACACACACACACACTCACACTATACACACACACACACACACACACTCAAACCAAGCTTACAAGCCAACTTCATCTTATTTCTATTTAATATGAATGGTTGGTGTGGAAATTTAAATGTTTTGAGACAGATTAGATCTCTTTGTCAGTTACCATGCATGTTGAAGAGACCTTAGCAGTCACAAAAGCTCCACATTTCCAATAAAAATCCCTTTAAATCTATACTGCTACGCCCAACATAGCAGTACAAAACTGACGAAGTCCGTAGGGGGGCAGTCAAAACTCATCAGTGGGTGGGGCTATGTCCTCGGAGAACATTGAGTACTGTGCCAACCTGCATCGATACGGAACACAAGTGTTTCACTTACCCTCCCCCCCCCCCCCCCCCCACACACACACACACACACCTCTATACATTCTGCAGATGTCCCTGATTTGAATGACTCTGCTTACAAACAGTGAATGAGTTGCAGGAATCCCATTTAAACTCTGTATTTTCCCGACCCTTGAAATGTCCCAAAGCCATGAGGTGTTCTAACTCCCCTGACTGCATAATGGTTCCATTTGTGTAATTTAGAAACTGCTAAAGTAAAATGATCAGAAACAGTTAAGTGGTGATATGGAAGAAAGCAGGGGCGTAGCAATAGGGGGTGCAGAGGTTGCGACCGCATCGGGGCCCTTGGGCCAGAGGGGCCCCGGAGGACCCTCCCTCAACCACAGTATTAGCTCTCTATTGGTCCTGTGCTCATAATAATCACTTCTATAGATACTTTGAATAGTGGTAATCACTAACAAGCTGCTTCCCATTCCCTTCTTGCACCTCTGACACTGTAATTGCCATTGGCAGATTTTGGTGCGCCGTATTAATTGTTATGTATAGAGTGCTTGGGGGGCCCCATTGTAAAACTCGCATCGGGGCCCACAGCTCCTTAGCTATGCCACTGGAAGAAAGGATGAGGATCTTACTGCAGGGGATAGCTACAATTTATTGTGTACAGGGACGGGACACTCTATCCCACGGATCTTAGTTATGATTTCAGATTTCAGATCTGTAGGAAGCTTAATAACTAAATGACTCCCTTGGCCATAATAACACTGAACTCTCCTTCATTTTAATGGACTGTCTACTGAAAAATGAACATTCAACTTCTTTCCCTTTGAGATTAATCAAGCCAGGTAAATATCTGTCAAAAACTACTTCTTATTACAATATATGGCTCATCCTTCTAATTACAAACTGCGCCTCATCCCTGCTGTTCAACAAATGGGCACAGTTTGCTGACCTATAACAAATGGAGTTTAACTTTTATTATTCAGCTGAGGCGATGTGTTTTCATGTGCCCCATGATAGCTATGTACATGACATGAGAGGTGCTGATTTGACTATTGGGTTAGGATCTCATGTTTATGAGTGCAGTCATTAGGCAATTTTTCCCCAGCAATCTGTAATGGAGACAATACGGGCCTGATTTGTTGAGCTTCTCTAGTGCTGGAGAATGCTTGAGAATATTAGACATGGTGGTCATCGACAGGATGCATGAAAATTGGCTTGAGCCAATTAAATGCGCCTTCTGTCAATGATTTTGATTGGCCAAATTCCAACCTGCATGCACTTTGGATTCGCCATAGACCCTAAACAAGCACACAGATCAGTCATATCTGACAGTAATCTGACTAGATTATCCACATGCTTGTTTGAAGTGTGTAATTTTGGCACTACTGCAGCCAAAGAGATCAGTAGGACTGCCAGGCAACTGGTATTATTTTGAAGGAAATAAACATGGCAGCCACCATACCCCTCCCACTTCAGATGTACTTTGAAAAAAAAATGTCCACCTTTAGGTAATTAATATGTGTAAACCCCATCTGGATCATGTCAGACCCTTATGAGCAATGCTCAAAGGTTAGTGAGTCAGTGGTCAATCAATAGCAGCAGCATGCTTAACCCTGTAGTGAACTTTTTCCTTTTTTTCTGTAATGAATAGAGATAGTCAGTGAGATGCAAATAATTCTGAGTTGATGCAGGATTATGGAAATTTTGCATGCACAGTTATGCAGCTTGAAAAGGAACCACCTTGGTGGGATATTGTAGGTCATTTTTTAAGATTCATAATTTTTCATACAGATTTTGCATAATCCCGCATCGACTCTGAATTACTTGCATCTCACTGACCATTCCTCATAATGAATCCAAGATAGTCATAGATGTCATTACAGGTGTATGCATGCAACTTTAATCACAGCCACTATTTCACTTACATTCTAGAAGTCTTCTCCATGGTCTCCCAGACTTTGGCCACCCAACAGCAGGCAGTTTATTAAAGGACAACTGTAACAAGAGCGGTATGGAGGCTGCTGTATTTATTCCCTTTTATGCAATACCAGTTGCCAGAATGTCCTGCTTATCCTCTGCCTCTAATCCTTTTAACCATAGACCCTGAACAAGCATGCAGCAGATCAGGTGTTTCTGACATTATTGTCAGATCCGACAAGATTAGCCACATGCTTGTTTCTCATGCCAAACAGATCAGCTGGGCTGCCAGGCAACTGCTATTGTTTAAAAGGAAATAAGTATGGCAGCCTCCATATTAGTCTCAGTATAGTCATCCTTTAATTAAATGGATTGGTTAGGTTTGTGGGATCGCTGAATATCCAAAAAGCTCGGGTGACCCAAAATCACTAGGAAAGTTTAGGGTACTAAAAGAGACCGAAAAGCCCTCCTACTAAAAAGCAATGCTTGGTGTAATTTGCCTTCTTAAAACAGAAGGTATATGCGATAATTCAGCTTTAGGTGAACATCTGTGGTTACTCACAATGCACCACTATTAAATATGCAAATTAAAATGTAAAGCTATAGGCTTGCTATAAACTAGCGGTTCTGGATGTAAGCCTGGGTTTATGTGCATAAAGAGATATCAAGTCTATGTAGCTACAAATACCTTTCAGTTAGTGGTTGGCTTATAACAACAGAAACTTACTTACAGCCCCAGCTAGATTGAAAAATCTAGGGAGTAGCTAGCAACAACTCCCTTCAGATTAAGTTTGTGCATTAATTCAGGGCTGTATTTAGGGTTTGGGCTCCCCTAGGCACCCAAAACCTATGGCGCCCCCCCCCCCCCCCCCGAGGAGGGCGTTGGCGGCGAAAAATGGGAGTGGTCACATACTGCAGTGGGCGTGTCCATAACATACAGTGGGTGTGGCCAATTAAAATTTCCTAGTAAGAGTGCAGTCCAAAGTCAGTGGGGCCACGTTTTCTCCCCGGGTATAAGTAAAGTGACCCTAAAAAAGCAAGTAGAAAATGTCTCCCCCCCCGCCCCCCCCCCCCCCCCCAAAAAAAACAAAACACATTAGCCAGTGTTCTCTGGCACAAAATAGTGGTAGGTATTAGATTGTGAGCTCCCCAGAGAAAAGTCAGTGACATGACTATGTACTCTGTAATGTGCTGCAGGAGATGTAAGTGCTATATAAATACATAATAATAGTATGGTAGGACATTAGACTATGACTATGGTAGGATTAGAGTGTGAGCTCCTCTGAGGACAGTCAGTGACATGACTACGTACTCTGTGAAGTACTGCTGAAGATGGCAGTACAATATAGTACAGCAGTATGGCAGCACGGTGGCATAGTGGTTAGAGCTCTCGCCTTGCAGCGCTGGGTTCCCGGTTCGGATTCCAGCCAGGTCAACATCTGCAAGGAGTTTGTATGTTCTTCCTGTGTCTGTGTGGGTTTCCTCCTGGCACTCTGGTTCCTCCCACATCCCAATAGCAAACAATACAGATAAGTTAATTGGCTTCCCACTAAAAATTGGCCCTAGACTACGATACATACATAGACATATGACTATGGTAGGGATCAGATTGTGAGCCCCTCTGAGGGACAGTTAGTGACAAGACAATATACTCTGTACAGCGCTGCGTAATATGTTGGCGCTATATAAATTAGTATAAGTACAGTATAAAGTAGCCAGGTCTATAGGTGTCCCCAGTATAGATAGCCAGGTCTATAGGTATCCCCAGTTTAGGTAGTAATCATGGGCATAACTAGAAATCACTGGGCCCCCTTGCGAAAATTTGGATGCCCCCCCCCCCTCATAGGTGCCAAATAATCGTAATGGGGCAGCATTTCAGCATAAAATAATCGTAACGCAGCAATGTTTCACCAGAAAATAAACGCAATGAGTTCAACATTTCACCAGAGAATAATCGCAATGTGTGCAACATTTCAGCAGAGAATAAACGCATTGAGTGCAACATTTCAGCAGAGAATAATCGCAATGAGTGCAACAGTTCAGCAGAGAATAAATGCAATGAGTGCAACATTTCACCAGAGAATAAAGCAATGAGTGCAACATTTCACCAGAGAATAAACGCAATGAGTGCAACATTTCACCATAGAATAAACACAATGAGTGCAAATTTCACCAGAAAATAAGCGCAATAAGTGCAACATTTCACCAGAGAGTAATCGCAATGAGTGCAAATTTCACCAGGAAATAATCATACAGTGGGCAGCATTTCGGTGAGAGTTGGAAGGAGGGTTAGAGAGGGTGGGCAGAGAGAGAGAGACATAGGGTAAGCAGATAGACAGGTACAGAAAGTGTTAGGGCTGGTTCAGACGGACGTTTGCGGAGCGCTTACCGCAAGCGTTCGGAACGTCGTGTTAAACGCTCCCACTCAAGTGAATGGGAGCGTTTGCACTGAGCTTTTACATGAACGCGGCGTTTGGGTCTCGATTTTCGCTTGCGTTCATGGCCCCCCTGGAAGCTACATGTCCCCCTAGGGAAATAAAAACGCTGACCGCATCCAGACGCGACAGCTGCTGAAAGCCTGACCGCGCAGCAGCAGCCGCACGTCATCAAACGCGACGCCACGCAGACGTCCGTGTGAACCAGCCCTAACAGTGTTCAAGAGAGAAGGAGTATGGGCAAAAGGAACACAACAGAGCATTGTACATTACCTCCTCTCCTTCTGTCATGTGTCTGGCTGGCAGGCTGTCTCTGTGCACTCTGCTGGGCTAGCTATGGCAGCTATGGCCCTCTGGGTGTCTGTGAGGCAGGCTAGAGGCTGTCACTGGTAGGCTCGGGCTGCAGCTCCTCTCTCTGCTGTCATAGCTGGCTGCTCAATCATTCACTCGCTCTGTCTCCTCGTCTCTGTCCAGCTCTGGTATTTCCCGCCGATGCCACACATGGTGAAGATGCAGAGACGTCAGGCCAGCGTGAGTACGCCTGACGTCTCTCTTAGCATCAGGGAGCTGTAGGGGGAGCAGGGGAGGAGGAAAAGGGGGGCGGGCCAAAGCCTCAGAACTCCGGCTGCTCTTTGAGCCTCAGGGTCTTTCTCAGTTATGTGGTTGGCAGCGAGCGGAGTTCTAGAAGCCTCTGTGACCTGGGCTGGGTAGCTGGTGGCCTGCTGCCTAGGCTGGGCGGCTGGGGCCTGCTGCCTGTGACCCTGGGGTAGCAGGTGGGTAGCTCAGCTGGTGGGCGGCTGGGGCCTGCAGCCTGTGACCTGGTGGCCTGCTGCCTGGGGCAGCTGGTGGTGGTATGCTGGCTGCTGCCTGGGCGGCTGGGGCCTGCTGCCTATGACCCTGGGCTGGAGCAGCTGGTGGTGACCTGGTGGCTGCTGTCTGGGCCACTGGGGCCTGCTGCCTGTGACCCTGGGCTGGGGTAGCTGATGGTGGCCTGCTGGCTGCTGCCTGGGCAGCTGGGGCCTGATGCCTGTGACCCTGGGCTGGGGCAGCTGGTGGTGACCTGGTGGCCTGCTGCCTGTGACCCTGGGCTGGGGCAGCTGGTGGCGGCCTGCTGGCTGCTGCCTGGGCGGCTGGGGCCTGCTGCCTGTGACCCTGGGCTGGGGCAGCTGGTGGTGGCCTGCTGCCTGGGCGGCTGGGGCCTGCTGCCTGTGACCCTGGGCTGGGGCAGCTGGTGGTGACCTGGTGGCCTGCTGCCTGTGACCCTGGGCTGGGGCAGCTGGTGGTGGCCTGCTGGCTGCTGCCTGTGACCCTGGGCTGGGGCAGCTGGTGGTGGCTGCCTGGGCGGCTGGGGCCTGCTGCCTGTGACCCTGGGCTGGGGTAGCTGGTGGTGGCCTGCTGCCTGTGACCCTGGGCTGGGGTAGCTGGTGGTGACCTGCTGCCTGTGACCCTGGGCTGGGGCAGCTGGTGGTGGCCTGCTGGCTGCTGCCTGGGCGGCTGGGGCCTGCTGCCTGTGACCCTGGGCTGGGGCCTGCTGCCTGTGACCCTGGGCTGGGGCCTGCTGCCTGTGACCCTGGGCTGGGGCCTGCTGCCTGTGACCCTAGGCTGGGGCCTCCTGCCTGTGACCCTGGGCTGGGGTAGCTGGTGGTGACCTGGTGGCCTGCTGCCTGTAACCCTGGGCTGGGGCAGCTGGTGGTGGCCTGCTGGCTGCTGCCTGGGCGGCTGGGGCCTGCTGCCTGTGACCCTGGGCTGGGGCAGCTGGTGGTGACCTGGTGGCTGCTGCCTGGGCGGCTGGGGCCCGCTACCTGTGACCCTGGGCTGGGGTAGCTGGTGGTGGCTGCCTGGGCTGGGTGAGGGCGCTGGCTGGGTACCTGTCTGTCTGGACGAGTGGAGCGCTAGGTAGCGTAGCTGGGCGAGTGGGCAGGCTGCCAGTGGACTAGTAGCTGAGACTGAGAGAACTGGCTGGGCTGCAGCAGCTGCTTCACGTGTCTGTCTCCCGAGTCCCGACCCGACCTCCTCGTGCTGTCCTCCTGTGTGATCTAAAATAGTGCCGAGAGAGGAGGAGGAGGAGACACTTTTCCCAGGCTCGGCTAGTCCATTCAAATGGGGGGCGGAGCATAGGAGGCCAATTTACTTCATAGCCTTCAGTGCTCTGCCTCTGTCAAGCCACGCCCCCCTCCCCGTATGTGCAAGTGGCTCTGGCTGGCTCATCACTCAGCCCGGCAAGCAGCTGAGTGTAATGAGTCAGACCAGAGGAAACCATTGTGGATGGTGGCGGTGGGGGAGCGCTTGCAAACTGTAAGGAGACAATAACTGCTTGCTGCAACGGCTCTCCCACCAACCCCCCCCCCCCCCCCCCCCCCCACACACGCACACACACGCACACACACACACACACAAATATAAATAATTTTTAAAAAAAAGTCAGAAGGGAAAAAGAAAAGAAAAAAAAATATTATATTAAACAGTGGCCACCCGCCCCCCCCAGAGGACCCGCCCATGGCACCGGCCCACGGGTGTCTCTTAATAGATACGGCCCTGCATTAATTTGTTAGAATGTTTAAAAAAAATCAATCCAATCCAATATAATGAAATATATAATAAGCCACAGTTCATGTATTTTTATTTAGGGATACTTCATAGGCTGCCACTGAGGCAACAAAACATTAAGTGTAAATGTTTGAATATAAAATAAAACCATAGGGTATCTACAAAAAGGTCATTTTTAGGACTAGGTGGATAAATGCAGTTGTAGATCTCATCAAGTTCATTTTCATCTCGGGTTCACTTTAGGATTGTAAGCTTCTCAGGGGCAGGGATGGACTACTCTATAAAGAGTTTCAAATAAATGTTTGTAATTTCAGAGTCAGAGGGCAAAGATAATATGCATTAAGGCCGGATTCATGCTATGCTGGAGCGGTACCATATTCATAGTGATAAATGCACTGTACCTCTAGCATGATCCAATGCCAGGCCCCATGTCACTCCAGAGTAGAGGATGGCCATTAATTAAATGAATGGCAATGACCCATAGAAGATCATTGTTGTCCTCAAAATATAAGTTTTGCGTTCCCTGCTTGGCCTGTCAAAATATACAGTGGTGGGCTGAGGCCTGGGGCCAACTAGAAATCAACACTCCATCTCATAATTGCTAGTGCCCTTCATTCCTTTAATGAAATCACTCAAAAAATGCTTCAGGGGCTGCAATTTTGGTAAATCGCAATCACTCCTATGGAATCACTGACAAAGGCTTACATTGGTGAGGCGTTTTTTGGAATTGCAAGCAATTCCTTGAAAGCAGAAGGGGGTCTAGTGGGACGCGTACTTCAGAGTGAGCCAATCCTAAGAAGTCTGAATAATGATCATTACCATTTAGCGGGTTTTTCCATTTTTCAACCATGAAAGTAAGTGCTTTGTATCTTACTCTCAATCGTTTTTTTTGTGGTGTGCAATAAATATATTGTCAACAAAGTGCTTAAAGTAGGCTACACCCCAGCGGCATGGTAAAAGCAAAAGATGGTTAACATGTCACTAAGGGACTTGCTGCTTGCGTCATTAAAGGTCTCAATACAGATTTACAGTAGCTGTAAGCATAATAAACACTTAATCAGACATAACAATGATATATAGAAAAATACATTAAAAAAATCCTCTTTAAAAAATCTTTTAAACTATGCATTATTGGCATTATGGGCCTCATTTAAGGCATTTCTTAGAGATATCCATATAGCTATAGACTTAGTGCTCATTGAAGACACAAATTAAATGTCTGGTTACAAAAGAAAAAGCACAGGGACACTGGAAGCCCAATCTGGTGTAGTACGTTCCTGGTAGTATATAAAGGTAGAGAAGTAGAAGGTAGTTTACTCACACTTTAATCAGCATGTGGGGAAGTGCCGTCCCCACTCGGCCTTGGCATTCCAGATGCCCAAAAAAATGTAAAGAGCTTTACCTATACTACATAAAACTCAATGAATCCCCTCAGGGGTAATACTATAAATAAAACAAGCAACTGGAGGAGCCCAATAGATATAGAATATGCACCCATGAGCCCATATGCAAATATCTTTTTCTCCTGAGTTTTCTCCTAGGTGAGATTTTCACACCTTGTAAATAAAATGCTTTTCAAGCCACCAGCAAGCAAGGAAGTCCTCGAAATAATCTTAATAGTACTTTTTCATCTACTTTTTGGTACTTTTTCAGCTGAAAAGTTATTTTAAAAAGAAGTCGAAAAATGATCTCCTAGGGGAAAAGTCAGGAGAAAAAGGTAATTGCTTATCAGTGGCGAAAGCTAAGGAGCTACGGGCCCCAATGAAAGTTTTACATTGGGGCCCTCCAAGCACTCTATACGTAGCAATTGATATAGTGCACCAAAACCTGCCAAGGACAGTTTTTTTTAATGATTAGTACTATTCAAAGCACCTATCGAAGTGATCATTATTACCAGTACAGGACCAATAAAGAGCTAATACTGTGGCTGAGGGAGGGCCCCTCTGACCAGAGCCGGATTAAGGCTAAATGGGGCCCTAAGCAAAGTAACTGATTTGGGCCCCCCTATCATGTCGTAATAGAATCAGAAGATGCAGCTGCACAGCAACATGCCGCACACACCGGGGCAGCCGAGCTACTGGTTGCTATGGGCAACAGCCCGCTTTCCTCTGTGGGTGCACAATGCAGTGAATAGCAGCGGCAAAATGCAGAGTGAGAGATGAATGGCTGGGACATTTGTACTCAGGGGCTGGGGCACCCCTGTGAAGAGGGCGCCAGATATTGCTGCACTTTCCCCCCTGCATCTCCAGCCTGGCAATAGCAGCAAGCTCTGCACACCGCCAAACCGGAAGCCGTTCCCCAGACAGAATTACATAACCACCCCACCACCGAACAAACGATTTCCTCCCAAACTAGACAGCCACCATGCAGCCTCCATCCCAGTGAATACGATAGTCCAGCAGAGAAGGCAGCTGCAGCGGGGGAGAATGACAGCACTAGCTGACTCACATTCACCTATTGCGATCCAAGCAATAGAAGTCCCGTCATCCAGAGCCCATCTGTCTCCTCTAGAGTGCTGCTGCTCTGTTACTACTACTATTACTACTTCCTGTCTGATCTGAGAATCAGGAAGATTAGAGTGAGCGGCTGCACTGTAGAAGAGACAGATGGGTTTCAGATGACGGGATCTCTATCACTTGGATCATGGATAGGTGAGTGAGCGTTTGACATCTTCTGCTATCATTCTTGCTGCAGCTGTGGTTCTCTGTGGGAAGGGGGGGAGGAGTGGGCAGCGGCAGAGTGCACAGTATCAGGAGGGGGACCTAGGAGGAGAGCCTGGCTCTGAAGATAATCAGCAGCGCACTGCATCATTTGACAAGACAAGACAAGACAAATAACATTTATATCGCGCTCTTCTCGTGGCGGACTCAAAGCGCCAGAGCTGCATACACTAGGATGCGCCCTATAGGCAGTAGCAGTGTTAGAGAGACTTGCCTAAGATCTCCTACTGAATAGGTGCTGGCTTACTGAACAGGCAAAGCCGATATTCGAACCCTGGTCTCCCGTGTCAGAGGCAGAGCCCTTAAAGGGACTCCGAGCAGTGCCTGTAGGTATGCCTTTAAGCATACCCACAACTAATTAATTACATCCTCACACCTACCAGCATGATGTTTGTAATTATATCCCCCTGGGTTCCTTATATTTTATTGCATTGTGCTGAATCGAGCTGCCGACTTTGGAGAAAAGTCGTCCTGTGTAATAGAATGTAACTATGGAAAGATGCATAACATTTTGAAGCTCTCTTTCTCCTCTTTCCACTGATAGATAAACTTCCACCCTACGCCTTTTCATTTTCGCTATCAAAATTCCAGTGGCCGCGATTTCGATCATTTCGATCGCGAAAATAGCGAAAACTAAAAGGCATAGGGCGACGGTTTTTATATCATTGGAAAGAGGAGAAAGATAGCTTTAAAATGATATGCATTTTCCATAGTTAGAGTCCCTTTAACCATTATACCATCCAGCCACCGCTGACAGGATGGTGAGGGCTGGTTTATGTGCTGATGGGGCCCCTTTGACTCTGCTTTTGTTGCCTGGTCGGTAATCCGGCCCTGCCTCTGACCCAAAGGCCTCAATGCGGTTGCAACTTCTGCACCCCCTATTGCTACGCCACTGTTGCATATGGCCCATTGTGTAATAAGTGAACTCTAAAAGTTTATACAATCCAGACTGTCTCCTAGCTTGGAGAGTGAGAGGTGTGAACAGTCAGATAAATGCCACATGTTTTTAAATCTACAGGTCACCGGAAAGTCTCATTATTCTTGCAGTAAATGCAGAAGTTTTATGGTAACCTACATATTATCATATTAGTAATGATCAGTGACAGCTGTAGGCAATGAAGTGACAAATTCAACATACGGTATACTCTATAAAGGGGCCAAATATTGTTCAGCACTTTCATAATCCACTGGAGCCTAATAGAGAACAGAGCGTTTGTTTCCAAACATCCATTTGCCACTGTTACTGTGGATGCCTACTTGAAGTGGCAATCTACAGCTGTTTGCCATTCCCTTACACTCTCACCTTGCAGTGCTGGGTCTGGAAGAATATTTTCTTCAGGCAATTTGTATGTTCTTCCTCCAGGCACTTCAGGTATCCTTTAAGCTCTTCCAGAAAAATGTGTATTGCAAGGAAATCTGGTCAACCTATTTCCTATATGTACACTTTTGACAGCTTTGCAAGTTATCCATATAGAAGACTACACATTTTTCTTTGTCAATAGATTGTAGAAGAAAAAGTCAAGCAATTTAGCCATCTCAGGAAAAATCCATTAAAACCCACTAACAATGTTATATGAAAGATGCTAATTTAAATAAAATTAGACTTAAGCAGTGTATCTCATTTAAATATAATGAAACTTAAGCAATGGATCTCATTTAAATATAATGATGCTCCATCAAGGAAAACTTGAACCCAATTAAATGAACTCCACCATCCTGCTGAGCACAATATAGGTATTTCAGCCTACATCTAATGTCCTCTTACAGCCACATCCGCCTTCCTTAATGAAGTCCCATAGAAAAACTCATCAATATCCATGTGTTGATGAGTCTGTGACCCTGGACAGGAACCTCCCTGGTGACCCCTTCATTTTCCACTTACGCACGTACCAAGTCCGTGCTCATCAGAACTCAGCTCTTCAACATCATCATCAATATTTCATAGTTCAGGATCATAACATGAAGAGCCAAACTCAGGCTAAAATAAAATCATTTCAAGGGTAATACAAATTCCAAATGTTAATTTTATAATGTATTATTTTGCCTTCTGACAAATTACTTCAATGTATTCATATAATCTAAGCCTTATTTTCAGAATCTGAAAATACCTTAGGTGTAGTTTGTGAGTTTGCATAAGCTTACTCTTATCATTCATATAAGTCAGATAAATGTATTATTCCAAGAGGTTTCCATGATTTATTAATATTTAAATTGAGCATAGGTAAAGATGCATGATCCTCATGGTAATTGGTACTGCTGGCAGATTTATCAAAACTGGTATTTAAAAAAATGAAGCAATCGAGAAACAGTTGCTCAAAGTCCACCACACAGGTTTAAACTTAAAGGGGCACTATGACAAAAAAATTGTAAAATTTAAAATATGTGCAAACATAGACAAATAAGAAGTTTTTTTTCCAAAATAAAATGAGCCATAATTACTTTTATCCTATGTTGCTGTCACTTACAGTAGGTAGTAGAAATCTGACGGAAGCGACTTTGGAGTAGTCCGTCCCTTCATAGGGGATTCTCAGCAAGGCTTTTATTCTTTATAAAGATATTCCCTAAAAGGGATTTAAACAATGATGCTGGTCAGCTTCCTTGCTTGCTACACAGTTGTTTGGCAGTTGGACACAGCAACTGCCATTCACTAAGTGCTTTTGAAAATAAATAAATCCCTGAGAATCCCCTATGAAGAGATGGACTAGTCCAAAACCTGTGGCTTCTGTCAGATTTCTACTACCTACTGTAAGTGACAGCAACATAGGAGAAATGTAATTTATAGCTCATTTTACTCTGGAAAAAAACATACTTCTTATTTGTTTATGTTTGCACATATTTTAAATATCAATTTTTTTTGTCATAGTGCCCATTTAAACAGAAGTTGCTTAGTCATTTAGGTTGGAAAATGTTGTGCCTTCTCAAGTATACCTGAACTTAGAGGGATATGGAGGTTGACATATGTACTTCTTTCTAAAGGGTGAATCAAATTGCTTATTTTTTTACAATATTAATTTATAAATTAATTTATATATCTTTGCTCACCCTGATTTACATTCTGAAATTCATCAGAGGTGGCTATATCTTTAGTCCTGCTAGGTGATCTCTGTGCATAGAGCTCTCAGCCATACAGAGATCTCTGGTGATCTGTTTGAGAAAAGGTAAAGATTTCTTATGGGAAAGGGGGTATCAGTTACTGATTGGGATGAAGTTTAATCTGAGGTTAAAGTTCCCGTTTAAACAATGCACATTGTCTGCTGCCCTGCTAATCCTCTGCCTCTAATATCTTTAGTCATAGAACCTCAACAAGCTTGCAGATCAGATGTTTGTGACATGAGTCTGACTGGATTAGCTGCATCTCTGCATGCTTGTTTCTGGTGTGATCCAGATACTACTGCAGCCAAAGGAATCAGCAGGACTGCCAGGCAGCTGGTATTATTTAAAAGGAAATAAATATGGCAGCCTCCATACTGGACAGGTAATTATGGCGCACAAGCCGACTGGAAATTACGGCGCTGCCATAGACCACAATGAAAATATCCCCTATGCCGGTGATAACTGAATAACTATGGCACACAGATTAAATTTTTCTTAAGGAACTCACTTTTCCTCCGCAAGAACAAATTATTCACTTTTCCTTCTGCCTCCTTTTTTGTAACAAACTACCCCAATAGGCAACTTTTATTGTGTCGTGACAAATTATCCACTTTTCTGTATTCTTTTGTAACCAACTCTGCCTTTTATCCATTTTTCCTCTGCAGGTTCATACTGGTCAGACGGGGGAGCAATGATAGGCAGCGCTGGAATTATGGGTGCTTTGGTTACGCACTCCTGCTGTTGCACTAATTGTGGCCATGGGCACTCAGCCGCCCCTCATCCCCCATGTCTGTTTGCTCCATAGGATTTCTAGTCAGATGGGGGAGCGGTAATAACGCTGGATTTTTGGTAGCTCGGATGACACAGTCCTGCAGCTGCATTCATTGGGGCCATAGGCACTCACCCAAGCCAACCCTCATATCTCATGTCTGCTTAGTACATAGGATTTTTGGCCAGGCAGGGGGAGGAAAGGTAATAGTACCAGAGCTATGGGCGCTCAGGTCACAGTCCTGCCGCTGCACTTATTGTTTCCATAGGCACTCAGCGGACCCGACACACATCACCAATGCCTGCTTGCTCCATAGGATTTCTGGTCAGGCAGGGGAGCACCAGAGCTGTCACCAGTAATAGCACCAGAGCTACGGTCCAGCTACTGTACTGATTGTGGCTATAGGTACTCTGCCGAGCTGACCCTCAGCCCCCATCTGCCTGATCAAAAGGATTTCTGGTCAAGTCGGTAAAATTACAAATATTATACAGCATTACCTAGCATCCTTTGAACAGGCACCTTTATTAAATGTATGCTACTGTGTACAAGATAAAATATAAAGTTACTGATGCTAGCCAATAGCAGAAACCCCATAATGAGTTTCTGACTGGCCAGTAGCTTTGCATAACCAAAGGCATTATTTCCATCTTTGAAGATTATTTCACCTATAAATAAAACTGTGATTAAAGCACACCTGAAGCGAGAGGTATATGGGGGCTGCCATATTTATTTCCTGTTAAACAATGCCAGTTTGCTGGCAGACCTGCTGGTCTGTTTGGCTGCAGTAGTGACTGAATCACACATGAAACAAGCATGTGGCTAATTTTGACAGATCTGACAATAATGTCAGAAACACCTGATAGGCTGCGTGGTTAAGGTTAAGCACTTACAGGGTATTAGGTGGGGAGTCTTTTTTAGGCACTTACAGAGGAGGTTTGGATAGGCATTAGGTGGGGGCTTAGGGTTAGGCACCTAGAGAGGGGTTAGGGTTAGGCATTAGGTGGCAGTTAGGGCTAGGAGGGCTTAGAATAGGTGCCAGATAGAGAATAGTAAAATATTGTTAATTTAAATCACTTATATTTTACTATTAGTGGTACCACCCGGCACCCAACTGATGCGGCGGCAGCATGGGCGTCCGCAGAACATTTTCCAGGGGGGGCAAAAAGGCAGGGAAGAAGTGGTGCGTTGCGCATAGCGTGCTGCGGCGAAGAGTCCGGTGAATGCGCGCGCCGAAAAATATGAGGGTTACGTTGTGCGGTGCGAAAAATGGGTGTGGCCATGGACCAGAATGTGGGTGTGGCCATGGGTGGAGACAAATTTACATGAACTTAGCAATGTGGGACATTAGATTAGGACAGTGGTGGCGAACCTTTTGGAGGCCGAGTGCCCAAACTGCAACCCAAAAGTCACTTATCTATCTATCGCAAAGTGGCAACAGCAATTTAAACTAAATAAAAACGTTTTAACTCATAAATGAACATTATGGAAAATCCAAGTTGAAAATAAACTGTGAAGATAAACAATTTCATCCATCCTACTCCTGAAAAATGTATTCTTTTTTTAGAACCTCCCAGTTTTATTTTCTGCTTTAAAAAGCTAAAAAAGTAGGTTTAATGCTTTTGTCTCATATGATGATGATTCAGCTTTTCCCATAGTCTTGCAGTTAGCAATCATGTGACCCCCAACAAGACAAATTCAGCAATCATGAGGCCCCAATCAAGACAAATTTAGCAATCATGCCGCCCCCAACAAGACAAATTCAGCAACCATGAGGCCCCCAACAAACCATGAGGCCCCGAACAAATCATGATGCCCCCAACAAGACAAATTCAGCAATCATGAGGCCCCCAACAAATCATGAGGTTTCCAACAAGACACATTCAGCAATCTTGAGGCCCCCAACAAATCATGAGACCCCCAATAAGACAAATTCAGCAATCATGATGCCCCCAACAAGACAAATTCAGCAATCATGAGGCCCCCAACAAATCAAGAGGCCCCCAACAAGACACGTTCAGCAATCTTGAGGCCGCCAAAAAATCATAAGGCCCCCAACAAGACAAATTCAGCAGTCATGAGGCACATAAATAGACAGCATTTCACATAAATAGGCAGAATGCCACCTTAATGTGGTAGACACCTCTCACCTGGCTTCTCAATTTTCCTCTACTGGCTGCAGTGCCTGGCTGGCCTGTTTTTGGCTGGATTGGGGATGATGTGTGGGCTGAAAGGCCTTGCGGTGATGCTGTGGCCAGGCTGGCGGTGATGCTATGGCTGGGTTGGCTGGGGGTGTTGCTGTGACCTGGCTGGCAGTGATGCTGGGCTGTGCTTGGCTGGTTGAAGTAAATGCTGGCTTGACTGGCAGTGATGCTGTGGCCTTTTTGACAGTGATTCTGGGCTGGTTGGCTGGTGGTGATGCTGGGCTGGCTTGGTCTGGATAGTTTAGGTAGTGACAGGTGCCCCCTAGTTTAGGTAGTGCCAGAAACCCCCCAGTTTAGGTAGTGCCAGGAGCCCCCCAGTTTAGGTAGTGGCAGGCGCCCCCAGGTTAGGAAGTGACAGGTGCCCCCCAGGTTAGGAAGTGACAGGGATCCTCAGTAAGGTAGTGAGAGGGACCCTCAGTTAGGTAGTTAAAGGTGCCCCCAGGTTAGGTAGTGACAGGGACCCCAAGTACAATTAGGTAGTGAAAGGGACCCCCAGGTTAGGTAGTGACAGGGACCCCCAGGTTAGGTAGTGACAAGTGCCCCCAGGTTAGGAAGTGACAGGGACCCCCAGTTAGGTAGTGACAGGCACCCCCAGGTTAGGTAGTGACAGGGACCCCCAGGTTAGGTAGGGACAGGTGTCCCCAGGTTAGGAAGTGACAGGGACCCTCAGGTAGGTAGTGACAGGTGCCCCCCAGGTTAGGTAGTGACAGGTGTGCCCCAGGTTAGGTAGTGACAGGGACCCTCAGTTAGGTAGTGATAGGTGCCCCCAGGTTAGGTAGTGACAGGGACCCCAAGTCCAGTTAGGTAGTGACAGGGACCCCCAGGTTAGAAAGTGACAGGTGCCCCCCAGGTTAGGTAGTGACAGGTGCCCCCCAGTTTCAGAATTCTAGTGGTTTTATTTATGCAGAAAAAGCTGTCATATGTGTATGTTTTAAGTTTTAATGTTCTATACAAAATCTCATTGTAAACTGTAAAGTTAGAGTACTTTTTTAAAATATTGCTCTGAGACATCTCAGCATATTCCAGGCAGTGAAGCTTATAAGATTATTCTAGTTACAAGAAGCCAAAACATTCTTTGTTTATGTTACAAAAATCTTTCAAATGTCAAGGTTAGGCGGTGCAGTATGTGCAGACAGAAAAGCAAGTTTAAAAGTCGCATTACTGCAGCAGACATATATATATATATATATATATATATATATATATATATATATGTATATATATATATATATATATATATATATATATATATATATATTTGCTCAGTTATTACACATAAATATTATTAATATTAATAATCATTCAATACAGTCCTTATAAAGAAAGAAATAGTTATTGTTAAACCCCACAATTACAAATAATAGAATTTAATACTTTGAAATACAGTTAAATGCTGGATTCTGCCAGTGATGCCTTGGGCCAGTGAAACATTTTCGTGGGATTGTTTTGGTTCTGGAGGATTGTTGACATGTTACAAGGCCGTCTCAGCTAGCTGAACACTCATAGCTGATAACATAGGCTATGTTTTGGGAAAATGCGTCATAAAATACAGTGGGTTGCAAAAGTATTCGGCCCCCTTGAAGTTTTCCACATTTTGTCATATTACTGCCACAAACATTAATCAATTTTATTGGAATTCCACATGAAAGACCAACACAAAGTGGTGTACACATGAGAAGTGGAACGAAAATCATACATGATTCCAAACATTCTTTACAAATAAATAACTGCAAAGTGGGGTGTGCATAATTATTCAGCCCCCTTTGATCTGAGTGCAGTCAGTTGCCTATAGACATTGCCTGATGAGTGCTAATGACTAAATAGAGTGCACCTGTGTGTAATCTAATGTCAGTACAAATACAGCTGCTCTGTGAGGGCCTCAGAGGTTGTCTAAGAGAATATTGGGAGCAACAACACCGTGAAGTCCAAAGAACACACAAGACAGGTCAGGGATCAAGTTATTGAGAAATTTAAAGCAGGCTTAGGCTACAAAAAGATTTCCAAAGCCTTGAACATCCCACGGAGCACTGTTCAAGCGATCATTCAGAAATGGAAGGAGTATGGCACAACTGTAAACCTACCAAGACAAGGCCATCCACCTAAACTTAAAGGCCGAACAAGGAGAGCGCTGATCAGAAATGCAGTCAAGAAGCCCATGGTGACTCTGGACGAGCTGCAGAGATCTACAGCTCAGGTGGGAGACTCTGTCCATAGGACAACTATTAGTCATACACTGTACAAAGTTGGTCTTTATGGAAGAGTGGCAAGAAGAAAGGCATTGTTAACAGAAAGCATAAGAAGTCCCGTTTGCAGTTTGCCACAAGCCATGTGGGGGACACAGCAACTATGTGGAAGAAGGTGCTCTGGTCATATGAGACCAAAATGGAACTTTTTGGCCAAAATGCAAAACGCTATGTGTGGCGGAATACTAACACTGCACATCACTCTGAACACACCATCCCCACTGTCAAATATGGTGGTGGCAGCATCATTCTCGGGGGTGCATCTCTGCAGCAGGGACAGGGAAGCTGGTCAGAGTTGATGGGAAGATGGATGGAGCCAAATACAGGGCAAACTTGGAAGAAAACCTCTTGGAGACTGCAAAAGACTTGAGACTGGGGCAGAGGTTCACCTTCCAGCAGGACAATGACCCTAAACATAACAGGGCAACAATGGAATGGTTTAAAACAAAACATATTCATGTGTTAGAATGGCCCAGTCAAAATCAAGATCTAAATCCAATCGAGAATCTGTGGCAAGATCTGAAAACTGCTGTTCACAAACGCTGTCCATCTAATCTGACTGGGCTGGAGCTGTTTTGCCAAGAAGAATGGGCAAGGATTTCAGTCTCTAGATGTGCAAAGCTGGTAGAGACATACCCTAAAAGACTGGCAGCTGTAATTGCAGCAAAAGGTGGTTCTACAAAGTATTGACTCAGGGGGCCGAATAATTACGCACATCCCACTTTGCAGTTATTTATTTGTAAAAAATGTTTGGAATGATGTATGATTTTCGATCCACTTCTCACATGTACACTACTTTGTATTGGTCTTTCACGTGGAATTCCAATAAAATTGATGCATGTTTGTGGCAGTAATGTGACAAAATGTGGAAAACTTCAAGGGGGCCGAATACTTTTGCAACCCACTGTATACAACAAAAAGAAGGGGTTTTCCCAATTAGTTAAACATGTTAAAATGGTGACATCTAACGGTTGAAAATATTATATTTATATCTTCTTAAGAAAGGCAAATATATAGAACATGATTTTATATTATTACATTTTAATATGCAATTAATCTTAGATGATTAATTGTTTTAAGAAGACTTATATAATAAGCTTTATTTTTAAATAAGTATATTAGAAGCACTGTATGTTTCAATAAGCCTTAAATTGCTGAAGACTCTTTACAGTGTGTCAACCTGACCAATGTTATGTCTGAAAACAGAGAGACACATTCCAAACTAATTAGCAGAAGGACACATTATCAGAAATGCGTCATGAATTACATTGTTTACAGTTTGGAAGTTCAATGTCTGGGGCAAAAAAGTCAACCAGCAGACAAGATAGCTGGTGACGTTCATTTTTAATTAACTGCATCAGAAATGACCTAATCAGAATTTATAAACAATAATATTATGATTTTGGTATTCAAAACATGATAAAACATTGACACACAAACGTTTCAGCCAATCAGAACCTGGGATTTAGGGAAAGTCCAGATTAGGCAGCCATATTGCATCCAATCCCTATAAAAGTAGGATCTGAAAGCTCATAATTTGCACAAGCCTACCAATCTCCTGAGAAGACACACGAGACAGAAGCTACCTTCCCACAAGTGGTTCTAGATGCTGACCAGATGACAGAGGAGGGGTAATATGCTTAATATTCTGGTGATTTACTTTATTAATTTTTCAGCATTAAGTTTTGTTAAGATGTTAGCAAGAAGTTTTTTTAGAAGCTATTTTTATGCTATTTCTTTAAGAAGATTACTACAAGTTTTACACAGCTACTAGATACACAGCTATTAAAACAGATGAGACTACGTTTGATCTTATCCTACATAACACAACTAGTATATACTTTTTTGAATGTGCTTAGAAGATTGATGATCGCTTGGCTATAAAGGCCATGATGAGATGGAATACTGTTAGAAGGAAACACTACTTGGAACTGTTCATATTCTGTATATATCCAGTTTGGCCTATCTGGACGAACTTCCTCGTCCAGATAGGCACTGCTGCCGCCGCCACATGGTGCGCACGATCGGGCGCGCTCCCGACGCTTGCCGCTAGCCCCCCGATCAGTGAATGGGAATATAATTCCCATTCACCGATCTAACTTCCCCGCAGAAAAAACGACGCTTTCTATGCAGAGAGCGCGGTATTTCTGCCCCCAGGAAACTTCTCCTCTGCTTTTAAGTTCCTGGATGCGAGATCGTTCGCATCCAGGACTTTTTTTTACTGTGGCCATCTTGTGGTCAAATAGTAAACTGCACCCACATACATTTTTAATTAAACAATTATATTATTTTACATTAGAAATTAGCAGTTTCCCTCCCACACCAAAAATTACCCACATACATCTTTTATTAAAAAAATAATAAAAAAATACAATAAAAAACAAACAAAAACAACATAAATAGTTACCCAAGGGTCTGAACTTTTTAAATATGCATGTCAAGAGAGTATATTATTATAGTATTTAAAATTATAAGCTTATAAATAGTGATCGACGCAAATTGAAAAAATGCACCTTTATTTCTAAATAAAATATTTGCACCATAAATTGTGATAGGGACATAATTTAAACAGTGTAATAACCAGGACAGATGGGCAAATAAAATACATGAGTTTTAATTACAGTAGCATATATTAATTTCAAACTATAATTGCAAACAACTGAGAAATAATGATTTTTTTTCATTTCTTTCTTAAGCTTCCTGTTAAAATGGATTTAGAAAAAAATAATTCTTAGCAAAATGTACTACCCAAAGAAAGCCTAATTAGTGGTGGAAAAAACAAGATATAGATCAATCAATTGTGATAAGTAGCAATAAAGTTATTGGCGAATGAATGGGAGGTAAACGTTGCTCGGATGCATGAGATTTTCGGCACTGCGGTGCTGAACCGGATATGCTGTATGATAAGCAAATACAATTTTTTATATAAAATCATATACTGAGTGCTCTGATTCATTTCAAGGTATACCGTCAATCTATAATTACTGTTATAGAGGGTTCAGATCCCGCTATGCCGGGTTTATATAATAGCAACACTTTAAGGGCTGGTCCTTTACTGAGTTAGCAATCATGAAAAAGGTGTGCTAGGTCCTAGTGCCCACACTATTGGTCGCCGCCTGATCGAGGTCTGATGCTGGGACGGGAGCGGCGGCTAGAGGGGGCGGCGGCCGGGGGGGGGGGGGGGGGCAGCTGGCGTCCAGGGCAGGGCAGATGCCCCAATTTGCCCGACGTGTAGACGCCCGTGGGTGGCAGCGCAATACCTACTCAGTGAAACACCATGGAGGATATTAAACAAGTGACACCATGCCGAAATCTGGTTCTGATCTAGTCCAAATCCGGCTTCTAAATATATATCTGTGCAGTATTTTCAGTGACTGTGTGGTCCATGCCTCCACTACATCAGTTCAGTGATCACCTGCCACAGACTGGTGACAACCATTCAGACAGAAAGTGGTGCAACGCTAAGATGTGGAGGGTGTTTTTTATTTATTTATCTTTTAACTCCAGCCACTCTGCTACATTAAATCTCCCACAGTGCTTCAGTTTTGTGTTGAGCAGTGTGCAACAGATTTGATAAATCTCCCTCTGTGTCACAGCAAGGAGCACTGAATGAATCCTTTACCTTTCACATGGCAGCTATGTTATTAGTTTTCCAGTGCCCGAGTCTAATCAGCCAGGCATTGATGTGTTAAAAATAGCATTTTTCGTCAAAACAGTTCCCATAGTGTTTTGGTTTTCAGCGGCCACATGATGAAAGACAAAAAAACAATCTCTCACACTATGCTGCTGCTTCCATTATTCCTTTCTGCCAAGCTCTCTTGCCAATCTCAGCCGCTTTGCCATTTAGCTAGTTCATACTGGGAATTGCTCATAATACAGTTGTAGGTCCAAATAAAGGTTAGAATGAAGCACACACAAATAAAGGGAATCCTGTGGGAGGTCTGGTGGATTCTTCTAGTTTGGAGCATTGTTTATAAATGCATCTTTTTCTCTGCCCCGGGGATTTTATACAAGAAAGAGAAATACCTCTAAGAAATGCATGAACAGTACACAATGTATACATTAGGCAGTTTTTGGAGAGCAATGTTTATCAAACTGAAGGGAAAGGGCTGTTTGAAGTGTCTGACTGTAAACTCAAGCAGAAAACAAATTCCACAAAGATTATTAGCTAGGTATAAGCAATTCATTTTTACATAAAAATTCCTGAAGAAGCTTGTGATCAGTTTTATCAGGTGACTAATAGTGGCTAGACTACTGAGCATGCCCTAGTGGCTGCAGCTCTGGTGCTTTGAGTCTGCTAGGAGAAAATTGCAATATGAATGGTATTTGTCTTGTTTTGTAAGTCTCTGAATGGCTGGTCACTGTCATGTGATCATTTCTCTACTTCCTGTTTAGCCTACACATTTAGCAGTACTGAGAAATAAGTCTTATTTAGAGACCTGATCAAATTATTCACTGCTTATACTACCTACTACCGACCTACCTACCTACCTACCTCTCCATGAGTTCTCCTTGAGAATGTAGGCAGAATCAGTGGATCATTTCTAATTACCTAACTGACATTACGGCCCATATGCAATTCACTTTGTTTTCTCCTAGGTGATATTTTCAAACCTTGTCATAGAATGTCCTTTAAACCACAGTTTTGGGTATTTTTTCAATTGTAAAAAACTTAAAAGTTATTTTAAAAATAATGTGAAAATTATCTCATAGAAGATAACTCAGGTGAAAAAAAGAATTGCATATGGCCCTACATGTGTAATAAATTCCTTATACAGATGGATACGTAGAGTTTCCGATTAACATGTGAGCATAGGGGTAAATAAACACAGCTGTCAGTCTATGGAACCCAATGAAACCTGGTTACTTATTTTACTCTACCCCTTCTTTTGAATGCTTGAGGTCCAGGCTGGTTGGCTTTATGTGATGAAATTCTGCTGGCAGTTATAACAGAGGTTCAGCACAATGGAGAGTACCTGTGTCATACGATAACCGTTAAAGTTAAACCGTGAAATATTCCATCTGTAATATCGATGAAACAGAGGCACCAATCAGGATAAAACAATGTTAAAATAAATAAAAATAGGGGAAGTAGTACTCACCTCCCCATAGAAGATTCAACACAAAATTAGCATACAAAAAATCCAGTGTACCCCAAAAATGCGTCACATTTTGTGGGACACAGCCCACTTCCTCAGGCAGTAAAACAAGAGCAGCTGTTTTTGTAGTAGTGCCTTATTGCGTCTGTAAGAACCACTGTTTTTCAGTGACTGCATTTATTTGCAAATATAACAATTCTTACATGGAGATGGTGTGTCCTGCAAGAGCGAAGGAGCAATCCCAATTAACTCTCTTGGCGCTTTCCTCAAA
Organism: Hyperolius riggenbachi; assembly: GCF_040937935.1. Lineage (NCBI taxonomy): Eukaryota > Metazoa > Chordata > Amphibia > Anura > Hyperoliidae > Hyperolius > Hyperolius riggenbachi. The sequence continues at coordinate 143,269,331 of NC_090652.1, read as the reverse complement.
TGGTAATGCGTCAACTTCATGTTTTGGTATTGCAATAAATCACTAGAACTCTTTACGCTATATTATGTAATATTTACTGATGTTACTAGTTCTGGATAAAATCCAGAAATGAATGTTTAGCATATACAAAGGGGCCGCTCAAAACAGTGACGTAGCAAGGGAGCAAAATAAATACTCAAATAAGCAGAAACATAGCAGCAGAAAGGATCCACAGACATCCCTGGAACTGATAATCGGCTCAAACATGTATTAGGCAAAAAGCAAGTTTCCACATTCCTTTATTATGGATAAAGAAATCAAATTCTTGTTACTGTTACAGTTATTGTTCTGTGAGGTTTTAATGTCAGTTGTTTGAATTTTGTACTGACTTTTTTCTTTTAAAGGGAACCTGAAGCGAGTAAAATTATTTAAAATAATCACGTGATGTAGCTGCAAATGAATATTACATACTTACCTCACCGTCAGTTCCTCTCAGAAGCTCACCACTTTCTGCTTACAGTGATCACTTTCAGTTCTGACAATATTTTGTCAGAACTGAAAGATACCAGTTGCTGTCAGTTAGATATCAGCAGCTGTCAGTTATAACTGAATGTGCAAGGTAATGTCAATGTTTCCCTTTGGCTCATGTGGGTGATATTACAGTTTAACTGCGTGCTGACCAGAAAGCTGTTATGGGGTAATGGCCATTTTTAACATGGGGGACGGAGAATTCCATTGATAACAATGGACAAATGGGACACAGGAGAGGAGAAAGAGATTGTGGAGTAGACTACATGGGAGGTAAGTATGACCTGTGTATAGTTATTTTAGCTTTTTATTTTCAGTTCAGGTTCTCTTTAAGCATTAATAAGACCCCATACAGGGTTCCTTGTTGACTAAGCACTGAGAGTACTTAAAAATAATTTTCAAAATGCAGTTGTATACTGAACGCTATTAACCCATTTCGTTAAACATGTCTTCCACTAATAAAAATGTTTTGAAAACAAAAATACAGCAACGGAACAGGGCAACAACAGAAGCGAACATGTTTCTGACCCTGCTGTATTAGGCAAAAGAGGATAAAAACAAGCCCACACATATTATGCCAAAAATCCACCCATAATCATAGCCAGAATGTTTAGTATTTGCAGATACAATATACATTTTTGAAAAAAAATGCAAATAACAGCTAACTAGCACATAGCACTAGCAGGTCAGAAATTGGCCAGTATGATGGCCTTACCAACCCACTTGATCTAGTAACATGGTGCATCTTAGGCTAGGCTCACACTAGAGAGGGAAATCTACTATTTCCTGGAACAAAACATGGCAGACAGAGAGACATGTTGACGGATACTATGTTAAGTATAGAGTTCATTTAATAACATTTGGACATATCCAATATGTCCACTGGGTCCATTGTACTGACAAAACACAAAGCCCTGTCCTGCATGACTGGTCCAGACACCAGAGGGAAGTCAGACATGGCATAGATAGCATGCTATGGTCACCAGCGGACAAGTGAAAACAACTGGTCAGTGGTCGCAGCATATCGTACACAGAGTCCGCTGTACCGTCCATGGCACAGCTGCAGTGTAATATTAACTAAGCCTAAGAGAGAGTCTCAAATTAGCCCAGTCTTCCAGTACACCATCCGAGATCTGTCTGAAGATTAGAAAGGTTGTTCAGCAACTATAAACACTACATGTTACAAAGCAGGAATTTTCAGGACTTGTGATGGACAAGGCAGAATAAGTATCCATATTATTACAGCATGCCGCTGCCTGAGGCATAAGCCCCACTAGGACATTACCATAATAGGTCTTCCTTTTTATGTGCACACATTAGAGGGTAATGCTGGAGACTCTTTGTAGACCTGTTATTAGAAAATGAGACTAAAAGATAGATACTGCAATTCTTGATACCAAATAAGCAATTAGATTTCTTCCCAGGCCATCATCTCACCTGTTTTTTAAATTAAATTGATATAACCCTGTATGTGCTCCTTTACTAAAAGGTATCCAACCATTTTAGTAGATATTAACTTTATCTGCAAACACAGCCTCCCACGGTAATGAATTCCATATCTCTCCTACTTTTAATATAAAAGCCCATTCTTCCTTCTAATCTCAGGGGATGTCTTTTTGTGATCTATACGGCCAGTGGGATTAAAAGCTCCCCCGTCATTTCATTGTCCTGACCTTGAATGTATTTATACATAGTAACCTCAGGATTCCTTCACCGAATGAAAGCCAATACAATCCGCTTGTTTGTAATCGTGCAGCACATAATGGTGCAATAAATGAGGAGGTACATTCCCATAATAGGCGACAACCAATAATAGTAGAACAAAGTCAATGATACACTATGCAATGTGAAAATGGGTTAACTGATGTTTTTTGTTGCCCGCATTCTTAGAGTCCTTTGCTGGACTCTGGGATATAATTTTTTTCTAATTGTTTTTCCATTTTTTTTAGACAAACTATTTCTATGCCCAGCGTAAATGGGATTACATTTGAAGAGTATCAATCTTGTAATACACTGATCATTGGTTGTACAGGTGTTTCTCTGCCACTCCTTCAACTCACAGAAATACAAATGTGCTTCCCCAATTATCTCAGTGCTCTTAATGCGGACCTGAACTCAGAACTGCCTCTCTGCTCTAAAAGATACGCAACAGCATAATAACCTATAAAGAAAAACATTTCTTTGTTACAGCTGACACCAATCCTGCAATACATCTGCAGTGTGTCTACTTCCTGCGTTCATGGAAGCAGACATACAGTAGGTTAACATCCTGTGTTTACAAAATAGCTGCTCTGTCGAGGCAGCCAAGAGATCAAATTACAGTTGTTATTAGTCACAAATGAGGGGGAATTCGACATGCTAAACTCTCTAAATACATACAGGGAGCATTCTCTGTGTTTCTTCTTTCCTGTGCAAGAGTCCTCCATTCTGCCCCCTTTATAGCAACAGAATCTGTTAATAACCACGACTATATCAATGGATCTGTACAGCATTAGGCCCCAGCCCGTCACCTGAGGGATCCTAGCAGGAGGCAGAATTTGAAGGTATGTATGTACCTTACAGCTGAAACGCTCGTTCTTTTCCATTTATTATGCATCTCTTCTAGCTTCATTTTTCATTTATTTTTGTTTTATTTTTTAATTATTCAGGACATGCTAAAAAATAAAATGGCTTCAACTGGACCATTTCTACTCTTCTAGAAGATATTTAGCCAATCTCATGTAGCTATGTCTTGACTTCTAATAAGATAAAGGAAATGTTTAGACACTTCTATGTACATTAGTAATAGTAGTAGTAGTAATAGTAGTAGTAGTATTAGTATTAGTAGTAGTAGTAGTAGTAGTAGTAGTAGTAGTAGAGTAGTAGTAGTAGTAGTAGAGTATTGTACTGTTTTAGCAATCAGTGATTCAAAACTTCTTGCTTTTATATGTGCAGGTAATCCACACACTTACTGACACTCATTATGCAGATGTTAAAATGTAAGCACCTGGCTTCTTCTGTGGTTCAATGGCTTCCTCCCAAACCATCAGCACAGCAACCCATTATTATCAAGCCCAGAAAAACACTGAGCCTATTATACTAAGGTGAAAGAATATACAATGAGATCTCTCAGCTTAGCAAAACTCACTACTGCCAAAGCAGAAGTCAAGCAGGAGCAAAAACCCAAAGAGCGTGAGCTATGATGCTTTTTAGAGCTGTGTCTTGCTGCTACTGCAGTCGTGCCTGGTTCTGCGGAAATGAATAATGAAACTTTGCCCATGTGGACTTTCCTTTGTTCTGCTGCCACCATTGCCAAGGCTGGGAATCACTTGGTGATTGAATTCCTATTCAGGCATCACAGGCCACACAAATAGTGATGATCGTAATTACGCACATTTTCATGTAAATCTTGTACAATTTCACCTATATGTTATTACGATTTGTACTTTTAATTGACTGTAGTTATTCGTAATTTCGCATAACATTTTGCATAATTTCCACGTAATTTTGTGCCAACTTTGGCAGTGAATAGCAAAGCCCTGATACATGCTATTGACAGCAAGAGAGCGCTCACCATTACACCACCACTATGCCAACGTACACACTTTCATTTATAAAGTTATATTCAGTAACATCTGCATAATGATTGCCATTGAAATGGATTGTTTCTTGGCTTGAATAAGATGAACACCTGTACATAAAAGTGTCTGGTTATTCCCTTCACTATGCTAAACCTGGAAACCTTGTTCAAAAAAAGTCAAGAAGTAGCATCTTCTAGAAACGGAGTTGTCAACACACAGTACTTGTATCTCAGTGGGACCTATTTTGGCCTCAGGGGGAAAATTAATTTTGTAACAGTACTATAATTTTTTATCTTGCCACCTTATTCTTATTTTTGATTATCCGCCATTAAGCAATTTGGTAACCCATATAATTTGATATCCATGGTTAAACTTTAAATATTTAACAATAAAATACCTTTTTAGTAATTTATTTCCAAACATTGTTAATTTCAATCATTGATGATTGGACCTTGCACATAATTCAGTCTCATGAAACATTGAGACTTCACCTTCTGGGCACCACACAGGATATGGATAAATAGTTCAAAGAAAGGTTATGAAAGGGTGCCTTGCATCATTTTGTTGTGCTGGTTCCAAACCTTAGTATTGCATTCATTTTGTCGACAGGTGGAAAGGCTACCACAAATCTGAACAATATCCTATCTACAGGATGAGGACTTCGACTTCCAGTTTTTGAGAGTCTATGCCCTGGCTTGTTGAATGCAGAACTGGTTTTCAGTGCCTGGTTCCATGGATCAGTGAAATTTGTGTCTTCCTACCATCCTTACTCGGATTTTATAATGTGTTTTTTGATTTTTGTGTTTTCAGACCACTATAGCAAATAATTATAACATTTAAAATGCATGTGTAAACATACTTATATGAAATACATTTCTCCCAGAATAAATTAATGCTCTTCTATGTTGCTGTCACTTACAGTAGGAAGTAAAAATCTGACAGATTTTTGACTAGTCTATCTCCTCATGGGGGATTCTCAGGGATTTCTTTATCATTTACAAAAGCATCCCTGGGAAAGGATCTGTACAAAGATGTAGGCCAGCCTTCCTACTCATTTGCACACTATTTTGGCATGAAGATTGTGTGGGTGACAAAGGTCAGGAGATCTGTGCTGACATGCAGAGATGGACTGTTGCCCCTCCTACTTGCTATCTGACCGCTTTGCGGGGTGTTGATGATGGGGGGACAATTATCTTCTTCACTAAAATTGTACTGTCTACTCCAAAGGTAATGAAGCTTTAGGACCCATCTTGAGCCCCAGAGGTTTATAACCCCCTAGTGACCATTTTTTACAATTCGGCACTTCACAACTTAGAACCCAAATTATTTTTTTCTGTTGAAAAAAACAACAAAAAACATACAGATAAGTTAATTGGCTTCCCCTAAATTGGCCCCAGACTACGATACATACATAGACATAGTACTATGGAATGGTATTCGATTGTGAGCCCCTCCGAGGGACAGTTGATAAAACAATATACTCTGTACAGCGCTGCAGAATATGTCAGTGCTGTATACATTCTAAAATATTGGATTAATAAAAAAAACAGCCTGCCAACACCGATTGTTGGCTGGCAGGCTGATGGCTGGGATGTGCTGCACAGACTGACGGGAGCTTGCGCCTTTGCACATATATATTTTTTGTCTTTCTTTATAGAAGAGTTGCTGGTTTCAACTGGCTTTACTATGGTTAGATGGGAAGACATTTTTAAAAAGTAGAGTAGATGGGTTTTAAACTTGGTAGAGACTTGTTCAGTATATACATATATATATATATATATAGCATATATATTCTTTTCTTTATAGGAGAGTTGCTTGATAATTTTGCAGGAATGTAATGTGTTTGTGTGTGCAGTTATGACCTTGCACAGTATACGGAAAGCATTCCACATGGCTTTATTCTGTAGCTTTTTGTATTATAAATGAAGTAGGCACTTGCCATTGTCAAATGGGTACATTTTCTGTTTTGGTCTGCTGTTACAATAAAAATACAGAACTACAAGCTTATTTATGTTTAAAAAAATGAGCCAAGCTTAGCTATAATGAAAGATTAAACAAATATAATAATAATAATAATAATAATAATAATAATAATAATAATAAATAATGTAGTATACTGTATATTGTAGTGCTAAAAATAAACTAAAGTAAAAAAAAAAACAAAAAAACTTGACAACAGGTCATAAACAGAAAAATACATTATTTACAACGTTTACTTTGCATTGAGGTACAATACGCTTTAATTTAAAAAAATAAAAACATAGGCTTCGCAAACTGTACATATATTGAGGGATAAATGAAAATGTAGACAAACACAAATTGTGTCATAAATAATAAAGCAGTCATGTTAGGGACTTTCATAAACTGCTGAAAATAACCCCAATCCTAAATTACAAGATAAAAAGTTTGGTGGGGGGTACACACATGCATACAAGAATACTACTTAGGTATTATATAGGAATTACAATACACCTATTCATCACTTTTTGCAGTAAAGGAAATTACATTGTCCTGGCTAAGTATTTACAAATATTATCCTAAAAATGTATTTATTTTCACTTGGGGTTAGAACCTGAGGCTAGGAAATCACGTAATAGTCAACACAGCTGCTTGTTAGATTAATCATTTGCTAAATGGTTTGATTTGCTTTTCGCAACTTTTTCCTCCTGGGTGGAACTTATATTGGGAAGAGTTTTTTTCACCCACCAATAGTTACTGACTGGACAAGGATAAACAGTTCTATTTAGCAATAGGCTAATAGATCCTATAGTGAGAAGGTTCACACAGGATGTGACATCACACATAAATGAGGATGGAAATGTACTTAAAGTGACTCTGAAGTCTCAAAAAAACGATCTTTTTATTTAATAAAAGTGTTTAACATAATAACCCTACCTAAACCACCGCATCCCTGCCTCTCTAATCTAACTAAATCCCCCCAAACTCCCCGGGGGGCAATCCGGGCAGCGCTTCCATGTGAGGCAGGGCTATGAGCTGCAGCTCTGCCTCACACGCGTCTGACAGCCCGGATCGCCGCCTCCCCCCGCCCCTCTCAGTCTTCCTTCACTGAGAAGGGCGGGGAGAGGCGAAGATCCGCCGCTGACAGACGCGTGTGAGGCAGGGCTGCAGCTCATAGCCCTGTCTCACACGGAAGAGCTTAGGGCAGCAAAATCCACTACCAAGAAAGTCGTGGATTTTGAAGGGGAGAGGTAGGGGGTAGTTAGGGGGGATTTAGATAGTTTGCAGCGTCGGGAATGTGACGGGTTTAGTTAGGGCTATTATGTTAAACACTTTTAATAAATAAAAAGATGCTTTTTTTGACCCTTCAGCAGGGATGAGCAGAAACTACGCCAGTGCGAATTTACGCATCGTAGTTCGCATCTACACATCGTAGTTCGTAGGTGAAGTTTCAAAACTACGCTTACGAATGTATACGTAGCAAAGTACCGCCCACTATGTGTAGTTAACATGTGTATTGCGTAGTGAACTACAAATGCGTTACTCGCGTCTAATTTTCCGCGTGCAATTGTATGCTTACAAATTTACGCATTGGAAAGGGGAATGTACGCATAGAAGAGTTCCCTTTATGGGTATTTAAAAAGGAATTCATGCGTAAAATGTTCTATATGCGGGCATAAGCATCCGCATACACTACACTTTGCACTACGCGTAATTGCGTATTTTAACCTGTAGTCTACGAAATGCATACGAAGCAAATATTTAATTTCGAAGCTGTAGTTTGGCGAAGCGTAACTGCGTAATACGCGTATTTCCAGCGTAACGAAGTTGGCTGACTACGACCATCCCTGCACTTCAGTGTCTCTTTAAAGAAAATCTGTAATGAAAAAAACTCCCCTGGGGGGTACTCACCTCGGTGGGGGAAGCCTCTGGATCCTATTGAGGCTTCCCCCGTCCTCCTCTGTCCCACGGCGGCGGCGAAAATCCTCCCGGAGCGGCGGCAATGTAAATATTTACCTCTTAACTCCAGCCCAGGTGCATTATCCGCTTTTCCCACGGAGATAGGCGAAAATAGCCGATCTCCGTTGGGCCGCTCTACTGTGCAGGCGAAAGTCTCCTGCGCAGTAAAGCGGACCCGACGGAGATCGGCTATTTCCGCCTATCTCCGTCAGAAGAGCCGCAACAGCCCCCCGCTGGAGCCAGAAAAGGTAAATATTGCACAGCGTGACAAATTGTCGCCTGTGCGTGCCGGGAGCTGCAGCGAGACCACCGTGGGACACAGGAGGACGGGGGAAGCCTCGATAGGGTCCAGAGGCTTGCCCCCACTGAGGCGAGTACCCCCCAGAGGAACTTTTTTCAGAACAGGTTTTCTTTAAAGCGTAACTGAAAATAATATTAAAAGAACAGTTTCACTTACCTGGGGCTTCTGCAAGCCCCCAGCAGCCGTCCTGTCCCATGCCGGTCCTCCACAATCCTCGATTACCTGCCGCCAGGTAGTTTCATTTCTCGACTTGTAAGTCGAGGGGCGACTGCACCTGCGCAGCCCTGCCAAACGTATCCTTTTTCCATGTTCCCATCTGCAATAGCGCGATTGCGGAATGGAACGCGAAGAAGGGTACGCATGGCCAGAGCCGCAGGCACAGTGGCCGTCAGCGAAACTGAAAGTAGCTGGCGGCAGCAGAACAGAGGATCGTGGAGGACTGGCGCAGGACAGGACGGCTGCTGGGGGCTTGCAGAAGCCCTAGGTAAGAGAAACTGTTTGTTTTAATATTATTTTCAGTTACGCTTTAACTAACACATTTTGGGAGTTAGGCTTAGCATTTTTTATATTCTGCATCTTATTGTTTTTTGTTTTATGATGAAAGTTCTGGATACCTGTGATTCTACTGGTAATTCTACTGGTATTAAAATGTCCTTGCAAAAACAAAGTATGTGAGAAGTGCTAAAATTTAAAGAGAATCTGTACTCTAACATTTTTACAGCAGAAAGCATTCCATTCTATTCATTATGTTCTCCTGGGCCCCTCTGTGCTGTTTCTGCCACTCTCTGCTGCAATCCTGGCTTGTGATTAACAGTTTTAGGCAGTGTTTACAAACAAACTAACCAGCTTGTGATAGGCTCACATAAGCAGAGTGTGTGAGTCATACAGAGCCTGCAGGGGGCCTGCAGAGGGTGTGTATTGCTTCTATCCAATCACAAGCAGCCCTGCACATTCCACACATTCCAGCCTTAACCTGACAGAGCTGATAGAAGAAAACAGATTAGATCATATAACAGAGATAACACAGCCACTGTGCAATTAGAAAAGGGTGCAGTAAGCCAGAGCACATTAGAACAGGCAAAGGAACTTTATTTTTTGTTATTCCTGCTATTCACTTGATGGTTAGCAGTACACATAAGTAGTATCAGTTGTGTACCAATATCCCCTTTAGGGATGTAGCTGGGATCCTAGAAGACTTGAGGCACTGCTGAGAACTCGTACAGACACAAACCTGCGGCATGTTGTCACAGAATGTTAATATGTTCCAAAAATGTATGCAATAATATATAAGTAGAGAACAGTGTAAGACCTACAATAAATAGGAGTTACCTAAACAAACATGGTACAGTCACTGTAATCATATGCAATAATATCCATGCAATAGGCCAACTGCACCTAGCTTCTTCTGGAAGATACATGAGTAAATTACATAAACTAGGACACAGGGAAATGCAAAACATTTTTTTTACTTTTCAGAGCATCAAAGATATCAAAAATGTGTCAGATTTTTAATGCCAAACCTCATTTCCTTCCTCCTTTTTAACCTCACTCAGTACCTTCTGGATGGCAGAGCAGGATCATATTCCAGGCAACCTAGGGAGGTGCTTGGGGCCCAGTGGACATCAAGGGGTCCATCTGCCACTTTCTTCTTTTACCTCTCTCCATTTCAGCTTGCCAAAAGGGCCACAACATCTACTTCCTTGCCTAGGACCCCATTACATCTTAATCCACCTCTGCTGGGAGGAATAGTGGTGTTCTATCATGCAGCCTTGCACCCTCCTCCACATTAATCTAACCCCTTCCCTCATACAAGCAAATTCCCTACCATCAGTTTATACTTGTTCCTTTCCAAACCAATGCCTCAAAACCCATCCTGTCTCCATCTTCCTGCCAGTCAGTCATGTAGAATGAATAGTGCTCTGCTCAGTGTTGCTGCGCACAGGTGGGGGAAAGTTAGTTGTGTAGAAAATTCAGTAGAATTAAAGAATAAAATAATAAGGATGTGTTTACAGTGATTGTGCTGCTGAGTGTCATAATGTAACTGACCTGCAGCGCTCGTAATAATGTATCTAGTGTCTTCTAACGGGCTAGTTTAGATCAATGTGCTGTAGTGAAGTGCGTGGTGATAACGCTTCATTTGTTATCAGTTGCCAGAGTAAACGCAGCATAAGGAAATGTGAGCTTGATGAGCATCACTTCTCACTCTAACCTCTTCTTTCATAGAATGATACTGGTAATCATCACCAGGTGGCGATAAACATCTCTTTCATGTTTTGCCAGATGCTGTAATGTGCATTGCGACAAATACTGAACTAATACAGCAAGCATGTGGACAGCAAGCATTTATGCCTTACCTTTTTAGTACATTGTCACTCTCTAAACTCTGGCATGATGCTAAAGAGGTAAAGTGTAACTCCAGCCACAGTTGTGAGACAGTTGAGATATCAGAACAGATACACTGATATTCAGAAAGTATCCGACGATGACATGTCATTATTTTTAGTAAAACCATCAACTGTCCTTAAAGAGAAACTCTGACCAAGAATTGAACTTTATCCCAATCAGTAGCTGATACCCCCTTTTACATAAGAAATCTATTCTTTTTCACAAACAGACCATCCCCCTGAAGGTGTATGGCTGATGTTGTGGTGAAACCCCTCCCACAAAGAAATTCTGAGTATGTACTCTTGGCTGTTTTCTGTCTGTGAACCTTGCTGCATTGTGGGAAATAGCTGTTTTCAGCTGTTTCCAACTGCCAAAACAGCAAGCAGCAGCTACATCATTTGCCAGCAGTAAAAATGTCACCTTGTGATAAATGTCAGAATATAATTCAGGGATTTATTATACAATAGGCAAACACTGACTAACACATTTATGCATAATTATTGTAAAAATGAAGCACTTTTTTACTACATTATTTTCACTGGAGTTCCTCTTTAACCATTTGAGGACCACAGTCTTTCTACCCCTTAAGGACCAGAGCCTTTTTTTCCATTCAGACCACTACAGCTTTCACGGTTTATTGCTCGGTTATACAACCTACTATCTAAATGAATTTTCCACATTTGTCACAAGTTAGGGGAAATTGTTGTTTTTTTTTTCACAAAATGTCATTTTCCACTAACTTGTGACAAAAAAATAAAAACTTCTATGAACTCACCATACTACGGAATACCTTGGGGTGTCTTCTTTCTAAAATGGGGTCACTTGTGGGGTTCCTACACTGCCCTGGCATTTTAGGGGCCCTAAACGTGAGGAGTAGTCTGGAAAGCAAATGCCTCAAAATGACCTGTGAATAGGACGCTGGGCGCCTTAGCGCACCTAGACTGCAAAAAAGTGTCACACATGTGGTATTGCCGTACTCAGGAGAAGTATTATAATGTGTTTTGGGGTGTTTTTGGGGTGTATACAGAGAGATATATCTGTAAATTGACAATTGTGTGTAAAAAAAATCAAAAAATTGTCATTTACAGAGATATTTCTCCCACCCAGCATGGGTATGTGTAAAAATACACCCCAAAACACATTATACTACTTCTCCTGAGTACGGCGATACCACATGTGTGACACTTTTTTGCAGCCTAGGTGCGCTAAGGAGCCCAACGTCCTATTCACGGGTCATTTTGAGACATTTGGTTTCTAGACTACTCCTCACGGTTTAGGGCCCCTAAAATGCCAGGGCAGTATAGGAACCCCACAAGTGACCCCATTTTAGAAAGAAGACACCCCAAGGTATTCCGTTAGGTGTATGGTGAGTTCATATAAGATTTTATTTTTTGTCACAAGTTAGTGGAAAATGACACTTTGTGAAAAAAACAATAAAAATCAATTTCCGCTAACTTTTGACAAAAAATAAAATCTTCTATGAACTCGTCATACACCTAACGGAATACCTTGGGGTGTCTTTTTTTTCTAAAATGGGGTCACTTGTGGGGTTCCTATACTGCCCTGGCATTTTAGGGGCCCAAAACCGTGAGGAGTAGTCTGGAAACCAGATGCCTCAAAATGACTGTTCAGGGGTATAAGCATCTGCAAATGTTGATGACAGGTGGTCTATGAGGGGGCAAATTTTGTGGAACCGGCCATAAGCAGGGTGGCCTCTTAGATGACAGGTTGTATTGGGCCTGATCTGATGGATAGGAGTGCTAGGGGGGGTGACAGGAGGTGATTGATGGGTGTCTCAGGGGGTGATTAGAGGGGAAAATAGATGAAATCAATGCACTGGGGAGGTGATCGGAAGGGGGTCTGAGGGGGATCTGAGGGTTTGGCCGAGTGATCATGAGCCCACACGGGGCAAATTAGGGCCTGATCTAATGAGTAGGTGTGCTAGGGGGTGACAGGTGGTGACAGGAGGTGATTGATGGGTGTCTCAAGGTGTGATTAGTGGGGGGAATAGATGCAAGCAATGCACTGGCAAGGTGATCAGGGCTGGGGTCTGAGGGCGTTCTGAGGGTGTGGGCGGGTGATTATGTGCCCTAGGGGCAGATAGGGGTCTGATCTGATGGGTAGCAGTGACAGGTGGTGACAGGGGGTGATTGATGGGTAATTAGTGGGTGTTTAGAGGAGAGAACAGATGTAAACAATGCACTTGGGAGGTGATCTGACGTCGGGTTTGCGGGCGATCTGATGGTGTGGGTGGGTGATCAGATTGCCCGCAAGGGGCAGGTTAGGGGCTGATTGATGGGTGGCAGTGACAGGGGGTGACAGGGGGTGATTAATGGGTGATTGACAGGTGATTGACAGGTGATCAGTGAGTTATTACAGGGAAGAAAAGATGTAAATAATGCACTGGCGAATTGATAAGGGGGGGGTCTGAGGGCAATCTGAGCATGTGGGCGGTTGATTGGGTGCCCGCAAGGGGCAGATTAGGGTCTAATCTGATGGGTAACAGTGACAGGTGGTGGTAGGGGGTATTTGATGGGTGATTGATGAGTAATTAGTGGGTGTTTAGAGGAGAGAACAGATGTAAACAATGCACTTGGGAGGTGATCTGACGGCGGGTTTGCGGGCGATCTGATGGGGTGGGTGATCAGATTGCCCACAAGGGGCAGGTTAGGGGCTGATTGATGGGTGGCAGTGACAGGGGGTGACAGGGGGTGATTGATGGGTGATTGACAGGTGATCAGTGGGTTATTACAGGGGGGATAGATGCATACAGCACACGGTGGGAGGGTCTGGGGGGGGGGTCTGGGAGAATCTGAGGGGTGGGGGGGGATCAGGAGCACCCAGGGGGCAGTTAGGACCTAAAATAAAAAAATAGCGTTGACAGATAGTGACAGGGAATGATTGATTGGTGATTAGGGGAGTGATTGGGTGCAAACAGTGGTCTGGGGGGTGGGCAGGGGGGGTCTGAGGGGTGCTGTGGGCGATCAGAGGGAAGGGGGGGGCAGGATCAGTGTGTTTGGTGCAAACTAGGGTGGCTGCAGCCTGCCCTGGTGGTCCCTCGGACACTGGGACCACCAGGGCAGGAGGCAGCCTGTATAATACACTTTGTATAAATTACAAAGTGTATTATACACTTTGTATGCGGCAATCGTGGGGTTAACAACCCGCTGGCGCTTCCGAACGGCCGGCAGGTTGTCGTCGCGGGTGGGTGGAGCCAGTTGCCGGGGGAAGCACCAGTGACGCTATCGCTCCCCCGGCATGCCGAAAGGACGCAACGCCCATGGGCGTATTGGGGTCCTTTCGGCGTCCGCTTTGCCGCCGCCCACCCATCGGCTGTGGGCGGTCGGCAAGTGGTTAAACTGCAGTACATTCCTTGATGATCTCTGACCCCAACTACTGCTAATACAAAACTTTTGAATGGACAGATCAGAGGAATATCCCTCTAGCTTTATCACATTTGATTGTATGCCCTTTAAGAGCAGGGCACGTACTAGCATTTTCTTCCTTGACCCATTCAGTTTTTCTCACATAGGTGGACTGACACGGTAACTGGAGACAATAGTCCCACACTCCACATTTAAAGGCAGTAGAGATCTAATAGACTGATGTGCCACATCCTACATTTAAAGGACAACTGAAATGAGAAGTATATGGAGGCTGCCATATTTATTTCCTTTTAAACAATACCAGTTGCCTGGCAACCCTGCTGATCTATTTGGATGCAGTAGTGTCTGAATCACACCAGAAACAAGCATGCAGCTAATCTCATCAGATCTGACAATAATGTCAGAAACACCTGATCTGCTGCATGCTTGTTCAGGGTCTGTGGCTAAAAGTAATAGAGACAGAGGATAAGCAGGGCTTCCAGGTAACTGGTATTGCTTAAAAGGAAATAAATATGACAGCCTCCATATCACTCTCCATTCAGTTGTCCTTTAAGCCCAATATGATGTGGTATGTCTGATACAGGATTACTATTACAGTTTAAAGTAGAATAATATTCCCAAACATGCCTTACCTCAAAGGCTATCACTGTAAATTCAGGTGGGGAGAAGAAACCTACTGTAACTCCACTCGGGTGCCTGCAACAGTTGTGTTCTTAACCTCCCTGGTGGTGCATTTGTGTCTGGAATTACGAGTCAAAAGCGGTACATTTTTTTCTAGAATTTTCGACCTCCAATTCTTAAGTCATAATTTATCAAAATATGACAGAATAAAAGCCTGGTAGACAATCTGCATATAAATAAAAGACTAGAACACAAATTTTGTGAATTAATTCAATTTATGAAGACAGTTTTTGAAACTGTACAAATAATAGAGTAGTCAAAATCAGGGCAGAGGTCGGTGCAGGCGGCAGGCAGAAAGTAGTCAAAATCAGGGCAAAAATCGGTAACAGTATGGCAGAAGCACTTAGCTCAGAAGCAGTTGGGAACCAAATGGCTATATTGTTACTATCCTGTGCTTTCAAATACGCTTTTCTGCCATCTCTGCCATGGCAGTCAGGTGACACAGGGGAGAGATCAAATTACAACTTGTGATTAGAGACAAATGAGGCTAAACTCTCTCTACAGGGAGTGCAGAATTATTAGGCAAGTTGTATTTTTGAGGAATAATTTTATTATTGAACAACCATGTTCTCAATGAACCCAAAAAACTCATGAATATCAAAGCTGAATATTTTTGAAAGTAGTTTTTAGTTTGTTTTTAGTTTTAGCCATTTTAGGAGGATATCTGTGTGTGCAGGTGACTATTACTGTGCATAATTATTAGGCAACTTAACAAAAAACAAATATATACCCATTTCAATTATTTATTTTTACCAGTGAAACCAATATAACATCTCAACATTCACAAATATACATTTCTGACATTCAAAAACAAAACAAAAACAAATCAGTGACCAATATAGCCACCTTTATCTCAACATTCACAAATATACATTTCTGACATTCAAAAACAAAACAAAAACAAATCAGTGACCAATATAGCCACCTTTCTTTGCAAGGACACTCAAAAGCCTGCCATCCATGGATTCTGTCAGTGTTTTGATCTGTTCACCATCAACATTGCATGCAGCAGCAACCACAGCCTCCCAGACACTTTTCAGAGAGGTGTACTGTTTTCCCTCCTTGTAAATCTCACATTTTATGATGGACCACAGGTTCTCATTGGGGTTTAGATCTGGTGAACAAGGAGGCCATGTCATTAGTTTTTCTACTTTTATACCCTTTCTTGCCAGCCACGCTGTGGAGTACTTAGACATGTGTGATGGAGCATTGTCCTGCATTAAAATCATGTTTTTCTTGAAGGATGCAGACTTCTTCCTGTACCACTGCTTGAAGAAGGTGTCTTCCAGAAACTGGCAGTAGGACTGGGAGTTGAGCTTGACTCCATCCTCAACCTGAAAAGGCCCCACAAGCTCATCTTTGATGATACCAGCCCAAACCAGTACTCCACCTCCACCTTGCTGGCGTCTGAGTCGGAGTGGAGCTCTCTGCCCTTTACCAATCCAGCCATGGGCCCATCAAGACTCACTCTCATTTCATTAGTCCATAAAACCTTAGAAAAATCTTGAGTCTTGAGATATTTCTTGGCCCAGTCTTGACGTTTCAGCTTGTGTGTCTTGTTCAGTGGTGGTCGTCTTTCAGCCTTTCTTACCTTGGCCATGTCTCTGAGTATTGCACACCTTGTGCTTTTAGGCACTCCAGTGATGTTGCAGCTCTGAAATATGGCCAAACTGGTGGCAAGTGGCATCTTGGCAGCTGCACGCTTGACTTTTCTCAGTTCATGGGCAGTTCTTTTGCGCCTTGGTTTTTCCACACGCTTCTTGCGACCCTGTTGACTATTTTGAATGAAACGCTTGATTGTTCGATGATCACGCTTCAGAAGCTTTGCAATTTTAAGAGTGCTGCATCCCTCTGCAAGATATCTCACTATTTTTGACTTTTCTGAGCCTGTCAAGTCCTTCTTTTGACCCATTTTGCCAAAGGAAAGGAAGTTGCCTAATAATTATGCACACCTGATATAGGGTGTTGATGTCATTAGACCACACCCCTTCTCATTACAGAGATGCACATCACCTAATATGCTTAATTGGTAGTAGGCTTTCGAGCCTATACAGCATGGAGTAAGACAACATGCATAAAGAGGATGAGGTGGTCAAAATACTAATTTGCCTAATAATTCTGCACTTCCTGTATATATACATGTTCATACATACACGTACATACATACACGTACATACATACATACATGTACATGCATACATGTACATACATACCTACATACATACATGTACATGCTTACATGTACATACATACATACATACACACACACACGTACATACATACACGTACGTACATACATCCATACACGTACGTACGTACATACATACATGTACATGCTTACATGTACATACATACATACATACATACATACATACGTACATACATACATGTACGTACGTACATACATACATACATGTACATGCATACATGTACATACATACATACACATACATACATACATGTACATGCTTACATGTACATACATACATACACGTACATACATACATGTACATATATGTATGTGCATGTATGTACGTACGTACGTACGTACGTACGTACGTACGTGTATGTACGTGCATGTAGAGGGTACTTGGGGATCCCGGCAGCTGAAAAACTTAAAAAAAACTTTAAAAAAAGGTTAGAGGGGAGAAACCTGGGTCCCGCTGAAAGCGCTGATCGCGCGTGGGACCCAGGTAAACTAAGCAGGAGGCAGATTCTTCACAGCCCAACCTGAGCACGGGCTTACCACTGTGGGCTTACCGCCAGGGAGGATAAAGTGAACCCGGGGTGAAAAAAAACTGATGAGATAAACAACTTTATTTATCCTCCTATTCCTAAAAGTGACTTTTTTTTAGCTATCCCCTGGTTTTATTTTATATTTAAACATTTAAAAAGTAGATTGAATGTTGTGTTGTCTCTGCTTAGTGGCAGCTTATTAAGTGTTCCTAAATAAAATAGTTTATCTATTGACCTTTTTCTATCTCCCTCTGCTCTCAGAAGTTGTGTTCTACCAGAAAAAACATTTATGGCTGTAATTTGCTTATCAGTGAGATCTACTATATTCCCAAAAAAGTACGGACAAGACAGCAGCTGTCACTTCCATGCCTAAAAATTTACTTGTTCAGGCAGCAAAATAAAACAAATAAATCAGCCTGGTTATAAATATGTTTTGCACTGTACACTCACCTAAAGGATTATTAGGAACACCTGTTCAATTTCTCATTAACCTTTTGCCGACCCCGTCACGCCGATCGGCAGCCCCAGGACCGCCTAATGCCGATTGGCGTAAAGTCCTGGGACTCTGTTTTGAATGAGATCGCGCGCACGCTGCTCGCGCATCTCATTTAGTGTTGGGCGAACACCTGGATGTTCGGGTTCGGGCCGAACAGGCCGAACATGGGCCAGATGTTCGGCATGTTCGGCCCGAACGCCGAACTCAATGGAAGTCAATGGGACCCCCGAACATGCCCATTTTGGGGGCCCTATGGGGTCGCAGGCATAAGGGGGGAGCATGCCCCGATCGCGGGGGGGGGGGGTCGGAAATTCCCCCCACCCCTTCCGCTAGCGCTCCCCCCTCTGCCCGCTTCCCCATAAAAAAAGTTTTAGGCAAGTTAAATAGAACCAGGTGGCTGGCACTGGCAGTGGAGTGAGGAGGAGGAGGAGTCCGAGTAGCAGAGGGACGCGTTGAGGCCGGGCAGCGGGCGGTTCAGCGGTAGTACCCTTGTGGTACTTCCGCCCTTTCTCTGACCTCACGTCCTCTGCATACGAGGGTACGCGTCACGCGTACCCTCGTATGCGTCATCACGTAGAGGACGTGAGGTCAGAGAAAGGGCGGAAGTACCACAAGGGTACTACCGCTGAACCGCCCGCTGCCCGGCCTCAACGCGTCACTCTGCTACTCGGACTCCTCCTCCTCCTCACTCCACTGCCAGTGCCAGCCACCAGGTACTATTTAACTTGCCTGAAACTTTTTTTATGGGGAAGCGGGCAGAGGGGGGAGCGCTAGCGGAGGGGGTGGGGGGAATTTCCGACCCCCCCCCCGCGATCGGGGCATGCTCCCCCCTTATGCTTGCGACCCCATAGGGGGGCCGTATTGCGGCATGTTCAGACGAACAGGGCCCTGTTCGGCCCTGTTCGGCGGGCATTGAATAGTTCGGGCGAACCCGAACTAAAAAGGCCGAACACCATCAGGTGTTCGGCCGAACTCGAACATCACCCGAACAGGGTGATGTTCTGCAGAACCCGAACAGTGGCGAACACTGTTCGCCCAACACTAATCTCATTCTCGGAGGGCGGAGCTCTGCCCCCTCCTCAGTCTCCGAGCGGCTATTGCCGCTCGGGAGACTGTTAGACGGCGTAATTGCCGTCTAATTACTCGTACAGCGCTGCGATATGTCCCCTCCTGAGCCACAGAGGTGATCGGCTGTCATAGGCTGAAGCCTATGACAGCTGATCACAGGGATTGGCCGGCGGGGGGAGGGAGGGGGGTATACATCAAGAGAAAAAAACACTTTTTATTAAAAAACAAAACAGAAAAACACACACAAATAAACAAACAAACACTGGGGGGGGGGGGGGGGGATCAGCCCCACCAACAGAGAGCTCTGTTGGTGGGGAGAAAAGAGGGGCGGAATCCCTTGTGTGCTGTGTTTTGTGGTCCTGCAGCTTGGCCTTAAAGCTGCAGTGGCCAATTTAATAAAAATGTGCCTAGTCTTTAGGGGGGTTTAACACAGCAGTCCTCAAGAGGTTAATGCAATTATTTAATCACATGGCAGTTGCTTTAATGCATTTAGTGGTGTGGTCCTGGTTAAGACAATCTCCTGAACTCCAAACTTAAAGGGAAGGTTCAGGGAAACGCTTAAAAAAATAAAAATCCATATCCACTTACCTGGGGCTTCCTCCAGCCCGTGGCAGGCAGGAGGTGCCCTCGCCGCCGCTCCAGAGGCTTCCGGTCGTCTTCGGTGGCCGACCCGACCTGGCCAGGCCGGCTGCCAGGTCGGGCTCTTCTGCACTCCAAGGACGGGCTCTTCTGCGTCCCACGCGGGCGCGCTGACGTCATCGGACGTCCTCCGGGCTGTACTGCGCAGGCGCAGAACTACTGCGCCTGCGCAGTACAGCCCGGAGGACGTCCGATGACGTCAGCGCGCCCGCGTGGGACGCAGAAGAGCCCGTCCTTGGAGCGCAGAAGAGCCCGACCTGGCAGCCGGCCTGGCCAGGTCGGGTCGGCCACCGAAGACGACCGGAAGCCTCTGGAGTGGCGGCGAGGGCACCTCCTGCCTGCCACGGGCTGGAGGAAGCCCCAGGTAAGTGGATATGGATTTTTATTTTTTTAAACGTTTCCCTGAACCTTCCCTTTAATGTCAGAATGGGAAAGAAAGGTGAGTTAAGCAATTTTGAGCGTGGCATGGTTGTTGGTGCCAGACGGGCCGGTCTGAGTATTTCACAATCTGCTCAGTTACTAGGATTTTCACGTAGGTAGAAAAAAACAAAGTCTTGTAAAAGTAATTCCTTTTAATGGCTAACTGATAAAGTTGGGATTTTCACGCACAACCATTTCTATGGTTTACAAAGAATGGTGTGAAAAGGGAAAAACATCCAGTATGCGGCAGTCCTGTGGGTGAAAATACCTTTTTGATGCTAGAGATCAGAGGAGAATGGGCTGACTGATTCAAGCTGATAGGAGAGCAACGTTGATTGAAATAACCACTCGTTACAACCGAGGTATGCAGCAAAGCATTTGTGAAGCCACAACACGCACAACCTTGAGGCGGATGGGCTACAACAGCAGAAGACCCCACCGGGTACCACTCATCTCCACTACAAATAGGGAAAAGAGTCTACAATTTGCACGAGCTCACCAAAATTGGACAGTTGAAGACTGGAAAAATGTTGCCTGGTCTGATGAGTCTCGATAGAGTCAGAATTTGGCGCACACAGAATGAGAACATGGATCCATCATGCCTTGTTACCACTGTGCAGGCTGATGGTGGTGGTGTAATGGTGTGGGGGATGTTTTCTTGGCACACTTTAGGCCCCTTAGTGCCAATTGGGCATCGTTTAAATGCCACGGGCTACCTGAGCATTGTTTCTGACCATGTCCATCCCTTCATGACCACCCATCCACTGATGGCTACTTTCAGCAGGATAATGCACCATGTCACAAAGCTCAAATCATTTCAAATTGGTTTCTTGAACATGACAATGAGTTCACTGTACTAAAATGGCCCCCACAGTCACAGATCTCAACCCAATAGAGCATCTTTGGGATGTGCTCTTTAGGATGTGATGGATCTGGAGCTTCGTGCCCTGGATGTGCATCCCACAAATCTCCATCAACTGTAAGATGCTAGCCTATCAATATGGGCTAACAATTCTAAAGAATGCTTTCAGCACCTTGTTAAATCAATACCACTTAGAATTAAGGCAGTTCTGAAGGCGAAAGAGGGTCAAACACACTATTAGTATTGTGTTCCTAATTATCCTTTAGGTGAGTGTATATACGCATGTTTATCTCATCATGTCACATGTTGCTTTGGGTACACTTTAAGCACTTCAGCCCCAAGGGTTTTTACCCTAACGGTAACCAGAGCAATTTTTATCAGCGCTCCTGCCTTTCATTCACCAATAACTTTATCACTACTTATCAACCAAAATAATCTATACCTTTTTTTGCCACAAATTAGGCTATTTGTGGGTGATACTTGTTTTCCATAGTTACTTTATTTTCTATGCATTTTATAGGGAAAAACAAGAAAAAAATGAAAAAATACACTCTTATAGTCTTAAAAAAAGCAATGCTACTATAAATAAAATCCACAAATTTTATTTGCCTGTTAGTCCAGGTTATCACAACATTTATATTATGTTCATAGTACAATATATGGCGACAATATATTATTTGTAAATAAAGGTGTATTTTTACTGGTTTGGTTTTTTTTGACAATAATTTCAAGCCCTTATTACTAAAATCACAGTAATATACCCATGGCATACATATTTTTTTTTAAAAAGCTCAGTCCCTAACGTAACGGGTGCATGAAAAAAAGGGCTCCAGGAAAAAAGGGCCCAGCTGGATAACAAATTGGCACCGGTGGATAATGAAATCTCAATAACGATTAACATTGTTAATGAAATTGGTTAACGATGAATACCATCTTAAAACAGAGGGGATATGAAAAAGAAAAGATATTAAAGTTAAAAATCATTATATAATTCAACAATGCAGCTTAACCTAACCCTACTCTCACAAAAAAAAACCTCCCCTGGTGGTGCCTAAACCTAACCACTCCCCTGGTGGTGCCTAACTCTAACCACCCTACCTGGTGGTGCCTAACCCTAACCAACCCCCTGGTGCTCTCTGACCCTAACCACCATCCCCCCCCATGTTGCCTAACCCTAGCTGCCACTGGGTGGTGTCTAACCCTAACCACCCCCCCTTCCCCCAGTGGTGCCTAACCCTAACCACTCACCCTATACAAGCACCCTTACACACATAGAAACGATAATATATTTGATAACAAAAAAATCTGTACATACAAATGAAATAATATGATTAAACTATAATGTTGCAAGCTTCTAAAACGATAACATATTTCAAAACCTTTAATGTTCTAATGTTGTTAACAATATTTATCAAGTGCCCTTTTTTCTGTTTTGGGTGCCGTATTAAAGATAAATGCATTAGAGTCTATGGCGGCACCCTTTTCATCCACTAGCCGCCGGTGCCATTTTCTCCTGCTTCCAACGTAACTATTTATGCCTTTTTATAATGCTGTCATTTTTTTTTTACAAGTGTTTGATTTTGGTAGCTATGGGGGTGGGGGGCTGCAGGGAAGGGGGTAGGAGGTATTAACCTCCCTCGTTCAGTTGTTGCGGCCACGTGGCCGCGGGAGATAAATTTTTGTTTTAAATGTATTTTGAATAGTGTAGCTAGCACTAGGCTAGCTACACATGTGCCCCAAGTCCCCCGGCACTGTTCTGGTCCCCCCGATCACTGCCGGCTATATTTACCTATCCGCGATCCCGTGAGAACCACAACTTCTCCGAACAGTTTCTGTCGTCGCTATGGTGACGATCGGACATGACGTCTAACGTCATCGACGTCATGCGCAGGCCCGTTCCTCCCCATAGCAACGCCTGGAGGCTATTGGAGAGGCTGCGCCATCGCGGGTTCCAGGGGGAGGTATGTATCAGGGCGGCAATCAGGGGGATCAGAAGGTGTCGGCGGCGATCGGGGGACACATGTAGCTAGCCAAGTGCTAGCTACATAATCTAAAACAATTTGTTTAAAAAAAAAACCCACCTGGGGCCATGCGATCCCCTGCGGCGGTATGGAGGAGCTGAGCTCGTCCATACCGCTCAGGTGGTTAATTTATCTTTATTTAATGTAAAAAGTGTAAAATGTAGTGTAAAATGAGGGGTTTTTTTTACGTTACTTTTATGTTTTGTTTTTTACCACTAGATGTCTCTAATCTGTGGTCTTTGAACAAGCACAATGTTACTACAGCAAAGATCATTGACTTTTCGTTGTAACCATGATCTTTCTCTTACAGGCATTTTGATTGGTTCAGGGAATACTTGTTTCCTTTCACCAATCGTGGCTCTCTGAGTTCCGATAGGTACACACAGCGAGTTTTAAACCATCTGTTGGTCCGTCAAGAGAGATCAACAGGACATTTTAAAATGGTGCGTAGTCCTTTAATGGTTAAAACAGATAGGGTTTGATTCAGTAAAGTGTGCTAATACAGTTAGCACGCCCTTAAAGCTTTGCACGTGCAAACTAGGGTGCTAAGTAGTTTGCACGGGCAAAGCTGTTACTGATTGCGCGCTATTTGGTGCACGTGAAACGATGCACCGGTGCACGCCAAATGTTGCAACGTCTGCGTGCAAAGTACGCTTATCATGGCTATTTTGCTTGCAAACCGTGTGATGTTTGGCGCGCACTGGAGCAACGTTTCGTGTGCACCGTGCAGCACTAAACTTTGCGCACGCAAACTTTTGTGCGCATATTAGCACGTGCAAAGGCACTTTGCACGTGCTAAGGGGCTTTTCACTGGCGTAACACTTAGCACGCTTTAGTGAATCAAGCCCATAGTCTCATATATATGTTTGCCTATGGAAGAAAGTGTGACCTGCAACATGCATCGCATGTGAAGTTTATTGTCTTAATAAAGCTGTATTTTTAGACCACTTGTGTCTTCTGTTGGTAGGTAAGTCCACAACTACCTTCTCTTTTAAACAGTTTTTAGTGTATTTTAATTTTATTGGCACCTATGTTTCCTCTAGTAATATACCTCATCCTACAATGTTTCAGCATGTATATATACACACTCTTAAAGAGGAACTCCAGTGAAAATAATGTAATAAAAAAAGTGCTTCATTTTTACAATAATTATGTATACATGATTTAGTCAGTGTTTGCTCATTGTAAAATCTTTCCTCTCCCAGATTCACATTCTGACATGTATTACATGGTGACATTTTTACTGTGGGCAGGTTATGTAGCTGTTTCTAGCTGTTCTGGCTTTAACAGACAGCTGTAAACAGCCATTTCCTGTCTGTGAACATTGTTACATTGTGGCAGTTTGCCCAGAGTACCGCGGTACCAGAGCCTCTTGTGGGAGGGGTTTCAGCACAAAATCAGTCATACAGCGCCCCCTGATGGTCTGTTTGTGAAATGCAATAGATTTGTCATGTAAAAGGGGGTATCAGCTACTGATTGGGATAAAGTTAAATTCTTGGTTGGAGTTTCTCTTTAACAGTAGTACACATTGGTTTTGCATAGCTATGATCCTCACTTTGAAATCAAAAAGATATTCAAGCTTTATTCATTGTGGCTAATGCAGTGATCTGCAAACTTGGCTCTCCAGCTGTTAAGGAACTACAAGTCTCACAATGCATTTGCCTTTATGAATCATGACTGTGGCTGTCAGACTCCTGCAATGCATTGTGCGACTTGTAGTTCCTTAATAGCTGGAGAGCCAAGTTTGCAGATCACTGGGCTAATGTATTGGTGGAGGGAGCAGATGTGTACGTCATTTTGGAAATTGTCCACTCACTTTAAACTAAGCATAAAACTATTTTTTACACCCCTACAGATAACTCCATAATCCTCTCTCAAAGTAAGGGGTCATGGATGGAAATTCAACATGGGAGATGTTATTTGCGTTAAACTGCATTGAGTGTAGCAGCTTGTTTATTGTCCAAAACACACATAAGCAGGGCTATCAAGAGAGACTTAAAGCAACCCTAAAGTGAAAATAAATGTATGAGATAACGATTGTATGTGTAGTACAGCTACAAAATAGAACATTAGTAGCAAATAAATAATACCTGATCTCCTGGAATGCTCTGGGAGGAGAATTCTGCATAGCTAAACAGCCTAGGCTAAGCATCACTGGGTGGGTGGGGTTACATACCAATGTACAGAAATATATAAATATAGGAATTGTTTCTGATGCTGAAAGCAGGATAATTAACATAAAAGTGGGGATCTTGAATCATTTATTATATTGTACTATTTGTCACTATGGTGCCTCTTTGATCTTCTTGTTCACTTGGATATCCACACCCAGCTTTTATTATTGACAAACTTAACTGTACTCATCTCAGGGGAGAAAAACAGTGGTAAGTGTAGCAAGTTATCCAACAAACAACCATTAAGTCAAATGAATTTGAACTGACAGCGGAGGCCTAATTTACTAAAGGAAAATAGTTAGAATTGCCAAATTCTGATTTTGAGGGAACTCTACTGGTACGGTCAAATTTTAAGCTGTAAAACAGAGCAGAGCTAATGACCCTTTGAACTTTACCGCAGTAAAACCTTATCCCAAGCTGTCTCTCACTGTTTCTTTGCTGTTTACGCTATTCAGAAAACGGGAGGAGTTTGACCAAGCAACCATGAGTTTGAGAAGTCTTTTGCATAGATAACAACTCAAGTGTTTTAACTCTTCCTGTATTGTAAAACAACATGAAACTTTTTACTTCGCTACTAATGTTCTATATTTGTTATCTGTAGATACAATTCATTATCTCATAAGATTATTTTGCTTTAAAATGAAATAAATGTGGCAGCCTCCATATACCTCTTACTTCAGGTTCCCGTTAAATCTAACTACCGTATATTCCGGCGTATTAGACGACTTTTTAACCCCTTAAAATCTTCTGAAGAATTGGGGGTTCGTCTTATACGGTGGGTGTCACTTTAACCTGATGTGTAATTGAATCCGAAATTGACATACGAAATGCTGCAGCATCGGGGGAATGAAAAATCTGTTAGCCAAAGCTTCCTGCACAACTGTTAGCACCATTAGCATCATGCGAGCAGCCGCTTATGTGGGTAACATAGCAGCTTCCTGGTTCGGGGATCACCTGACCGATGACGCGCACGCTGGTGACGTCGGCGCTCATGCTGGAGATTGCCAGAGGAGGAACTCACTTACCGGTAATTTGTTTTTCCCCAATGGGTGCAGCACCTGGTATGGTTTAAAGTTGTAATACCGGTATGTGTAATAGCTAATGTGTAGGTATGACAGCTTTGCCAGTATGTATCATTTTGAAGTGCAGGGTGTTTACAGGGGTGGGTTAGATGGATGGAGTAGGCATGTTTTGGAGATGGAGGTGGTGGGATGCAGAGGTGGGGGTAGTCTTATACAGGGGTGCCTCTAGCCATTTTGTCACTCCAGGCGAGAAATCCTGTGGCGCCCCCCGTGATTGCCCCCCAGCCCCATTCCCCCCACCCCCAAAACCCCTAAAAATAATGATAATGCAGCAGCATGTCACCAGAAAATCAGAAAATACACTTATTGCGGCATGGGTTCACCAGAAAATAGTTGTAATGCAGCAGAGCGTTTCACCATAAAATATACTTATTGCGGCATGCACTCACACACACCACACACAGTACACACACACACTATACACACACACTATACACACACTATACACACACACACACACACACACACACTACACACACACACACACACACACACTACACACACACACACACACACACACACACACACTATACACACGCGCACACACACTATACATACACATACACACACTATACACATGCGCACACTACACACTCACTATACACACGCACACACTATACAAACACACACACACTATACATACACACACACTATTATTTATTTATTTATTGTATTTATAAAGCGCCAACATATTACGCAGCACTATACACACGTACACACACAGTACACACTATATACACACTATACACACGCACAGTACACACACACTATACACACGCACACTGCACACTACACTATACACACACACACACACACACACACCTACCTATGTCCTCCCCTTCAGCACCATATCTACTAATCCCTGCTTTCGCTACCTTATAGTGTGTCTGAGCCCTTATGCAGAGAAATAATGAGGAGAGAAAAGCTGAAAGAGAGGGAAGAAGATGTTTGACAAGAAGACACAGCCAGCCAGCACTAGGGAAAGAGGGAAACAAAGGTGAATGAAGGAGGCTGGTGCACACTGCACACCAAGAGTGCTTCTGAGCGCTTTTCAAATCAACAGTGATTTGAAAAGCGCTGGGCTATTGTTATCCTATGACGGTGTTCCCACAGCAGTGTTGGAATTTTTTCTAATTTTTTGGAGCGATTCTTTCAAAAATCGCTTCACAAAGTCGCATTTGCAAACTGCTAGCGATTGCTATTGCGATTTTGTCGTGCAGTAGCCCAGAGAGAGGCGGAGTGGAGAAACTTAGAATAGCCTGAGATGGAGCAGAGAGCTTATCTGTATTGTAGTCCTACATTACACAAAGACTACTTACCTGTAATAGGATTCCTGTCCCTGGTGGTCTCTCACACAAGTCAGAAAGCAGCCCTCCTGGAGTGTAGGGACTGTCAACATTTTTCCACTTGTGTAACACCTTATCTGCACAGGCAGTCATTTTAACAATGGTGAGAGACCAGACAGATGTTTTCCCACAGACCCTCCAGGCAAGCTCTGCATTATGTTGTGTATATTTACCAGCTTGCCTGCCCTCTAATTGCACTTTTAGCTGCTAGCTTAGTGTTTGACATTGCCTTACAACAACAAACCTGAATACACCAGGCACTGGACCAGCCCTAAATCACTGAATGAAAGGCGACCTGGGGGGCAGTCCATGCCTGGCTGCTACACTAAGTCTCTCTAAATCCACGAGTTACCAGTAGCAGAAAGAGAGAGGAACTGACTTAATCAGTCAGGACTCAGAAGCTGATGCTGTACTCCCATGGATCCCTGACTGAGTGAGCTGGAACTGAGTGAGCTGGGACCAGTGCCTTCTCTCACTGACCCATTCATTACTGTGGTTCTTTGAATCATTGAGCTGAAGGAACTGAATTAATCAGCTATGAGTGGAGTCAGGAGCTGCTTTTAGCTGCTGTTGTAATCTGACCTCTGAGTGAGCTGAGAGGCATTTCTTATCTCACTACTCAGTGCAACAGCGCTCTTCCCTCCTCCTGTCGCCCTAGGCAAAAATGTATAGCTGCCTAATGGCTGAGACGGCTGTGGTCTTATACGGCGAGTATATCCCAAACTCTATATTTTAACTGGAAAAGTTGGGGGGTCGTTTTATACGCCCAGTCGTCTTATATGCCGGAATATACGGAATTCACTTTTTACACTAAAATCTCCTGGTTAAAATTGTTTTCATATAAAATCATTGGAAGGTTCTCACATGATTACGTTTCTAGTGAACACATGTTTGGACTTCTGCTTTTTGTAGCTATTATATTGTGTTCTGTGCAGCACAGGGCTATAGGAGTAGTCCCGTCCTTACTGCGTATGTGAGGGGGAAAAAAACAACACCAAAAAATGCACTGATTAATTGATACTCCACACAGGTGCCAAAATTAGCTATTAGGAAATGTGCACACTACTGATATGACCAACGCAAGGAATGCAAACCTTTTCCTGTCAAATAGCAATTTTTTTTTCAATCAACACAGACCAGGATTGCAGGGATTGTTATGTTCTTCGATGAGCTCTAGCAATGGTGAGCCTCAGTCAATCAGACCTCTATGTCACAGCTTGAACATGAAGAGGAAGAGTAAAACTGATTTGAATTACCTGAGTGGATTGTGGTCAAGAATGAGATCTATAACTTCAGACTAATTTACTTTGATTCTTTTTTCACCCTCGAGTGGTTCTTGTTTCTTTCATTAAACGAGTATAAGATGAAGACAGAGTTTTTGGCCTCTCATTTGCTCACTTCAGTGCCAGTGTCCCTGTGGGAATGAATTGACTGGCTGTCTGGCTGGACCATTATATGTAATCAGTAGATATTCTGTCTTTCAATTTTGTGCTTTTCAAGTCTGTAAAGAGGAATTCCACAAACTGCACGAAAAATAGCCCACATTAGCTAATATTATATAGTTGTGTGCGTGTGTTTGTGAGTGTGCACTTTTGTGTATGTTTGTGTGTGCACATTTGTATGTGTGTGCTTTTATGTGTGTGTGTGCATGTTTGTGTGCGCACATGTGTGTGCATGTTCTATTATTATTATTTAGTATTTATACAGCCGACCTATTCCGCATCACTGTACATAGTATATTGTTTTGTCACTTAACTGTCCCCTCAGAGGGGTTCACAATCTAATCCCAACCGTAGTCATATGTCTATGTATGTATTGTGTAGTGAATGTATTGTAGTATATGGTCAATTTAACTAATCTGTATGTTTTTAGGATGTACGAGGAAACTGGAGTGCCCGGAGGAAACCCACACAGACACGGGAAGAACATACAAACTACACGCAGAGAGTGCCATAGCTGGGATTTGAACCAGGGACCCAGTGCTGCAAAGTGAGGGCGCTAATCACTGCGCTACCATGTATGTGTGTTGTGTTCGCATTTGTGTGTCCATGTTTGTATATCTGTGTGTTTGTGTGTGTGTGTATGTATGTATTGTGTGTGAGTGCAATTATATGTTTGTGTGTATTGTATGTGTTGTGGATAAAGTTATGTCCCTTAGGAGTAAGGTGACCTTATTTTCAGAAAATGCCCCATGCAATTATCCTATCATCTATCATAAATTATAAATCACTTTTCAGCTGTGTACACACGCTATATTTGGGGGGGGGGGGCAATAAAGACCACTTCAGGCAACACTCTAGCATGTGTACAATAGCCCGCTGATGTTGCCTTAACGTTCCTTGATGCTGGATTTTTAGTCATCTTTAGTCATTTTTGGCATCTGACAGCCGGCCAACCTCCAAATACATTGTTCTCTTACTCACCTCACTCACCAGAAGACACTTTGTTGTGCGTTGTATGTTGTCCCTCCTCTCCCCTCCATAGCAACAGAATGTGTTGCTAGCCTCCGATGCCTAATCCTAACAACATCCCCTCCAATTCCTAAACCCTCTCACATGCCTGAACCTAAAAGTCCACCTATGTTTGCTAACTCTAAGACACCCCTCCCACCCAGTGATGCCTAAACCCGAGTCCCCCCCCCCCCCCCCCCCCTCCGATGCCTAACCCTCAGTAATGCCTACATGTGAGACCCCTGCTAATGCCTTACCCTAAACCCCCCTCCTTCCCTGATACCTGCCAATAAAAGTGGCAACAGCTGAGCTGAGGCGCCCATGATAATAGCTGCCAGTGCCCAAATGACCTTCCCTGATTGAATGCCCAAATTAACTCTAATAGTGATTAATATCATAGGTGGCTATGACAGCACCTATTTTCCCCAGCATCTTCGCCAAAACCCCCATGATCTGCAGAATGGACCCCTGCATTGATCGAGGGAAAGTTAAATGTTGCCCCTCCTCCCACCACAGTTCTCAGCTCCCATGTTGTCGCAGGGGCTACTCCCCCATTGTAACACCACTGCAGCTACAGACATTCAATTAAGCCATCCACTCCAACCATTTATAGTCAGATTGAGAGAGAAAGGAATATATATATAAGTGCACTCAACCTCATCAAGATCTCCTGTGCATGATCTGCCTACATCCCACTTTTTTTAGGCTAAATTTATGACCTCAACTGGCAAGTATATGGAGTAATTCCAGCACCAGTTTTCTGCAACATCCATGGCAGAGGTCAGTGAAATGTATGATTACACTTACCTCCCTCTGGCCTATGCAAGAGACCTGTCTGGATGTGATGTTTTGCAAAAGAAACAGAGCCATTGGTGTATATTCAACAATATCAGAAAAACCCAGCTACAAAGAATGGGGAAATGTGGGCGCCGGCAGACCGATGGATGCCGCCATAGGTGCTCATAGGAATCTCAGCTAAATATGGAAATTTGGGCATGGGAGGCATCCAATAAATAGCAACATTTTTCATTTTTGTTGAAATTTTCATTTTCTACATATGCCGAGATTTTCCATTTTTTGCATAGGTTTTAAGGTAAGGCATGGGGTGGTTTAAGGTTATGCATTTGGGGGCGTGGCCTGGATGTAGAGCCGAGAAGACATGTAGTGTAACATGATCTTAACTAATCTTGAGGAGAAAACCAAAAAGGCTGAACAAGACTATATAGTAAACCCAAATCTACAGACCGATTCTGGCAATCACAGCTTCTTTCCCTCTCTAGCAAACGAATTGACAATACAAAACAAGAACTCCAGCTAAATAAGATCAGAGTCTTTGAAAGTACTGGGAAGCTTCTTGCCCGGTTAACCAGACTAGTGTTGGGCGAACAGTGTTCGCCACTGTTCGGGTTCTGCAGAACATCACCCTGTTCGGGTGATGTTCGAGTTCGGCCGAACACCTGACGGTGCTCGGCCAAACCGTTCGGCCACATGGCCGAACTAAGAGCGCATGGCCGAACGTTCCCCGAACGTTCGGCTAGCGCTGTGATTGGCCGAACGGGTCACGTGGTTCGGGCCCGAACGCGCTCTGATTGGCCGAACGGTCACGTGGTTCGGGTAAATAAATACCCGAACCACGTCATATCTCCGCCATTTGTCTGTGGGTTTAGCTTTGGGTAGGCAGGCAGGGTAGTTCGCTCTCCAGCCACGCTAGCCAGGGTCCCCCCCAGTCATTGTGTGTCGCTGCTGGGAACAGTAGTACACCGCTCGCTCAGCCACACTATATATAGCATTGTTTACTGCCACTGTGTACCTCGCTCAGCCACGCTATATATAGCATTGTGTTTTCTGACACTCTGTGTACACGGCTTAGCCTGACTATATAGCATTGTGTGTACTGCCACTGTGTACCTCGCTCAGCCACGCTATATATAGCATTGTGTTTACTGCCACTCTGTGTACACGGCTCAGCCAGACTATATAGCATTGTGTGTACTGCCACTGTGCACCTCGCTCAGCCACGCTATATATAGCATTGTGTTTTCTGACACTCTGTGTACACGGCTTAGCCTGACTATATAGCATTGTGTGTACTGCCACTGTGCACCTCGCTCAGCCACGCTATATATAGCATTGTGTTTACTGCCACTCTGTGTACACCGCTCAGCCAGACTATATACCATTGTTTACTGACACTCTGTGTACACCGCTCAGCCAGACTATATAGCATTGCGTACTCTGCCAGTCAGTGTGTATATTGCTGGGATCAGTAATACTCCACTCACCGCCAACCACTATATGAGCTCACCATGAGTTCCTCAGAGACCTCCGCTGTGAGCAGCACTCCCAACAACAGCAACAGCCAACGCCCCACGCAAGCTATAACATCCACCCCAGCAGCCAGTGGTCAGCAGCAGCCCTCTCCGGAGGAGAATGTTGTGTCCATCGGTCCGTCGCCAGAACGATTAATGAGGGCTGCCATTGAGGTGATGATGGGGCCTGATGTGGAGGAGGAGGTCTGGCTCAGGCCAGCATCCCAAGTTAATGTTGAGGACGATGAGGGGTCTGTGTCTGGGGATGTTGGGGTGGCAGAGGTGGTGGGTGGGTCAGACTCAGGAGAAGAGTTGTATGATGAGGATGATGATCGGGACCATCTGTATGTGCCTCAGAGTCCGACCCCGGAAAACATGTTGTATCGTGTGTTTAGGTACTAAAATCTGCGTTCTCACTTCCCAGTACTGCCCGCAGTGCCCGGGTCCACGGATCCATATAATTTTTTGGGCAGCACTATCAAACTGTGGTACTATGAGTGAGTTGCCATGGTCCTTCTGTGCTGCCTGTCACACTCACCGTCTGTCTGCAGATGGATTGTTCAACACAGCTACACCATCTGACATGTAGTCCTGGACCTTGACCATCTTCTCCAGGCGATTGGTGTTGGAGGACGTGGAACTGCCCGATTGCTGTTCTGTGGGCTGCTGCATGGGTGTCAGAAAATGTTCCCACTCCAAGGACACTGCCAATACCATTCCCTTTTCGGCACTAGCAGCAGCTTGTGTTCTTTGCTGCCCTCCTGGTCCTCCTGGGTTTGCTGAAGTCAGTCTGTCGGCGTACAACTGGCTAGAGAAGGAGGAGGATGTCAATCTCCTCTCTAAAGTCTCCATCCTCAAGGGCCTGCTGGAATTGTTCCATTTTTGACCTGTCTGACACTTTCTTCAATCAGTTTTTTAACATTGTGTTTGTATAAACTGGGTATAAACCCAGTAATTGGTGTTGTCCAGATTCCAGAATAATGAATAATAATGAATAGTGAATAATGCGCGGGCTGCGTTCAATGCAGTCTAGCATGAATTGAGCCATGTGTGCCAGAGAGTCCTGCCAGACTCCTCTGTCTTCATGTTCTTGTAAGCGTTGTGATTGTTGTGATGCACCATATTCGTCACCAGCATCACTTTCTTCCTCTTCTGCTGTCCTTTCCCGCTAAATTGTGGAAGTCCAACGTGCACCGCTCTGTCCCTCGGCAGTGGGGGCATCCAATTCCTGCTCCAACTCCAGCTTTTCCTCGTCCTGTTCTTTGTCATAGCTGGGACCAGCGTTTCCTGAGGCAGGTTGCCTGATGTTGGTATCATCACGCTGATCGTTTTCATCTTCAGAATCCCCCACTTGCATCATGCCAGCGGTTTCCATCTTCAACATTGATTTCTTCAGTAAACACAGCAGTGGTATTGTAATGCTGACTGAAGTGTTGTCAATGCTCAGTCACGCAACGTGGATTGCTCAAAATTTTGGAGGACTTGGCAGAGATCCAACATGGTGGCCCAATCAGATCCACAGAAGCTTGGTAGCTACTAGCTGCTGGAATGCACCTCGGCACTGCGCAAAAGCGTGCTAGCATGTGCAGCGTAGAATTCCAGCGCGTAGGCAGGGACATCACCCAGCGAGCGATGGTGCGCTAGATTGAAGCGCTCCTGCATCTCTTGGTGAGTCCTTCAGAAGCGGTACTGGACTTTTAACAATATTTGTTTTTTTTTCCTTCAACAGAAGATCTGCCACGTTGGAGTGAGGAGGACGCCGCCGACCCCGACACCAAGCTGAACCCCGGCGAACTCCAAGCAGAGGATCTTCAGGAACCCTCAAGGCTTTGAGCAAGCTGAGGAGGATCAGCAGTCCCGACGAGACCTCTCCTCATATGCGACTGAGTGCAGTGGAGCTCCCCAGAACAACCTCTCAGTTGTCACTTTGTCACTGGTCACTTTGTCACTTTGTCACTTTGTCATTTTGTCACTTTGTCACTGGTCACTTTGTCACTTGTCACTTTGTCACTTGTCACTTTGTCACTTGTCACTTTGTCATTTTGTCACTTGTCACTTTGTCACTTGTCACTTCTCACTTTGTCACTTGTCACTTTGTCATTTTGTCACTTTGTCATTTTGTCACTTTGTCACTGGTCACTTTGTCACTTGTCACTTGGTCACTTGTCCAGATGATCTCGGTACACCTCCTGAGATTCAAATTCCTGCACACATTGCTCTGGGATTTGGGTGTGATGAATGATGCATCTAACTGGCCACCGGAGGCAATTAAGGCCTTCAAAACATTGAAAGCAGCTTTCTGTTCCGCCCCCATTTTGCGTCATGTTGAGTTGTTGACGTCATGTTCATCCTCGGCCTCGCCTTGCATTTCAGTGCGAGGTGCATTTTCCACAGAAAAAGGTTGTGAATCCGGGCACAACATTTGTGGCTGTTCCATTGACCTTTCACAGGTAGAAGATTGTGGGGGTGGGAATAGCTCCTCCGAATAGCCCATTGTGTCCTGAAAACTACTCATTGCATTGCTTTGCGCACACATTTTTTTGTCCTCATGCAAGGCCTGAGTTGCACCTGAAAGCGTGGCCTTCTCCTCCTGCGCCTCCTCCTGTTTCATCACGTCTGCTGCTGCTGGGTTAGCGTTGACGCCCGGTCCCTGTTTATTGAACCTCTTATCTTTATTACATTTATGACTGCATGGCGGTAAAAAGCATGCTATCGGCACGCTTCTTGTCCTCATGCAAGGCCTGGGTTGTTGTGTCTCAAAAAGCATGGCCTTCTCCTCCTGCGCCTGCTCCTGTTCCATCACGTGTGCTGCTGCTGCTGGGTTAGCGTTACCGGTCCCTTTTCCTGGAACCTCTTCTCTGTATTACATTTATGACTGCATGACGACAAAAAGCATGTTACCTGTGCAAAGAAACATGACATTTTCCACATTTAAAAGACAGTTTTTCCTTTGAAACTTTACAATCAATTTTCTCAAAAACTATAAGCTCTTTTTCAAATATTTTTTTCCTCTTGTACCCACTCCCAAGGTGCACATACCCTGCTAATTTGGGGTATGTAGCATGTAAGGAAGCTTTACAAAGCACGAAAGTTCGGGTCCCCATTGACTTCCATTATGTTCGGAGTTCGGCGCGAACACCCGAACATCGCGGCGATGTTCGGCGAACGTTCGCGAACCCGAACATCTAGGTGTTCGCCCAACACTAAACCAGACAAGATCACTCTACTACACAAATCGCACAACTAGTGGCTGATGATGGCACTGTTATTACTCACCCAGGAGACATTAACAACACCTTTCGCTTATATTACCAAAAATTATATACCTCAACCGTGTCGAAGGCCTCTGCAGAAATAGAAGCATACTTAGAAGGTATCACTCTCCCCTCTCTCAGTACAGACAAAGTAAACTTACTAGAAGCAGATATATCGCTTCTTGAGGAAACTCAAGCTCTCCTGTCCTCTCTCTTAAAAAGGGAAAAGCCCCTGGCCTGGATGGACTACCCATTGTACAGAATTGTATTTTACATACAAAGTCAATTTGCTTCTCAACTCCTAGTTGTTTACAAAGAAATACTCCAAACGGGTACTGTTTCTCCATCCATGTCGGAGGCCCTAATTACTGTAATACACAAACCAGGACATGATCCTACTCTATGCTCATCCTATCGCCCTATCTCCTTATTAAACGTTGATAGTAAAATATTCGCCAAAATCCTTGCACTGCGACTTAATGGGGTTATTACTTCCATTGTACATAGAGACCAATCAGGTTTTATTCTGCGGCAGCCAGAATTATCCACTGCTCCCATCGCTCCACCACGGCAGATCCCCTCCTAGAATCCCTCTACTGGCTTCCTATCCAGTCCAGAATCAAATTCAAGATACTGTGTCTGACCTACAAATCGGTCCACAAAACCTGTCCAACCTATATTTCCGATCTTACTCAGAGGTACACACCTAGCCGCTCACTCCGCTCTTCCAATGAACTTTGCCTAACCGCCCCCCGCATCACCCAGTCCCATGCACACCTCCAGGACTTCTCAAGAGTTGCTCCAACACTATGGAACTCCCTACCTCCACCCATTAGGGCAGCCCCCTCCTTCAACATCTTCAAGAAAGCCCTCAAAACTCACCTTTTCACTCTGGCCTACTACCCCTCACAAGTGCTCTAAACCTACAGCTGAACTCTGGTCCCCTACCGTTCGTGTCCTTACCTCTCCCTCTAGATTGTAAGCCTTTGGGCAGGGTCCTCCTCCTTTTATGTCCTACCTGATCATGCACCTCCATTACTGTGAACCCATGCTATGCATCTGAGTGAACCTAACTTGCCTAATCTCCATGCTCAATCCAGTGACTGACTGAGCATTACCTTGTACTCATACTGTGCTGGTTTTCTTGTATTCCTGTATTGTCATATTGCTGTATGTCACCCCTAAATATTGTCTGTAACCTAAATTAATGTTCAGCGCTGCGTAATATGTTGGCGCTTTATAAATACAATAAATAATAATAATAATAATAATAATAATAATAATATTCTTGGGAAAGGATGTGGCATCAACCTTCACACATTAGTCACCCATTTATCTATACAACACGCTAACTCAGGTTCCAGAGTAATTGCTTCATTGGATGCTGAGAAGGCCTTCGACACAGTTGAGTGGTCCTACTTATGGGCAGTTCTGAGGAAATTCAATATAGGCTCCAAATTCATTACATACATCAAGGCTTTATATCACTCCCCTAGAGCTAGGGTCCAAACTGGAAACCAGGTTTCTTCCTTTTTTCCCTTAAAGCGAGGCACCTGTCAGGGATGCCCTCTGTCTCCAGCGCTTTTCGCCCTAGCCATGGAGCCACTAGCAGCGATACTTCGCTCTCAACCTGATATTACAGGCCTACACATAGAGACCCTCAATGAAAGAGTCTCGCTATTTGCGGATGATCTACTTTTGTACTTAGCAGACCCTCACATATCCCTAACATCGGCTTTAACCTCTATAGAAACTTTTGCCTCCTTTTCCGGTTTAGTTATCAACTGGAATAAATCCCTTCTTATGCCACTTGACCCATCCATTACACCCGATACCAGCACCACCCCATTACAAATCGTATCCCAGATTAAGTACCTTGAAATAAAGCTAACACCTAATGTTAAGGACTTCTATGCTCTAAATGTTGAACCCCTCCTATCACAGGTTAGGAATAAACTGAGAGCATGGGCGACATTACCATTATCTCTCATCGGCCAGGTAAATTTAATCAAGATGTGCATACTCCCAAAATGGATCTATGTATTCAGGCATACTCCAGTTAAGCTACCAGCCAAATTATTTACTATACTAGACTCTATGTTCTCCTCCTTTATATGGAATGCCTCATCTCCACACGTTGCCCTATCCAGTTTACAGCTCCCAGTTGATAAGGGTGGGCTTGCCTTACCCAAGGTGAAATTCTATTATTGGGCTGCTGTACTTCCTACTGTGTACTGGTGGTTTGAACAGTCCCCTTATAACCCAGCATCAGCACTAGAAGCTGCAATTATAGGCTCCCCATTAGCATTTGCTAGCCTACCCTATAGAGGACCTAAGGCCTCTGTGTCCATTACCCTACCCATGGTAACTTTACTACAGTCCAAATTTGGGAGGACGCGGGCAACTTTGTCTCTACCAAACCCCAATGGTCACCAGTTACCCCACTATGGAACAACGTCAAACTTAATGAATTCCTATCCATACCTGATCCATCGATCTGGGCCACCAGAGGTATAACGAAACTCAGAGACTTGGTTGAGGGGGTTGAGATCAAACAATTTAATACACTCAAGCAACAATTCTCCCTTCCTATTTCAATGTACCTTTAAATTCGACATTCATTCCAAACCCAATTTGCATCACAGAAACTTATTATGCATTCTCATCCTATCGAAGATATTTTAAGCTATTCTGGTCAAACGGATCTCATCTCCCTTGTCTATACCACTCTTATAAGCACCAATAACCCAAGCAAAACCAAACCTTATCTACTATGGAAAAAAGCTATATCGGATCTCTCAGAGACTGAGTGGACAGACTCAGTGTCCTTCTTCAGCTCAACTCCAATAGCAGCCCGACATAAACTATCAGCACTTAAATACTTACTGTATATCAAACCTATCTTACTCCACACAAGCTGGTTAAGATTAATCCTGAACATCAGGACAGATGCTGCTGGAGATGTGGAGATTTGAATGCCAACTTTATGCACATATTCTGTCTATGCCATAAAATTAAACACTTTTGGGAGAATATTCATGGTTTACTCTTTGAACTGATAAGCCCATCTGTCCCACTTACATCTAAAAGCCTATTACTGAATATATTTGGTATTAAAATCCTTTCTGAAAGGAAACTACTCCTAGCTAGAGTAATCCTATTCTATGCTAGAAGGCAAATTGCCCTAAAATGGAAATCTATGGCTGCTTCCACCCTAGAAGATGTAATACACTCAATTAATACTGACTTACCCATTTATAAAGGTGTATATGTCAATAGAGGGTCACAAAAAAAGTTTTGTAAGGTATGGACATTGGACCTCAAACTAAGGCCCGCGGGCCAAATGCGGCCCCCTGAGTCTTTTTCACCGGCCCCCACTCTCAAAATCTATTACTTATAGATGCGGACCACATTTAGAATAGCAGTGCTGGCACCACCCATCCACATGGGTCCAATTGGACTGCAGATTGTCACCAAGGTATACTTCGCTGTCTGTAGCAAAGATGTTCTTTGGTCGCCAAATGCATGGCTGCTTCTCCTCCAGAGGAGTTCTCCTCTGTGTTGCAGGACATACTATCTGCACATGCTATGTTGGGGGGCATACATCGGATTTGGTTAAATGGGAGACATAAGGGCTGCACGTTAACAGGTAACAGTTTACACTAGTGGTGCTCAGCAGAGCTCGAATATTCGAGTAGCTCGAATATTCGAGCTCTTTTTCAGCTATTCGAGCTCGGTATTCGAGCTCCGAATAGCTGGAGCTATTCGAATGGGCTATCCGAGTACACTCGAATAGCCCATTCACTATTCGAGCTATTCGAGCAAACCGGCGCTATTCGAGCTCGGTACCGAGCTCGAATAGCGTCATAGCCCAGATTGATGTCCTTAGAGCCAATCAGAGGGCTCCCAGGCCCTCTGACGGCAGCCAATCACAGAGGGGGACCCTGGCCAGCCCCTACCCTATAAATAGCGGCCGCCATTTTAGGTTTTTCCATGCTTGCCTGAGACTTGTACAGAGAGAGAGTTGCTCCTTTGTGCTTTGGCTTAGCAAGTGCTCTATTGTGGTCATTTACCTAGCGTTTTTGCTCACCTACACCTGCCATATACACCTATATTGTTGTTAGTTAGATAGACATTGTATTTTAGTTAGTAGCTTGTGTGTTACATTAGAGAACTGCAGGCAGCTGCTGCAAGCTTACAGGTTTAGGCCTCAGGGGGGCCTTGCCTCTGTGGGCAGCTGTCCTCTGTTTATTTCTCTCATCTATACCAGTATTTCTGCTGTCCTTTACTAATAGTATTGTAGTTATACTGTACTAGGAGTAGGACACTCACTGACTGTCACTGTTTGTAGGCTACTAGCTAGCTCCTGCGTGTGTGCACTCACTCACTGTCTGTGTGTACACACACTCTATTTCCTTCTGATTACTGATTGATTATTGTTAGTTGTACTTACTTACTACTTACTCTTACTGTACCCGTAGGGACACTCACTGTCACTGTTCATATAGGCTACTAGCTCCTGCGTGTGCGCACTCACTGTCTGAGTGTACACACACAACACACACTCTATTTCCTTCTGATCGCTGATTGATTATTGTAATTAGTTAGTTCTACTTACTGTTATTACTTACTCTTACTGTACTAGGAGTCTAGGACACTCAGTCACTGTGTTCATAGGCTACTAGCTCCTGCGTGCGTGCACTCACTGTCTGAGTGTACACACACCCACACTCCATTTCCTTCTGATCGCTGATTGATTATTGTAATTAGTTAGTTCTACTTACTGTTATTACTTACTCTTACTGTACTAGGAGTCTAGGACACTCAGTCACTGTGTTCATAGGCTACTAGCTCCTGCGTGCGTGCACTCACTGTCTGAGTGTACACACACCCACACTCCATTTCCTTCTGATCGCTGATTGATTATTGTAATTAGTTAGTTCTACTTACTGGTGTTACTACTTACTCTTACTGTACTAGGAGTCTAGGACACTCAGTCACTGTGTTCATAGGCTACTAGCTCCTGCGTGCGTGCACTCACTGTCTGAGTGTACACACACCCACACTCCATTTCCTTCTGATCGCTGATTGATTATTGTAATTAGTTAGTTCTACTTACTGTTATTACTTACTCTTACTGTACTAGGAGTCTAGGACACTCAGTCACTGTGTTCATAGGCTACTAGCTCCTGCGTGCGTGCACTCACTGTCTGAGTGTACACACACCCACACTCCATTTCCTTCTGATCGCTGATTGATTATTGTAATTAGTTAGTTCTACTTACTGGTGTTACTACTTACTCTTACTGTACTAGGAGTCTAGGACACTCAGTCACTGTGTTCATAGGCTACTAGCTCCTGCGTGCGTGCACTCACTGTCTGAGTGTACACACACCCACACTCCATTTCCTTCTGATCGCTGATTGATTATTGTAATTAGTTAGTTCTACTTACTGTTATTACTTACTCTTACTGTACTAGGAGTCTAGGACACTCAGTCACTGTGTTCATAGGCTACTAGCTCCTGCGTGCGTGCACTCACTGTCTGAGTGTACACACACCCACACTCCATTTCCTTCTGATCGCTGATTGATTATTGTAATTAGTTAGTTCTACTTACTGGTGTTACTACTTACTCTTACTGTACTAGGAGTCTAGGACACTCAGTCACTGTGTTCATAGGCTACTAGCTCCTGCGTGCGTGCACTCACTGTCTGAGTGTACACACACCCACACTCCATTTCCTTCTGATCGCTGATTGATTATTGTAATTAGTTAGTTCTACTTACTGTTATTACTTACTCTTACTGTACTAGGAGTCTAGGACACTCAGTCACTGTGTTCATAGGCTACTAGCTCCTGCCTGCGTGCACTCACTGTCTGAGTGTACACACACCCACACTCCATTTCCTTCTGATCGCTGATTGATTATTGTAATTAGTTAGTTCTACTTACTGTTACTACTTACTCTTACTGTACTAGGAGTCTAGGACACTCAGTCACTGTGTTCATAGGCTACTAGCTCCTGCCTGCGTGCACTCACTGTCTGAGTGTACACACACCCACACTCCATTTCCTTCTGATCGCTGATTGATTATTGTAATTAGTTAGTTCTACTTACTGGTGTTACTACTTACTCTTACTGTACTAGGAGTCTAGGACACTCAGTCACTGTGTTCATAGGCTACTAGCTCCTGCGTGCGTGCACTCACTGTCTGAGTGTACACACACCCACACTCCATTTCCTTCTGATCGCTGATTGATTATTGTAATTAGTTAGTTCTACTTACTGGTGTTACTACTTACTCTTACTGTACTAGGAGTCTAGGACACTCAGTCACTGTGTTCATAGGCTACTAGCTCCTGCCTGCGTGCACTCACTGTCTGAGTGTACACACACCCACACTCCATTTCCTTCTGATCGCTGATTGATTATTGTAATTAGTTAGTTCTACTTACTGTTACTACTTACTCTTACTGTACTAGGAGTCTAGGACACTCAGTCACTGTGTTCATAGGCTACTAGCTCCTGCCTGCGTGCACTCACTGTCTGAGTGTACACACACCCACACTCCATTTCCTTCTGATCGCTGATTGATTATTGTAATTAGTTAGTTCTACTTACTGGTGTTACTACTTACTCTTACTGTACTAGGAGTCTAGGACACTCAGTCACTGTGTTCATAGGCTACTAGCTCCTGCCTGCGTGCACTCACTGTCTGAGTGTACACACACCCACACTCCATTTCCTTCTGATCGCTGATTGATTATTGTAATTAGTTAGTTCTACTTACTGTTACTACTTACTCTTACTGTACTAGGAGTCTAGGACACTCAGTCACTGTGTTCATAGGCTACTAGCT
The DNA here is from genome assembly GCF_040937935.1 of Hyperolius riggenbachi. Lineage (NCBI taxonomy): Eukaryota > Metazoa > Chordata > Amphibia > Anura > Hyperoliidae > Hyperolius > Hyperolius riggenbachi. The sequence goes on along the minus strand of NC_090652.1, from coordinate 143,226,873 downwards.
CCTGCCTGCGTGCACTCACTGTCTGAGTGTACACACACCCACACTCCATTTCCTTCTGATCGCTGATTGATTATTGTAATTAGTTAGTTCTACTTACTGTTACTACTTACTCTTACTGTACTAGGAGTCTAGGACACTCAGTCACTGTGTTCATAGGCTACTAGCTCCTGCCTGCGTGCACTCACTGTCTGAGTGTACACACACCCACACTCCATTTCCTTCTGATCGCTGATTGATTATTGTAATTAGTTAGTTCTACTTACTGTTACTACTTACTCTTACTGTACTAGGAGTCTAGGACACTCAGTCACTGTGTTCATAGGCTACTAGCTCCTGCCTGCGTGCACTCACTGTCTGAGTGTACACACACCCACACTCCATTTCCTTCTGATCGCTGATTGATTATTGTTATTAGTTAGTTCTACTTACTGGTGTTACTACTTACTCTTACTGTACTAGGAGTCTAGGACACTCAGTCACTGTGTTCATAGGCTACTAGCTCCTGCCTGCGTGCACTCACTGTCTGAGTGTACACACACTAAATTTACTTGTGATTACTACTGATTATTGTAACTGCTAGTTGTACTTCCTGACTGTTACTACTTACTTACTGTACTAGGGGACACTCACTCAGTCACCTCACCAACCAACCCACTCCATTAAAGTACCCCACTTTTCACCCGCCCTTTTAAAAAACTTTTGTCTATACGCCCAAAACATTGAAGATGTCTGGAAGTGGCAGCCAGCGCGGTTTGGGCAAGGGGAAGGGCAGCAAGGGAATCAGGAGGAGAGGGAGCAGCATTGTGGCAAGCCGCGGCCGCGGGCGCGCCACCATGCACAGTTCCGCAGCAGCAGCAGCAGCGTCAGTGGCTAACATTCCTCCCATAGCCACTGGCCGTGGACGCCTTGGGCGCCGCCCAGCAGGAGCATCTGCAACTCACGCTGCAGAGACACAGCAGCAGCAGCGTGTAGCACCTGCTCCGATTTTCCTCCAGCCGGGTCGGAAACGTCCCATTGAGGAAAAGGATGCAGACACTGTGGTGCAACTCATGACGGAGGATGAGCAGCCCGCCATCAGCTCTGCATCCGAGGCCTCCACCCTCACCACCACCACCAACACCACCACCCCTGTTCGCAGCAGCCGCCCAGCAGGGTCTGGGGAGGAGGCCAGTTCACCGTCAGTCGCCAACCTGTCATTCAGCACTCTTTTGACCCCAGGCATGATGAGTCAATTGTCTGCTGTTGTTGGCGATTTTGAGGAGGAGATGCTGATGGGCACTTTGGGGGATGAGGGATTGGACAGCAAGACTGTGGCGACAGTCAAGCAGCCCATCCATGCATCAGGAGAGGAGTTTGGGGGGTCATCATCCCAGCAGGACATGTTTCAGGAGGGGGAGGATGATGGTGATGACCCGGTGACAGACAGAGACTGGGTGCCACCACCTCCAGGGGATGTTGTTCCTTAGCAGCTCGGAGGAGGAGGAGGATGCGCTTGTGGGCCTTGCAAGGAGGCGCATCATTGCAAGAATTGGCAGCGTCCCACAGCCTGCTGGTGTCTCAGGCTCAGCAGCAGCAGCAGCAGCATCAGCCAGTACCACCACCAGCCGCACCCAAGCCCCCCCCCCAACCACCACAGGGAGACAGGCAGCAGCGCTTCCATGCCGTAGGGGGATGTTTCTGTCACCAATCTGGCACTTTTTCACCATGCCCACTGTGTACAGCAAGTACGCCACTTGCAACCACTGTCAGCGGAAGTTGAGCAGAGGTGCAGACCCCTTAAAGTTCAGCACCAGCTCGCTCATCAACCACCTTGCGGCTAAACATTTCCACCAGCATGAGGAGTTCCAGAGGCTGAAGGCATCTGGTGCTGGCAGTGGCACCACACCCATCACTGCACAGCCTTCAGCAGCAGCAGCAGCAACAGCAGCCACCCGCCCTCCTGCTCCTCCAGCAGCACCAGCAGGAGTGCGGAAACGCACTGCTCCTCCCCCCTCTGCAACTCCTGCCGCCGACACTGAGGCCTGTTCTGGCAGCCAGTCCTCAGTGGCCTCCTCCGCTGTGTCTGCTGATTCCCGTGTCAGCAAAAGGCCACGCCAGAGCCTTTTGAGCGAGTCCTTCCAGGGGGTGGTTAGGGCTCTGCCTCCCAGCAGCCGTCACGTGCGGCAGCTGAACGGCTTGCTGGCACGGGCCATGTGCTCCCAACTCCTGCCGTACACGCTCGTGCAGGAGGGGAGCGACATGCGGGCGCTGCTTGCTTGCGCAGCCCCAGACTGGCAGCTCCCCAGCAGACACTTCTTCGCCCGCAAGGCCATTCCTGCACTGCACCGCTTTGTGATGGCCAATGTGGAGCGAGGGCTGGAGCACGCGGTTGGTGAAAGGGTCCACGTCACCATGGACTCCTGGAGCAGTCGCTTCGGGACAGGCCGCTACCTGTCCTTCACTGTCCACTGGGTCAGCTTGGTGGAAGGGGGTGAGGATGGGAGAGCAGCAGCGGGCACAGCAGCAGCAGCAGCAACACAGTGGGTGGTGCCACCCCGCAGGGTCAGGGGAACTGCAGCGGGTTCCTCCGATCCTCTGCCATCCTCCGCCACACCTGGCCAAACCCCCCGCCTCAGCAGCAGCGTGAAGGCCCGCCACTGCCAAGCGCTGCTGCACTTGGTCAGCCTTAACAAGACCAAGCTGACGGCAGCCCACGTGTTGGCCAAACTCCAGGAGCAGGAGAGGATTTGGCTGACCCCCAGAGGCCTCAGAGTCGGAGAGGTGGTGTCCGACAATGGGGCCAATCTGGTTGCTGCCATAGACAGGGGAAGCCTGACCCACATCCCCTGTCTTGCCCACGTGCTGAACCTGGTGGTGCAGAAGTTCCTGCGCACCTACCAGGGGATGGGCGAACTGCTGGAAACGGCAAGGAATGTTGTGCGTCACTTCCGGCGCTCGGCTGCAGCCTGTGCGAGCCTGGAAGACGTGCAAAAGGAGCTGGATCTGCCACGCCATCGGCTGATCATTGACGTTCCGACTCGCTGGAACTCCACCCTGGCGATGTTGGAGCGTCTGGTTGAACAGAGGCACGCTGTCAACCAGTACCTTGCCCTGGCCACTGTTTCCGCAGCTCAGAGAAGGGACAAGACCAGCAACATCCCGTCCATCGTCCCCGATGATGACTGGAGGCACATGCAGCAGGTGTGCTTTGTGCTGGCTCCCTTCCTGCAGGCCACAAACATGGTGAGCAGGGACCATGCTATGGTCTGCGAGTGGGTGCCCCTGGTTTCTCTGCTGAACAGGGCCCTCGATGCTTTGCTGGAACAGGGAGCGGCAGCCTTGGACCAGCAGGAGCGGCAACCAGCTGCGCAGTCCACCTCTGAGGGGGAGGAGGAGGAGGACTTGGTGGAGGTCCCTGACCTGGCTGCTGATGAGGGGGATCAGCACAGCGCAGCTGAGTTGGTGCGGGGGTGGAGAGAGGATGAGGCGGCAGAGGAGGAGGATGAGGACAGCACTGACGTCGATGTGCCAGCAGACGTGGCCCGCCTCTTCCCAATGGCAGCGCACATGCTGACGTGCCTGCGCAGGGACCCCAGGGTGATCCAGATGAAGCAGAGGGAGGACATCTGGATCAGCATGATGTTGGACCCACGCCTCAAGGGGAAGTTGAGCCAGTTCCTGCCGCCTGCAGGAGGAGACCCAGCGCAACAAATAAGGAGCTTGCAGCAGGCCCTTGTTGAGCGCTTGGAGGAAGCCTTCCCCCAGCCTTCCACCCCCACTGTCCAGCAGCCAGCACAGAGGCAGCAGCAGGTGCCTGCATCCAGCAGCAGCAAGCGCCCCACAGACCTGCTGTCTCTCAGCCACGAGCTCTACAGGACTGTAGAGGCTCCGGCAGCAGTGACTAGAGAGGAGATGCATGCAGCAGCATCCTCCTCCGGTCACAGCCAGCGCCTGACCCGCATGGTGGATGACTACATGGGGTCGTACAGCGGGCTTGACAGCGATGCCCCTGTTGATCCCATGGAGTATTGGGTCAAGCGCATGGAGATTGGAGATCTGGAGCGAGCTAGCGCAGTACGCCCTGGAAGTGCTGTCCTGCCCCCCTTCCAGCGTGCTGTCCGAGCGCTGCTTCAGTGCAGCTGGTGGCGTGGTCACCGAGAAACGCTCACGTCTGTCTCACAAGTCTGTGGACAGACTGACGTTTCTGAAGATGAACCAGGCGTGGGTGGAAGGCGAGTTCCTGGCCCCTGTTGTCGGCGAGAGGGGGACATGAACTGGCTGCCGGAACCATCGTTAATGTGCCTTACCACCCTTTACCACCTCCTGGCTCCTGCTCACTAAGCCAGCCTGGTTCACTTTGACTATTACGTCGCCTGCAGCCACACATTTTACACCTACAGTGGGCTGCTGTGTACTGCCCTTCTGCTGTCTGTCTGTGTTTCCCACTGCCAGGGTACACAGAATTACCTTCTTCTGCTGCCACTCTGCCACCAGCTATTACGTCAAACAATAGCTATATTGGTTGCAAAACCAAAACCAAACAAACCATTAAAAAAAAAAAAGGTTTAATTTTTCTGAGGTGCCCGGGTTGAAAACTGTGTTGTTCCAGTTGTGTATTGGACACAATGTGGGCTGCACGACCGCTGTCTGGGACCTCCTGTTGTGTTTATTTACAGCCCTGGTATCACCGCTAGGTACCAGGGCTATTATGTCACGCTGCCTACCTGCTGCCACACTCACACTGCTCCTCCATACCTCCTCCTGCTGCTGCTGCTGCTGTCTGTCTGTGTTTCCCACTGCCAGGGTACACAGATGATTTACCTTCTGCTGCCACTCTGCCACCAGCTATTACGTCAAACAATAGCTGCTCGCCTACTCCTCCATTCCTCCTCCTGCTGCTGCTGTCTGTCTGTGTTTCCCACTGCCAGGGTACACAGAATTACCTTCTTCTGCTGCCACTCTGCCACCAGCTATTACGTCAAAAAATAGCTAAATTGGTTGTAAAACCAAAAACCAAAAAACCATAAAAAAAAAAGGTTTAATTTTTCTGAGGTGCCCGGGTTGAAAACTGTGTTGTCCCAGTTGTGTATTGGACACAATGTGGGCTGCACGACCGCTGTCTGGGACCTCCTGTTGTGTTTATTTACAGCCCTGGTATCACCGCTAGGTACCAGGGCTATTATGTCACGCTGCCTACCTGCTGCCACACTCACACTACTCCTCCATTCCTCCTGCTGCTGCTGTCTGTCTGTGTTTCCCACTGCCAGGGTACACAGAATTACCTTCTGCTGCCACACTGCCACCAGCTATTACGTCAAACAATAGCTGCTCACATAATTACTCCTCCATTCCTCCTCCTGCTGCTGCTGCTGTCTGTCTGTGTTTCCCACCGCCAGGGTACACAGATTTACCTTCTGCTGCCACTCTGCCACCAGCTATTACGTCAAACAATAGCTATATATCTGTGTAATTGGTTGTAAAACCAAAACTACAAAACCATTACAAAAAAAGGTTTAATTTTTCTGAGGTGCCCGGGTTGAAAACTGTGTTGTCCCAGTTGTGTATTGGACACAATGTGGGCTGCACGACCGCTGTCTGGGACCTCCTGTTGTATTTATTTACGGCCTGGTATCACCGCTAGGTACCAGGGCTATTATGTCACGCTGCCTACCTGCTGCCACACTCACACTACTCCTCCATTCCTCCTGCTGCTGCTGTCTGTCTGTGTTTCCCACTGCCAGGGTACACAGAATTACCTTCTGCTGCCACACTGCAGTGCCACCAGCTAATACGTCAAACAATAGCTGCTCACATAATTACTCCTCCATTCCTCCTCCTGCTGCTGCTGCTGTCTGTCTGTGTTTCCCACCGCCAGGGTACACAGATTTACCTTCTGCTGCCACTCTGCCACCAGCTATTACGTCAAACAATAGCTATATATCTGTGTAATTGGTTGTAAAACCAAAAACCAAAAAACCATAAAAAAAAAAAGGTTTAATTTTTCTGAGGTGCCCGGGTTGAAAACTGTGTTGTCCCAGTTGTGTATTGGACACAATGTGGGCTGCACGACCGCTGTCTGGGACCTCCTGTTGTGTTTATTTACAGCCCTGGTATCACCGCTAGGTACCAGGGCTATTATGTCACGCTGCCTACCTGCTGCCACACTCACACTACTCCTCCATTCCTCCTGCTGCTGCTGTCTGTCTGTGTTTCCCACTGCCAGGGTACACAGAATTACCTTCTGCTGCCACACTGCCACCAGCTATTACGTCAAACAATAGCTGCTCACATAATTACTCCTCCATTCCTCCTCCTGCTGCTGCTGCTGTCTGTCTGTGTTTCCCACCGCCAGGGTACACAGATTTACCTTCTGCTGCCACTCTGCCACCAGCTATTACGTCAAAAAATAGCTATATATCTGTGTAATTGGTTGTAAAACCAAAACTACGAAACCATTACAAAAAAAGGTTTAATTTTTCTGAGGTGCCCGGGTTGAAAACTGTGTTGTCCCAGTTGTGTATTGGACACAATGTGGGCTGCACGACCGCTGTCTGGGACCTCCTGTTGTGTTTATTTACAGCCCTGGTATCACCGCTAGGTACCAGGGCTATTATGTCACGCTGCCTGCCTCATTGACTGCATGCTGCCACACACTCATCCTCCTCCTCCTGCTGCTGAATTTACCTCCTGCTGTCTGTGTGTTTCCACTGCCAGGGAGCACATACAATGGCGCTTCCAACATGCGTGCGCCACCAGCTATTTGTTGTTACGCTCAAAAATAGCTGCATTTCTTTAAAAAAAAAAAATGAAAAGAGAAATAAGTGAAGAAGAAGACGATATAGAAGAAGATGAAGAAGAAGAAGATGAAGAAGAAGAAGAAGAAGAAGATGAAGAAGATGAAGAAGAAGAAGAAGAAGAAGAAGAAGAAGAAGAAGAAGAAGAAGATAAAGAAGAAGATGAAGAAGATGAAGATGAAGAAGATGAAGAAGATGAAGATGAAGAAGATGAAGAAGATGAAGATGAAGAAGATGAAGAAGATGAAGAAGAAGATGAAGAAGATGAAGATGAAGAAGATGAAGAAGATGAAGATGAAGAAGATGAAGAAGATGAAGAAGAAGATGAAGAAGATGAAGATGAAGAAGATGAAGAAGATGAAAAAGAAGATGAAGAAGATGAAGAAGATGAAGAAGAAGATGAAGAAGATGAAGATGAAGAAGATGAAGAAGATGAAGAAGAAGATGAAGAAGATGAAGATGAAGAAGATGAAGATGAAGAAGATGAAGAAGATGAAGAAGAAGATGAAGAAGATGAAGATGAAGAAGATGAAGAAGAAGATAAAGAAGATGAAGATGAAGAAGATGAAGAAGATGAAGAAGAAGATGAAGAAGATGAAGATGAAGAAGATGAAGATGAAGAAGATGAAGATGAAGAAGATGAAGAAGAAGAAGATGAAGAAGAAGAAGATGAAGAAGAAGAAGATATAGAAGAAGAAGAAGAAGATATAGAAGATAAAGAAGAAGAAGAAGAAGAAGAAGAAGTATATACAGTACTGAACAAAATTCTGGACACAACTTCTCTTTTCACCTTTTTTTTTTTTTAAAGGAACATCCCCACATAATCACTTGCTGTTGTTACTTGGAAAAAAATATGTTTCTTGCATCATTCACCCTCAAAACAAGTGTTGGGAAGCTATTTAAGGCCAATTCGAATAGTCAGCTCGAATAATGAGCTCGAATACCGACTCGAATAGTGAGCTCGAAGTCCGAGGTCGAATCGAATAGTAAAATTTATTCGACTCGAATATTCGACTGACCTCGAATAATTTACTATTCGAATTCGACCAAACTCGAATTTTAAAAAGGGGTATTTGAGCACCACTAGTTTACACTACCTAGGCACAATGTAATGTTTTCTACATTTTATGTATACTCCAGCCCCCCAGCAGTCTGAAGTATGTTGACCTGGCCCTTGAAAAAGTTTGGGGACCACTAGACTAGTTGGATGTCCAAATTCAAGATTGATATCTAATATTCCTTTTCTTTCTCAATGCCATTTCTAACCTTTACTGTATTACAATCTTTGGACATTAAGGTGTGTTTTATTTGATACTATTACAAAAGATGTTAAATTATGCTTTTCATTTTTGTTGTGTAACCCTTTACTCATGCCTATGGACTTTAACCACTTCCGGATTCCGGGTGGTTTGGCTGATCTGTGCTGCGGGGGCTCTTCAGCCCGCAGCACAGATCAGAAATCAGGCAGGGCGATCAGACCTCCCCCCTTTTTTCCCCACTAGGGGGATGTCCTGCTGGTGGGGTCTGATTGCCGCCGCGCTGCTGTGCCTAGCGGGGGGGGGGGGGCTCCTCAAAGCCCCCCTCCGCAGCACTAGTCCTCCCTCTGCCTCCTTCCCTCCCTCTCCCGTCCCCTGTGTGCGGCGCAGGACGGAAAGCCATCCTGCGCCGGATAGGATAGGCTTTAGCCTATCAGATGCCGGCGATCCCCGGCCAATCAGAGGCCGGGGATCGCCGATCTCCTCTATGGCGCTGCTGCGCAGCAGCGCCGTATATATGTAAACACCGGGGAAGATCTTCCCCGCGTGTTTACATTTACCCTGCGAGCCGCGATCGGCGGCTCGCAGGGTGTTCACGGAGACACCCTTCGTGAACTGACATGGAACGGCCGCTCATACGAGAGGCCGTTTCCATGGAAACCACTTCAGGATTCAGGGGCGTAGTTAAGCGTACACAGAATCCTGAAGTGGTTAAACGTTCTTGCTTATATGAACTGGAACCGAACCGGGGGACGAAGGAATTGGGGGGATACGGATATTGTTCTCTGTAATGTTTCTATGTTTTGCTTTCTAAAAATAAAAATTGTTTTCGACAAGGTTATTGTGAGAAAACGCGGAAAAACCGCCGCGTGTACTGACAGCAAGGCGGCTGGCTCCGCGTCCAGCGTGGCGGTTTGTATGCAGCAGCATGCGTCTGATAATATGATAGATCACGGAAAAGCCGCCACATGCACTGGCAGCAAGGTGGCTGTTTCCGCGTCCAACACGGCGGTTTTCACGCAGCAGTGTGTGTCTGGTGTGGCTGGCTCTGTTAGTGCACCTGGATAGAGAGCTACGCGCACGGCCACCAGAAGTCAGGACCTTTATGCCAGCTGGAGATGGATCAGCTGATCAGGACAATCGATCAGCTGATTCCTGCTGGACTCCTGGTTGGCTGAGTGGTTTGGGCGGGGCGGCAGAGTCCTGAAACTATATATACAGCTTGCTTGCCAGTTGCTGGTTGTCTGCCATTGCGAACACTTACGTGGAAGCATTCAGACCATAGTCAGATCCTACAGTGTGTTAGAACCAGGAGGACCTGGGGATTCACACTGAGCCAGATTACTTTTGTTTATCATTTGTGTTATACCTCAAGCTAGTTCCAGGGTGTAGAGACCAATGACCTCACACCCAGCTTAGGGAACTGTGTTATCATCTGTGTTATACCTCAAGCTAGTTCCAGGGTGTAGAGACCAAGGACCTCACACCCAGCTTAGGGAACTGTGTTATCATCTGTGTTATACCTCAAGCTAGTTCCAGGGTGTAGAGACCAAGGACCTCACACCCAGCTAAGGGAACTGTGTTATCATCTGTGTTATACCTCAAGCTAGTTCCAGGGTGTAGAGACCAAGGACCTCACACCCAGCTTAGGGAACTGTATTATCAGCTGTATATACTTCAGACTAGTTCCAGGGGTGCTGAGACCAAGGACCTCGCACCCAGAATAGGCATTGTTTGATATATGTTATGACTTATAGCTTTTCTGACTATTCCTCTGTCTCCTGATTCGGTACCTCGCATATCTGATATTCCGTTGCAAGACCCTGCTTGACTTGGATACGGAATCAGCCTTCTGTCTTTGAACTTTATCTGTCAGTGTGTTGCCGACCCAGCGTGTCCGACCTTGAGAGCTATCTCTCCCCTTAAGAGATAGTCTCCAGATCAGATAGTGACATCCACCTTTAGGTGTCACTCACTTTCTGGCCCTTCCTGTCTCCAGCCTAACTCCTCCCCTTGGAGAGCCTCAGGCTGCTGAAAGGTTCCTGTGCTCCCAGAGCAGTGTCTCTTTACTGTTATATCGCCTGCTCAGCAGGTGCATCACTCAAAGTATTACTGTTACACCAAACACTCACATACCTATAGGTGTCCAGGGGTTAGCTATATATCTGTATTATCGGTGATTCTGCAGATCATCAATAATCGGGTATATATCTGCATTCTTGGTGATACTGCAGATCACCAATAATCAGATTCTCTCTGCGTACTGACACCAATCGTTACATTATGCGTTTTAGGGTGGTTAGGCATTGGAAGAGGGAGGGTTATTTGTGAGAGGATGTAGCTGTAGCAAATATCGGTAAACATTACCAATATTCTACTATATTCAGATATTGCCCAGCACCCAAATTCCAAATGCGATTTGTTTCACCTACGCCGGCTGCAAAGTTCCACTTTGTCAGCAAAGTTTGCTGGATTACAGGAAACTTTTATAGAATCACATTATTTTCATTTATTACAGAAGCCCTTTGTAATTTTGCTCCTCAAGGTCAGTCTACATTGACTATAGTATTATTGTCAGATAAGAAGACTATTGTGTGAATTCTAACAAAAGGCCACTTCCACTTTTATCACAATCTATGGAATATTTAGAAAACCTAAGAACACAAAATGGTCCAATCTGCAGTATGGTAAATAATGATACTGCTATAATAGATAATGTACTATTGTTGAGTAGAAATCCCTCTTCTTCTTCTTAGAATCCATCCAGCTGAAAAACCGACAACACTGCAGTCAGTGCTTCACTTGCTTCATAGCCAGGCAGATTGTTTGACAATCTGAGAGTCATAAGTTTCTATCTGGAGAACTATTGAGTGCATGAATAATGTATTTCAATGGCTACTTTGCAATGGCATTTCCAAAAGTCTCCATGAAACAGGAGTAAATAATTGCTATATTATGCAATTCTCTTGCACAAAATAAGAGGGGATTGAAAGTAAACACAGACGTAGCCTAGGAAATAATAATGAAGGGATACCAGAAACCAATGTCCTAGTTGTACATGTACGCTTTACATACAGTGGTGTGAAAAACTATTTGCACCCTTCCTGATTTCTTATTCTTTTGCATGTTTGTCACACTTAAATGTTTCTGCTAATCAAAAACCGTTACCTATTAGTCAAAGATAACATAATTGAACACAAAATGCAGTTTTAAATGATGGTTTTTATTAATTTAGTGAGAAAAAAAAACTCAAAACCTACATGGCCCTGTGTGAAAAAGAAATTGCCCCCTGAACCTAATAACTGGTTGGGCCACCCTTAGCAGCAATAACTGCAATCAAGCGTTTGCGATAACTTGCAACGAGTCTTTTAGAGTGCTCTGGAGGAATTTTGGCCCACTCATCTTTGCAGAATTGTTGAAATTCAGCTTAATTTGAGGGTTTTCTAGCATGAACCACCTTTTTAAGGTCATGCCACAACATCTGAATAGGATTCAGGTTAGGACTTTGACTAGGCCACTCCAAAGTCTTCATTTTGTTTTTCTTCGCTATTCAGAGGTGGATTTGCTGGTGTGTTTTGGGTCATTGTCCTGCTGCAGCACCCAAGATCGCTTCAGCTTGAGTTGACAAACAGATGGCCGGACATTCTCCTTCAGGATTTTTTGGTAGACAGTAGAATTTATGGTTCCATCTATCACAGCAAGCCTTCCAGGTCCTGAAGCAGCAAAACAACCCCAGACCATCACACTACCGCCACCATATTTTACTGTTGGTATGATGTTCTTTTGCTGAAATGCTGTGTTACTTCTACGCCAGATGTAACGGCACACGCACCTTCCAAAAAGTTCAACTTTTGTCTCGTCGGTCCACAAGGTATTTTCTCAAAAGTCTTGGCAATCATTGAGATGTTTTTTAGCAAAATTGAGATGAGCCTTAATGTTCTTTTTGCTTAAAAGTGGTTTGCGCCTTGGATATCTGCCATGCAGGCCGATTTTGCCCAGTCTCTTTCTTATGGTGGAGTCGTGAACACTGACCTTAATTGAGGCAAGTGAGGCCTGCAGTTCTTTAGATGTTGTCCTGGGGTCTTTTGTGGCCTCTCGGATGAGTTTTCTCTGCGCTCTTGGGGTAATTTTGGTCGGCCGGCCACTCCTGGGAAGGTTCATCACTGTTCCATGTTTTTGCCATTTGTGGATAATGGCTCTCACTGTGGTTCGCTGGAGTCCCAAAGCTTTAGAAATTGCTTTATAACCTTTACCAGACTGATAGATCTCAATTACAGTACTTTTGTTCTCATTTGTTCCTGAATTTCTTTAGATCTTGGCATGATGTCTAGCGTTTGAGGTGCTTTTGGTCTACTTCTCTGTGTCAGATAGCTCCTATTTAAGTGATTTCTTGATTGAAACAGGTGTGGCAGTAATCAGGCCTGGGGGTAACTACAGAAATTGATCTCAGGTGTGATAAACCACAGTTAAGTAAATTTTTTATCAAGGAGGGCAATCACTTTTTCACACAGTGCCATGTAGATTTTTAGTTTTTTTTCTCACTAAATAATAAAAACCATCATTTAAAACTGCATTTTGTGTTCAATGATGTTATCTTTGACTAATAGTTAACGGTTTTTGATGAGCAGAAACATTTAAGTGTGACAAACATGCAAAAGAATAAGAAATCAGGGAGGGGGCAAATAGTTTTTCACACCACTGTATGTAAAGCGTACATGTACAACTAGGACTATATCATATGTTTGTTTATACTGCCATGCAGAGATAGAGCAACTTGATGTGTGATAGTTTAGTTCTTTAGGGGATCATTGAGCATCTGAGAGGTCTGGTTTTCTATGTGCATACCTACAGATAAACATATATGGACCACGTCAACCTGTCATAGCAGCTGCCTATGCCTGTATTATACTTGTCTGGTTTAAAGGCAGACCATTAAACTGTGAAATTATTTTAAAGGGTAACATCAATTCCATGAAAAAAAGCAGTACAAATCATGGGGCCACCCAGCAAAACTTTAATGTTCTAAATCCTAACATTTGTTTAGCGCTTTTCTCCTGTGGGACTCAAAGTGCTCAAGAGCTGCAGCTTCAAAGCGCTCAAGGGGCCACCCTGCAATCTTAGGAAGTGTTACCCCAGGGCTCACTACTGAATAGCTTTTGACCCTAGCCAGGATTTCGAACCCTGGCCTCCCATGTCAAAGGCAGGGCCCTTAACCACTACGCTATGTTCAAAACCCTTCGTCTCCCCTTGGGAACCCTCACAGCCTGGGGGAACAGGTCATAAAACAAGTGTGGGCATCAGGATCTTCACACACATAACATGTGTAGCCACTGTCAGAGAAAAAGAAAGGTTAGTAGTTGCCCCCCCCCCCTCACTCACACACATCTGGGTGACCCTGCAGTCACAGGGATTGCTTCCCCCTAGTTACCCACTTGTTTCCATTCCAGTGAGCAGCAAACTATAACTTTGTAGGTGTTGGCCACACATGCAGCTCTGCTGCTGTGACTTGTTTCCAGGACACTTCTCTAGAAGATGTAACACATTGGTATTAAGGAGAAACTTCATTGAATTAACTTAAAGCACACCTGAATGAAATAAAAAAAAAATAGTTACTTACCTCAGTAATGAGAAACCTCTGAATGATCGTAAAGCCCAGTGCAGGATCCATCTTCATCTTCTGCGTGCATTGCTGGCCATGCATGAGAGCATCTGGACTGGGCATGTGCAAGTAAGATTTACAGATTCCCAGTAGAACGAAGCCCCACATGCAATTTTTTCCCTCTGTGCACAAGCACTTCATTTTCCTGGGCATGTGCGGACCTCACTTAAGCATGCCCAGTCTGGATGTGCCCATCCATGGCCATGGTTGCAGCCAGAAGAAACTTATTCTGAGTTTAATAGGTATAGAGGGGCCCTGTGTTGGAGACTTGGGCTGCAAGAAGATATGCAAAGCCTCTAGTCCATTGAGTAAAGACTTCTCCCTACTAAGGTAAGTATGTCAATTTATTTCCTCTTCAGGTATACTTTAATAATTAAAATTGCTTATTTTTACAATCATGATTTATAAATTATTTAGTCAATGTTTGCCCATTGTAAATTGTAATAGGTAAATAAGGTGAATAAGGCTGCTTTCACAGTGGGATGTTACAGGCGCACGTTAGAGCAGCCTGTAACGCACCCCCACCGCACAGCAATGATAAATCAATGGGCTGTTCATAGTGCCCACGTTGCGTTACACAGTAACGCTTCACGTCAAGATCAACATACTGCATGCAGTACTTTATACGCGGCTAAGCCGCGTTAGACTGTTTGCACATGCTCAGTACAGGTGTTTTTTTTATTTTAGGGGCGGGGAGAGGCCGCTGCGTAGCCAGGCACATAGCTACTTTATATTCACTGCATTGCAGTGTTTACTCTTTGGAGCGGCCGCTGATTGGCTGGCAGGACCACGTGATGCGGAGGGCTCCGCTTACGAGGTCTCCGCAGCGCCTCCGACAGAGCAGGCGCACCAAGAGCTGCTTGTAACGTGCTCTTGGTAGCGTCCTGCTCCAACACCACCAGGCGTTGCGTTAGGGGCACGTTATGTGCCCTATAACGTCCCCTAAACGCAACGTCCTGGTGTGTAAGTAGCCTAACTGTGGAATGCTTTTGTTTTTTTCCCCTCTGTGAAATGAGCAGGAACAGCACCTGATCTCACAGAATCCTTTTCGGGAGAAGGCTGCATGACATAATTGCCTAGGCTAATTAACAATATAGGTTATTTACCCATATACAGCAATATATACTGTAATATATATAAAAAAACATTTCTGATGCTGAAACCAGGATAATTAAGGTAAAAATTAGAATATTTAGTATAAAATGTAATAATTTATCATGTTCCATTATATGCCATTATGGTTCATTTTGGTTCGTAAGATTTGCATTAAAACTGGCTCTTACCAGCTATAAACAGGGCAATTTTTAATAGCAACCAGGATGCTAAGTAAATGTAAGCAGCATGGTGGACTGGCTACTTGCTTCATGAGTCAAATGGGCTTGGAACTGTAGTACAATTTGCTTTCTCTCTTCTCTCGATTCATCTATTAGGGTGGGTCAGTCAGATGAGAAGTTGTGAGACAAAATGTAGGTCCATCAGTGGATGCCAGTTGTCAACATGAAAAGTTGGTTGTTTGTAGTTTACATGAAATACCATGTTTCCCCGAAAATAGAACATCCCCGAAAATAAGACCTAGCTTATATTTCAAGCATGCTTGAAATATATGCACTCTGCCGAAAATAAGCCATAACTTATTGTGAGGCCTGCTGGCCGCCCAATGTGTCCCCCCCCCCCCTTCGCTCCCTCCCTCCACAAAGTGGTGAACGGAGCATTACTTGCACAGCAGAAGAAACTCAGCGGCTTCCAATTTGCCAACGTTAACCTTTTTCCTCAGTAGCGTCCAGCTTCCTCTCCTTGACAATGGCGGCTCTTGTCATGTGATGCACGCACATACCATGTGACGCACGCACATAGAGACATTTAAGATGGCACGTCCAAAGCCGCTGAGTATCTTCTGCTAAACCGGTAATGCTCCGCTTGCCACTCTGCAGAGGGAGGGAACAGCTATACTGGGCTGGGGTGTCACTGGGGACCGGGACACCTGGGGGCACATCTGACTAAGGAAAGCACATCAGGGAGGGAGGAAACGGGCTGTGGGTTGCCTCTAGGGACTGGGAAACCTGGGGGCACCTTTGACTAAGGAAAGCACATAGCATCACCACTCAAACTTATAAGCCCTCCCTGAAAATAAGCCTAGAACATCTTTTGGGGGTAAAATTAATATGAAACATATACTTTCGGGGAAACACGGTACGTGGCAGAAATTATAAGTCCTCAATTCCTCTAACAGGAAACAACAGGCAAGAGAGGTTTTATGACTTAATTGATAGGTACACAGCTGCATCAAGTGCAGCTACACAAAAGATTTTGCAATTTGAAAAGAACAGCTTCAAATGTAATATTTATAACTTCCATCGGTCCAGATAATAGCTTTCAGAATTTTCCTTGTTTAGTTTTGGATTTAGTTGAAAATTAAAACTGTGGACAACCTGCAGCCTCTAGATATGCTGTGGCCATGTAGAAATGTAAAAGAGGAGAAGGAACCCACCCTAGAAAGCTAACTGCCTACTGCCATTCTTAGTGCACTGCCATTTACAATATTCTAGCCCCGTGGATTGGTGCCTGTTCAACCCATATCCATCAGCCGGCCTGTATCCAATTGGTAAGATTTCTGTGCAGGAGGGAGAAAATACAGCATTGAAACCAGAAAAGTCCAATCTCTCATTTATAAACTGCATATTGTATTTAAAGGGAACCTAAACTGTGAGGGATATGGATGTTTCCTTTTAAACAATACCAGTTGTTTGTCAGTCCCACTGATCTCTTAGGCTGCAGTAAAGGCAGAATCACACACCTGAAACAAGCATGCAGCTAATCCAGTCTGAGGGCTGGTGCACACCGAGCGGCTTTTTGGGCGTTTTCAGATCCGCTTGCGGCTGCGGATCTGCTTGGTCAATGTATCTCAATGGGGTGGTGCACACCAGAGCGGGAGGCGTTTTGCAGAAACGAAAAATGCCTGGGTGAGGCATTTTTTGGATTGCGGATGCGTTTCTGCCTCAATGTTAAGTATAGGAAAAACGCAAACCGCTCTGAAAAACGGCACTTCAGAGCGGTTTGCCAGGCGGTTTTTGTTACAGTAGCTGTTCAGTAACAGCTTTACTGTAACAATACAGGAAATCTACTACACCAAAACCGCTAGACAAAACCGCAAAACGCTAGCTGAAACGCTACAGAAAAAGAAGAAAAAGCGTTTCAAAATCTGCTAGCATTTTGCGGATCTGCTAGCGGGTTTTGGTGTGCACCAGCCCTGACTCCAGTCACCGCATCTGATCTGCATGCTTGTTCGGGGGCTGTGGCTGAAAGTATTAGAGACACAGGATCAGCAGGAGAGTCAGGCAACTGGTATTATTTTAAAAGGAAAAACCCATATCCTTCTTGGTTTAGGTTCCCTTCAACATCAAGTGATGTTCTATTTGTTAATGCCAATATTTCTAATTTAGTAGTCTTTTTATTGTGAGCTTTCTGTCTCAGGTTTTCTGTAAAATACATTTCAGCCCATAAAAGTAAAAAAAAAAATAATAATTTAAAAAAGTTGACCCAAATAATTGTAGCTTAATACCTCATTTTTAGTGCTGGATCTGTAGTCACAAAGGCTTGATAAAGACATACAACATAAAGACACCAACACATTCAATTTTCTCAAGAGTCTCTGTAGATACACTGTAGCTTATTGGTGTTATCTGCTGACACAGAAAGAAACTCATAGTGGTACCTTTCCATGAAATTTACAGAATCCAGCTCAATGGACAACCATAGGTAGGTTCATTATTCAGCTTTTGGGCCTTCCAGGCAAGCGTCCTATAGTGAATATGCTGCTCATTGTTTGTGTAGGATGCAGTACTGTAGGAACCCCAAAATAAGATTGGCCTTGTGAGAGATCTGGGACTCACCCTTCTATCTATGGATACATGACACCAACAATCTCTGTATATAGTGTATATCCGCTGGGTTCACGTGAGTTAAGACAGGAATACAGGGAAAAGGGTTGCCCTTTCAACAGCACCACTCAAATATTGTATGATAAATAATTCAAGTTTTTTTTTAACAATTCATGAAAGATGAGTTAAAAATTAAAAAAAAAAAAATGCTCTTAGCTGCCCAATTCATATACATATTTTAACGTTCCAATACCCAATAATGCATAGTAGAGAATGATATAAAGTCATAAGTAAACCAATTTTTTTCTTCTCTATGTCTCCACTGGCTGAACCACAGACTACCACTGCTGCAGTCTGCAACCTTCTCAGAGAGCGGTCTGAGACCAGCCCCCTTTCTATGATCAACATAATGGTGCTAAGCTAAGCAGCATAAGCCCTCATTTACAGAGCTATTTCAAGTCATGTGACCAATTTGTAAAGCAATTTCCAGGGCATCCTGCTAACTAAGCTATCAGATGGTGTAATTAGAACTGTGTTTAGAGCTGTGCTTTAAAATAATTATCTCTCCCCACCTCAGAAAGTCTTGTGCCATACAACAAAGTAGCATACATTTCGGACCCTTACCAGCCTACCAGTTTACTTGAGTAGAAATCTGCCTTCTACAGAGGAACCACCTTGAAATGACATCTTGTGCTGGCCTATGTCACTCAGTGTCTCTGATGCCTCATACTAACCACCCCTATCCTCTGCCTAACATTAACCTACCCTTCCCCCATGGCTAACACTAACCTCTCTTCTGCTTAACACCGACCTTCCCTTCTCTAACACCTAACATCCACCTCTCCAGTGCCTAACACTGTCCTACCCTCTCATCTGCCTAACACTAACCTCCCCTCTCAGATGCCTAACACCCCCCCCCCCCCTTTCCTGTGCCTAACACTAACTTCCTCTCTCCTCTGCCTAGCACTAACCTACTCTTCTATGACTAACACCAACTTCTCCTCTCCTCTGCCTAACACTAACCTCCTTTTCTCTGACTTACCCCAACCTCCCCTCTCCTCTGTCTAACACTAACCTCCTGTCTCCTCTGCCTAACACTAACCTCCTCTCTCCTCTGCCTAATACTAACCTCCCCATCTCCTCTGCCTAACACCAACCTTCTCTTCTCTGAGTAACACCAACCTCCCCTCTCCACTGCCTAACACTAACCTCCCCTCTCCACTGCCTAACACTAACCTCCTGTCTCCTTTGCCTAACACTAACCTCCTCTCTCTTCTGCCTAATACTAACCTCCCCATCTCCTCTGCCTAACACCAACCTTCTCTTCTCTGAGTAACACCAACCTCCCCTCTCCACTGCCTAACACTAACCTCCCCTCTCTACTGCCTAACACTAACCTCCTGTCTCCTCTGCCTGTCTACAGGCTCATCTCTACCTAACACTACCCTCCTCTCTCCTCTGCATAACACTAACCTCCCCTCTCAGGTGCCTAACACTCCCCCTTCTTGTGCCTAACACTAACTTCCTCTCTCCTCTGCCTAGCACTAACCTACTCTTCTAAGACTAACACCAACTTCTCCTCTCCTCTGCCTAACACTAACCTCCTTTTCTCTGACTTACACCAACCTCCCCTTTCCTCTGTCTAATACTAACCTCCTCTCTCCTCTGCCTAACACTAACCTCCACATCTCATTCTACCCAACACTAACCCCCCCATCTCCTCTGCCTAACACCAACCTTCTCTTCTCTGAGTAACACCAACCTCCCCTTTCCACTGCCTAACACTAACCTCCCCTCTTCACTGCCTAACACTAACCTCCTGTCTCCTCTGCCTAACACTAACCTCCTCTCTCCTCTGCCTAATACTAACCTCCCCATCTCCTCTGCCTAACACCAACCTTCTCTTCTCTGAGTAACACCAACCTCCCCTCTCCACTGCCTAACACGAACCTCCCCTCTCCACTGCCTAACACTAACCTCCTGTCTCCTCTGCCTAACACTAACCTCCTCTCTCCTCTGCCTAACACTAACCTCCCCATCTCCTCTGCCTAATACTAACCTTCTCTTCTCTGACTAACACCAACCTCCCCTCTCCACTGCCTAACACTAACCTCCTGTCTCCTCTGCCTAACACTAACCTCCTCTCTCCTCTGCCTAACACTAACCTCTCCATCTCCTCTGCCTAATACTAACCTTCTCTTCTCTGAGTAACACCAACCTCCCCTCTCCACTGCCTAACACTAACCTCCTGTCTTCTCTGCCTAACACTAACCTCCTGTCTCCTCTGCCTAACACTAACCTCCCCATCTCCTCTGCCTAATACTAACCTTCTCTTCTCTGACTAACACCAACCTCCCCTCCCCTCTGCCTTTTTTCATGGGATTAAGGATGAACACTTTGTTCAGCCCACACAGTATGAACCAACTTAGTCTATTAAGAATTCCAGTTTTGGCTAAGCTAGCTGCTTATCCCGCTAAGCATTGTGATAACTGATATTAAAAACCCAGCCCCGGGCCACCCATGAGGCAGGGTGAGGCAGGTTCCTCAGGTGGCGGAAGTGGGGGAGACAGCGCTGGTCTGGCCAGGGGGGGGGGGGGGTTCCAACCCCCCTCCCCGCCACTCTATTTGCTGCCCCCTTTCCTAGCTGCTACCCCCTCCAGACTACCTGTACTGGGGGCGATTATACTACATGGGAGGGGGGATGTTATCCTCACAAGTTTGCCTCAGGCGGCAAAAAGTCTATAACCAGCCCTGTAAAAACATGCATTGCTTCTGGAAATTGCTTGCATCTTTACTACTCAACATTTACTGACATTTACAAAAACTGTATTAGCAAAGATTTGTTTTCCTCCTATGCATCTACTGTTCTAAAATGGTGGAAAATGGGGAATAAATCCTGTTTATTTCTACCTGCAAATAAGCATAATTTCAATTCACTTATTTTCCCAGCATAGTTGTATCCACAAAATGCCATAGCAACCTGAAGTGAGAAAATCGCTTGGGGAATCTGTACAGATGTATCCACTAACCTTCACATGAGGTCACCGAGTTTATTTATAATGTAGGTAAATAGAATGATTGCTTGAATCGAACATTACTGACAATACTGCAAAACATGACCCAGACAATTTCCAAGGGAAAAAGAAAAATCCTTTAATGTATTCAATCTAATAAACTGAAGTCTAGGACTTAACAATGAGTACGTAACGGTGATCTTGAACCCGCTCTGCTTTGTCCCGATGGGTATCATCAGCACACTTTTTCAAAACACTGAATAAGTCGCAAAGCTACTTAAGCCAAACTCCGGTCATACATTTTCTCAGAGCATTTTCTCCTGCATAGGCACTCAATAGCAGATCTTGCATCCTCCCCCAACACCCCCCCCCCCCCCCCCCCAGCCTGATCAGCAGGATCACACAGAGACATAGACAACCATCATTAACTTCCCTACCTGGGCTACAAGTTGTGTCACCACATCTTTTATGCAGGAGAAACCTTGTCTGATTTTTGCATGGTAGCCTGTTTGATGCATAATGGAAAATTATTGCAAATACCTTCTGTTTTAAGAATTATTATTATTATTATTGTACTTATATAGAGCCAACCTATCACGCAGCGCTGGACAATAAATGGGGATACATACAATGTAAACAAGGGATGACAGCAGAGAGGTAGAAAACAGTTACATAACATAGCACAAAGTTGTCCATGCAAACAGGGTATAAGATGCATGATCATTTGAACCTACAGAGACCCAGCAATTCAAGTTTGAAATAGTCCATGGGAAGGATGACATAACTGGTGTTGTAAGATCAAGGACACACTAGGGAGAACTCTGCCAAAGGCTTACAATCTAGAGTGTGTGGGAGGAACACATAATGTAGGGCTGTGCAACAGGTGCTCAGCTGAGAGAGTTAAAGTGTGATAGATGGGGGGTAGGCCACTTTTAATATGTTTCAAAGGCTTGCTTGAAAGTGTAGAAGGAAGGAGCGAGCCTGAGGGGGGTGGGGGGAGGGAGGACATTCCATAGGGTGGGTGCGACTCTTGAGAAATCCTGTAGTTGTGCATGGGAATGAGAAATGCGTGGTGTCAGGCGGTGATCATTGGAGGACCGGAGGGAGCGGGCAAGTATATATCTGTGGATGAGCTCAGAGGTGTAGGTTGGGCGAGAAACTTGGTAGTGTCTGGGGTCAGAAAGGTGCAGATTTTGGAGATGTTGTGAAGGTGGAAATTGCAGGCTCTGGTAACATTTTGGAAGGTGGAATTACTTTTAATAAAGGGTTTTTGGTCTCTTGTAGCCGGTGACATAGCTACAGACCTTAGGGCTCCAATGCCAGGTCCAAATTCTGCATCGGGGCTTAAGTTTCACATTGGGGTTAAATAATGTGCTCCCCCCTCCCACCCCAGTATGGTAGCTCATTTGAGCTTATTATGTGCCACAGCAGATAAGCTCACTATGAGCTTGATTCACTAAAGCGTGCTAAGTGTTAGCACGCCAGTGAAAAGCCCCTTAGCATGTGCAAAGTGCCTTTGCATGCACTAATATGTGCGCAAACGTTTTTAGCGCTGCACGGTGCGCCTGAAACGTCACACCGGTGCGTGTGATATGTCGCACCGTCCGCGTGAAGAATAGCTTGATAAGTGTACTTTGCACGCGGACGGTGCAACGTTTCACACGCACCGATGCGACGTTTGGCGTGCACCAAATAGCGTGCGATCAGTAACAGCTTTGCCTTTGTAAACTACTGAGCACCCAAGTTTGCACATGCAAAGCTTTTAGGCACACTAACTGTGTTACCTGAAACCTGAATCAAACCCTATGTCTGCTTCCATGAAAGCAGGAAGTACACAAACTGCTAATTTATTGCAGGATTTTTATCAGCTGTGACAAAGAAATGTTTTTCTTTACAAGTTATTATGCTGTTGCGTATCTTTTAGAGCAGAGAAGCAGTTCTGAGTTCAAGTCCGCTTTAAATCCTGAGTAGGTAGCAGAAGGCTATGCCTTATGCACCCATCACCTGTTGGACACACAAATACACATTCCATAATTCCTGACTGTTCATTGCTAAAATTCCCCTCTCCCAGAGGTTTGTCAGCAAAAATTCTGCTGCTCAATAAATAATGCGTGTGAATAAATGACAACACAAAAAAGAGTCCTAAAAATCCTATGTTGAGCCAGAAGAAGGCAAAAAGTCAACCAAATGCATGTTCTAATTTAATTTAGGCTGCAGTCTTTCCTAATAGGGCATGAGTGTCAAACTCAAATACAAAGTAGGGCGAAATTGAACACTGGAACCTAGTCGCAAGCCAAACTCAACGTCTGGAGGCCACCTCCTTCCCTTATAAAGTTCACTGGTGTCTAATGCCCCCCCTCCAACCCCTATACAGTTTCCTGGTGTCTAGTGGTCCTCCCTCCCCTATAAAGTTCTCTGCTGTCTAGTGTACCCCACCCTCCCTTCATACAGTTCCCTTGTGTTTAGTGATTTCTCCCTGCCTCCCCCAAATGGCTTCCCTGGTGTTCTATGGTTTCACCTCCAATATATCTTCCCTAGAGTGGGCCAAACATACTACAAAGTGGGGAAACCACTTGAGGGTCAAATTTAATGACTCTGAGGGCCAGATTTGGCCCACGGGCCGGAGTTTGACATATATGTAATAGGGTAAACAATCTTTACTGCTTTTTCTAGATTACTGGATTCACATTATCCACTTCACCCCAAAGGGGTTTTTACCCTAACAGACAAGAGCGATATTCACCTTTCAGTGCTCATCCATTTAATTTGCCAATAGCTTAATCACTACTAATCACAATTAAATGATCTATATCTTGTTTTTTTCACCACCAATTAAGCTTTTTAGGGTTGATATTTGTTTTCAGTAATTACTTTATTTTCTATGCATTTTAAAGGGAAAAACAAATAAAAAAATGAAAAAAATGCACTATTTCTGCAATTTCATCCCCTATAGTTTTAATATAAACACTGCTACTATAAATAAAACCCTCACAATTTATCTGCCTATTTATTCTGGTTATTACAAGATGTGAATGATGCCCTAGTACAAAGTATGGTGACAATATATTATTTGGAAAGAAAGGTGTATTTTGTCTATGTTGTTTTTTGTTTTACTTTTCTCACATGCATGCGCGCAGGAACGCACGTGAACGCGCAGGAGCACGCAAGAGCGTGCACATCGGCAGCAGCGCTGTTTAACTTATAAAAACGTCCTGGAGCTGTTAAAGTGAACCTCCAGACTAAAAATGGACTCAGCAGCACTGGAAAGGCCTGGTAATTCTTTAACTGTTTCACAGCATCAGAACTTTTTTTCTCTTATACAAGCCTCATTTTTAGCTGCACAGAAAAAAACTGCCCGGGCATTTTTCCCCTAATGCTGTGCAAAGCATGATGGGATTTCTGATGTTGTTGTTCTCGTTCTGCTGTTTTGGTGCAATTTTTTTTTTTTACATTTTGAATTTGACATTTGAAGCCTAATGTGTGCAGCTGGAAGGGGTGATCAGGACACAGGACAGTTGGAACTGTGTCTCCTGCTCCCTGTCACCTCCTTTCAACCAGAAAAATGGCTGCCCCCATGACAAAGATGGCAGCCCCCATAAAACGTAGTGGGTAAGAGATTATATTACCTATCTATTCTATTAACATAACGAATGTAACTTAACCACTTCTGGACCAGCACCCTCTGCCCCCTTAAGGACCAGAGGGGGCTGGAGGGTGCTGGTCCCGTAAACCGCCGCTTCCAGACGATTCGCCGCTAAACTCCGCCGCTCCCACCGGGCACGTCGCTCTGTCCCCGCCGCAGGCTGCTCTCTCTGCCGTCGCTATGACGGCAGAGCGCTGTGCGCCGGTCAGGA
The DNA here is from genome assembly GCF_040937935.1 of Hyperolius riggenbachi. Lineage (NCBI taxonomy): Eukaryota > Metazoa > Chordata > Amphibia > Anura > Hyperoliidae > Hyperolius > Hyperolius riggenbachi. The sequence continues at coordinate 143,202,439 of NC_090652.1, read as the reverse complement.
GCCGCTTTCATTGGCTCCTGACCCTGTCACTCCATGTGAGCCAATGGGAACGGCTTACATGAATGACAGGACCAGGAGCCAATGAAAATGGCTCCTTCCCGGCGCACAGTGCTCTGCCGTCATAGAGGCGGCAGGGCAGCAGATTTCCGCGCAGACCGAGCAGGGACAGCGGCGGAGACGGGCATGGGTGTGCGGTAATTAACAAAGATATCTTATTTGAAATGATAGTCCAAATAAATCATGCCTGAAGTCTATGCAAATACATGCCAAGAGTGGGTTAATAGTTGCATTGCTGTAGGTATTGTTTACATTTCCATTAATTAGCAATGCACACAGTTTTGTGGTGCAATTAAATTCTCCATGTTTCAACAAGAATATTGAGAGTATGGAAAGTACCTGGATGGCTGGATCCTGTACTTGCTTTATCAGTAATTAGAGTGCTTTTTATGCTTGTACAAATGTACTTCTTATATCTGTGTGTACAGATGTATTTAAAATCTTACAGTTTTACACGATTGTGGTTCTTTAAGGATCGTTGGAACAAAATGTGCATGGGTGGGCAGGAGGGTTGAATGCTTCATTACACAGTGACCAGGAAGAAGCTGGAAAGAAAGGTGATTAGACTTTTCTGAGCTGCAATGTTGACTGTTATAATCTCTCAGCAGCAGGTGGGAGCAGGCGGGTGCAGCCAGATAACTGCTCTGTAATGGACCCAGTTCACACTGCACGCATTTCCAGCCGCGCTTTGGAAACGCGTGCAGGTGGCCGACACGCACGCCATCAGACATTGCATAGAGTGCAATGTCTGATGTTCACACTGCATGCGTTCCGGACCTGTGCGGTCCGTGAACGCATGCTGCACGCATTTTTTGTAAAAACGCGTGGCTGTCCCATTCTCTTTTCAGTGATGGGATCAGCCACGCAACGTACACAAACGCGGATGGCGTGCTTTCGCATGCGTTGCGTTCCGCATGCATGGCCATCCGCGTTTGTGATGTGAACGGGGCCTTAAGGCTTGGTTCACACATAAAATGTGTACAGTCCTGTCCTGTCAGTTTTCATCAGTTTGCATTGGTTTTCTAGAGCTGTTCACTAGCTGGGAAACACACACTCTCATTGTAACTACCAATACTGTGAAGGGATAATAGGTCACATGACTGTCATTCCAAAAGAAAATTGTTAATGAATAGCTGTAACAAATCTGAAAGTGGTATAGTTCCCTATGTGTCATTACTAATAATGAAATATCTAAGAGGATGGACTAAGGCTTTTGAAGCGGGATTGTCAGCCACAAAATCAAACTCCATTTACCCACTGTTCTGTGTTTATAATGCTACCTGGAATCTCACCCTGCATTGCAAGCACTCCAATCTATTCAGAAATGTCTCCGCTGTAATTATCTTATCTCAGCCAGGCTCTATTCTTTCGTCGTCACTGAAGAAGGGAGCTTGTCATCTTCCCTACCACATTCCTGCTCCTTGCTGATTTGGCTGAGCACAGTTCAGAAATTACATCAGGAGTTGGCTTCAGTCTGAGGGAGTAAGAGATGGAAACTGCCAGGAACAGAATTCTCTTCATTTACTATTTAAAATTTACTGAAATCAAAATGTGGACAGTACAATACATCTGTTATGTAAGTACTGTAGATCAAGTATTTATCTACTTATATATTCGACTGGTGGTGCCGTAGTATGGCAGCCTTGGCTCTTGGCTTTCGGACATTATCCCCCCCCCCCCCCATACAAAACCTGTATGACCCAAAACCAATTCCGGGTACAAACCCCACCCCTGTTTGTACTTGGAGAAATAAATGACACGGATGTATGTGTTTTTTTTCCCTGGCATAGTATGGCTGACTCTGTCACTTTCAGGGCTGGTTCAGATGGACGCTTGCGGAGCGTTTACCGCAAGCGTTTGGAACGGCGCGGTAAACGCTCCCATTCAAGTGAATGGGAGCGTTTGCACGAGCTTTTGCGCGCGTTTACACGAACGCGGCGTTCGGGTCCCGATTTTCGCAAGCGTTCGGGCTGCCCCTGGAAGCGACATGTTGCTTCCAGGGAGCGGCCAACCGCGACGGCTAATGTTCCCCTAGGGGAAGAAAAAACACGACCACATCGGAACGCGACGCAAAGGCTACTGAAAGCCTGACCGCGCAGCTGCCACAACGCCCCTAAACGCGACGCCACGCAGACGTCCATCTGAACCAGCCCTAAAGTCTTCAGCTACAGGGATGGGGGAAACATCATTGGGACTCTGAGGTTTCCCCCTCCCGAGGTGAGGACCCCCAGAGGAACTTTTTTTGTTACAGAGTCTCTTTCAAGGACACCAGTAATTAAAAAAAGCAAAAAACTGCTATTTACCTGTGTAGTGAGAAACCTCTGGGTGATCCAGTGGCTTCCCAGTTCCTCTTTGAAGCCTCCACTGCTGCCGGGAGCCTCTTTTTATTTTGGTCATGCTCATGTATGAGTGTGTCTGTACCGTGCCTGTGTGAGCATTGGGTCGCGCATGTCCAGTAGATTGAGAAAAAGTTGTGCGCGAGTGGCCTCATTCTGCTGAGCATGTGCAGCCCGCAAGCACAGTGCAGCCACGCTTGGTCAAAGATGGGAGTGCGCCACAAGAAACACATTTGATGGAATTGACAATGTTGTCAGTTATGTTTAGAGGGACCCAGCACTGGAACATTGAGGGTTAAGGATCAGCAATGCAGCTTCCTTCTACTGAGGTAAGTACCATATCTAGTTTAGTTTTTTTTTTCTTAGAAGAATTCCAGTAGGCTTTAAAGTATACCTGAGATGGGCTATTTAAACGTTTTTTTACTTACCCGGGGCTTCCCCTAGCCCCATGAGCACCGATGCGCACCTTTCCATCCTCCTGATTTTCTCCATTCACCTGGTATCGGTCCAGGTAATCTGGCTCAGTCGCGCCACTCTGCTCTTCTGCACATGTGCGGTGGGGTGCAGCACAGACAGCACAGTGATCATGAATGTACACCTTACCAATTTATACTTCCTGTTGTAATGCAGCGCTGCTATATTTATGAACTTTCCTGCATTCCGAGTCATGTTAAAAAATACAAATATATTTCTTCATCTGATGGGTGTGACAAGCACCTTCTGTCGTTTAAACTATACCACTAATGACGCTGTCTTTAAACCCAATAGGACACATTCAATGGATGTGCCATTTAGCTTGCCATGTTTTCAAACATAATACAAGCAGCATTTGTTTGTGCTTACAAGTGAAAGAACAGCGACATCAGACAGCTGCAGTCAGCTTTGAGATCAATTATCTATATAGTGACATCAGTTCGGACTGCAATCACTGCAGGGTGATTAAATTGTTGTTATAATGACAGATGATCCTTGAGATGACCGCAGGTAGCTGCACATACCATTTTACCATTTTACCTTGAACAGAATGTAACAGAACAGGGCAGTGATAGAGCCTAGGATGGAATACAGGATAGAAAAGATGACAGTATAAACATAAAACAAACAGGATTTAAAAAATAGTCAAGGCAGGCTTGAAGAAAGGCTTATAAACAAGATCGGCAGGCGAATCCATAAAGTCACAGAGCAAAAACAGGAAGTAGAAATATACAGAAGACACATAAAAATGTGGGCAGCACAAAAAAGCAAAAGCCAAGACAGGAATGTGCAAGGAATATAAAGATGTATACTTAACAGTACAAATTGTAATTTTATTATTTTTATCAGGTAAATATAAAAGCATTAATGTCTGAATGTTTCATGTTCAGCAGCCTTCATGTGAAGCTTCAGGTAATCTTGAAAGTTTGGAACTGCCTGTTATTTCAGCATCAAGGGACTTGCCTTCAGGAAAGCAAGAAGTGCTGGGCTTTCTTATTAGAAACCAAGCATACCTTGTTTACTGAGCAACATGGACGAACCCACAATTAAATCATTATTTTTAAAGCAATTTAAAATAGTGTCATTATCATTTGTTAATTATTTACATAACAAAAAGCTTGACGGCACAAACTAAGGTTAAAGTGGACCTCCGCTGTAAATTTCTGTTTCAAGGGTGTTTATTGAATAAAGCAGAGAGTTCAAAAGAACAAAATAAACATGTATATGCAGTTAAAGCCCCCTTGGGGGAAGCAAGAATAATACAGTAAATTTCAAAGAGAAAAAGAGCCAAAATAACACTATGGGCTTGATTCACAAAACGGTGCTAACTGTTAGCACGGGTGTGCTAAACAGTTAGCACGCGAAGTGCCATTCGCGGACTTTTGCATGCGCAAAGCCCCGCGATCGCAGACATTTGCGCGCAAAAACGCTGACTTTTGCACGTTCAAAAGTCCGCTAGCGGCACTTTGCGTGCTAACTGTTTAGCACGCCCGTGCTAAGTTAGCACCGTTTTGTGAATCAAGTCCAATAACTGTTCCCCCTCTTTTACATACCCAGTGCAGCAACAGCTGACTGCATTTAGCAGAAGTGAAGCATTGGCAGTTCTGGAATGTAACATGCTGTGGCTGCTACTGCACTACTTCTCTTTTCACCTCTCCTCTCTGACAGAGGCTGACTGAGTGGCACAGGTAGAAGGAGAGTACCTCTTAGGCTGTAATGCTTCTCCGACCCACAGCTTGCACAATCTTAGCAAAGGCAGAAAACTGCCATGGCAGGTTTTCAGAAAGGGGACCAAAAATCCTATATTTTCTGGTACAAGTGGCCAATTTTTAGAAACGTTTTCCTGGTACTCTGTTATAACTTCTGCTGCCTGTGCTGATAGTATGGTTTTTATTTTTACGCCAGAGGTCCGCTTTAGTTTTTAATTTTAATCTGACTTCAAAATTTGTGTCTTAAGTCAATGTGCCTCACAATGCATGGTACCTCATCACCAGTCATTTATAATGCTAGCATAACCTGTGCGTTGTCTGGTAGCGCCCAGCCGACGACAAACAGCGCACCGTGGAGCCAACTCGGGACCACAGGATTGGGACCATAGTTGGCCATTGTAGCAGGTTGCTGTGCGAATTTGCATTACATTATAACTCACTGCAGTGCACATATTGTGAAGGAACCCTAAGCACTTACCATGTCCCATTAGACTGCTAGGCGGGATAGGACTGTTTTATTTCCCTATCGCATCCCGGTTTTGCTGTATATTAACCACTTTACCCCCCGCGGTACAAATTTCTCCATCTCTTTTTTCCCCCCTAAAAAATCCGTACCTACCGCGCTACCGTCGCTGTCTGCGCTCCCGCCGCTCGTGCGCGCGCTCCCGCCGCTTGTGCACGCCACCGCCCGCTCGCCCGGAGATCAATGAACGGGAATATCCATTCCCATTCGTTGATCTAAGCCCCCGCAATGATCCGCTGCTTCTATTAGAAACAGCGCAATCATTGTGATGTTCCCAGTCTCGTACTGCTTCCTGTAAGCGTCCTTCCGGACGCTTACAGGTCGCATGTAAACAAACTCACTGTGGCCATCTTGTGGCAAAATAGTAAAACTACACCCTAAAGCATTTTACATATACAAATACATTAGTTTTTCACAATAAATTAACTCATTACCTCCCACACTCCCCAATTTATTTATTTTTTTGTAATAAAAAAAAAATATATACAATAAAAAAAAAACATAAATAGTTACCTTAGGGACTGAACTTTTTAAATATTTATGTCAAGAGGGTATAACACTGTTACTTTGTAAACTACGGGCTTGTAATTAGGGAGCGATGCAAAACTGAAAAAAATGCACCTTTATTTCCAAATAAAATATTGGTGCCAAACATTGTGATACGGACATAATGTAAACGGTTTTATAACCGGGACAAATGGGCAAATACATTTCATGGGTTTTAATTACAGTAGCATGCATTATTTGAAAACTATAATGGCCGAAAACTGAAAAATAATAATTTTTTCCCACATTTTTTCCTATTTTCCCATTAAAACACATTTAGAATAAAATAATTCTTGGCATATTGTCCCACCTAAAGAAAGCCTAATTGGTGGATAAAAAAACAAGATATAGTTCATTTCATTGTGATAAGTAATAATAAAGTTATAGACGAATTAATGGAAGGAGCGCTGAAAGGTGAAAATTGCTCTGGTGTTCAAGGGGTAAAACCCCTCAGTGGTGAAGTGGTTAATACTATTTCATCTATTTGTACATTTATAAGGGTGTATATCTAGGTAACCTCTGCCAGTTTTCTGGCATTCTGTGAACCATATTCCCCATGGATTCTAATTGTTCCTTGGACCAGCACCCCTCCCCTGCTCCTGTGCAGCCAGTGCCAATGTCTGCCTAGGTTAAATCTCTCATTTTGTATTCATAACATCAGAGAATATCTGTGTGAATGCATTGCGGCGATTCTGTATAACAACGCACCACAAATTTATGTTAAGCTGATTATCTGCAATTGCTTTATAAATATAGGATCAATGTACAAAATGCTTGCTTCTCTTTGTGCACCTGATAATTAAATATTGCACTGTACATTCTCATAATTGCTCATGCTTTAAGATGTAACACGTACTCACAGAGTTCTTTGATAAAGCTGTGACAGGAAGGCTGACTCCGGTTTATAACCCTGCTCTTTCCTTTTAAAAAGCATAAAAAACCCCTACAGTATGATGAAAGCTGGTGAAATATGAAGTGGCAGGGGTTGAGGTCATGTATGGAGGCTGAGAGGTGCCAAACTCAGGAGAACCATTCATGTGCTACATTCCTCACTGTATAAAACAGCTGAAAAAAAAGAGGTGACATAAAAACTGCTGACGGAAAGCTTCTTGCTAAGCCCTTCTATACCTGTCAAATAACATATTCTCCTTCACTTTCTTATTTGCATTTAAAGGAGAAATCCAGTCAAGAGAAAAATGACAATTAAACACATATAATACCCAGTTATGTCTACACTAAGCTAAGCTCCATGCAGACAGCTTAGTGTTCGCAGTATATATGTGAAATGTCTTATCTGTAAGAAATGTTAGTTCTGTCAGTGGTGCGTTTCACAGCAGGAGCGTAATGCAATGGATCAGGAAAGCAGTGCCACATGTTATCTGTGCGTTGTGTCGCATCCAGGGATGCATAATGCCAATGAAAAGCATGCTTCACTGTAACTATTAATGTATGCTTTTTGCAGTAATGCACTGCATGAAAGGCTTTACGACGCTGCACAAACCTGCCGCACTGTGAATATCACATAAATGGTGTATTGCAAGGCGGCAAGCCACCTTACCACGCAGCAGTTTTGCTGCACCAGAACGCACCACTGTGAACGTAACCTAAGGGCCCTGACACATCGGAAAGCATTTAGCGGGTGGTTTTCACTTAAAAAAAATGCTTCCACTGACTTACACTAAAATCAGAGTAAAATAGCGGCAAAGTCGTGATTGCAATTTAAAAAAAATAATTGTGATTGCTCCAATCTTGCCGCAATTTTACAGCGATTGTAATGTGAGTCAATGGAAGTGGTTTTTTTTAAAAAAAAAACGAAAACGACCCACAAAACACTCTCCGGTGTGTCAGGGCCATAAGGCTAAAGGTACTGACCGAAATAATAATATCTTGGTGAGCTAACGTGGCTAGTTTTGGTTGTTTTGCCCATCTATCTGCAGCAAGAGAGATATTTTGGTATCAAAACAAAATGTCTTTCTTGGCCAAAACTCCAACTTACGGAGATTCTCTCAGCAGATCATAGCTAGTGTGTCACCGCTGTATGGCAACATCACTCAGCAGTGAGTTGAGAGACTACTTTCAATGATGCATCATCACGATTTCAGCTCAGCTTTGCTAGCACAGACAATGCTGCTTCTTGAGACATTTTCCACCCCCAGGAGACACAATGGACTTGACAACACTTTAATCCATCCTCTGACATAATAGCATCCTTCAAACACTGCAACTCAGTGGACCTAATTTGCAATGGAATTTCCAGTGATCTTAAAGCCTCTCTAATGGGGATATCATAAATGATCCATTGTCCCTGGACTGCACTGTTTTCAGCCCTTGCCTTGGATGTACTGAAATACAGTCAAATATAGAGGTGATACTGATAGGTTATTACGTTGACATTTGTGTGATTGCATACCCCTCCGGTAAGATTTCTCTTTTAAACTGGAGCTGTCCTTTATTAAGGTAAACGTTTTTTTACAGACAGAAAATCAACTAAAAATCCAAAAACATTCAATAAAAGTTATAAATTGTTTTACACGTCATTGAGTCAAATAAGTATTTGATCCCCTACCACCGAGACTTATACTTTTTGTGCCCATGTGGCACACAGATTATAATCAATCAATTACAGATCAATTACAGACACTCCTCGGGTTCGGGGACCAAGGGGGCCCCATGCTATGATTTTTACAGGGGATCCCTATTAAGTCTAGTTATGACCCTGTGCATAAAACACACCTGTCTACAGAGTCAGTTCCTTCCATCACAACTTCTCCATCACCAACCATGGGCAAAAACAAAGGGCTGCTGAAGGACTGTACGCGACAAGATCGCAGTGTGATATATGGCTCTGAAAACCTAACAATAGTTAAGCTAGCTAAGGGCTGGTTAACTGTGTAAAATTAAATAATAAGAAAAGTAAAATTTTTATAGCACAGGAAACACCATTATTATAAAGGTAATATAATATTTGTCCATGGAGCTCCTCTTTAACCACTTGCCGACCGCGCACTCATACTGCGCGTCGGCAAAGTGGCAGCTGCAGGACCAGCGACGCACATCTGCGTCGCCGGCTGCAGGCTAATTAATCAGGAAGCAGCCGCTCGCGCGAGCGGCTGCTTCCTGTCAATTCACGGCGGGGGGCTCCGTGAATAGCCTGCGGGCCGCCGATCGTGGCTCGCAGGCTAAATGTAAACACAAGCGGAAATAATCCGCTTTGTTTACATTTGTACAATGCTGCTAACAGTAGCAGCGTTGTACCAGATCAGCGATCCCCGGCCAATCAGCGGCCGGGGATCGCTGTCACATGACAGGCAGGAGCCTGTTAGAGGCTGCACGGGACAGATCCGTTCCTGTGCAGCCTCCGATCTCCGGGGAAGGGAGGGAGGAGAGGGAGAGGGGGAATCCTGCGGTGGAGGGGGCTTTGAGGTGCCCCCCCGCCAGCCACACGCAGGCAGGAGCGATAAGACCCCCCTGCCCCCCAGCACATCATCCCCCTAGTGGGGAAAAAAGGGGGGTGATCTGGTCGCTCTGCCTGGTGTTTGATCTGTGCTGGAGGCTGTAGAGCCCACCCAGCACAGATCAGCGAAATCAGCGCTGGTCCTTAAGGGGGGGTAAAGGCTGGGTCATCAAGTGGTTAACAGGATTGAAAGGTGCAATGAGATTAACAAAGTGAATGAAATGGAATAGAATCAAAAGAAAAGGCAGTAAGGTCAGCCAATTTTTTTCATCCATCCGCAGGAAAATAAAAGACATAATCAGAGGCACAACTACTGGGAAAGCAGTTCCTGCGGTTTCCAGAGGGCCCAGGACTGGGTAATGGGGAGCCCCAAATTCTTTACCTCCCTCCTTTAGATACAACTCCACTGTCCAGCAGAGCAGTACTGACACATCGAAATTATATGGGTCTTGTGGCTAGTTTGATGCAATTCAGCCACTGATTACTGTATGTGTAAGTAGCCACAGAACCTGCATAGATGTGTCAATATTTAACCAATTGCAGGTGAGCCACTGCATTAAAACATCCTGTTGGAGCCTGTTAATAGCTCCAGGACGTTTTAATGCATCGCTTGCTCCCGCCGCTGTTGTACACGGGCCCTCGCACTGCTTTTATCTGCCGGGACACCGCAATTCGTGCTTGGGGAAGGAGAACGACCGTTCCTCTACCCAATCGCAATGCCTGGAATGAATGGACATGCCCCCGATCAGGCCTGGAGTGTGAGGGGTTGTTGGCAAGAGAAGTACATGAGTCAGGTCTACATTAGCTTTGTGCTGCATTGGATAGCATTTGCCTCCTCCAATAACTTGAGCCAGTTGCGTGTGGTCGGGGGTTAGTCATGGAGAGAATACAAAGACATAACAACAAGAGTTGTTTAGATGATACAGTTAGTCATTAAAGGTATCACCTAAGCAACTTTTGTTGTTATGTCTTAGGATAATAGCTTAAAGGAGTTATCAGGCAAATTTTTCTCAATATAAGTGGCCTACCTGCCCCTGTTCACAAGCCCAATCTGGGCTGGATCGCAAAGTTTTTTTTTCCCAACAGGGCTTCACCAGCTCTGCAATTCGGACCGTTTGTATTTCCTGCCCCGGAAGTAATAATGCCCACTGTAGTAGCTCACTTCCCTGTTCCTGTACTTGAAACGCAGGGGGAAGTTGTTATTCATTGCGTGCTGCCGTACATTGAGGTACGGCTGCGCACGCGTATTAGAGCGCCGGAGGAGGGATGTGCTTGCCTTCGTCACTCGCAATCCAAACCCTCCGCTTTAGTCACCGCCCATCAATCACTCCCACTTCTCCCAGCCCACATCCTTCAGCCGGAGGGTTTGGCTTGCGAGTGACGAAGCAAGCTCAAACCCTCCTCCGGTGGCTCAGTACACGTGCGCATCCGTGCGTGAACGCACGGTTGCACGCTTTGAAAGCTATCTGCGCCAGCGTCTGCACAGTGAGAATAAGGATACTGCGCCTGCGTTACCAATGCAATGATGGGTGAACTTCCTGTAGTGTGGTTCGCTGGGTGAACCTGTTAGGCGAGCGTCTATCGGATAACTTGGAAACAAGCAAGAAATGCTGACACAAATGTGGGTTCGCCCACAGAACAACAGTGCCAGTGGACTCCCATTGCTCATGCTTGAGTTTCCTCTGCCCTGTGTCCCTGCCCCCTCATCACCTTGGAGTAGAGCCAGACTGACATAACACCAAGGCCAAAGGAGAAAGCAGGCAGCTGGAGGTGTAGGCTGAATGAATAGTGTGAAGGACAGCAGAACTCTGGTTGGCTGTAACACAACCAATCAGAGGGCTGCTCTCTTTCACACTGTTCATCTAGCCTGCCCATCCAAATCTCTGTTTCCTCTGTGTTCTCAGCCATGGCTCTGTGCATGGTAATGAGTGAGTTGGCACAATGGGCAAGGGAAGGTGAAAACTACCAAGTTCCTTTAGATGTCTTCTTTTCACAACTGTTGCTGTTTACCAAAATCAATTTTATGAAGCCTTGATTCTTCATACCAAGTTTTAAAGAGACTCTGTAACATCAAAAAGATCCCCTGGGGGGTACTCACCTCGGGTGGGGGAAGCCTCGGGATCCTAATGAGGCTTCCCACGCCGTCCTCTGTCCCACGGGGGTCTCGCTGCAGCCCTCCGAACAGCCGGCGACAGACCCGACTGTCAGTTCAATATTTACCTTTGCAGGCTCCAGCGGGGGCGCTGTGGCTGCTTTCGGCTCGGAACTAGACGGAAATACCCGATCTCCGTCGGGTCCGCTCTACTGCGCAGGTCCTGGAGACTTGCGCCTGTGCAGTAGAGCAGACCCGACGACGATCGGGTAGTTCCACCTACTTTGGAGCCGACAGCCACCAGAGTGCCTGCGCAGGAGCCGGGAAGGTAAATATTCACGTCGCCGCTGTACGGAGGGCTGCAGCGAGACCCCCGAGGGACAGAGGACGGCGTGGGAAGCCTCTTCAGGATCCTGAGGCTTCCCCCACCCGAGGTGAGTACCCCCCAGGGGACATTTTGATGTTACAGTTCCTCTTTAAAGAGTAACTGTTAGCCCCCAAAGTGAAATTTAAATCTCTATAGCAATGTTTTATTTAGTATTTAAGTGAGCCAAAAAGCCAATGCAGAACTTAAAAATCAATGTAATTTTTATACTATGTAGCCTTTTGGACAAGCTCCGGACGCAAAGCCGCATATCAGATACTGCTTCAGCATGTAGAGCATGCCTATGTCTCCCCGACCCCCCTCTCCCCCCCAGGACCAGGTGCCGATCTATTCTTACATCAAACAGCTGACCGCTCTGACACGGAGAGAGAGCGGGAGCACTTACAGCGCCGCCACTGCAGAGCAGCCGCCGCTGAGTCACATGTGAGAGATGCACGTGCATCTCTCACATGTGACTCGGCGGCGGCTGCTCTGCAGTGGCGGCGCTGTAAGTGCTCCCGCTCTCTCTCCGTGTCAGAGCGGTCAGCTGTTTGATGGGAGAATAGATCGGCACCTGGTCCTGGGGGGGAGAGGGGGGTCAGGGAGACATAGGCATGCTCTGCATGCTGAAGCAGTATCTGATATGCGGCTTTGCGTCCGGAGCTTGTCCAAAAGGCTACATAGTATAAAAATTACATTGATTTTTAAGTTCTGCATTGGCTTTTTGGCTCACTTAAATACTAAATAAAACATTGCTATAGAGATTTAAATTTCACTTTGGGGGCTAACAGTTACTCTTTAAACAGATCTAAATTACTTCAGCATAACATACTCTGGTGCTATGTATCATTATGGGGGCTGCCTCATCCTAATGTCCTGCCATGCCATGCTGTCACAACCATACTCAGACCCGGCAGAGACAGATAACTTTATTTAAGGGCACAACCAGCAATATTTGAACCAAAGAATCTAGCATCAGAAGTTGGTTGGATTGTGCTGGTGTGAGAATCCGCTCAGCTGCCTGCGCAGGCAGGCAGCCTTTTGACCATTGTTTAGGTTTGCTTGCTGCAGGACTCTGGAAAGGAGACCTTCTGTCAGTTGTGCAGTATGTGTTGCTGAGGGATTTGCATACATTAGTCATGCAAATCCGTTTCCTGCCTTCTTTTGATGACTGGCACTATAAAAGCATTCTGCTCCCAGAATGCTTTGCTGGACATTTCCCTTCCATGGTCTGTTCCTGATGGACACTGCTGGAGTGTCAGCCATTGCTATCTAGTATAGTTAATTCCTGGGGGTTGCTTTAGGCTCCCCTTCTAGTCCAGTCAGGTTGTATTATCTGTTTTGCCTGTTCCGTCTGTCTTGTGTTTGGATCGTACAAGCCCTAGCGTTAGCGGCTGTGGATCCTTCTGATTGAGTCTGGAGTGTAGGTTGAAACAGCGGTTGTTTCTGCCTACCTCATCTGTTCTGTCTGCCGTGTGTTTGGATCGCACTCGCCCTAGCGCTAGTGCTGGGGATCCTTCTGTTCTGTCTCCTGGGATCGCGCTAGCCACTTTTCGCTAGCGCTGGGGATCCTTCTGTTCTGTCTTCTGGGATCGCGCTAGCTACTTTGCGCTAGCGCTGGGGATCCTTCTGTTCTGTCTTCTGGGATCGCGCTAGCCACCTTTCGCTAGCGCTGGGGATCCTTCTGTTCTGCTACTCTGTCTCCTGGGATCGCGCTAGCTACTTTTCGCTAGCGCTGGGGATCCTTCTGTTCTGTCTTCTGGGATCGCGCTAGCCACTTTTCGCTAGCGCTGGGGATCCTTCTGTCGCTTGTCCCTGTTTTCGTGTGTCTGTCTTGTCTGCTGCGCTTGCTGGAGGCTCGGTGAGGTAACCGTTAAGCAAGCGCTCGCGTCCTCAGTTTCATGTTTGTCTGTTAATGGTTAGTTAGGCGTGCTTGTCTCTATTGTGCTTATCACGTGAAGACCGCGCATAACCGCGTGCACTGTTGCGAATGAGTGCGGTGTTCGCGGTTAGCTAGCGTTTGTTATTTTCCGTATTTCCTTATTGTATTATTTGCTGTGCCTTTGCTACTCTCGTGCTCCGCCTTGCTGTACCTTGTGTCACGTCTGGCGATCGCACCTCTCGCGATCGCGTTCCTGCTTCTTATCTGCTGTGGTGTGTGCACAGTCGCGGGTTGGCGACTAATTTTATGCACACACACACAATCTGTCTCTGTGCTCACTCTCAATCGCTTCTCTTGCGATTGCGTTTCTTCCCTTCGTACAATTCCTGTCTGGCGTGTGTGGTAGGGCAGAGGAGCTGTTCCTCTGCACTCCACAGCTCCACCTGCAGACAGGAATTTCCCTCTGCAGGTGCATAGCACCTAGCCTGGGTGTCCTCAATTATACGCTTGTGGAGGAAATCCGCCGCGTCAGCGCACGTCTGGTGCGCTGACCACGGAGACGATTCCGCAATCGTTACAGCTGGTCCAAAGAATGGCCTATATATGACCAGTATTGGGTGCATTCACTTGTCTTGTTGCTCATTATCTGTATTCATGCCATAAATCATAACATGGTTTGTAGGACTTACTTTTCATATCTTAATGTATGCAGAGCTTTGCGTATAATGGACACATACTGTATATGAATAACTGAAACTCATTAGCTGGCTTTGGATAAAGGTCAGACTCTGTTCACTCCTGTGAAATTTGCGCAAGAAATCTCAGCAATGGATTTTCTTAGAATAAATATTTCCTTTATGCATTTTCAAGCACTTTGGAATCCCTCGTTTAATTTCAGCTCAGATACAGTGAAGGTGAAAAAAAAGCTCTACAAAAATTGTCTTATACTGAACCAGTCACACAAACACCAAATAATAGCCAATTTACAATCTGTCATTATAGAACCTACCAAATCCACCTGTCATTACTCCCACCTTCGGATAAAATTAACATTGTTGGGGAGTAAAATAAATGTGTATTTATTAAGTGAGGAACAATCTCCAAATATGCAAATCTACGCTGACCCAAGCAAGAAATAGAAATTTAGATTGCCAAACAGCTCAATCCCTCTCCAATCTGAATCTGAACATAGAGGGATTGAATCCCCAATACACTGCACACAGATTACAAAAAAATCCTATCAAACCAGAGTGTTGCACTGTTTGGTACAATGCAACACCATGGACCACACTCCATTCAATGTTTTTAATTTCTTTTCAATTCAAGAATTACTATCATTATTTTCTGACAATTGATTGTAACATTAGTAAATCTGATCAATGTATCATACATATGTGTTTAATTTTCCCTAATCATTTCCTTATTTTTTCCTTCTACAACACTGTGGAATCACCATGGACCAAGAAGCACCTTGTCAGGATCATGTACAGCAGCAGAATCCTCATAGTGACTGGAGAAGGAGGACACGAGCTCCTGATTGGTAAGAGCTACCACTTGTAGGGGACACATTCAGGGCTCGTTCACACGAGAGGCATTTTTGGCCAAATTTAAGCACGGGCGTTTTTTCTAAAACAACCTGAAAGCGCCAACACCATGCTTCTCCCTGGTGTAGTTCAGCTTTCCGTCCACGTTCCGCTCAGAAAAGCGGTGCATGGGCCATTTTTGAGCCTCAATGGAAAAGTATAGGAAAACCGCAAACGCTCACAAAATCGCTTTGTGCAGCGATTGCGTTCGCTTTTTTTAAGAATAAATACATTGGCCTCAATTCACTAAGATCATGCTGGAGATAATAAGGCAAGAGAAAACTTACCTCCACACAGTGAGAGAGTTATCTTATCTCTTCATTCCTTAAGTTACCTCCTCTGTAGTTAAGCTACCTCCTCTGTAGTTAAGTTACCTCCTCTAGTTATTTTCACATGCAGTTAATTAACAGCCAGTGTTTAACTTTACAATTCTGGAGTTATTTTAAGGATTGAAGAGTTAACTTAAAGACAGAAGAGTTAACTTTAGGTTTGCCTGAGGTTAAATGTTTCCTGAATACTACATGCCTCATCACCATGGTGATAACTATGGAAACATCATTAAAGACAGGAGATAAGCTTAGTGAATTGAGGCCATTGTATTTATTCTTTTCTGGATCAAAGACTTCACTTCCTGACTGACGTCAGGAAGTGAAAAAACGTAATAGCTCGACAAAACCGCTTAGAAAAGCAGTTCACAAAAAAGAAAAAACAGCAAGCAGGTAATCGATGGGAATCGGAAAGAAAAATTGCGTCAAAAATCGGCAAACATGGACGGGCATGCGGACTACAATTAGACACTTATGGGGGAGAAAAAATGCTATATAACTATTAAAAACTGTCAAAAAAATTTGCTTGGGGCTATAAATTAAAAAATTGACAATCTACACCATACAATATTCTTAAAATTTGAGCAGAAAAATTGACCACTCCCAATTTTTTATATTAAAAAAACGGGCAAAAAATGATTTAGATTTCTTAAACAAATTTAAAAAGAAAAGCTTTTAATTTTTCTGTAAAACAGAATTGCTTTAAAATGATTGAATTAATTCTTGAATTGCTTTAAAATTGGACCATTTTATTGTATCATGTTGGCCATTTTAAGAGACACCTTCCAGTCACAAATCACATGATCTCTTAACAAGCCCAGAAAACTGCTGTGCACACAGGGGACACGGGTAACCAAAAAAAAACTGTATTTTGTGGCACAGAGGGTCAGTTTTTTTCTTAACTCTTTATTTATGTTACTCTAATAAAACTTCTGCTGCATCCTTATGAGGATTTTGTAACTTGAGCCATCCTTTACATGGGAAAAATAACCATGTGTATGATAGATTTTTTTAATGTTAAATGGAAACTTAACTGAGAGGGATATGGATGTTTCCTTTTAAACAATACCAGTTGCTTGGCAGTCCTGCTGATCTTATTGACCAAAGTAGTGGCTGAATCACACACCTGAAACAAGCATGCAGCTAATCCAGTCTAACTTCAGTCAGAGCACCTGATCTCCATGCTTGTTGAGGGGCTGTGGCTGAAAGTATTAGAGGCACAGGATCGGCAGGAGAGTCAGGCAACTGGTATTATTTTAACCTCTTGAGGACCATAGGCTTAAACCCCCCTAAAGACCAGGCTATTTTTTACAAAAAGGGCCACTGCAGCTTTAAAGAGACTCTGTAACAAAAATTGCATCCTGTTTTTTATCATCCTACAAGTTCCAAAAGCTATTCTAATGTGTTCTGGCTTACTGCAGCACTTTATACTATCACTGTCTCTGTAATAAATCAATGTATCTTTCTCTTGTCAGACTTGTCAGCCTGTGTCTGGAAGGCTGCCAAGTTCTTCAGTGTTGTGGTTCTGCTATGAACTCCCCCTTCCAGGCCCCTCTATGCACACTGCCTGTGTGTTATTTAGTTTAGAGCAGCTTCTCTCTTCTCTCTTATCTTTTACAAGCTGGATAAATCGTCCTCTGAGCTGGCTGGGCTTTCACATACTGAAGAATTACAGACAAGGGCAAAGCTGTTTGCAGGAAGAAAAGAGCAGCCTGAAACTTCAGTGCATGAGAGATGCAGGGGGAAAGAAACACACAAATGATCTCTTGAGATTGAAAAGGAAGGCTGTATACAGCCTGCTTGTGTATGGATGTATTTTCTATGTGTGGACATACTGTACATCAACCTACTTCCTGTTTTGGTGGCCATTTTGTTTGTTTATAAACAAACTTTTTAAAACAGTTTTTAACCACTTTTAATGCGGCGGGGAGCGGCGAAATTGTGACAGAGGGTAATAGGAGATGTCCCCTAACACACTGGTATGTTTACTTTTGTGCGATTTTAACAATACAGATTCTCTTTAAGGCCAAGCTGCAGGGCCGTACAACACAGCACACAAGTGATTCCACCCCCCCCCCTTTTCTCCCCACTATGTGAAGAGAAAGACTTGGAGGACCTCCCAAACCTCTGCACTGTTTGGAGCACCTCATACGTATGGTAAGGGGGTATTCTAGCCTGTGTTTGTTGCCCTCTGAAGTAATTCACTGCTAGAAACTGCATGGCATTTAACTGTTGCTCATACACAGCTACTGTAGAACCAGGTAGTTAAATCCATCAATAAAAGCTAATTCACATGAAATGCATTTCCACACAGTTTGCAGCACATCCACAATGCAGAAGCAAAGTAAAGTCAATTATTTTTAATGACGCTTATATACATTAATTTGCTGCATTTCAATACATTGAAACGTATCCCAATACATTCCAACAGAACACAATGCAAGATCCTGAACGCGTATCTTTTTGGTGTTAAAACCCACTTTTGGTCAAGAATGAGAGGCTATTGTTTTATACCTAACATGGCCAGATAAGACTAAAATAATTTTCACTATCTTTACCAAATTGCCTTGTGTAAATTGTTGCTGTGCACACGTTTTTGCAACTCAAACTGCAAGAAAATTCAAAGATGACTTTGTGCAGTTATAGCAAGAGTAGTAAGTGGTGAGTAGTAAGGTTGCCCAGAAATTCCCTTCTTTCTACATGCATAATTATGGTAACTGCATGGAGAAGGAGTCCGTGATCGTCAGTTTCACACCTATATTATTTGCATCAGCAGGCTATGACAAAGCCCAAGTAACGGGTGTGTTTAGGAATTATTTTGAATAACTCGATTGCACATTAAAGGTGGCCATACACTGGTCGATTTGCCATCAGATTCGACCAAAAGATAGATCCCTCTCTGATCGAATCTGATCAGAGAGGGATCGTATGGCCACCTTACTGCAAACAGATTGTGAATCGATTTCAGCCTGAAACCGATCACAATCTGTTGAGCTTCCGCTGCTGCCGCCCCCCCCCCCCCATCCCCCCCCCCCCCTGCATACATTGCCTGTTCCGGCCGGCGAGAGTCCCCAGGTCCTTCGCTGTCTTCTTCTCCGCCTGGTCCCGGCATCTTCTTCGCATCGGCTCCTGGCTGGCATCTTCTCCCATCGGCAACCGCGTATAACTTTCTGTCACTCCAGTGACAGCGGAAGTTCAAATAGAGCGCCCTCTATTTGTACTTCCGCTGTCACTGCAGTGACACAGGAAGCTATACACTGATGCCGTGATGCGGAAGGTGATGGGAGAAGATGGCAGCCGGGAGCCGGGAGGTGACAGCGATGACAGCAGGTACTCGCGCCGGCGGAGCAGGTAATGTATCTCCGCTGTATTGCGTTGGTTGTCGGGCATTCGAACACCGCTATCGACGCACTCCTGACCCGCTCCCGGCCCGAGAAAAATCTTTTGCACGGATGGATCGACAGGAGTAGACGGGAAGGATGGATTTTGGACGGAAATCCATCGTTCTGTCAGCGGTGTGCGCGGCGATTTCACGGCCGTTTCGATCACTGTATTTCGGCGGGAAAATCGTTAGGTGTATGGGCCCCTTAAGGAAGAGTAAACCTGCGGAGTGTAAACAAAGAATGATGT
This sequence comes from Hyperolius riggenbachi, assembly GCF_040937935.1. Lineage (NCBI taxonomy): Eukaryota > Metazoa > Chordata > Amphibia > Anura > Hyperoliidae > Hyperolius > Hyperolius riggenbachi. Next base: position 143,183,463 of record NC_090652.1, on the reverse strand, counting down.
TGGGTTGCACCATTGTGGTAAAAAGACACCAATCCTCTTCGCTTGGCTGATGGTCCACAGAAGGCACAATGATCAATATATGAAGACAGAGGAAAAAGGAGAAGCACATCTGATTGTGAGAGTACAGAAGATGGGTCACACTAATGCAGTATCATACCCCCCTCCATATACTGTACATACCATGAACTCTGTAATCAATGATAAAACACAGTAGTGACCAATGGCATAGCAATAGGGGATGTACAGATAGCAACCACACCGTGGCTCCTTCATCCATCTTATTAGCTTTGCATTGGTGCTATGATGGTAATGAAAACCTGTATATGTGCATTGCATAGTGGTAATTCTTAGCAAACTGTTTACTTACTCTGATTACACCTCTCGGACACTGCAGATTTCCTCGGTAGGTTTTGGGGTTTCATATCAATAAAGTGGTTGGGGCCCCTTGTAAAGCTCCTTGGTTATGCCACTGGCTATGCCTGAGGAGACATATTTTGCTCCAGTTAGTGTGAGCTGGTACTAATGAATTGCAGAATGTCCATATACAGTATCTGTTTTTTCACAAATAAAGATTGGATGTATTATGATACCGGTGAGCTGATCCTTTCATGTATGGTGGAGACCTATAAAAGCTGCCATATGTATTTCCTTTTAAACAATACCAGTTGCGGATCTTGCTGTTTGGTAGGGTCTAAATCAGGCATGGGCAAACTTGGCCCTCCAGCTGTTGAGGAACTACAAGTCCCACAATGCATTGCAGGAGTCTGACAGCCACAGTCATGACTCATAAAGGCAAATGCATTGTGGGATTTGTAGTTCCTTAACAGCTGGAGGGCCAAGTTTGCCCATGCCTGATTTAGACCCTACCAAACAGCAAGATCCGCAACTGGTATTGTTTAAAAGGAAATACATATGGCAGCTTTTATAGGTCTCCACCATACATGAAAGGATCAGCTCACCGGTATCATAATACATCCAATCTTTATTTGTGAAAAAACAGATACTGTATATGGACATTCTGCAATTCATTAGTACCAGCTCACACTAACCGGAGCAAAATATGTCTCCTCAGGCATAGCCAGTGGCATAACCAAGGAGCTTTACAAGGGGCCCCAACCACTTTATTGATATGAAACCCCAAAACCTACCGAGGAAATCTGCATGCCTGGTCTAAATCACACACCTAAAAAAAACATGCAGCTAATCTTGTCATATTTGTTATCTGCATGCTTGTTCAGGGTCTATGCCTTAAAGTATTAGAGGCAGAGGATCACCAAGACAGCCAGGCAATGTGCATTATTTAAAAGGAAACAGACATGTCAGCCTCCATATCCCTCTCACTGTGTGTTCCCTTTAAAAGGAACATATGAAGTAAAAGCAAGCTGATTAGAAAGATAATTCTATCAATAGAATGATTCCCAATTAGAAACTTCACACAGTCTCATAGCCTTATTGTAGTTTTAATGCCTGGTACACATGATGAGATTTTTTGGCAGATTTGCTATCAGATCGACTATTTCCAACATGTCCTATCTGATTTCCAATCGATTTTCAATTCACTTCTATGGAAAATCAATTGGAAATCAGAACGGACATGTTGGAAATAATCGATCTGACAGTAAATCTGCCAGAAAATTTAATTATGTATACCAGGCATAAGCGTTCAAAATCTAGGTTAGAACTGCCTCACGGTTTTCTGCTGTTGCTCTGTTTATTCAGTACCCATACAGTGTAATAATGACCTATTAGAATTTCTATCATTTGCCTCTGGTCAGGAATACTTTCACAGCCACACAAAGGTGTTATGACCTCTAATTAGTTATAATAAAAAAATGACACTGCATTCTGACCTCAAAGAGTCTGTATTTATAGCACTGTATTATTAGACCGCACAGTAAGAAAAAAAAAGTATAAAGAAATAAGGAACACAGCATAGGTTTGAATTAGAACTGATATTATATATATTCTCATTGTGCTATATGTCGCTTCAGGTATACTTTAACTGAAGTGATTGCTTTTTAGTTCCCAACAAAAGTGGGATTTTTCTTTAATTAAAGGGAAAATACAAGCTTAAACTGTACATATCACGCGCTGATGTCTCCTCATCCGCCACTGAAGTGGAAGTAGCCCACAAGTGCTCTATGGTAAACACAGTCCTCATTAAATTGTATTTACTGTGCCTGGAAGAAATGTTTTCTGGTTCTTAGATTTTTATTTATTTATTTTTACATATGTGAATCGTATTTCTAGCAAGAAGGATATTAAGAGAAAAATAGCTCTTCCACCTCATTACCCTCTTTCTTTCTCTCCAGCCAGATATGGCATGCATGGCAAATACAGCTTCAAAACAAATTATATATACAGAGAACCTGGAAGTCTGGAGCCGTGCCAGTGTGTCAGTATAAACAATGAGTCACTGTAAACTACATATGAAACATACAATTTTACAATGATCTGTTTATAGGCTTTCCTCAGAATTTTAAGAAACAATTTCTCGCCGAGGTCTGCCGCTGATTACCACCAGCTGAGCTTGTAATACGGATAACAACAAGACAAGAACACATCATTCTGTTGCCGAGCTTAGTTTACTTGTACCTGAAGGCAGTCGCTAGCTAGAAACAGTCATAAAATATAAACTCTGGTCTCGGCTGGATAACAGACTGCTTGGTTTTTATCTCTAAAGGGATATACAGCACTTTTGCAGCAAACCTGGACCAAATGCTGGGCTAATTAATGTGCAATCACACTGGTTTTGTGGTTTTGGCCACTCTCACATGCCTGCAGCAGGCCCACTATTCTGAAAATCAGTTGTCAAACTCTGTCCTTGTCTACAAAATCTACTACAGAGAAAGATCCCCAACTATCCCCTATCCAACTATTCCCTATCCAACTATCCCCTATCCCCCAACTATCCCCAACTAATCCCTAGGTTGGGTGTTCCCCAACCCTGTCCTCAAGGCCCACCAACAGTGCATATTTTGAGGAAATCCACAAAGGTAGTTAACCAGCTTTGCTGAGACACTAATGACCTCACCTGTGAATGTTTGTGGCTTTCTGTACTGTTGGTGGGCCTTGAGGACAGGTTTGGGGAACTCTGCCCTATGGTTTTCAGAAATTGGCCTGCAATAGAAGAAGATTTATACAATACGTAGATGCTGTTCAAGCGATGCTGAAAAGTCTCCTTTTTAAACACTGAGTCCGAAGTAGCGGCATAACTACAATTCGAACCCCCAGCCTGCAAAACTTTGATGCCCCCCCCCCCCAAATGATCACACCCCTTTCCTTGGCTCCCCTTGGTTCCCTTCTTGGTTCTTCAAGGGTCATAAAACAAGCCTGGTCATCATGATCTACACACCCATAACAAATGTAGCAACAAAAACACCTGTTCTGGAGTATAGTCCCCTAGAGGAAGAGAAGATTAGTAGTTGGGACCCCAAATCAGCTCTGGGCCCCATGCGGTCAGGGGCTGGTCCGCTCCAGTTACTCCCCTGGTCTGAAGCCTTCATGGCAAACAACAGTGCTCTTCTATTTCATACGCAGTGGCAGCATACATTTAACGGGAACATGAAGTGATATATAACAATTTACACTTCCAGTCCTACATTGTACTCGCTTATGTACCTTCCTGCCAGTGTTCTATTTCAATTTCTAATTTGATCGACGTGTAATCTGACCAGAAGTTTTATCGTATGTACATATCCAAACTGCTCCCAATTGACAAAGGGATCAATTTTCTGATGATCACTTCACAAAATCAGTCTTTCAATTTATCAGAAACAGATTGAACATGTTGTAAATAATCATCCAATTCCCGTCAATCGGAAAGGAAATTGAATGGTCTGTACCTAGCATAAGAGTTAAAGAGTGCAGATCTCTAAATCTGAACATCATAACGCTCTCTTATAAGTAATTTCAGGTCATTTAAAGTGTACCTGTATAGAAAAAAAAGTGCCCCTATGGGGTACTCACCTTGACAGGGGAAGCCTCTGGATCCAAAAGAGACTTCCCCTGTCCTCCTCCGTCCCACCATTCCAACGCTGCCCCCCCCCAAAAAAAAGTATAGCCCTAAAGGGACTTAGCTAGCATGCATGCGTGACAAGGGCACTTTCGGGGGTCCCAGCGCAGGACCAAGAGGATGGAGGAGGACGGGGGAAGCCTTTTTAGGATACAGAGGCTTCGCTCTCCTTAGTGGAGTACCCCATAGGGGAGCCTTTTGTTATTACAGGTTAGCTTTAACTCTTGTGTGGCTGAGGGAAAAAAATTGAGAGCAGGGAACAGATAAAAGTAAAATAGTTCAAGATTGGTCTGCATAGGAGCAGAACCAACATTATTATTTTTTACCTGAGGCAGTAAAAATGGTAAGTTAAATTTGTATCCTTTTAAACCAAAATATGCCTGAAAGATTCCATGAAGTCTCTTTTAGGATTAGAACTATAGATACAACTGTTTCATCAATAGTTCATCAGTTTTAAATGTCCAATTTTAACTTCCAGTTTGCATTAGCACATAGTTATAGGGATAAATGTAGGATTACTGTGGTGCGTACTGTGCATATTCCAATGCAGTATATGCGCAGTAAGATCATAGTGTCAGAGATAGTGAAAAAACAGTGAGGGCAAGTGACTAAATAGAAGAGCTTACTGTTTTACAATCATATTGCACATGAGTGGCATTGTAATATGCAAAGTACGCACCACCGGGTTCAAGGATAAGAAGTCTGTCCGCGGATGAGCCTGTATGTCCTTCCTGGTGTGGTCCTCTTGTTGCTACGCTGTCATTAGACAAGACAAATAACATTTATATTGCGCTTTACTCCTGGCGGACTCAAAGTGCCAGAGCTGCAGCCACTAGGACGCGCTTTATAGGCAGTAGCAGTGTTAGGGAGACTTGCCTAAGGTCTCCTACTGAATAGGTGCTGGCTTACTGAACAGGCAGAGCCGAGATTCAAACCCTGGTCTACTGCATCAGAGGCAGAGCCCTTAACTATTACACCATCCAGCCACATTAGGACAGCATAGCTAGGTAGGAGCAATGGGTTTACAACTGTTGTTCCCTTGGAAGCTGTAGAGGACGTTAGAACAATCCATCTTCACTTCTACATCCCCACAGGTGGAGTACTCTTATTTTTTTCTAAGTTCTTCAGATTTCCTCCCGTGGCCTAATGAGTTCTGCCAATGTCCACTGGTAAGTGAATTTTCCAATGGATTGTATTACCAAAGACATTTCTGACATTTTTATTTTTCTTATGGTTGTATCACCTGCTTTAACCTATATTTATTTGCTATGTAAATATTTTTTTTTTTATTTGATCGCAATAGTGTAACCTTAACTAAAAAAAATGATGAGTTAAACAATGGTATCTATCCTCCTAATCCTAAAAAATGACTTGTGTTTAAAAACAAAAAAAAGTAGATTTATTGTTTTGTCTCTGCTCAATAACACACTGTTTCTGTGTCTCAGAGAGCTAAAATATATGAACTATTGACCTTTTTTATCTATCCTCTACTATCAAAAACTATACTCTGCCAGGAAAAAGCTTTATGGCTGCAATTCCTTCTCAGTGAGGATTATGCTAGAGTCCAAGTGGGTCCCGACTACAGAGAGACTGTCAGTTTCATAGCTGAATGTTAAATCTTTCTGGCAGAAAAAAAAGAAAAGGAACACAGCACAGTTATCTGAATGCTTGGTGCTGTATATACAAATGTCTAACCTCATCATGTCACAAGTCACTTACAGTTCCCTTTAAATATAACAGCAAATTGTGTGAGTAGCGCTATAGTCCTCCTCCAGTCACCTTTAGTAGCAATGAAAATGTTTCTGTGAAGGGTATTATAGGACTTTAAGAAAGATGGGGAGAATAACATCCCTTAATAATTTACTTGTTGTCTTTCCTTGACATTCCATGTCACAGTGTATTTGTGTTTAGTCTTTGTCCTGTTTTAGCAGATCTAGGAGATGATGATCGGTGTACGTTTAAAGCGTAAAACCTAAATAAATGCATCAATGCTCGCAATTCCTTTGTGAAAGGGAATGTGCCTGATTCATAGCCTCTGTCATCAGGTTATAAAGCATTGCTGTCGCCGCACCAAGCAGATTGTCACGTTCAGCGATGAGGAGCCAGACACAAATTGTTCACCAGACAACAGCGTCACAAATCATAGGGAGTCTGAGCAAAAATAATAACAAATACCGGTACATAAAGAAAAAATCAAACTTTCAGAAAACTGACAATTTCAGCACAAACATGGGCATCTAAACACTTAACAAGCAGAAACAGAGATGATGTATATCTGTAAGGTACACTTATCCATTTCTTTTTTGGTTTATTGTATAATGTACAGGAAGGTTAGCTAACATATATATTTTTCGGCACCATTTCTGAACAGTCTGTGTATCTTACGTAAGCCCTTGGATCTCTAAGAACAAAGCCTGTAGCATGCACTGAATGATGGAGAAGAGCATGGCCTTCCTATGCTAGATCAAAGCTGCATACACAATTTAACATTTCAATGGCTATACTGTGTGTATTGCCTGGATTCTGCAATTTGACAGGTTTGGAAAATAATTTGTCAGCTATTTATGGTTGTAACCAGCGCTGTAACTAACAGTGAGGAAGAGCAGTATTTAAAAGCAACCTGTCATTATTCTAAGCAGCACCTGTCTGGTGGAGACTGTTGTTGTTAGACTAACAAGCTGTGTGCTAGATGCAGGGGAACGTAGCACCTATTCTGCATCTCAGTAAGTAAGGACACCGCCTTAGAGCTAATATGTGGCTTATGAGCCATATAATATAGAAGCTCTTATTAGGCTTATACTATGAAAGCAGGGCTGCCTTTTCTGTGCTCAGTCCACAGGCATGCATCCCTTCCCTCTACCCTCACCTCTACAGGACGCTGCATCCTGCTTTGTCAATAACAATGCAGATGTCGATTTGTTAAGTTAAGCATAAAATAAGTTCCTAAAGAAAACTGTAAACATTGATAATTCCTATTTATTGATATTACCGCTACTGATCATCTCACATACAAGTGTCTTTTTGTAAATATAGAATTATTTTATCATATGGTTATGGATAGTATGATTTTTTTCAACACAAAATCCCAGCAAATCAGTACATTTTCCCACCACAAGATGGCAAGCTCCAATTGGAGACATTGTTGAAACTCTACAGCTCAGCAAATTTCAATACTTCTGAGAGTTAAGAGGAACTGTAACCAAGGATTTAACTTAATCCCAATCAGCAACTGATACCCCTTTCCCATGAGAAATGTTTACCTTTTCTTGAATAGATCTTTGGGGGCGGAGGCACGGGGATGGCTGATATTGTGTTGAAACCCCTCCCACAGTCTGATGTCAGGACCTAGGTCCTGACAGTTTCCTGCCTGTGAGCCTCGTTGCATTGTGGGAAATAGCAGCTGTATTCAACTGCAAGCCACCAGTATCTCCCTCTGTACATGTGTATATCTATGAAGAAAAACACCTTTTAGCTTATTGCATTGTTAGGGGGTGTGGTTATAGAAAATGGCAGTTGGTGCTGTCTGTTTATTTTTAATAAAAAACATATATCCAGGCACATCACATCTAGTTAGGACATTAAATAAGTTAAGGAAAGGGAGGAGCTGAAGGGGGTGTGGCTAGAAAACAGCAAAAATCTATTAACCCTTCGCACTCTTGCATGCAAATGTTCAAACAAATGCATTCACAGATTCACTCATCCAGGCACAACTGTTATCCCTACAGCTAAGTTAAAAGCCGGGGTTTTAGTTCACAGAAGAATGCATTCTTATGCTTAGTCACCTATACTGCGCAGAAGTACCCAGGTAAACATAGGTGTCCTAACTCTGGCCCTGTAACATGCATAGTGCAGACATGTGTGATGATCCGCTCAGCTGGCTGCACAGGCAGACAGCTGTTTGTCCATTCCTCTAGTCTGTGGGCTGCAGGTCTCTGAAACAGAGACCTGTCTTTCCATTGCAAGTTTCTGGTCCGTTCTCTTGCTGGGGAATTTGCATGCATTCGTTATGCAAATCCCCTACCTGCCTTCTTTGATGACTGGCACTATAAGAGCTTTATGTTTACCAGAAGGCTTTGCTGGTCATTTCCTTTCCATGGTCTGTTCCTGATGGACACTGCTGGAGTGTCAGCCATTGCTATCTAGTATAGTTAATTCCTGGGGGTTGCTTTAGGCTCCCCTTCTAGCCCAGTCAGGTTGTATTATCTGTATTGCCTGTTCTGTCTTGTCTTGCCTGTTGCCATTGTCCAGTCCCAAAGGTGGTCGACAGGAAATGGTTCTGATCTCTGTTCTTGGAGTATAGCTGGTGCAGCGGTTGCTACCAGCTATCTCTTTTGTTCTGTCTCCTGGGATCGCGCTAGCTACTTTTCGCTAGCGCTGGGGATCCTTCTGTTCTGTCTTCTGGGATCGCGCTAGCTACTTTTCGCTAGCGCTGGGATTCCTTCTGTTCTGCTACTCTGTACCTGGATCGCGCTAGCCACTTTTCGCTAGTGCTGTGGATCCTATCTCTCGCTTGTCCCTGTTTTCGTGTGTCTGTCTTGTCTGCTACGCTTGCTGGAGGCTTGGTGAGGTAACCGTTAAGCAAGCGCTCGCGTCCTCTGTTTCATGTTTGTCTGTCGATGGTTAGTTAGGCGTGCTTGTCTCTATTGTGCTTATCACGTGGAGACCGCGCATAACCGCGTGCACTGTTGCGAATGAGTGCGGTGTTCGCGGTTAGCTAGCGTTTGTTATTTTCCGTATCTCCTTATTGTATTATTTGCTGTGCCTTTGCTACCCTCGTATTCTATTCTGATCTGCCTTGTGTCACGTCTGGCGATCGCACCTCTTGCGATCGCGTTCCTATTTCATATCTGCTGTTGTGTGTGCGCGGTCGCGGGGTGGCGACTGGATTGGCGCACACACATACAACCTGTCCCTTTGCTCAATCTCATTCGCAATCGCCTCTCTTGCGATTGCGTTCTGCGCTTCGTACAATTCCTGTCTGGCACTTGTGGAGGTACAGAGGATTGGTTCCTCTGCACTCCCCAGCGCCATCTGCCGACAGGAATTTCCCTCTACAGGTGCGTAGCACCTTTTGCTGGGTGCCTGCAAATGTACGCTTGTGGAGGATTTCCGCCGTGTCAGCGCACGCGTTGTGCGCTGATCACGGAGAAAGTTCCACAATCGTTACAACATGCAACCACATTCATTGCATCAAACCTCTCAATGCATTAGGAGCACACATCCTGACGTCCTCTCGTGGGACAGATAGTGCATCTTACCAATCGCACAAGGGAGCTAACTTAATGTATCCATGTGCACCATGCATGTTTATTTTTATTGTCTGCCAGTAGTATAAACAATACCAATTGCCTGGCTCTCCTGCTGATGATTTTGGTATCAATGTCTGAAGCACAAACCTGAAACAAGCATATAGGTAATCTTGTCAGATTTTGGTCAGATTCATCTGATCTGCTGCATGTTTGTTCAAGGTCTAAAGTATAAGAGGCAAAGGATAAGCCGGACAGCCAAGTAATGTGCATTGTTTTAAAGAAAATTAATATGGCAGCCTCCATAACCCTCTCAGTTCATTTTCCCTTTAAGGGGAGTGAACAGGGTGGGTAAGAGTACTCACCAGGAGGGTGATAGAAGGAAGCATTACCACAATCCTGCCTCTTCCTGTTGGAAAATTTGAAGGGAAATGGGTAACAAAGAGAGGAACAGACAATGCACAGATGTATGTGGATCCAGCATGAACATACCTCTGATCATACCTTAGGTAGCTTTGCCTCTGGTCAAGGGTCCTTTAAAGTGAACCTGAACTCTTGCACAGGACAAAAGGAAAACCTAGAGCAATGCACCCTGTGTGTATTTAGAGAGTTTAGCCTGTCTAACTCCCCCTCATCTGTGTCTAATCACAAGTTGTAACTTGATCTCTCCACGTGTCACCTAACTGCCATGGCAGATAAGCTCATTTGAAAGCACAGGATGTTAACAATATAGACACACTGCGGATTTATTGCAGGATTTGTATCAGCTGTAACAAAGAAATGTTTTTCTTTAAAGGTTATTATGCTGTTGCGTATCTTTTAGAGAGGAGAGGAAGTTTTGAGTTCAGGTCCCCTGTAACCTCCCTGGCGGGCGGTACGCAGTTTCGGTGGCTGCGTCCGCAGGAGTAATTTTTTTAATAAAACTTGTTGTAAACCTTGTAGCTAGCACTAGGCTAGCTACCTGTGTCCCCCAAGTCCCCCCCCCCCCCCGCACCTCTCTGATCCCCCCGATCTCCAGCACTTATATTTACCCAGCCGCGATCCCGCGAGAGCCGCAGCCTCCCCAATCAGCTTCAGTTGTTGCTATGGCAACGTTCGGACATGACGTCTGACGTCATCAATGTCATGATGTCATGTGCATTCCCGATCCTCCCCATAGTGAAGTGTGGAGGTGATTGGAGAGGCTGCGCTATCGCAGGATCTGGCGGGTGGTACGTATAACGGCGGCGATCGGGGGGATCGGAGCAGATCGGAGGGACTTGGGGGACAGCTTAGCTACAAGGTTTACAACAAGTTTTATTCAAAAAATTCTTCCCGGGGCCGTGCAATCCTCTGCGGCGGCTACCCCGAGTGTAGGTCGGGGTTACCGCCAGGGAGGTTAAGAGCAAATCAGGAGCAGAAGCAGGTGTTAGGGTGTGAAGTAGTTTTTTTATAACCCTCAGCATCCTGCATCAGAATATAATCATCCACTCACTAGGATTGGGACTCTGAATATTTATATATTCTACTTCTTGGCTTTACAAGTTATGTGGCCAATAACACCATTCCTTATTACATGGATCTGAAGGTTTCCATGCATGGACTCTGTGCTTTTTTATGCTTTCAATGACAACCACCACAAACACTATATCAACTTACCACGGAACATCTGGCATAACATCACTATCAAACTTTGTCCTGAGTGCAGGGGTGTAACTAGAAATTACTTGGCCCCACTGAGAAACTTTGGATGCCGCCCCCCACCCCCCCAGGTAAACTGAGAGCCAATGTTATTCAATTGGCTAGCGCACACTTGAGTTTGGGGTTTTCCATGCAGATAAACACAGACAGCAGGCAGTGAAGCACTGCACACATTTTCTCTTTCAATTACATTAGCTTCTGTGATAAAACGTGCATGTTCTCACACATACAGACACACACAGCGCGCAGAAAACCCATACAGAAAACCGACAGACGAGTGTGCTCCCAGCCTCATCTTATTACACTCACTCTGTCCTCCTCTGATGAAGCAGAACTGGCTCTGCAGACTCTTCCAGCATCACTACAGTACACAGCACTTGGGGAGGGGTAGAGAGGTTGGGGGCTGGGTACTGTACACAAAAGATAGAGACAAATCTTTGTCTACAAAACTGTGTATGATTCATTATCAGTGGCTGAGCAGATGCAGTCATTAGAACAATTGTGCAGAGAGCAGAAAGATTTGTGTGTGTGTGTGTGTATGTATGTGTGTGTGGTAATGATGCTGGTTACTAAGCAGACCGTAGTGTTAAATTGATTAATACGTTTTAACAAAATTATTTGTGCCTTGTGTTGTACCTAGTTTTAATTTTTTCTGAACCTTTGTAACAACACAATTAACATTGGTCTGTCACATTAGCAAGCTTGCCAAAAGCTGATTACTTACACTGTTGTAATCATTAGAAAACTCTATAACTATTTCTCAAACTTCTAACAATATTACTTTAATGGACACTACTTTTTTGCCTGGTTCCTTCATTGCTCAGCTTGACGGTCCCGACTACTTCTTTGATTGACAACTGCATATTAAAGGACAATGTTGTATAAGTTGAACTGATATACGGTACTTTATTTCTGATTTAAAAAAAAAAAATGACCATCAGCTGCAAAAGGAGCCAAAGTCTAAAGTCCCTAATATGTATACATTCAATAAGGCTAATGTGAAAGATATTAAAGTGAACCTGGGGTGAAAATAAACAGATTGTATTTATTCTCCTAAAAATGATTTTTTTAGATATCCCATGGTTTAATTTTATATTTAAAAATTTACAAGGTATATTGAATGTTTTGTTGTCTCTGCTCATTGGCAGCCTATTAAGTATCCCTAAATGAAAATACATGATCAATTGAACTTTTTCTATCTCCCCCTGCTCTCAGAAGTTGTATTCTGCCAGGAAAACTTTTATGGCTTTAATTTGCTTATCATTGATGTTTACGATATTCTCGACAAGGTACTACCGACCAGAGAGAATTTTTAACTTCTATGCCTAAAAACGAGCTCTTTCAGGCAGCAAAATAAAACTAGTAAAACAGCCTGGTTATTGATATGTTTTGTACTGTACATACACATATTTATCTCATCATGTCACTTCGCCTCGGGTACACTTTAAGAATCACAACAAAAGTTAGATGGCGCTGCCTGAATAAAGCTAAAAAGATCCTGATACTGCCCACCTGCTGCTTCCCAGATGAGGTGGGTATCCCCCTCCTCCCACCTTAAAAAACACTACTTTCAAATCCTAATTATGGGTGCGCAGGTGCTGAATAATATGGATGGAGAATTAATCGATAATAAATGGATCAATATTTTATTATAAAAGTCAAAATTACATGCATAATGCACATGCATTACCCTCAATCACACTGTATCCACACATGCATGGGAGTCATATGGTGTCCATTAAAAAATGTGTAAATTACATATATACTTAGAGACTCCGCAGGGTTTTTCTTTAAAAATACTAAAAGACTGAAAGAGTATCTCTAATCAATCCCACAGTTCCGTGGCTGTTATCAGCTTTCCCTGTATATGTTTATGTCCCAAACAAATTGTTGTCCACAAATATGCACTATATATACTGTTTGGTGGGTTTTGAAAAAAAAGGTTGATGTCACCTGACACTGTGGTATTCCTGATGCTTAGTTCGTTTTGAACTCCCGACCTGGGTAGCAGCGAGCTACGCTTTGATCTCCGTGGCTCCACGTAGGTACTGGACGGTGTCACCGGCCGAGTTCTCCTATAGTCTCGCGGGAACTCGCCGGACTCTCCAGTCATACAACTCAGAGCGCTCCTGCGCGGTGACGTCACGTCTTTTCCCAGTGGTATGGAGCTGCGTATTGGTCCGCTCTATTTTGTGTTAAGCTCCGGGTTTTCACCTTGCTGTTTTGCGTTCCACGGCGCTTCCTGGATTGGATGCGTTCCACAGCGCTTCCTGGATTGCAAGAGTTGAAATAAACAGCAGATTTTTTAGCATCAACTTCAGATGTCAGTCAAACCTCCTAGTGCTCGGTACTTCAGCAGTCAATGGAGCGCCCCTACAGACTGACTTTGATTGACATGTTTCGACAATAACTATTGTCTTCCTCAGAATCAGTACCTCCTGTTCACTAGTGGCTTCCATCTTTATAAATCCTATAGGATCCTCCTCTTCCTCCTTTCTTTGTGCCGCCCCCTTTTCCCCTTTGTTCCTCTCCAAATAAAGTTATTCAATTACTCGAGTTAACATCTAGTGCAAAAAACCATTAGCTATATATATGCATATGGAACTTGCCTCAATATGCATGTATGTGATATTGCATACACGACCCGAAAGTCCATACATGGATACTTAGACTATACAGTGGGTAAGGAAAAAATAAAAAATAAAAATAAATAAATATAGATCAAAAAATGAGAATAGAGAAAAAATGAAAATAAATATAAATATAAAATTAAAATAATAATAATAAAAAACCAAAGGACACCAATGCTCCTCAGGATCACCATAATGACTCCCCTTACATACTATTACATAACTTACTCTATCATATACAGTCCTCATAAAAAGCCAAAGATTTCCATTTCCTCATTCAATCCCTTAGGAGCAAACTAGATAATTTGACCCCAGATGTAGAATGGAGTGTTCATGACGGTTCCTATGAGACCATAGATGCGACCGGTGTGGATGCAGCATCGCTTTCAGAACAAGAGGAAAGCGATGTAGATTGGAACGAGATAGCGAATACAGTGGGGGAAACACCTATTTCAGGGGCCCACTGGGGGGAGACCGTAGAAGATACCCCACAATATGGGACTGAGCAAAATAGATTTGTAGAATTAAGTACCATCATAGAAAATACGTTGGAAGAAGAATGGGAATCTCCCTCAATAAAGAATAATAATAAGAAAAAGGTTAACAACAGAAATAAAGATAAAAATAATCAAAAGAAAAACAAAACTAAAGAACGAATTAAACATAAAAAGAAACAAATGGAAGATACAAGTAAAGGGAAATATGAACAAAATAGTAACCCCCCTATGGAGGTTTATCCCAACATACCTGTACATAACAGATACTCCCCACTTGCCCTCAGAGAAGATAGATCTGGAGGGGTGGGTGGGGGGACGGTTTTCAGGAGATTTCCGCCCCACACTAGATCTAGAGGAAGAAGTCTTCAGGGTGAGTATGGTTCGGGGACCCAGGAAGTCAGACAGCAGAGACCCAATAGTAGATCAGAACCTGATACAGGGGGACCCCCACAGCACACTAGATCAAGAAACAACCCAAAGAGTCAATATCACCTCAGGACAGGGGCATGGAGAGATCCAGGTGAAAGCCAACATAGACCCCTCCGGAATACCTATAAAGAAAGAAGCCCAAATACGATAAAAAAAATATTTTTTAGCCAAAGGAACAGACTACCATCTCCCAAAAAACGGGGCAGGAAGAGGGGGTGTAGAGGAGGGAGGAGGTCCAAGACCAAAATACAGGTAGACATTACTGTTAAAACAGATCAAGAAAGGGGGATATTTAACCTCAGCACAGTGGAATTAAAAGAACCAGAAAAAGATGTACTAGAAAAAGGATTGAAATTTGCACCTACAGCAAAATTAAATAAATTTGAAACCTACATAGACATCAAAAGATATACCAGGAAATTGTGTCTAAAAGAATACTTCCAAAAAAAACCAATAGTACCAAAAGATAAGACCAGCTTCTTCCAACACACAACTCTAAAAAATCCCTCTCGTTTTCACCCCATAAATGAAATGAGTAAGGAAATGTTACTCTTTGAGAGAAATATTGAAAAGGGTCTAAGGAGAATAAAACCCCATCCCTCATTTTTGAGTAATCTAACTAAAAAAGAGAACCAGGCACTTAAAGACCTGCAGAATAACAAACAGGTGACAATAAGACCTGCCGACAAGGGGGGTGGAATTGTGATACAGGACACTAATGATTATAAACGAGAGGCATACAGGTTACTGAATGACACGACAACATATAGACGCCTTAAGAGTGATCCGAGTGGGATATTTGGCAAAGAAATGGAGACTTTTTTGAAAAGGGGTAAAGAGGAAGGTGTATTAAACATGAAGGAATTTGAGTTTGTTAATGTTGCATATCCAAGAACAGCATTGTTCTATCATATGCCAAAAATCCACAAATCTTTAGTGGATCCTCCAGGTAGGCCAATCGTATCGGGTATTGGATCATTGACCTCCAATCTATCAAAATATGTAGACACCTTTCTTCAAAAATATGTCAAAGGTACCCCAGCCTACCTGGAGGACTCCAGGCATGTTCTCAATCTTCTGAACGAGTTAAGGTGGGAGGAGAGTTGGATATTGGGTACTTTAGATGTTACAGCATTGTATACCGTGATTCAACACGATCACGGAGTACAGGCAGTGGAGTATTATCTTGCTCGGGATTCGGATTTAGAGATGGAACAGAAACAATTTATTGTGGATGCTATAAAATTCATACTCGGTCATAATTTTTTTGAATATGAGGGGGAGTGGTTCCTCCAGACGAGTGGGACGGCGATGGGGACCAGGTTCGCTCCGGGATATGCCAATTTGTTTATGGCGTATTGGGAGGCGGGCAATGTTTTCTGCCCGGATGGTCCCGGGGAGAGCCTGGTCCTATGGAAAAGGTTTATAGATGACGTCCTATTCGTCTGGAGGGGCACGGAGAGTTCCCTAAGAGACTTTCTGAGCAGCATTAATGACAACGATAGGAATATCCATTTCACAGCAACCACCAGTCGAGAAACCGTTAACTTTTTGGACCTGAAGATTTATGTAGAGGATGCATTTTTAAAAACCAGTACCTATAAAAAGCCCACTGATGTGAATGGCTATATCCTCGCGACAAGCTGCCACCTCCCTGTATGGCTCAATAATGTCCCAAAAGGACAATTTATCAGGTTAAAAAGAAATTGTACGGATGATAAACAGTACAGAAAGGAGAGAGACATATTGGGTGAACAATTCCAACAAAAAGGGTACGATGAAAAAATAATCGAGCAGGCGAAACAAGCCGTAGAACAACTAAATCGTAAAGATCTCCTTGTTAAAAGATGTAGAGATACAACTAAGGATCATAGTTCAAAGATTAATCTTAAATACTCTGCACAGAGCCATGCAGTCAAAAAATTGATCGCGAAACACTGGCATATATTAAGAGAAGATAGGTCTTTGAATGAATTATTGTCTGATTATCCAGAATTTATCTATAGGAAACCTGGGAATGTAGGTCTAATGGTTGCAACAGCAGCCATGAACCAGAAAGATAAAGTACAATTACAGTCAGGTGGCGGATTTGTAAGATGTGGGAGATGTAAAAACTGTCAGAGTACCCAGGGCTATAAAAAGATTGAAACAGTAGAAGGCCCATCAGAAAAGTATACTATTAAACAGTTGATAACTTGTGACACTAAGGGGGTTATATACTGTCTAATTTGTCCCTGTGGGAAAAAATATATTGGACGAACAAAAAGAGAGCTCCATAAAAGGATAGGGGAGCATTTTAACAATATACGGAAAGGCTGGGTTGAACATCCCCTCTCTAAACATTTTAAGAAATACCATGCTTGCAGTGTACATAAAATAATATATTTTGGTATTGAGGTGATCAAGCGGGACACAAGGGGAGGGGACTTTATAGCCAAGGTGTCTAGAGCTGAAAGCAGATGGATCTTCAACTTGGAATCCCTTGCTCCTAAGGGATTGAATGAGGAAATGGAAATCTTTGGCTTTTTATGAGGACTGTATATGATAGAGTAAGTTATGTAATAGTATGTAAGGGGAGTCATTATGGTGATCCTGAGGAGCATTGGTGTCCTTTGGTTTTTTATTATTATTATTTTAATTTTATATTTATATTTATTTTCATTTTTTCTCTATTCTCATTTTTTGATCTATATTTATTTATTTTTATTTTTTATTTTTTCCTTACCCACTGTATAGTCTAAGTATCCATGTATGGACTTTCGGGTCGTGTATGCAATATCACATACATGCATATTGAGGCAAGTTCCATATGCATATATATAGCTAATGGTTTTTTGCACTAGATGTTAACTCGAGTAATTGAATAACTTTATTTGGAGAGGAACAAAGGGGAAAAGGGGGCGGCACAAAGAAAGGAGGAAGAGGAGGATCCTATAGGATTTATAAAGATGGAAGCCACTAGTGAACAGGAGGTACTGATTCTGAGGAAGACAATAGTTATTGTCGAAACATGTCAATCAAAGTCAGTCTGTAGGGGCGCCCCATTGACTGCTGAAGTACCGAGCACTAGGAGGTTTGACTGACATCTGAAGTTGATGCTAAAAAATCTGCTGTTTATTTCAACTCTTGCAATCCAGGAAGCGCTGTGGAACGCATCCAATCCAGGAAGCGCCGTGGAACGCAAAACAGCAAGGTGAAAACCCGGAGCTTAACACAAAATAGAGCGGACCAATACGCAGCTCCATACCACTGGGAAAAGACGTGACGTCACCGCGCAGGAGCGCTCTGAGTTGTATGACTGGAGAGTCCGGCGAGTTCCCGCGAGACTATAGGAGAACTCGGCCGGTGACACCGTCCAGTACCTACGTGGAGCCACGGAGATCAAAGCGTAGCTCGCCGCTACCCAGGTCGGGAGTTCAAAACGAACTAAGCATCAGGAATACCACAGTGTCAGGTGACATCAACCTTTTTTTTCAAAACCCACCAAACAGTATATATAGTGCATATTTGTGGACAACAATTTGTTTGGGACATAAACATATACAGGGAAAGCTGATAACAGCCACGGAACTGTGGGATTGATTAGAGATACTCTTTCAGTCTTTTAGTATTTTTAAAGAAAAACCCTGCGGAGTCTCTAAGTATATATGTAATTTACACATTTTTTAATGGACACCATATGACTCCCATGCATGTGTGGATACAGTGTGATTGAGGGTAATGCATGTGCATTATGCATGTAATTTTGACTTTTATAATAAAATATTGATCCATTTATTATCGATTAATTCTCCATCCATATTATTCAGCACCTGCGCACCCATAATTAGGATTTGAAAGTACACTTTAAGAATCGCCAGTATGTTTGTGGGCTATACATGGAGGAAAGTTATACAATAGCAAGAGAACTTGCAAGCTTCCAGCACAAGGTTGCCTAATTATAAAAAGTACCACCCTATAGAAAATTCACAGTTTATGAAAAACAGTTTTTTTCTTTCATAGCGTTGCATTTGTTTTCGAAACACTTTATATGAATCTGGCATACTTAAAAAACTGTGAACCATTCTGAAAAATAAGTATTTTGTCTGAAATGTGCCACACAAATAGATTCAGAAATCTTTGGGCAGTAACCCCAGTTTTATCTGGTTTTTTTAAGGATTTTGAAACCTTCTCTTTATCTTCCAATTTAAAATAAGTTTGACAGCAATGAGCAAAGTTTCATGTGCATGGATAATTAGGCACATAAAGTAATGCATTTCTGTAATTTATGCATAAATGTATGCATTAAACATTACCAAATACTTAATGAGAGCCTTTCTACAGCCTCTCATGTGTGTCTTGTAGAGCTACACACTGTAGGCTTTTTCTGAAGAAGTGCTTTGTTTTATGAAAGTAAGACTTCCTCTAGCTCTGAACGGCTTGTTTGCACGGGCGTAGCAATAATTTTGTGACCTCCCCCCCCCCCCCCCCCCCATTCCTGGTGGAGGCCTGGTCCTGTGCCGAAGTGCAGGGTCAGGGTGGATCAATATTTTACCTTCTTGCAGCAGGTGGAGTGACAGGTCTTCTCTCCTCTCTTCACTGTAGCCACTATGCAACCTATTTCCTTCTCATTCTTATCTCTGCATTGGAGCAGCAGGAATATTGGCTGTGCGATGACTACAGGAAAGAGAGGAGTGTAGGACCTCACTCTGCTCGCTGAAAGATAGTAAAGTATCCCTCTGCTCCGCTCTGTTCTACAGTTGCTGAGGGGGCCAGTTGAAGGCCCACTAATGCACTGCGATGGGGGATTAGGGTAACAAAGGTTTTGCCTTCCTAATTCATTACTTCTTATCACAACTAAACAATCTATGGCCTCTTGCACACTGCAAGTGATTCCGTTTCAGATTCCGCTTTTTAATCAGTTTTTACATCTGATTCAGATTCAGATTTGCAGTTTGCTCCCTGCACACTGCAAATCGGAATCTAAGGCCTAGTCCACACTAGGTCCGGAAACTTATCCGTGGCTGCGTTTTTCAAACCGGATGAAAAACGGAGTCCCGGATACTAATGTTGAAAATAGCAGCCAGCCTCACCCAAGTAAAAAACGGATCCGTCTGCGTTTGCGGGGACCCGTTTTCAAAACCTGAACGGAAGGTCCGGATCTGCTGCATTTTCACGGACCACGGATACACGGATGGGTAGCGCAAAGCAATGGGAAAACGCATCTCCATCTCCACAGGCAAAATAGCACCAAAAACGGATGACAAAACGGAAAGCCTGAACTTCCTTCTCCTCCCCTCAACGTCATCTCTGACAGCTTCCTGTTTACGAGCTGGGAGAGACACGAGTGCAGCCATCATGCCCAGGAGCTTCATCAATGTGGAGGACTTCATTATGGCCGTCCAAGAGCGGCCAGAGCTGTACGATAAGAAGAATGACCTCTATAGTGACCTACAGCATGCCAGGAGGGTATGGGAGGAGATCACAAAACAATTTGTTCCTGAGTATGACAAGTTTCCATCCAGGAAGCAGGCCAAGGAACGTAAGTGTGCCCCCTCATATCTGTGTGGTTTGAAATACATGTTTTTAAGTAATCTAAATGCCACTCTCTGCCCCCCCCCCCCTCCAGTGTCTCCTAAACTGCCACTCTTTAGCCCCCCACCGTCCCCTCCCCCCCCTCAATCTACCCCCCCTCAGTGTCTCAAAAATGCTCTGCCCCCCTGAAGTGTCTCCTAAACTGCCACTCTCTGCCCCCCACCGTCCCCTCCCCCCCCCCTCAATCTACCCCCCCCTCAGTGTCTCAAAAATGCTCTGCCCCCCTGAAGTGTCTCCTAAACTGCCACTCTCTGCCCCCCACCGTCCCCTCCCCCCCCCCTCAATCTACCCCCCCCTCAGTGTCTCAAAAATGCTCTGCCCCCCTGAAGTGTCTCCTAAACTGCCACTCTCTGCCCCCCACCGTCCCCTCCCCCCCCCCTCAATTTAGCCCCCTCAGTGTCTCAAAAATGCTCTGCCCCCCTGAAGTGTCTCCTAAACTGCCACTCTCTGCCCCCCACCGTCCCCTCCCCCCCCCCCCCTCAATCTAGCCCCCTCAGTGTCTCAAAAATGCTCTGCCCCCCTGAAGTGTCTCCTAAACTGGCTTCCCCAGTGCCACACATGTTGCATTTATAAGAACACTCATCTGTAAAAAGTTTAGAAAAAGTTTATTAAACAAAGAAAGAAACAATTAAAAATTTACATATAAAATGTGTAACTAAAAACAGCGTAATCAACCCCCCCCCCATCACCCACCCACTAAAAAAAACAAAAACAAGTACAGCAACAACAATGTCCACTCAAAGAGGCACAATAATGTCTTGGTATGGGAAGTACCCCTCCGGCGACAAGAAGTACTGTGCCAACCGATCCCGATTCCTCTGGGCCTGAACCCTACCCCTTGTCGCATACCGGCGAATTTGGGGCAAGTAGTCCATGTCGGCATGCTGGAGATTGTACCCTTGCTCCTGTCGAACAAAGTTGTGGAGGATGCAAGCTGCTTTAACTACAGCTGTGGCGTTGGCAGGGCTCAGCTGTAGTGGCGAGTGGAACATCCTCCACTTGTTCGACATGATGCCAAATGTACACTCCACCATCCTACGAGCCCTTGTCAACCGGTAATTGAACACGCGTTGCTGGCGGCCGAGGCCTCTCATCCCATACGGCCGCATGACATGGTGTGACAAGGCAAAGGCCTCGTCGCCAACAAACACGTAGGGGTAGCTGGGCGATGTTCTTCCAGGCCATGGCTTGTCCCCGGGGATGTCCAGCCGGTCCTCATTCAGTAGTCCATGTAACCTGGAGCGCCGGAATATCCCCGAGTCACTTGAACCGCCGTAGGAGCCAACGTCGACGTATACAAACTTGTAGTCTGCGTCGGCTACAGCAAGGAGTACCAAACTAAAGTACTTTTTATAATTAAAATACAGACTCCCACTCCTCGCTGGATTCTGTAGCCGCACATGTTTGCCGTCAATGGCTCCTAGGCAGTTTGGGAAGTTGCACCTATCCCAGAACAGTTCAGCAACCTCTATCCACTTTTTAGAGTCGGGAACCGGCATGTACTTCTCGACGAGCTTGCTCCAGATCACCCGGCTTGTCCTGTTCACGATGTTGGCGACGGTGCTTTTGCCCACTCTGAATGTTAGATGTAAACTTGCATAGCTTTGTCCCGTCGCAAGGAACCTGAAATGAAATGACAACATATTGTTTGTTTGTTGTTTACACAGTTGAAAAAATGAAGACAAAATGGCGAAGTATACGGGACAGTTTTGTCAAGGAACTTAAGGTGGAGAAAGACGAACAGAGGAGTGGAAGTGGGGCATCGAAAAGGACTCCATATTGCCACACTCGCCTTCTTTCATTCTTACGACCACTCGTACAAGCGCGAGGGTGAGTGAGTGACGTTTGCAACTTGAAATTGCTGTTATGTGTATGCTCTCCCACAACAGTTTAATCTTTGTAGTTCAATTTTTTTTTTTTGTAAACACCGATGCGCCTCTACTTTTCACACATGTAACCATTGCTGTTTATTTTCTACCCACAGTACTGAAGATAATTTTGATGCACTCATGGATGATTCTAATGAAGCACCTGCCGCGACAAATAGGGATTCGTCCCCTGAACATTCCTTTGAAGACTTGACAACCATCAACGTGGATGACATAGTAGAGGATGATTCTATGACATCTGAGTCACCAACCCCTTCCACATCTACTCCACGGCCAGACGCACAACCTGCCACCGACAAAGCAAATGCTGAAACCACTCGTTCAGAAGCCAGACGACCAGCTGTTCGCCCTACAAGTGCTCGTGGACAGAGCAGAACAGCTAATGTTCAGATGGCTGGAGCTGTTTCAAGTTTGGTGGGAATGATGCGCAATCAAGAAAGTATGGTTTCACGAAGACTACAGGATCCAAGTTCTGGTCTATCACAACAATATTTGCAACACATAGAAATGCTAAAAAATCAATTAGATGAATCCAACCAAGTACTCCAAAAGGAAAGGCAGATGTTTCAGGAGCAGATTCAATCTCTACACATGCAGCATCGCCACGAGATTGACCGGATAATGCAACACCAGAACAGCCAAGTGTACTACTCGGTGATGTCACTTTTGCCTTTCATGGAACAAGTGCCACGACATCGTTTAATACAGTGCCAGTGTAGTTTGCTTGAGTGTATCAAAAGTCATTTTGAATTCTCAACTGCAACAAGTAGGCCACCTAGCGCATGGCAACCTTCTCACACTCAGCCATACCAGGGTCCATCTCCCTCTCAGTCATACCAGAGTTATCAGCAAGGCCCTTCCTTCCCTCCCTCTCAAGCAGATGAACGTCCCGTTTATACTCAGCTAGGTGGCAGTATGCAACCCAGCCCCCTTAATACGTCTCCCCAGCAAATAGGTGGAAACTACTCTTTGTTTCATGAACAAGATCCTAAAAAGTAGGATTTGCTGCTCATGTCCAATGTCCCACACCCCCTGGTTCACTAGATTTGCTACCTGCCTTTGAAGGCCTTGTGATCAACACATGCCCAACGTAGCTTTCCATCAGCACGACAAAGGGATGAAGTTGATCCTAGGCCTTCAATGGCAGGTAGCTCAATCTACTGAGGCAGGCAGTGTGTGAGATCCACCTTGTGAGCAACATTGTTGACATTTTATAGAAATTTTAAGATGTGTTCTAGGTACTGCACTTAAATTACCTTGCACTATAGAGCTTTGATGCTCATGGCCAATGTCCCACACCCCCTGGTTCACTAGATTTGCTACCTGCCTTTGAAGGCCTTGTGATCAACACATGCCCAACGTAGCTTTCCATCAGCACGACAAAGGGATGAAGTTGATCCTAGGCCTTCAATGGCAGGTAGCTCAATCTACTGAGGCAGGCAGTGTGTGGGATCCACCTTGTGAGCAACATTGTTGACATTTTATAGAAATTTTAAGATGTGTTCTAGGTACTGCACTTAAATTACTTTGCACTATAGAGCTTTGATGCTCATGGCCAATGTCCCACACCCCCTGGTTCACTAGATTTGCTACCTGCCTTTGAAGGCCTTGTGATCAACACATGCCCAACGTAGCTTTCCATCAGCACGACAAAGGGATGAAGTTGATCCTAGGCCTTCAATGGCAGGTAGCTCAATCTACTGAGGCAGGCAGTGTGTGGGATCCACCTTGTGAGCAACATTGTTGA
Organism: Hyperolius riggenbachi; assembly: GCF_040937935.1. Classification (NCBI taxonomy): domain Eukaryota; kingdom Metazoa; phylum Chordata; class Amphibia; order Anura; family Hyperoliidae; genus Hyperolius; species Hyperolius riggenbachi. The sequence continues at coordinate 143,159,756 of NC_090652.1, read as the reverse complement.
CATTTTATAGAAATTTTAAGATGTGTTCTAGGTACTGCACTTAAATTACTTTGCACTATAGAGCTTTGATGCTCATGGCCAATGTCCCACACCCCCTGGTTCACTAGATTTGCTACCTGCCTTTGAAGGCCTTGTGATCAACACATGCCCAACGTAGCTTTCCATCAGCACGACAAAGGGATGAAGTTGATCCTAGGCCTTCAATGGCAGGTAGCTCAATCTACTGAGGCAGGCAGTGTGTGGGATCCACCTTGTGAGCAACATTGTTGACATTTTATAGAAATTTTAAGATGTGTTCTAGGTACTGCACTTAAATTACTTTGCACTATAGAGCTTTGATGCTCATGGCCAATGTCCCACACCCCCTGGTTCACTAGATTTGCTACCTGCCTTTGAAGGCCTTGTGATCAACACATGCCCAACGTAGCTTTCCATCAGCACGACAAAGGGATGATGTTGATCCTAGGCCTACAATGGCAGATAGCTCAATCTACTGAGGCAGGCAGTGTGTGGGATCCACCTTGTGAGCAACATTGTTTACATTTTATAGAAATTTTAAGATGTGTTCTAGGTACTGCACTTTAAATTACTTTGCACTACTGATGTTTGCTGCTCATGGCCAATGTCCCCCCCCCCCCCCCCGGGGTCAATAGAGCTAATCTTTCTCCCTGAACAGCAGATAGCAAAGACAATTGTCTATTGTCCAAGCTGGGCTGACCCCGGTCATGTGCAAGACATGTGTTCTGGGGGGAAGGGGAAAACAAAGACACAAAATGTAAAGACTTGAATGCCTGAACAGCAAGTACATGTTCTGAACCTGTCTCTTCCAGGTTGGAAGGAGAACTTTATAACCTACCATGTTGGTAGTTTTTCAATAAAAACTCCAAAAAAAATAAAGTTTTTGTTTGTTTACAAAATTGTCTCCTCATCAATACAAAATGAAAAGTGGTATAGGTAAAGCAGACATTACTTACCGCAAGGTGATCAGAAGTTGTTCCTCTGGGGTGATGGACTTCCGCAACCTGGTGTCTTTCTTCTGAAGATGGGGCCTCAACATCTCCAGAAGTTTATCAAAGCTTCAAAAAGGAAAGGAAAACACCATTAGCAATGTGACAAATATGGGAACAGGACAAGGTAAAGTATAGGTAAAATTGTTAATCAAGTGTACTTACACACTCACAGACATCCGGCAGTAGTTGAAGAACTTTGGTGGGTGTCGTCTGAGGTCTCTGTAGAGCTGAGAGAACTGCCCTTTCCTCTCCCTCTCTTGTAACAGGGGATGCACCCACCACCGTCTCCGACTTGACTCCAGGAGGTTTCCGGCATAGTACAGCAGGACACCCAGCCAGGCTAGGTTAAGCCAGTACATAAAGACAATGGGGTCCATGGCCTTGGCTGGGCAGCAGTGCTGGAGTGGCTGGAGTGCTCTCCTGCTGGAATGTGCTGAAAACAGGTGTTTCACACAATAGACATCAAAGCCACTCCCAAAACACTCCCCTGTACATTAAAAATATCCTTACATGGTGCTCATCTACTTTCTTTACAGAAAAACCACTCCCACTTCCCTGCTATTGTTCCAAATCCACTCCCACAGCCACCGCAACTACATTCCCCATGCTCAAAAAAGGTTATTTAACCTTTTTTTTGAAAACATTAACCACACCCATGTCCTGCCCACTGAATTGACCACACCCATGTCCTGCCCATTGAATTACCATTCAAATTTATTGATTATTGTCCCAAAAACTCCTCCCTTTTGGCTTCAATTCCATTGAAAGGCATAGAAACGTTTTCTGTCCGTTTTTTGGGGTTAAAAACGGACCGGAAACGGATGCAAAACGGATGCACTTTTTGGTAAAACGGATCCGTTTGCGTTCCGCGGGAGTTCCCCTGAGCACGGACTGCTGCATCCGTCCTGCAACTGGGTCTAGTGTGGACCTAGCCTAAATCAGATGTAAAAACTGATTAAAAAGCGGAATCTGAATCGGAATCACTTGCAGTGTGCAAGAGGCCTAAGTCTTGTTTTTTTCGCCGTCTGATTAGGCTTTCTTTGGGGGGAAGGGGGGGGATACTTTTTGTTAACCATTATTTTATTCTAACACACTTTATTTGTCCTGGTTATTGTAACATTTTTTTAAAATTTTCCCTAGTACAATGTATACTAAACACAAAAAGTTGAAGGCGCACCCTCTGGACTGGTTGGCGTGCCCGGACTCCTACTCCTGTGTCCCCAGGAGTATACTCCGTTGCATCAAAGAATGAGTTTCGAGCACTAGGCCCTTTCTCAAATTGCAATAACCATCATGGCTATTGCAATTTGAGAAAGGGCATAGTGCTCGAAACAGCGGTCTGTCATTGCAGCCTACACCATAAAAGAGCTATAAAATACTTGGGTGGTGCCGACTCATTCTTTGATGCAATCTAGTACAATGTATGGCGTCAATATTTTATTTGGAAATAAAAGTGCATGTTTTTTGAGTTGTGCATCCATCCCTAATTACAAGCCCATAATTTAAAAAGTAATTGTAATTTCTTAAAATACATATGAAAAAAAGTTCAGTCCCTAAGGTAACTATTTATGTATATTTTTAATTGTATATTTGTATTTATTTATTTTACAAAAAACATTTTTGGGGAGTGTGGGGGGTAAGGGGTTGATTTTAAATGTAAAAAAAAGTCTGTGTATGAAAAGAAGTTTGTAAATGTAATTTTACTATTTGGCCACAAGATGTCCTCGTGGATTTTGCAGGGAGGTAGTTACTTGTCCTGGGGGAGGGGAAGTGGTTAAAAAAGTTTTACTTGTATGGCTGTATACCTAATAAGAAGAAAGCCTCTGGAACCTGTAGAGGCTTTCCATGCCTTCCTCTGAGCCTTTGTTGCTGCTCATGGACCCATGAAGAAATCTGACAAGGGCTTCTCAGACTGAAGATCAGGGCTGCGCAACTCTTCAGAAATGAGCGTGGCCATACTGCACCTGCGCAGGTATGCCCCATCTGTGCAGTAAGCCAGAGGCACTCATGCATGAAGAAGAGTGCAGCCCGGACCTTCCACAGGTTTCCAGGGAGCAACAGCAGTGGTGAAGAAGACACGAGAAGCCTCTGCAAGGTCCAGAGGCTTTCCTCTTTTTCAGTAAGTATGTGTCTTACTTACCTGAGACTGGCCTCTGGTCATTGGCGTACCAATAGGGGATGCGACCCCTGCCGTCGCGGGGGGCCCGGGGCCCTCCTTGGGCCCGCTCAGGGACTTTTGGGGGCAGGAGACGTCGCAGCATAAGAGGAGAGTGTGGCAGATCGGTGGGGAGGGTTGAAATCCCCCTCCCTCACCTCGGGCTCTCCTCTCAGCGCTCCCCCTCCTGAAATCATTGGTGGCAGCGGGCAGGCAGCAGCAGCAGCAGCGGTGGCGGCAGGATGATACATTACCTCCTTCTCGCTGGAGGACTTCCGTTCTAAGAGCTTGCAACTTCCTGTGTAAACAGGAAGTTGCTCTTAGAGAACGGAAGTCCTCCAGCAAGAAGGAGGTAATGTATCATCCTGCCGCCACCGCTGCTGCTGCTGCCTGCCCGCTGCCACCAATGATTTCAGGAGTGGGAGCACTGAGAGGAGAGCCCGAGGTGAGGGAGGGGGATTTCCCCCCTCCCCACCGATCTGCCACACTCTCCTCTTATGCTGTGACCCCTCCTGCCCCCAAAAGTCCCTGAGCGGGCCCTAGTGGGGTGGACGGATTTTTTTTTTGCAGGGGGGCCCGGGGATTTCTAGGTACGCCCCTGCCTCTGGTTTTCTTTAAAATGAGTTTCTTAAGAAGAACATTATGTACTATATCTTCTTCCGTGGTTAATACAGCTTTGTTATTGTATGTTTCTCTAAAAAGGTCAAGATATTCAATGTATGATATGTTAAATTGCAGTGTTTTTTTCTAATTGCATTCACACTTTAAATGGTAATCTAAGGCCAACACTAAATCCTTGTATATGTTATGGCCTAATCAGAAATCGGCCAAAGTGGGAATTGGCTGGCTATTTCTAGAAATGACTGATTTGAAGTCGGCCAAAGTCCAAAATGCTGGGAATTTCTGACATTGGCCGGTCAGTTTGCAAAATGGCCAAAGTCAGTTTGCCAAATTCTGGGTCCTGTCCAGCACCTTGAATGGCACTCGGAACTTCCTCTCTGCTCTGAAAGATACACAACAGCATAATAACTTTTACAGAAAACATTTCTTTGTTACAGCTAATACAAATCCTGCAACAAATCAGCAGTGTGTCTACTTCCCGATTTCATGGAAGCAGACATGTTAACATTGTGTGCTTTCAAATTAGCTGCTCTGCTGTGGCAGTCAGGTGACACAGGGGAGAGATCAAATTACAGTGGTGATTAGTCACAAATGAGTGTGGGGGGGGGGGTGCATGTCTGGGGGTGCGTTGCTGGGTGCTTTGCATGGGGGATTTGCTGGGCGCTTTGCATGGCTGGGGGGATTTGCTGGGCACTTTGCATGGCTGGGGGGATTTGCTGGGCGCTTTGCATGGCTGGGGGTGCTGTCCTGGGCACTTTGCATGGCTGGGGGAATTTGCTTGGCGCTTTGCATGGCTGGGGTAGTTTTGTTGGGCGCTTTGCATAGTTGGGGGTGCTTAGCTGGGCACTTTGCATGGCTGGGTGCTTTGCTGGGCACTTTGCATGGCTGGGGTAATTTTACTGGGCGCTTTGCATGGCTGGGGGTGCTTTGCTGGGCACTTTGCATTGCTGGGGGGCTTTGCTGGGCACTTTGCATGGCTGGGGGGCTTTGCTTGGCACTTTGCATGGCTGGGGTGCTTTGCTGGGCACTTTGAATAGCTGGGGTAGTTTTGCTGGGTGCTTTGCATGACTGGGGGTGCTTTGCTGTGCACTTTGCATGGCTGGGGGGCTTTTCTGGGCACTTTGAATGGCTGGGGTAGTTTTGCTGGGTGCTTTGCATGGCTGGGGGTGCTTTGCTGTGCACTTTGCATAGCTGGGGGCTGCCTGCGCTACTTACAGACCTCAGATCAGGGCAACCAGGGAGGAGGAGAGAGGCAGAGCAACGCGCACGCTACCCACCCGGACCTGTACACTTCACATGCGGAAGTGAGCAATTATTTCACTTCCGCATGGAAGTGTTTGCGTCCTGTGGGTCGCATGTGCGTTCATATGCCTCTCTCCGCCTCTCCGGTCCGGTCACCCTGATCGGAAGTCTGTATAGAACGGCAGCGGGGAAAAGCTGAGCGGGACTTCGGGACTTGGCCAGCCACTCTATTTTGCACATTGCCGGATCAGCCAGCTACTTCTAGATTTGAGCGGCCAGAACCCGAAGTGGCTAGACTTCGGGTTCTGGCCGTAACATATACACGCTAAAGTCTAGGCAACTGTGGCAGTCTAAGCCAAGAATCTAGCATGTATACATCTACCCCACCAATGTCATTTAAAGATCTGGCATTCCAGAACATTACATTGCATAAATGAATGCACCATTCCAATCCTTACCAAACCTGTTGGAAGGTGCTTCATCATACATCACACCACCATCCCACCGCTCACCTCCATAGAAACCATACATGTCACTCAGCATACCTTCTACTCCTATACCTTTCCCTGCTTCTTCTGGTGGTCTGATTCAGTAACGCTTTAAAAAATTCAGAATAATAATCCCTGAAATCTCTGTATTGTCATCATTCAGAACATCAAGCAGCTGTTATTCAAAGCCTGTCTCCAGGCACCAGTCTAAATATACCATGTAATAGTTTACAAGTCAAATTGTTCAAATGCTCTCTTTTCTGTGTGAAACATGGCATCTGTAACTGAAAGTGCTATCTTAAAACTTTGATCACATGACGTATAGGCAGCTGTGTTGTGGGAATTACTTTAAAACTCTTTGTGTGGGGCTGCTGATGCATGGATTGTGTCAACCTGCTGCTGAGAATGCAAGGGGAAAGGCACAGACAGAACTCTCTTAGTGGTTTGCATTCTGTAGCAATGACAGTCCATGGATCCAGAAGTGGTCAATGTTTGGGCTCCTAAACAGGTACTGTGATGGTGGTATATTTGACATTTGCTCATTAATCTTTTCCAGACCGAAGCAGTTGGAATCTACGTTATGCTGGTGGTTGTGTGGCTTTGACAGGACAGGACCTTGATTCCAAATAATCACCAACTAATCATTGGCTCCTGACCCCATGATTACTGTGAGCCAATCACAGTAATCACAGGGCAGAATAGGGAAAGGACGGCTCTGGTCCTTAAGGGGCCAGAGCCGACCAGTTTTAAGGACCAGAGCCCTCCGTTCCCAAAAGGGTTAAGGAGCTTGTACACAGATAAAATTAAGCTTTGCCGCTAAATGATTGCACGGGACTAAGAAAACATGTATGCATAATGTGAGGCTTTAAAGTGTACCCGAGCTGAAGCTAAGGTATAAAATACTTACCTATGAAAAGGGAAGCCTCTGGATCCTAACCAGGATTCTCTTGCTGTCCTCTGGTCCAACATCACAGTGTGTGGACCCTTCAAAGATTGCTGACGTTTACCTGCGTGACTACGGCAGCACTTGTGCAGTAAGCTGGAGCCTTTCATGCATAAGCGACTCCGTGCTACAGCGCAGGTGCAGCCGTGCTCATGGGACTGCAGCACGGGCATTCTCATACCAGAAGAGGAGGTAGCCTGGATCAGCTGGAGGGACTGCAAGTCGCAATGGGGGACTGGAGGTGAGCAAGGGAAGCCTTTTTTTAGGATCCAGGGGCTTCCCTCTTTTTAGGTAAGTATGTGTTTTAAAGTTCAGGTTCCATTTAAACTGTCCAATTTCCGGGTCTTTTACCAGGTCTTTACCTAAATAGGTGTAACTTACTTCAGAGGTTACAAGTTGTAGCAAATCGGAGGGAGATGTAATTCAGGGTTTTGTCAAGGCAACCACCAGAGCCCCGAATTACGGGTACATATTATTTCGGCGCCGCTAAGTTCGGCGTGGGGAGACCCGAATGACGGCTCACCCCGCTGCCGCTAAACTCAGAGGAGGCGTTAAATACTATTCCCCCTCCAAGTTGTCGTAATTCAGAGGGAGATGTAATTCGGGGTCTGGCTGCCGCCAGAGCCCCGAATTACCGCTACGCGGGGTGCGCATCCCCATGATAGCATTGCTGCTATGATGGTGCCCAGTTTCGGCGCTTGGCTCTCAGAGCCGCGCGCCTAAATGAACCGTTCCACTGAATTACCATTACGCGGGGTTTGCAGCATAGCATTGCTGCTATGGCGGCACCCAGCTTCGGCACTAACAGGCGCTGAAATGAACTGATCCGCGGTAGAGGATCTTTCCTACATTTTTCTAATCAATTAAAAATTTGCCTGGGGAGTCGTTTGATTTAGAAACTTGAGTTCCACTGTAACTATAGTTATGTCATGTTCTCTCTTGGAAAACATGATGGTAAAAGCATGTGTTGTCGTTGTTATGTGTCTGTGCCGTAATGGCCTCTAACTGTATTGTCTGTTTTTCTTTTACTTTTTCAACCTTTCTGTGGATGCTTTCTTTGCTGCATTCCTTGTTACGAAAGAATGGCAGCAGAGCAAGAGCACCATCATCCTATGATTTTAAACAGCTTTCACAAAGATCACATCATTCACCCTTAAAGCTGTAAGGAACACACGGCATTGATTGACACGGGTTTAATCAATGTTCTTAGCAAATCCTCAATTGGAATTTCAGACGGAAACCTTCTGATATAATTTGCCATAGATAACACACTAACAGCTGTGAGTGACTGGATCGATATTCAAGTATCAGAGTCATTCAAGCAGGTCCCCAGTGACAACTGCTTTCTATGGTGCATCTCAGAGTTCTTTTTAATTGCGTGCATGTGTTGATGACTTGTTGGTGAGGATGTTGTGCAAGCGTTCCACACTGTGCCTAAAGTGTATTTAACGCTTGCACAGAGTAAGGCTGAGTAAGAGATAAATTAGTCACAACTGTGGTGGCAGCTAAAAAGCCCACCAGTGTACTAAACGCCCAACTCCCACTGCTTCCACATTAAAGAGCAAATTTATAGCTGATGTAGCCCATTAGGAAAAGGTTTGTTTTATGTAATGCTAATGTCCAAATCTGCTTCTGTTTCCTGGAATCCTGACAGCGACACACTGCATACATGCCAACAACACGTATCAGACATAGCAGTAATAGGATAGAGAGGCATGCATTCGCTATGCAAATGAAGTGTGTTATTGGGAAAATGCTCTCGGATGCTGCACTCCCACTGGGTCAATGAACACACAGATGTGAAGTACACTTTATAGTGAGCTCTGTATGTATCTACATATCACCGCCTTACGCGCATCTGCTGTCTAAGCAGTACGGGAAAATATGTCTCAATGATTGATGCTTACTGCTCTATATGGAAAACATTAAAAAAGGATTATGTGGACGATATAAAATAAGAATATAGGGTATGCCTACTATGAATTTTTTATAAGCTGGAGTAAATAATATTGTCAGTGGCTCCCTCTTATTCACTATACTGCTGCGGAATGATTTCAGATGCAATCTGATTGGATGATATCCGCAAGAGATACATCCCTTCTTAGAAATCAATAATGTCTGCTACTTGTGGCAATAAACCCATTTCCCAGAATTCCACAATGACAGCGTTTCACTGATAATTCTTTTCTATGCTCTTTTCAATGACATTTTGCTAAAGTGCTTCTATGATACATAAATAAGAGCTGAAAATGCAAGCTTTGCCCATACAATACCAATCAAGTGGCAATTAAAACGGCATACGAGATCACTGGCCGCCGGGAGACTTGGGCACAAGATACAGCCGATATATGGCTTATCCTGCTGCTACACAAATCCCGGCCGCGTTAAATACTATTACCCCTCCAGAGGATGGTGGGAAATGATGTATTTCCGCTGCCAGCTACTGCTGGAAGCCGAATTACAGTGTTTTAAATGTAACTTCAACTCTGTCTTCTGACGGCGCCGAAGTTACACTCTGTGCGCCGCTATAGCCGTAATTCCTATTATGGTCTATGGTGCCACCGGCTGCGCCCAAATCTCCTGCGCTCTTATTACAGAGCTCCATTAAAACGACCTTGTGAGAGAGTCCTACATATTTAACAGGTAGATAGGATGCATAGTGTGCAGCCTTACCACCTCATTAGTGAAGGCTGCTGTTTAGTGATGGTCATATCTAGGAGAATTCATGGAAAAGCGTGTGATCAGTTTGGTTGGGCGATAGATATGCAAGTCTCTGATTTGCTAATCATGATCATGTGCAAGAGCAGGATGTGATTACAGCAAATCAGAGCTGTGCAAATCTTTCAGCTGGTCAAACAAATCACATGCTTCTCCCTGAGTTTTCCTAGACATGACCATCACTATGTGCTGTTATGTACAGAGCAGTGGCATAACTACAAATCATGGAGCCCCCCAGCCAAACTTTGATGGTGCCCCCAAATGTTCACACCCATTCTCTTGCCTCCCTTTTTTGCCCTTCACAGCCTTGAGACCCATCTCACAAAGGTTAAAAAACAAGTGTGGCCCTCATAAGCTTCATACCCATTACAAGTGTAGCCACAAAAACACCTGATCTTAAGTAAAGTCCCCTGTATCGTAGGAAGGGAAGGTTAGTAGTTGGGGCACCAAACAGCTCTAGGCCTCCCTGCAATCACAGTGGCTGTTCCCCTTTAGCTACACCACTGGTACAGAGCTCTGCTAATTAGCAGTAGAGTTGGGCCGAACGGTTCGCCTGCAAACGGTTCCATGCGAACTTCCGTGGTTCGCGTTCGCGTCCCACAGGCGAACGTTTGCGGAAGTTCGGTTCGCCCCATAATGCACCATGGAGGGTCAACTTTGACCCTCTACATCACAGTCAGCAGGCCCAGTGTAGCCAATTAGGCTACACTAGCCCCTGGAGCCCCACCCCCCTTATATAAGGCAGGCAGCGGCGGCCATTACGGTCACTCGTGTGCCTGCATTAGTGAGAGTAGGGCGAGCTGCTGCAGACTGTCTCTCATAGGGAAAGATTAGTTAGGCTTAGCTTGTTCCTGGCTGCATGCCTGTTCTGTGAACCCACCACTGCATACCTGTACTGTGAACCCACCACTGCATACCTGTTCATTGAACCCACCACTGCATACCTGTTCAGTGAACCCACCACTGCATACCTGTTCAGTGAACCTGCCACTGCATACCTGTTCTGTGAACCCACCACTGCATACCTGTTCTGTGAACCCACCACTGCATACCTGTTCAGTGAACCCACCACTGCATACCTGTTGTGTTCAGTGAACCCGCCACTGCATACCTGTTCTGTTCAGTGGACCCGCCACTGTATACCTGTTCAGTGAACCCGCCACTGCATACCTGTTGTGTTCAGTGAACCTGCCACTGCATACCTGTTCTGTGAACCCGCCACTGCATACCTGTTCTGTGAACCCACCACTGCATACCTGTACTGTGAACCCACCACTGCATACCTGTTCAGTGAACCCAGCACTGCGGGCAGCTGCAACAACAAAAGAAAAGGCATGTACATGCGCCCATTACCGTTCGTGATCATTACCTTGCCGTGGTGAAGGGGCTTGCGTATCACAATGAAGCAATGACCGGCGCCTAGATGAGTGTCTCGGGGGGCACACAAAAGATAATAAGGTTGTTGCTTCATTGTGGTCAGACCAAATTTGATCAGCTGGACAGTCACTGTTCTGTCATTCAGCTACATCAGCCAGGCGACTATATGGGCTGTAAAGCCACCAAAACCTGCACTCTCGCCATGGTGCGCACCAGTCCAGCACGGCCGTCACTACACAAACAGCTGTTTGCGGTGCGTTACACGGTGAGTTTGGTGTGTCAGTGTGAAGCAGTACCTTAATTACACTACCTGATTGATGTATACACATGCAAGATGTTTTAAAGCACTTTAGGCCTGTCATTTAGCATTCAATGTGATTTCTGCCCTTAAAACGCTGCTTTGCGTCAAATCCAGATTTTTCCCGGGGACTTTTGGCGTGTATCCCACTCCGCCATGCCCCCCTCCAGGTGTTAGACCCCTTGAAACATGTTTTCCATCACTTTTGTGGCCAGCATAATTTTTTCTATTTTTCAAAGTTCGCCTCCCCATTGAAGTCTATTGCGGTTCACGAACTTTTCTGCGAACCGATCCTTCCACGAAGGTTCGCGGACAGGGTTCGCGAACCAAAAATCTGAGGTTCGTGACATCACTATAGGGGAGGGATGGGCACAAGCTCCACCACTTCTGATTGGGTGCTAGGGCCTCTGCTGGACCCCTTGAAACATCTTTTCCATCACTTTTGTGGCCAGCAGAATTTTTTTTCCAAAGTTCGCCTCCCCATTGAAGTCTATTGCGGTTCGCGAACTTTTCCGCGAACCGAACGTTCCGCGGAAGTTCGCGAACCCGGTTCGCGAACCTAAAATCGGAGGTTCGGCCCAACTCTAATTAGCAGTGAGTGGCAGTCAGATGACTACTATCCCTGCTTCCCACTACCACCTGAAAAGCTCCCTGCATTGGAACAAAGGCCAGACTGTGATGTGAATAGGAGACTGAGAGTGGATTTGACTGGTAGGGGGAAGTGTACCTTAGGTGTAGGACACCATGGATCACTGGGGGCATGACCAGAGTAGAGGGTGGCATGGCTGGACTTCCAAACCAAGAAGTTCAGCCGTGTACTGGGGCTTGCCAGGGCCCAGGTGGACCTTAGTGCAGTAGCCGGCACTGCTGAAAAGGTAAGGCTGAATAGCAGGCAGCATTACCACCAGATTACTGTCATGTGATACTCCACAGCAGGCATGTCAAACCGGTCCTGCGAGGGCAGAGGTCCTTACACATTTTTGATACAGCTCACATAAATTGATGGGTCTGAATCAGGAAAGGTGTGGTCCATCAGGTAGAACATGTTACACTCTTTCTCGGTCTATCCTAAATACTGGCATGGATCTGGCCCTCCAGGCCTGGAGTTCGACACCTGTGCTCTACAGGTTTACTTGCTTTTATTGAAGTCTTTAGTATCTACTAAACTTTCCTTAACTTACCACATACCTAAATAACATTGTTTTTATATTGCACAGAATGTGCTTTCTCTGTTTTATAGGGCCTGTCATTTTGATTTTTGGAAAATTCTGGCAGAGCTGCTCCTCCCAAGCAATACGTAGCAGCTGCTCCTTGACTAGTGATAAGCAAAAATGTTTAAAGGGATACTGTAGGGGGGTCAGGGGAAAATAGGTTGAACTTACCCGGGGCTTCTAACGGTCCCCCACAGACATCCTGTGTTGGCGCAGCCACTCACCGATGCTCCGGCCCCGCCTCCGGTTCACTTCTGGAATTTCAGACTTTAAAGTCTGAAAACCACTGCGCCTGTGTTGCCGTGTCCTCGATCCCGCTGATGTCATCAAGAGCGCACAGCGCAGGCCCAGTATGGTCTGTGTCTGCGCAGTACACTCTTGGTGACATCAGCGCGAGCGAGGACACGGGCGTGCAGGCGCAGTGGTTTTCTGACTTGAAAGTCAGAAATTCCAGAAGTGAACTGGAGGCGGGGCCGGAGCATCGGTGAGTGGCTGCGCCAACACAGGATGTCTGCGGGGGACCATTAGAAGCCCCGGGTGAGTTCAGCTCATTTCCCCCCGACCCCCCTACAGTATCCCTTTAATAATATGTTTATTTGGGTATAAACTTACATGTAGAACCACATGTTTGAGGCATAGCTCTTGTTTACAATTGAGTTCCTGACTTAGGACCACTTTAAGTAATTCGTTCACACGCACAGTCACGCACAGTAGTGGAAATTGCAGCACATGCCTACCTGCTGTTCCCTACCTGCAGTCACCATTGCATTGCATCTACACCATCTTCTTAGGCCACATAAATGATGGCTACTTGATTTTTTTTTAAAACAGAACATAGTCATTTGTCACCAAGAGAATATTATTTTTAGTAATGGCCTCCAACAGTTCAAGTTTAGTATATGTAAAATGCCCTACCTGCCATACAATGTTAATTTTCTCCAAACAGCAGTGTGAATTAGCTCATTTTCAAAACATAGCCAGCCATCTGCCTACACCTCTCTGAGGTTACGCAATAGTCCCTACACTTGCCTGTTGATTGGACAGGTTGGTGGAGCACTACAATGATGGGTGATCACTTTCCTCTCCTGTAATCAAACTTACCGCACGCATTGCATGATGCAGCAATACCTGCCTGCCTCACACTACAGCCTATCCCCTGCCAAAGTGGGTGCAGAATTTCTAGAGGTTTACATAAGGCTCATGTAAAAGTAGACCAAGGTAACCAGACTAGTTGTATTTAAAATTAATTTATGATTATGTTTAAAGCAAAGCAGTATTACAACCCTCTGAACAATTTTCAACATTAATGTTGAAGATTGCTTACACCTCCACTCCTTGGGCTTGATTTACGAAGACAAAAAGCATGCATTATCCAAGTTAACACGCCTTATCAGAGTATCATAGCGAGCGCTACAAACTTATGCCTGCTAATTGGCAATGATGAGAGCTCCACTCGTCCTGCCCTGAACCCCATGTGAGTTCGTACTGCTTGTTATGCTACTCTGATAAGGCGTGTTAACTTTGATAAGGCGTGTTATCTCTGATAAGGCATGCTATTTCTCTTAGTGAATTAAGCCCCTTGTCTGCACAGCTGGCAGCTGCACAGCACAGGCACAAAGTACAACCCACGGCTGCACAGCAGCACAGAGCCACTCGTGCACAGCTCATTTTTCCTTGCACAAGCAGCTATATGCTACTGCTCCGGTTGTAAACTCACTGGTGTCTGTGTAGCACGTACAATATTGCACATAGGCTGAGAATATGAAAACGGTCCCAGTTGGCTGCGGTGGGGTCACAGAGTATTGGAGAGATATCCAATGCATCTAGAGCATTTACACTTAAAGGGACTCCGAGCAGTGCAGAAACTATGAAAAGATGCATATCATTTTAAAGCTCTCTTTCTCCTCTTTCCAATGATATATAAACCGTCGCCCTACGCCTTTTAGTTTTCGCTATTTTCGCGATTGAAATTGCCACGGCCGCGATTTCAATCGCGAAAATAGAGAAAACTAAAAACGATTTGGGTGTCGCCAGAAAGAGGAGAAAGAGAGCTTTAAAATGATATCCATCTTTCCATAGTTACTTGTATTACACAGGACGACACTTTCCCCAGTGTCAGCAGCTCCATTCAGCAGAATGGAGCTGCTGACTTTAGGAAAAAGTCGCCCTGTGTAATACAATGTAACTATGGAAAGATGGATATCATTTTAAAGCTCTCTTTCACCTCTTTCTGGCGACACCTAAATCGTCACCTTACGCCTTTTAGTTTTCTCTATTTTCGCGATTGAAATCGCGGCCGCAGCAATTTCAATCGCGAAAATAGAGAAAACTAAAAGCCGTAGGGCGGCGGTTTATATATCATTGGAAAGAGGAGAAAGAGAGCTTTAAAATGATATGCATCTTTCCATAGTTTCTGCACTGCTCGGAGTCCCTTTAATCAGTTGGTACATGTTTTTTTTTTCTTCTCCATAGCAGTGCATTATGATTTTTTTTTTCCGTTAAAATGCATAAAGTGTGAACTGAGCCTTTGGAAAACATGGACATTACTTTGAAAATCAGTTGTCCTTTCAGTTATAACTGAGAACAACTGAATAAGTGTAAATGGGGCCTTGGGGTTACAGTAAAGAGGACTTAGATGCTTTCCTTACATTGAAGGGCTATAATAACTAGGTAGTTCCTGAGAGAGTTGATCCAGGTATTTATCTGACTGCCATCTGGAGTCAGGGAGGAATTTTTTAAGTCTAATTGGCCCAGGCCTTGTAAGGTTTTTCGCCTTCCCCTGGATCAGCTGGGATATGTGAGGGTTCGGGATGTTTTTCTTTTGTTGTGCTTGTTTTTCCCTCTGTTTGAACTTAGTGGACGGATGTCTTTTTTCAATCAAACTATGTTACTGTGTATACTTTAAAGTGGGCCCAAATTAAAAATACAAGATTTCAGAAATAAAATCTATTGTCTAAATTATGATAATAAATAGCAGCCTTTTTCAGCTGCATAATGACAAATATATAATATTTTACATTTATTGGAGGAACCCCTCCCTTCCTTTCATATTGCTGGGACAGAATCCGGCAGACTGGTGGAGGAGATAAAAAACAAAAGCAAAACACAGGCTGCTACTGATGATGTCACAGGGGAGGCGATCTCAGCTTGTGTGAGATTTCACATACACGACACCCCTGTGAGGGAGGGTAGCTGATGACAAACACACCCATGATCTAAAACCTGCTACTAAGCTCAGAAGTAATGGCTGCCACCTGTATAACCCTAGTTATGAAAAGAGTAGGGTGAAAAGCATGCACTGAAATGCTCATAGGCTTGAAGGAGTGTTTATTTATCTTTGTACGTGTCAGAGTGATGCAACTAAATATTTTGAATTAAAAAAATGTTTGGTTTGGGCCCGCTTTAAGCTGGGACAATGGACCCAGAACTGTATGACTGTATGTCATACCATAAACAGTAAATTCTAGCATTGCGATTCGTACCAGCATATAATAATTCTAAGATACACACTTTGCTAGAAGAGACCTAGATAATTTACATATTTTAATCACAGTCCCTCAAAGCACAGGGCAAATCATACAGTGCATATAGACTGTTCATGTTATGTAATACATTAAATGCTGTGCTCACGTGTCACTTGAAGTATTCAGAGCTGGCCATGATGACCCAATAAATAAGCGAAATAGAACAGATTTCTCAGAGGCAACTAGACAATGCTGAGACTTGAGTATCCCTTCCCTGGAACACTACAAGCTGGACAGTACTTGATTTTGCCATTGCTTTCTTCAGATTTTTTCTGGTTTGACAGTTTTAAATAATACACTATATTGTATTTTATTGTAGCCATAAGCCCTACATTGCGCGTTTTGCTTCCTCCAGAAACAGCTATGTTGCAATTGCAAATGTATTGCTTATTCAGCAAGCTTTTGCCTTTGTATTAATGATTCCAAATTGTATGTGACAGACAGTGGTAAAACAAGGACAAATGTTGGTACATGCTTCTGAGTGCGTACATATTAGTACAACATTAAATACTATTCCCCCCTTACGTCGCAGCAACTCGGTGGTAGAAGTAATTTTGAGTCAGACTATTGCCGGTTCCTGAATTACAATTAAAATAACGCTGTGTGGCCATAGACATTTTAACATTACGTCTATGGTGGCGCCCAGGTTAGATGGGGAAGAGCGTGTGTAGAAGTGACCTACTTCGCTTCTGAACAACAGGTAAATAATGTGGAGTGTGCAAGAATATTCATTACACCTTTGAAGTTGCCCTATATAGATATTACTCTGTACATAATTGTGTTGATTTTTGTAGTTGTCTTGTACATTCCAGGTCACATCCTTCACTTGAATTAATTAACCACATTACCCTGTGCCACCTCCTTTAAGAGTGCTACCAGTCAGTGAGCCATGTCCTTACGTCCCCTCAGCTTGTCAATCCTCAGGGGAGCTTTGGTCTAAGTGCTATATAGAGTACCACCAGATGTTATGGAGCTATGTAAGGGATGAGGGTCAAATACATCTTATAATCTTTTATGTATGAAAGAGTCCTGCATTGTCATACATTTCTTCACATCGAACGCAATGATTATTTTGTTGGTTAATCAAGAAATCAGTGAAGATCTTGATTTTTTTCCTTCCTATGTCTGGTTTAAGAATATTCATTATAGGATTGTTTGATTATGTAGTTAATTTTCTAGCTTTCCATGAATTTAAATAGCCTATAGAGACAAACCTTATGTCATGTTTAGCATGTTCCTCACTACATTGCTTACAAGAGGGAGGCCTTTTTTATTGAAATCATTTGAAATTATTGAAATTAAGAAACCTAACCTCTGTTAAGCCTCCATTTTTTTTAAGCGCATGGTATAGTAAATTTTTATTAATTAGCAATGCACAATTGGACTTCATGCAATAAATATATTTAAAATACCTGACTGGTGTTTATATCCTGAAGCTCAATTTCCTGTTGAGATGACCATGCAAGAGAGAAAGCTGGAGAGAAAGCTGTCCAAAATCTTCCCCCATCCCATCATCACCCACACAAGTACAGGTCAGAGTGAAAATTGGAGGGGGCAGACACTCTCTTCCTGTCTTCCTGTTAGTTCAGATCAACTGGCCTCACACAACTTGTTGAGAGATTTGCTTTTTATATCCAGCACTGCAGCTCAGTCTCATAATGATAAGAATTTGCTGAGTTGCAGTGCTGTCTTGTCTGCCAAAGGAAGGAGCTTGCACCAGCTGGAAACCTCGTTAAGGGCTCTGCCTTTGAGATGAGTGACTAGGGTTCATATTCTGGTTAGGGCCAGTACGTATTCAGCAAGGAGTCCTTGGGCAAGACTCTCTAACACGGCAGGTTGGCCTCTTGATTACGCCCTTAGTGGTTGCAGCTCACAGGCGCTTTAAGTAGAAAAGCGCTATACAAATGTTAGGAGTACAGTAGAGTCCCAGTTATCCGGAAATCAACTAACCAGAAGTCTCAACCAACCAGCCAGAACAAATCGGCAGCATTCATCACAGTAGTAAAGGCCAACTTCGTAGGCTCTTTGTAGGTTCTACTGTGCTTAAAGACTGGTTACATGGCTTCCCCAAGGTTAATATGCTTTCAATTACTATATTTTAATACTTAAAACAAAGAGAGTGGGGTATAGTAGTGTATTTGTTAGGCCTATTTTTTTAACATTGAGTCTCAAGCAAACCAGAAAGCACACTTATCTGGCATCAGCTGATCCCCATCTGTGCCGGATAGCCAAGACTCTACTGTATTAGTATGAAGACTGGTTGAGTGATGGCACAGCCCCCATTCAGTTTCAGTAGCATTAAATATCTGTGAGGGAGAACTAGGGCTCTAAGCAGAAATTATTACCTGCTTGTTGTTATTAATTATACATTTCTTTATTGATGACACCCATATTAAGAGGTGATTGGATGAGCACAATGATAAATAAATGAATAACTAAATAAAATAAATGATCCGAGAAAGAGAGCCTATGGGTTTTGCTATTTAACACAAGTGTATGATTAAAGATGAACTGTGACTAGTCTTTCCAGCGAAAATCAATTTTTGGAGAAAACTGCCGTTATTTTATTTCAGTGCTTCACAAGGCTTTCTGTATTTTAATGTTATTATAAAGTATATTTTCATTTCAATCTATAGCTAGCTATGAAATTCCAATACTAGCTATTGGCTAAAATCTTGCAAGCTTGAAATCTGTCATCTCCGCCTACAAAATTTGAATTTTTCTACATGAAAATGTGTTTGCACAGAGCAGGAGCTTGTTACTTATTTCACCACCTGTACTAATCCACTAACTGACAGCTAATTTGGATACTCCTATATTACAATCCTTGTTAGAAAACCTGTGGAATAAGTGTGTTTTGCATGCTTACATATAAACAAGCTAAACTAAAGCTTGCCATTTAACCCTGTTAGCTGTAAAGTTGGATTTAAGGTATCAATGGTCCTTGAGTTTCATATTAGCAACATTGGTAAAATAACTAAATGGTCTTTTAGTCTTACATGATACTATTGGTCCCATGTTCAGGCATAATACTCATTTGATGAATTTAACTACAACTAGCAAGTTTTAGTCTTGGATTTTAATATGGCAAGGTGACTGTTTTCATCCAAAACAAATCAAATCCCCATACAAACATGCTGCTCTCTGCTGACTAGTGTGTTCTGCCTTATGTGAGAGAGGGAGGATGAGCAGGAGCAACTGCCATAGGAGATAATAGCAGCCAGGCAAGAGGTTGCATTATGGCTGATCACTAAGGACTGGTGTGCAGATGTTGGGGAAGACCTGTACTCACGAAAGATAATTTCCAGCAATCAAATTTGAAAGTGTATATATGCCTTTAACTTTGCTATATGGATTTAGAGGACATTATGTAAAGCTTGCCACTGGTAGACTGATCTGGTAGATGCTGTTATGCTTTTATGGACAGTGAACAGCCTATTGTTTGTCTTCTTCAGTTGATTGGATGTTTGAAATCATCACAGTGACAATTCATTGTACATTTGCCTCTCTACACCATCGCTACATTCCATCGGCCTCATAAACAATCTGCCTCATCTGTCTGCCCGTGTGTGACCAGAACAACATTAGGAATCAAAGAACAATTATGCAATGTAGTCAGAAACAACATCACACCAGATTGTATCACCTATGCATCCCTATAACACTTCATAAGAGCACAGAATATACTAAAAACAGTCACACACATGTGCTGAAAATGTTGCATTGCATAGCCTCAGAAGAGGTCAGAACACCTCTGTGCAGGGTTATAGTCTTTCCTCTCCCCTTCTTGCAACTAACTGCTGTTTTTTTCTTCTTTCAGTATGCATAAGGACCTTTTCACAGACAGAGCAGATAAATGTTCTTTAAAAAGAGATAACAGTCAGAGGTGAATATAGCAGTGCATTCCCCTGACCCAGATATTTTCAAAAGGAGCAAACGCAGTAGCTGATGTCAGTTATGAGGAGGATGGGTACTCATGCAGAAATCTGAGGTTTCCAATTTCACAATATCATGAAAGTTTCTAATACTTATAGGCTATTGCATGTCAGCAACTAGCCAGATGGAAAGAAATACTGCTCTGTTTACAAGCCAGAGATAAAATGTAACCCATCTGGGTAAACCCAGGGTTGATTTGTGATTGGCATTCATAGATATGAAACTCAGGAAAATGTGTCTATTATGTCTGTTAGTACTTGCTCTGGTGTTGGTTTGGTTAAGAAATGATTATACGCTAAGCCTGCCTATTTAAGACAAGTTGCTCCTGAGAAACAACAGGAAGCGTCATACAAATAGAGCATAGAAGCAGGTAATGATGACTGTTTCTACTATCTCTTATCAGCAGTCAAGACAGCAGCCTTTCTGGCTGCTAGACTGCCAGCTCCATCTGAGGGTATCACTTTTCACATTATATGAACTCTTTGGAGATGTTTGGCCTCTTTTGGGAAATGGGGGACCCAAAGGACCTGTGAAATGGCATCTCTTCTGAGCTAAGCCTTTCACTTACAGCTTTTGTATTGGGTCTCAAAGATGACATTTTTTAAAAAGTTTTCAATCTTTCAAACCCCTAAAATGACTGGTTCCAAATGTAAAAGCTTTCTGTTGATCCCAACTTCATATTTCTCTGCGGCTTGCCGTTTGCTGAGTATTTTCAATCATAATTCCCAGGTCAGTTTACTCTGGAGTACGGCAATTAATCCTGCATCCACCTTTTGGTTTCTGCTTCCCTTCCTGTATAACATTACATGGTTCCTTTTCCTAAAATAGTAGCTTAATTATTTCTAATTAGCATAAACCATTCATCAGATGGACTGCCCAACCCCCTTTAAATGCCAGCCTGTTTGGTGTGCATCTGCAAACTCATGGCTGTTACCTCCTTTCTATGACTCCTGTTAGCACTTAGTACAATTTTTATACCATTATTGTTTTATAGTATCTCTTCCCTGAAGATACTGTAAGGAAAGGAAACGCTGAAGGAAATTTCTAAAGAAAAACATTTAGTTCTGGCTTATCTAGTAAGGCATTGCCAAACAGCCATGATGCAGGGCAACATGAAGTAAGCTAGAGTAACAAATCACAGTTCAGCTTCTTACAATTTGGAGCAGTCAGAGGCATTGAAGAGTCATTCTGATTGGTTGTTCTGGAATACTCCACTTCCCATACTGACCTTTGATGTATAAAACTAAGCAGTTGGTGTAAAAAAGTGAGGGATCATAAGAACATACTGTAAGTACTGAAACCCACCTGAGTGGCCCCTCATATTCTCTGCCATAGGCCACAAACCTTCCCTCTCCCCTCTTCCTTCATTTTCTAGCCACAGTATTGAATCTCACTGCTGAAGACATTTATCACAATAGCTAAAGTAAACACATTCCCAAAGGGTTACAACTAAACAATCTCTAAAGGGAAATCAATATAACAATTTTAATTGATATGGATAGGGAGAGAAAAAACACTCTACAAACCATCAACATGTTCAATGCTGGGCATAATCCAATTACGGATTACCTAAAAAAAAACCATATGAAGCAAGTGAAAGCAGCTGATTTATTGCATGCAGCCAGCTAATTGTGTGCTGTATTATTTTAAGGTACAGAGGATTCACAATATCCATGTAACAGTGCATTCATTTAGTTCAGTCACATGTCTCCGAAGGCCTTTCTCCAACAGGGACAAGTGTTATGTACTGTCTACAAACACCACATTATTCCTCTGCGTTGTGCCTACTATCAACTAGAAAAAGATGAGATCTAATTGGCAGACATAGGTCAATAAGCAACATAGCACTTTGCCCCTATTACATAAACCTTGATGAGTCTTATCAATACCATGTGACCATATATTGTGCATGATTTACTGAGTGATGACAGTATTGATGATGGTTTAAGTCAGGTAGAGTGCAAAACATCAGCCCTTGCAATAAACATGTCATTTATCTCAATTAAAATAGGTCAGTGGTGGTAATCAGGTATAGGCTAATGACAAACATTCATAAATACACATAATCAGTGTCAGGTAACAGAGCAGGGATGAGACAGATAGATAGATAGATAGATAGATAGATAGATAGATAGATAGATAGATAGATAGATAGATAGATAGGGCTTATGTGAGTTTACACAGAAAGTCAGAACCCTTTATATCCAAACATGTTTCCATCTGCTATCATGTGGCTGAGATTTGCATAATGAATCACAGAGAACAGAGAAGTTAAAAATATGTTATGTCTTCACACAGAAGCTGACACGATCTGAATGTTGAGATGATGGGAAAAATGGGCTTTTGTCCCAAACTGTCAACCTGCCCACTGCCCACACAGATCTCTCTCCCTCTCATTCTCTCTCCTTCTTAGTGCATTGCTCAGTAACCTCATGTTTGTACATAATTCAGTTGTAGTACTTGTTTACATATTTCCTGTTTTCTCCTCTTTGCTATTTGTAACAGTAACCCGCTGAATATGCAATATATTAAGGCATCTCTGTGGCAACCTCATTCTACTTATTCGTTGCCTTCTCCCTCAGTGCTCCACTTTTATTCCCTCTACTCCCCCCCCCCCCCCCCTTCCAGTGCTAATCATCACCCAACAAAAGGATAACCTAGAAAATGTGAGCAGTCAACCACCATTTACACACGTAGAATCGCCAGGATTCAGTTGTCATTGCCTTGCAAAAAGCCCTTTATTCACAATTAAGCCACATGCATGTTAAATGGATTATCCCCTATGCAAGGAAAGACCTGCTCGATGCACAGAGGGGACGCCTGCAAAGGAGTTTAACCTAAATACACAGGCATCCACTCTGAGCAGGTGGATCGATCGTGCGCTCCCCATCTCCCGTGCAAGATGCTGCTTCTTGGCTGCCAAGTCAGATTCCACGATGCGTAGAAGATACAACTGAACCTAATATCCAGGGCTGCAAATGAGACGATTTCTGCAGCGACCGTGTGGGTGGTATATTTGTTTATATCACCGCTAGGCTATGAGAATATACTATGTCCTAGATAGAGGTGTTGTACACAGGAATCTAACCTTATAGTACCTTATTATCCGTGTGTATATTGTAAGGGTAGTAGTTATAGCGAGATATTTACAGGTCATAGTTCAGTCTCAGTCATCTTTAATGTCAAATAGGCGCTGTGACAAAGCTACAATGAAGGACCACTGTTGGCTCTCACAACCTCAGCTCGCTGAACTGTTTAGTAACTAGTGGACAGCGCCAGGTGCTGAAAGCATCAAGTGAACGCCTCTGATCATGCAGAGCTCCGCACTAGAGAGGATAATAACACGGATTGTCATTGATTTTAGGCATAGAGGGGTTAATATCTAAAAGAATGACCAACCTTGACATGTTTTCCCTCTGAGGTCTGTGCGCTTTCTCAAGTCCAAGTTTGGTGAATATCCCAACGAGAACCATGACAGCTACTACTCCACATATGATGTACACAATCAAATTGGTTTTATCCCTAGTAGGATCGTGTAGTGGGTCATCAAGCTTTGGGGGTGTCTTCCCTGGTTGCAACCAGATGGGTCTGTCATAGTTTGTACAGGTGCTCTGATCCAGTTTCGACTCTTTGAACTTACAGCAGTACCTAAAGCCACAAGTACCACAGCAGTAGATAAATTCCCCGGAGCTGCAGTTAAATGGTGAGTCCCATTGACCCATGACATCAAAATACCCCCTGCACCCCTCAGCAGTCTGAGGAGGTTCTGAAGACTCCAGATCTCCGGCATTGGAGAGGTTCACGTCGGAGACTACTTCAGTGCTCCCAAAGTGTGGCCCACCTTTCACCTGTGCCCAGCACAGAAAAGTAAAGAGATCCGCGAGGAAGTAATACAGTATTACCCTTTTCCCTTTCATGATAAGTAGCTTCCTTCCTCTATCTTGATAGAGAAGATCCAAAGTGGCAAAAAAACAACCATGGGGAGCAGAAGACAGGAGACCTCAGCCCATCAGTCCAAGTCCATCATCAGTACCAGATCTGATTACTGCAGTCCTCACCTGGAAGGTGTGATAATCCTCTCCTTGCTTGCAGTGATCTCTGTCTGCGTCTGTGTGCAGCAGCACTAACTGATCTGCACTTGTGGAATCGAGGAAAGCAGAGGGGATTCTGGATTGTTAGAGTAGTGTAAAGACAGAGTGAGAGAGAGGGGGACAGAGGGGAGGAGGAGGCAAGGGGAGGAATACATATAGGAGGAGTAGAGACTGAGGGAGGGATGACATGGGTCGTGAGTAAGGAGGGAGTGTTTCCAACAGATGCAGACGGATGCCTTTTAAATGAGTACTAGGTGAGCCAGCACAATATCCCATTATTCCCTTTCTGTTCAGCATTGTGTGCACAGGCTGAGACTGTACACAAGCTAGTCAAGAAAGTTATGTTCATAATCACTTCAACAACAGTGTTCAGTCTGTCCTGCTTTACATGTGTCAACTTCACATTGTAAACAAGGACAGCCTGAGCCTGCACTTTTGCTGTACATAAACCAGTGACATTTTCCTACTGCATTCAGCATACAGGGAACCTTCTTGTAAATTCGATCAAGTGTTCATGAATAAGGTGTGCATCAATCACAATCAGCAAAGGTAAAGTATGCTCTAAAAGTGCCCATACATGGTACAATAAAACATGTTCAATTTTCCTGTTTATTCGACCAAAACGATCGAATCGAATGAAAGTATAAAAGAATCTTTTTTTTGATCAATAAAAATCCAATTGAACATATTGGAAAAATCTTTATATTCAATCTAATGGAATAATTGAACAAAATTATCTAATCGAAGAAAATGAAAAAATTGTACCATGTATGGGCATCATAAGAGGAATATGTATTAGAAAAAAATCTATCCTATAAAAGTGAATTCTTTAATCAGTCCTCTTGCTTGTGTTAACATAGATATCCTCCACCAATAGTCTATTAGTAAAAAAGGCTTCTAACAATAGTGCTATTTACAGGGGCATAACTACAGGGGAGTGATCTAAAGTTGTACATTTATACCACTACTGTTACCCTTTGTTGCTATGAAGTTTATAACAATTAGAGCACAGCTTCCAGTACTGGACGTATATATTTGCTATATATTTGTTTCTCTGTGTAAATATTGTATTCTCACATGCATGCTCATAATTATGTTGTATAGTCCTGTGATCCTTTTAAAAGGAACTTTAACCAAGTATTGAAGTTCACCCTAATCAGTAGCTGACACCCCCTTTCCCACTAGAAATCTTTACCTTTTTCGAATAGATTTCATCGGGGGTCTGTATGGCTGATATTGGGGTGAAACCCCTCCCACAGTGTGATGTCATGACCATGGTCCTGACAGATTGCTGTCTGTGAACCTCATTGCATTGTGGGGAATAATGGCTTTTTTGCAAATGCCAAGCAAACAGTATCTCCCTCTGTGCATAGAACTGTCAGTAACGGACATTCCATACAGATCACCTGGCAGATCTAAAGACGTCACTAGTACTGGTTAAGAGACTAGGGTTCAAATCCTGGCTGGGGTCAGTACCCATTCAGTAAGGAGTTCAAGGCAAGACTCCCTAACACTGCAGGGTGGCCTCTTGAGCGCGTTCCCAGTGGCTGCAGCTCTTGAACGCTTTCAGTCCGACAGGAGAAAAGCGATATACAAATGTTTGGATTATTATTGATTATTATTACTACTCGTGATAAATTTCAGACTGTAAATCAGATAGAGGAAAGATTTTACAATGGGTAAATACTGAGTAAATAATCTATAATTGGATATTGTAAAAATATAAAAAAAACAATTTTATTCATTATGTTATTTTCACTACAGTTCCTCTTTAAGGTACTTTATATCTGTATACACAAGCTTGCATACTTATATGTTAATTCATAATTAGAGCACAGCCTGCAGCACTGAACCCATCTGATGAAAAGAGCACAGCCTGCAGCACTGAACCCATCTGATGAAAAGAGCACAGCCTGCAGCACTGAACCCATCTGATGAAAAGAGCCCAGCCTGCAGTACTGAACCCATCTGATGAAAAGAGCACAGCCTGCAGCACTGAGCCCATCGGAAGAAAAGAGCACAGCCTGCAGCACTGAGCCCATCGGATGAAAAGAGCACAGCCTGCAGCACTGAACCCATCTGATGAAAAGAGCACAGCCTGCAGCACTGAACACATCTGATGAAAAGAGCACAGCCTGCAGCACTGAACACATCTGATGAAAAGAGCACAGCCTGCAGCACTGAACCCATCTGATGAAAAGAGCACAGCCTGCAGCACTGAGCCCATCTGATGAAAAGAGCACAGCCTGCAGCACTGAACCCATCGGATGAAAAGAGCACAGCCTGCAGCACTGAACCCATCGGATGAAAAGAGCACAGCCTGCAGCACTGAACCCATCTGATGAAATGAGAACAGCCTGCAGCACTGAGCCCATCTGCTGAAAAGAGCACAACCTGCAGCACTGAACCCATCTGATGAAAAGAGAACAGCCTGCAGCACTGAGCCCATCTGATGAAAAGAGAACAGCCTGCAGCACTGAGCCCATCTGATGAAAAGAGAACAGCCTGCAGCACTGAGCCCATCTGATGAAAAGAGAACAGCCTGCAGCACTGAGCCCATCTGATGAAAAGAGCACAGCCTGCAGCACTGAACCCATCGGATGAAAAGAGCACAGCCTGCAACACTGAACCCATCGGATGAAAAAAGCACAGCCTGCAGCACTGAACCCATCGGATGAAAAGAGCACAGCCTGCAGCACTGAACCCATCGGATGAAAAGAGCACAGCCTGCAGCGCTGAACCCATCTGATGAAAAGAGCAAAGCCTGCAGCACTGAGCCCATCTGATGAAAAGAGAACAGCCTGCAGCACTGAGCCCATCTGATGAAAAGAGCACAGCCTGCAGCACTGAACCCATCTGATGAAAAGAGCACAGCCTGCAGCACTGAGCCCATCTGATGAAAAGAGAACAGCCTGCAGCACTGAGCCCATCTGATGAAAAGAGAACAGCCTGCAGCACTGAACCCATCTGATGAAAAGAGCACAGCCTGCAGCACTGAACCCATCTGATGAAAAGAGCACAGCCTGCAGCACTGAACCCATCGGATGAAAAGAGCCCAGCCTGCAGCACTGTACCCTAATTGGCCCGTTTATGGGAACAATTGATAATTACCTTTCTATTACTTTAGAAAGTGCATTGAAAAATCGCATCTGATGAAAAAGTTGTACCATTAATGGGCACCTTAAGGCTACAATATGGCCGCAAAGCTGGACTATACCCACTAAGTTTGATCCTATTCACCTATTCAGGTATATAATATTTTTGCAGCCACCTTCACCTGTTTTAATAAAAGAGTGCATATAAAGAAGTTAATGGCCAATATGCTAATCACCTTTCCGCCTGACTTTTCACCTTGGTGATATTTTGACACCTTGTCATAAAATGCATTTTTAACCACCAGCAAGCAAGAAACACTCAATATATTTTTGATAGTGCCTTTTCACCAACATGTGGGTGCTTTTTCAATTGTAAAATGCTGAAAAGTTATTTTAAAGAGAAGATGAAAATGATCTCCTAGGAGATAACTCAGGAGAAAACATGAATTGCATATGGGCCAATATGATAGATTTGATACTTGGAATACAGTGAATACCTGGTGGTGTTTCGTGAGATGCTTTTAAAGGACATCAGACGTCAGGGGTATATAGAGGCTGCCATATTCATTTCCATGTAAACAATACAAATTGCCTGGCTGTCCCGCTGATCCTCTTTCTGTAATACTTTTAGGGCCCTTTCACAGTGCTCTGTTGCGTTGCACACACATTATAATGCGTGCCTCACGCAACACGCAGGGGCGTAGCAATAGAGGTCGCAGCGGTCGCATGCGCGACTGGGCCCGGCTCCTGAAGAGGCGGGGGAGGGGCCCGGCTCCTGAAGAGGCGGGGGAGGGGCCCGGGGGGGCCCATGTCTTTTTGTAGTGCGGCCAGGACTGAGTGCGGCCCGTGCGCCATGCGCGCTATTGGGAGGGGGGGAGCCGCAGCCGCGGGGAGGGCAGCCCGACCTCTCCCTCCCTTCCTCTCCCCGGGCCCCCCCCCCCCCTTCAGATGCAGAGTGACGCGCACGGAAGCGCTGTAGGCTGAAACTCACCTCCGTCCCTGCGTTCCAAGCGCCGCTGATCTCCTCTCGCTGTATAGATGTTGTTACACACTGCTTCCGGCTAAACAGGAAGCAGCGTGTAACAACATCTATACAGAGCGGGAGGAGACCAGCGGCGCAGGGACGGAGGTGAGTTCTGCCTACAGCGCTTCCGTGCGCCGCGCACTCTGCATTTGAAGGGGGGGGGAGAGGAAGGGAGGGAGAGGTCGGGCTGCTCTCCCCGCAGCTGCGGCTCCCCCCTTCATTATGGGGGGGGAGACCTACCTACCTACCTACCTACCTAATCCTGGGGGGCAGCTACCTACCTATCCTGGGGGGGCAGCTACCTAATCTAACCTATCCTGGGGGGCAGCTACCTAATCTATCCTGGGGGGCAGCTACCTACCTAACCTGTCCTGGGGGGGCAGCTACCTACCTAACCTATCCTGGGGGGGCAGCTACCTACCTAACCTATCCTGGGGGGGCAGCTACCTACCTAACCTATCCTGGGGGGCAGCTACCCACCTAACCTATCTGGAGGGGGGGGGGCAGCTACCTAATCTAACCTATCCTGGGGGGCAGCTACCTAATCTAACCTATCCTGGGGGGCAGCTACCTAATCTATCCTGGGGGGCAGCTACCTACTCTAACCTATCCTGGGGGGCAGCTACCTACTCTAACCTATCCTGGGGGCAGCTACCTAATCTAACCTATCCTGGGGGAAAGCTACCTAATCTATCCTGGGGGGCAGCTACCTAACCTATACTGGGGGGCACCTACCTCATCTAACCTATACTGGGGGTCTGTTACCTAATCTAACCTATACTGGGGGGCACCTACCTATCTAACCTGGGGGCACTTACTTGTCTAACCTGTATTCGGGGCACCTAGCTAGCCTATACAGGTGGCAACTATACTGGCTACCTATATTGGAGGCACCTACCTAACTAACCTATACTGGGGGCACCTACCTATCTAACCTATGCTGGGGACAACTATTCTGGCTACCTATATTAGAGGCACCCACCTAGCTAACCTGTACTGGGGGCACCTATCTATCTAACCTATACCGGCGGCGCCTGCCTATCTAACCTATACTGGGGGCAACTATACTGGCTACTTATGCTGGAGGCACCTACCTGGCTAACCTATACCGGGGGCAACTATACTGGCTTACCTATGCCTGGCTACCTATACTGGGGGGACCTATAGCTGGCTATAGGGATTTGGATATGTGTGTGCGTCGGGTGTTGCCGGGGGCTGTTGTTGCCGTGGGGGGCCCACATCCAGATTCCGCATCGGGGCCCAGAGGTTTGTAGCTACGCCACTGGCAACACGCAGTGTGAATCCAGTCTTAGCCATAGATCCTGAGTAAGCATGCAGATCAGGTCCTCTGACTGAAGTCTGACTGGATTTGCCCGCTTGTTATGGGCAAAAGATCAGCAGAATTTCAGGCAACTGGTATTGTTTATCAGAAAATAAATATGGCAGCTTCCATAGCCCTCTTACTTTAGGTATCCTTTAACAGGAAATGCATTAGGAAAGTAAGATAATTGAAAGTGAATTTAGAGATAGTTTACTGCTGTAGGTGCCTGATAAGGTCTTTTGACAGAGTTGCACCACTTATGAAGCGGCATGTTCGGCGACACATGTTAGTGCAATGCATCGGCAAACCCGGAATTTTCAAAGGGAGGGGGGGGGGGATTCCTGAAAGATCTCTCTCAGCCACGCACAATATAATAATATGGTAGGGCATTAGAGTATGGCTATGGTAGGGATTAGATTGTGAGCTCCTCTGAGGACAGTCTGTGACATGACTATGTACTCTGTAATGTGCTGCAGATGTCTGAGATGGGATTCTGGGCACCACTAATCCCACTCTAAACTTGCCTATGCTGTGGGGGCAGGAGCTGATTCTGCTTTTTGAGCTGTGTGGATCCATATATTTATGTATATTGAGGTGTTCTGTGATCTCTACCCTTACTGTATTAGCTGGCCTCTTGTGGCAACCTTTTTAATAAATTGCACCGGCAGACCCTGGTGCACGGATCCTCCTTGCTGTGCTATACATTTACATTTATGCTTTATTAATGTATTCAGGCCCGGCCCTAGACTTTTTGCCACCTGAGGCAATTTTGAAAGAAATCGCCGCCCCCCCCCCCCCCCCCCCAAGCTCTGGGTGTGAGGGGGCCGCCCGAGCTGGAGGGGATAGCGGGCAGGAAGGGGGTATTGTGCCTAGCGGCGGGGAGGGGGGTCAGACCCCCCCCCCTCCCTCGCCTGGGTCCCCCGTCCTCCGCTCCCCTCCTGCTTTAAAGAGTTACGTCGCTGGCTGCATTGTAAGAGGCAACGGGTGGGATCACTCACCTCTTCCTCGTTAAGCGTGCGCTCCACTGACGACACTTCCTGCGGCGTAGCAGGAAGTGTCGTCAGTGGAGCGCACGCTGGAACGAGGAAGAGGTGAGTGATCCCCGCCCATTGCCTCTTACAATGCAGCCAGCGACATAACTCTTTAAAGCAGGAGGGGAGCGGAGGACGGAGGACCCAGCCGAGGGAGGGGGGGGGAGCTAGTCTACTTTAGGGGACCCACTGCAAATCCCCATAGACACTTTCAGCTGGGCTGCAGAAATGGAACAAATGTCCGCTTTCACCTTGTTTAAACCCCCACAAGCCTTATACCCATGGATAGGTAAGCATATCCTCTAACGAATTGTGAGGTTTTCGGTCAAAAAAAGAGTTGAAATTGGCTGTGTAGGAGCCGCCGAACAGCCTTAATCTCGGTTCCGTCGGCCATCTTCATTCTGCTGTGCAGGTCCTTCCTTCCTTCTCATTGGAGGGTTTGTTAGCTGCTGACAGAAGCTGGCACGCCCCCACCGAACAATCCCTCCAATGAGGAGGAAGAAACGACCTGCAGAGCAGAACCAAGATGGCTGACGGACCCGAAATTGCGGCCGTTTGGCGGCTCCTGTACAGTCAGTTACAACTTTTTTTTGACCGAAACCCGCAAAATTCGTTAGAGGGCATGCTTAGCTACCAGAGAATATAAGGCTTGAGGAGGTTTAAACAAGCAAACGGAAGACATTTGTTCCGTTTTGCTGCCCAGCTGAAATTGTCTATGGGGATTTGCGGTGGGTCCCCTAAAGTAGACTAGCTCCGGGGGGGGGGGGGGGCGACCCCCCTCCCTGTCGCTAGGCACAATACCCCCTTCCTGCCCGCTATCCCCTCCAGCTCGGGCGGCCCCCCCACACACACGGGGCGGGTGCCGCCCCCCAGAAGTGCCGCCTGAGGCAAAGGTTTCGGCCCTGAGTGTATTAGTGTTTTGCTGCACAGTTATTTATGTTAGTATGCGGCTGTTTCAACACTACGTGTCCGATATATACAATTATTTGTGTAACTTCATTTACTGGTTACTGCCCTCACTGTCTTTTCTGTATTTGTTTTTAGATTGAGGGATATGTCCTAGATTAAATTGGTTTGTTTGTACTGTAACTTGAGTCTGAGTGTCATTTTTTTTTTTTTGCTATATGGATGTCTATGCTTTTGTTTACTATTTAAGTCAGTATCCATGACAACCAATTGTGTGCTTTTGCTCTGTGTTTTTTCGGGATGAAGGTAATTGAGTCTAAGCGATGCCGTGGTGGGAAATATCAGTCCTGTCCAGTAATTACTTTTGGGTCTAATGTCCTGTGTCTTAATCAGAACTTTAATAAAATTGTTCTCTCTTGAGTTTTGCATATGGGTATTATCTCTCTTACTCACTGTCCTGCAAGTCTGAAAGCAGCTATACACATAGATGTTCCAACAAATTCAGTCACTGCTAGTGATGCGCTGACTCTAAAATATCAGCTCCATACACCTATGATCATTTTGAATTTCTCAAATGAAAGGGTGATTGGACACTGAGCAGGGGAGAAGCAATTGGGGGTTTGAGGGTCACAAAGCTGCTTCATCAAATGATACAGCAATAGCATCAATAGGGGTACAGATTGTTCTAAGTCTGAAATCTGTTTAACTCTAACCAAGCTCAAGTGGGGGAAGTAGTACTTGCCTTTTAAGTAGTTAATAATCATTTAAGGCAGATATTGATACGATATTTGACAATGACCCTCACCACCCTGCTGAATGAAGATATTATCCACATGTGTATGTCAGGTACAATGAACATTCTTATCCCTACTGATGACTCATCAGTGAGATGTTTCTTTCCATAGGGAAATCAGTATGTTCCAGTTCACAAAGGACACAAAGGCATTTAGTAAACATATTTACCACTTACTAAAGAGGAACTGTCGCGAAAATCTTAAAACTTAAAACACATACGAATGAGAAGTACGTTTCTTCCAGAGTAAAATTTTTCATACATTACTTTTCTCCTATGTTGCTGTCACTTACAGTGGGTAGCAGAAATCTGACATTACCGACATTACCGACAGGTTTTGGGCTAGTCCATCTCTCCACAGGGGATCCTCAGCATGGCCTTTATTCTTTATAAAGACTATCTGTATGTGTTTTAAATGTTAAGATTTCCGCGACAGTTCCTCTTAAGCAGCTCCCCAACTGACATTTTCAAATAACGCTCTGTACTTAATTTTCCAATGTGTGTGTGTGTGTGTGGGGGGGGGGGGGGGGGGGGGGGTGGTGTAACTATTAAAGTGGATCCGAGGTGAACTTTTACACATTGCATAATTGTGTTCCTTTCCTATTGTTTATAGGGCATTCTTCAAGCCAAATACTTTTTGTTTTTGTTTTAATACTCTAATTCCCTATAAACTAAAAAAGCCACGCCCACAGGTTTTCAGAGAGCCTTGGCAGTAGCAAGGGCTCATGGGAGCTCAGTCTGGGCAGGAGGAGGGGGAGGTGTTACTAGCCATTGATTTCAGAGGCAGAGGGGAGGAGGGAGGAGGAGAGGGGATTAGGCTGATGGCTCAAGATACAGATAAGCCTGCCCCTGTGTAATGTTTACAAACAACATGGCTGCTGTCATTGTATCACAGGAATAAATAATCATATTCTATTAAAACTGCTTGCAGCTAGATTTGCTGTGTAAACTATCTAAACTTTAGATAAGGTATACAGACAAGTTACTTGTTATAGTTAGTTTTTCATCTCGGATCCGCTTTAAGCCCTGTACACACACTAGACAATTCTCAATAGAGGTGGCAGATCAGGGTTGCCTCTCCCCCCCCCCCCCCCCGATGCACGAGTGGTGCAAAAACCACAGGTGGCAGCAGTGAGATCTACATTACACCAGCGGCAGCAGTGAGGAAACTTACTTAACCTCCCTGGCGTTCTATTAAAATCGCCAGGGAGGCTGCGGGAGGGTTTTTTTCTTATAAATAAAAACTATTTCATGCAGCCAACTGAAAGTTGGCTGCATGAAAGCCCACTAGATGGCGCTCCGGAGGCGTTCTTTCGATCGCCTCCGGCGCCTAGAATAAACAAGGAAGGCTGCAATGAGCAGCCTTCCTTGTTTTGCTTATATCGTCGCCATAGCGACGAGCGGAGTGACGTCATGGACGTCAGCCGACGTCCTGACGTCAGCCGCCTCCGATCCAGCCCTTAGCGCTGGCCGGAACTATATGTTCCGGCTGCGCAGGGCTCGGGCGGCTGGGGGGACCCTCTTTCGCCGCTGCTCGCGGCGGATCGCCGCAGAGCAGCGGCGATCAGGCAGCACACGCGGCTGGCAAAGTGCCGGCTGCGTGTGCTGCTTTTTATTTCATAAAAATCGGCCCAGCAGGGCCTGAGCGGCGACCTCCGGCGGTAATGGACGGGTATACTCGTCCATACCGTCAAGGAGGTTAAAGGACAACTGAAGTTAGAGTGATATGGAGGATGCCATATTTATTTCCTTTTAAACAATACCAATTGCCTGGCAGTCCTCCTGATCCTGTGTCTCTAATACTTTTAGCTATAGACCCTGAACAGGCATACAGCAGATCAGGGACTCTGAGTCAGCTGACTCAGGTATTACTGGATTAGCCATATGCTCATTCCAGGGTTTTGACTCAGACACTACTTATGCTAGAAGATCAATAGGGCTGCCTGGCAACTGGCATTGTTTACAAGGAAATAAATATGGCAGCCTCCACATCACTCTCACCTTGGGTTCCCTTTATGGTTAGATACTATGTGATCTGTTACATCAAATACCTCTTCAGCAATCCTCAGCAACCTTCTGAAGTAATCACATTCCTGAGCACTTCTGAAGAAGAGTCAGAGCTTTTGCATGCACAGTACAGATGTGCCTGTCTTCAAAAACGCTCTGGACACAAGTACTTCTGAAGGCTGCCTGAGGAGCACCAAAGACACAGCCAGTCTCAAAACTTGGATGGGGGACAGTGCTAGAACGACAGGACAGACCAAGGGCCGGGAAGGCTCTATGGTATCCAGAGCCTTCCATCTACATACAGAGAGATGAAGTTCTAGACACTGTACAGTCGTGACATCTGGTAATACATGTACAAATACATACATAGTTAATGTGCGGATTGAGATACAGTATCACTAAAATTGGTTCGCGTTCATATCATAAATTACAGCAAAATAGGAAATAAGCATTACAGCCAAATAAAAAATAGGAGGAGGTCCCTATCCTTGCAAGCTTATACTCTAGCCCACTTCCTCAGGCCAATAACAGTGCCACTATTTTGTAGCCAGAAAAGCTCAGAGCACCTCTCAAAAGCTACAAAATAGGCGTGCTGTTATTGGCCTGAGAAAGTGGGCTTGTACCCATGAAATGTGTTGCCTATACAAATAAAATCTATCTTTGTTTACATTTTGGTTGTGTTGCTTGAGAGGTAAGCCACCTCCATTCTTTTCCATTTTATCTTGCTTTTAATTGAGTTTTTTATCCGTCCTGGGTCCCTCTTCATCCTTGTTGTGCAGTTCCCTCTACATAGATATGTATCTAACTTGAAGTGAGTTTCCTCATTCAGTTTACATTAAGCCTTAAAGAGACACTGAAGTGAGGGGAGTGGCTGTGAGGGGAGTACCTGACTCTGCGGTGGGTGCCCGGGAAAGTGCAGGTGGTGCCTGTGCTGCTGTCCTTGCTGCTGGGGGTCTGGGTAGCATGCCTGCTGCCGGGGCCTCTGGTGAGGAAGTGGATGGCAGTGTGGGTGCTGCTGGTGCTGTGGCTGGCATGCCCCCCTCTGAAATACCTGGAGGTGGTGGTGTGGCTGGAGCTGCAGCGGCCTCCCCGGATGCCCGCATGGATCCCTCTCCTGGTGGAGCCTTGGTTCCCACATCAAGGTCACTTGTAGTGGCTGATGTGGGTTCTTGGGTAAAGCTGGGAGTGGGGACGTGTGCCCAGAGTTGCAGGGAACGCTCCCCGCATCGTATGCAGGCTTTTCAAGATGGCGCCGGCTTGCAGAGCGGCAGCCCGACAACGCCAAACCAGTTTCCGGTCCGCCAGGCGGAAGTGACGTCCGCGGCTGCTTTTCCGCCTGAAGCCGGAATTTCCATAGACGTCAATGAGGCCGAACGCGGACTTTTTCCTAAGGCTGATGCGGCTGTAAGTCCGCATGGAGGCGGAAACCCCATTGGCGTTAATGTAGCGGTAAGCGGACTTTCTTCTGGAGGTGTTGCGGCTGAAAGTCCGCATGGCGGCGGAAACTCCACTACCACCAATACAGCTGTAGGCGGAATTCAGCCTGCCAATGCGGAAAGTCAAGGCAAGGGAAGCCTTTTATTGCTAGATGTGGAGATGGATGCAGGGGATGCAGAGAAACAGCCTCCAAGCGGAGTTCCGCAACCAGAGGCGGATTTCAAGGAAAAAGAAAAGGAGGTGCATGCAAATGCACAGGAGGAGTTACCCATTGTCCCTGAAAACAAGGAGACAAGCGAGGAGGATACCAAAGGATCTTCTGAGACCCCAAAAGAGGGGAAACTTACAAAGAAGGTACAGGTGACCGAGCAAGCAAGTCTGGAAATGTCCGAGGAGGATTTTCTTAAGGGGAACTCTGCGGACAACGAAAGGATAGACTCCCTTGGGTGCTGGACTCCCCCTGTTGATGGGATGGAACAATTGGCCCAGGAGCTCTTTCCTGATGGCGACAGTAGAGGAGGCCAAGACTCCCTGGTGATGGAATCCGGAATCGTCCTGGAGGGTGAGAAAAATGTCACTTTACCTTTTGAGAAGAAAAGAACTAAAAAAGGGAGAAATAAAATTGGCAAACGTGTGAGGTTACTGCTTGGTGACACAGGTGATAATGTTGAGCAGGTTGTGGTCGAAGAGACTGATCAGGATAGTGATGGTGTCCAGAAAGGGTCCTTTTTACAAGCGGAGGAGGGTGGTGAAATACTCTTAGTCCAGAAGGGGGGCTTAATCAGGTCACCAAATAATTAAATGCTGGATGTATTGTTTGAGAGAAATTTAATTTCATGTTCAGAGTCTGATAATGACCTGAGTGAGGGGGAGAGGGAGAAAAGGAGAAAGAAAAGGGAGAAAAAGAGAAAACGAAAGGAAAAGCATTTAGAACCGCCTCCTGTGGTTAAGGATGATCTAATCACAGAGTTTCAGACCGCGGATTTAATTGTACGCTTGGAGAAGAAGCGGTTGGTTGTTACTGATGCTCATGTTAATGAGACAGTAGTTAAGGAGGTGGAACCAGGGGGGGATTACTCAGGCTTGCATCTGGTGGGCATGGGTGACCCCGATTGTGGTCGCCAGTTGGAGTTTAGGGCAGGTGGGAGAAAAAATGGTGGTGGAAGATGAGAAATTTAAATGTTTTGATTTTCAAGGTAGACAGACCTTTATGGCGACCATTTTTGGGTTAAGCCCTGATGCCCCCAGGTACAAGCCCCCTTCTCCCGCTGTTTCCACCTCTAATGTGGCTGAGGAGGTGTCTGGTGGGGTGGTTGAGGTGGGTGTGGAGACAATTGAGGGTGGAGAGGCAGAGCCTCCAGAATTGGAGTATGTTACAAGGGGGGGTTTCCCAGAGTTGGGCCCGGCTGCGAGACCGGGGGCCCTTAACTCCATGGCAGCCTCAGCCAGGGGCACATCTTCTGCAAAACCAGTCTCATATTCCAGGGCGGTTAGAAGTACTGCTTTAGGGAGGAGGGTCCTGGCTCCCCTGGAGACAGAGTCGGAGGCCTACACCCCAGGCCGACGGAACGTTGTTCGCCTTAAGTGGGAACACCCTTCTGCAATTCCCACAAAAAGGGAGTTTGTCGGTTATTTGTTCGACCTGGGGTTTAGGCCCGCCGATTTATTCGCGATCCTGGCTCCAGGGGATCCACCGCCCTACTATGATG
This sequence comes from Hyperolius riggenbachi, assembly GCF_040937935.1. Classification (NCBI taxonomy): domain Eukaryota; kingdom Metazoa; phylum Chordata; class Amphibia; order Anura; family Hyperoliidae; genus Hyperolius; species Hyperolius riggenbachi. The sequence continues at coordinate 143,122,819 of NC_090652.1, read as the reverse complement.
TGTCCTTCCTTTCGCAGCAGGGAATGGAGGCCTTCTTAGAAAAGAGATTGGGGGAGTCCCTGAACGGGCAATGGCACGGGTTCGCTGTGGTGCCCCTTTCAAGACAGTCCTTAGAGAGGAAGGCACACATAGTAGTCCAAAACGAGAGTATCCCGGTGCGTGACTTGATGACTTGGGTTCAGCACTACGCAGACCTCATGTCCCCGCCCCACAGGGTCCTGTAAGCCTGGGAATCTGGTGGGGGGAATATGAGGTGGCGATCAAACTCCGCATCAAGGAGGGGGTCGTCACCCATATTCCCCGTTCTGCCCTTATAGGGCGGGACAAAGTGGTCACCTTCTATCCCGGTCAGCCCAGGACCTGTAACAAATGTGGCAAGCGGGGCCATCTGGCGAGCGGGTGCCCAGATCCGAGGTGCAGTCGGTGCCAGGAGTTTGGGCACTCTGCATCCATGTGCAAACGCATAAAATGCAATTTCTGTTTTGAGTATGGACATCCGTACACAGCGTGCCCGGTCTCCTGGAACACGATGCCCCCGGATCTCAAGAAGGCCATGTTGGCCCGTATGGAGGAGGGACAGGACGCCCCAGTGCCAGATCCTAATATGTCACTACTTGAGTTATTGGATTGTGCTGTTGACCATTCTTCTGTTGCCCCTTCCTCGGTTCCTCCTCCAGCCAGCATGGCCCTTGTAGGGCAATCTGGACCCAGGTCATCGACTTATGTCCGGGATGCTGCTTGTGGCGGGGACTCTCCTCCCAAGGAGCAGCGAACCAGGTCTACTAGATCTGGTGGGGATAGGAGAGGTGGTGGGACTAAGGGCCCTACCCCTGCTCCAGGAGATCCCCCAACAAATCCTCCTATTCCGCAGCCTCGGAGGAGAAATCCTCCCAAGGGGGTTTCTTCCTCTTCCCTCCCTTCACCAGCTGACCCTCTCCCTTCCTCTCCCGATCTCCCTCCCCCTCCACTCCTCCTCCCCCTGACCTTCCTCCTCCCGCTCCTCCTTCCCTTGCCTTTCCTTTACCTTCCCCTGTTCCTACCCTTTCTTCTCCCGTTGAAGGTGGGGCTGCCTCCCTGCCTGTCAACGTGATTTCGATTTCAGGAGCCTTTGTGTTTTCACCTCCCGAGCCGACGGGTGCTTCCTCCGCCCCTTGCAGGAGGGAGCACCTGTCGGCAGAGGAGAAAGAATATCTCGAGCAGAGGTTCAAAATCAAGAAAAAAAGGAATACTGGGTCAAAGTCTGCACCTCGGTCCTTCTCTGAAGAGAAGAGACAGACGCTAAGGCAGACAGTTGAGCAGAGGAGACAAGAGAGTAGAGACCTGAAACTCTCAAACAGGTTTGGTGTTTTGGCTGCCTCCCCCCTTTCATCGGAAGAGGAGGAGATGGTGGTCGAGACCCCTGAAGTTGTCTGAGGGGACATGGTCCTATGTGTTTATGTCTTTTTCTTTTTGTGGACGTTGTATTTTTGTTTTAGTTTTTGTCTACTGTCAAAAAGAGTATAAAGGGAAACCTAAATTATTCTGATGGCTGTTCCCCCACCACTCATGCTGGCGACGATCAAAGTTGCCAGCATCAAAATGACCAGGGCTCGAAAATTGGCTTTTTCGATTTTAGCTGCCCATGAGGCTGATGTGTTTTTCCTGCAGGAGACCAGGCTCACCTCTTTGGCTGACCTTTGGCTAGCCGAGAGGGACTAGGTGTCTGGTCCGAGTTTTTGGTCTCTTGCGGGAGAGCCTGGTAGTGGTGTGGCGGTCCTTTTTAGGGCCGACATGGTAACGTGCCGGCGAGTAATTGAGGTAGAGATGGGTAGGTGTCTGGTCTTGGACGTCTGCATGAGGGGGCAGGATCTCAGGCTAATCAACATCTATGCCGACCCCAAGTCTAAGGGGGAGAGAAAGCGCCTTCTTATGCAGATCAGGCCATACCTTTTTTCAGCCTATCCTGTGATCCTGGGTGGTGATTTCAACACCGTCACTAGGGCCAAGGACAGGGCAAGGGCCCAGGTCCAGATAGGCGTAGATGGTAAGTATTTAGCTAGATTAGTTGATGAGGCGGATCTGGTGGATGTGCACGTTCGTCACTCCCCAGATCTCACGGGGTTCACCTTTTATAGAGGTAGTGCTAGGTCTAGGATAGATTTTTTGTTTCAAAGGGCCTCATCACTTCAACTCCTAAGTTGTTGGCGGTGGAGTTCTCGGATCACCTTATTCTGTCGGTGGGCTTGAATGCTTCAAATGCTCCTCCCAGAGGTCGGGGTATTTGGAGGATGAATTCGTCCCTGCTACTGGAAGATGAGGTGAGACAATCCTTTGAGGAGTTTTTTCAAGCACAGGTTTCCATCCTGGACTGCTTTGACAATAGGTCTGAGTGGTGGGAGGAAGTCAAAAAACGTGCTGTGAGATTTTTCAAGGGTCTAGCGTCCCGAAGGAGTATTGGCAGAAATCTAGCTTACCAGCGTCTAAGGGAGAGGTTGACTGTTCTCGTCTCTGAGGGCGGAGATCCGGGGGAGATCTCTGAGGTCAAACTTCAACTTAGGCAGCAGCAGTACGACCGGCTGGCTTCTTTAGCTCTGGAAAGGGATCATGGTAAATACCGCTCACCTGACCCTTACCAGAGTTTTAAACAAAGTGCAGCGCTTAAGACGGTCATCAGTCTCAGGGATGGCTCGGGATCTCTGGCAAAGTCCAGGGCAGAGATTCTAGCCATCGCTAGAGGGTTTTACGCTGATCTGCTTGGGGAGAAGCCACTTGACCAGGCGAGGATGGAAGACTTCTTGGCTTCCACGCCGGGTCTGGAAGATGTTGATATTTCTGCCATAGACTTGACTACGGAGATTACTGCAGATGAAGTAGCGAGAGCCATTGGTGGCTTCGCACCTAAAAAGACCCCGGGTCCGGAAGGACTGACGGCTGAGTTTTACAAGGCCTTTGTGTCCATCCTGGCCCCTCAATTGGCTGGTGCGTTCAACGATTGCCTTGCTGGGGGCCAGTTACCACCCTCCATGAGGCAATCTGCAGTAATCCTGTTGTCAAAAGGTCGTGATCCTGAGATGATTGAGAATTGGCGTCCCATCAGCCTTCTCAATGTCGAGAGGAAGATCCTGGCAAAAATTTTGTTCTGGAGGTTGTCCCAGGTGACAGATGTGCTTTCTCGCCATCAGCACTGCTCTGTTGTAGGAAGGAGCACGCTCTCAGCACTGTTAGCTGTCCGGGAAGTCCTGGAACGGTGCAGGGCTGATGGTTGGGGAAAATACCTGCTGACGTTGGATCAGTCCAAAGCCTTTGATCGGGTCAATCATGAGTACCTATGGCGGTTGCTTACTGTGTATGGTTTGCAGGGGGGGTTTGTAGATTGGCTGCGAACTTTATACAAGGAGGCTGAAAGTTTTATGCTGATCAATGGATGGATCGGCCAGCCTTTTGAGGTGAGCTCGGGGGTCCGCCAGGGTTGTCCGCTGAGTTCTCTACTATACGTGTTTGCCATCGACCCCTTCGTGAGGAGGCTAGAGGGCAGCACGCTTGGTGGGGTTCCAGTGGGCATCTCTGGTAGCTCATCTCTGAAGGTGGTGGCTTATGCCGACGACGTTACTGTGGTGGTCTCGGATGCAGAGGAGGCGTTGGTTGTTGCTGAGGAGATCACCAGGTACTCATTGGCATCTGGTTCGAAGATCAATCCGGATAAGTGTGAAACTTTCTGGATGGGTAAAGTTGGAGAGTCCTTTAGACTTCCTGGGTCTTTTCCCTTGCCTCAGGAAGAAATTAAGATTCTTGGCATCAAATTCGGCCCAGGCGATTATGGCCTGCGAAATTGGGAAAGCAAGCTGTCTGATGTCGACAGGAAAGTAACTCGCTGGAAAGGTTGGAGTTTGACCTTTAGGGAAAGGATTGACCTGATCAAGACTTACCTGATACCAATATTGTTATATGTCAGTTATGTCACAATTTTGCCAGCATCCCTGTACACCAGGGTCAATGGCCTGTTTTTCCTATTGTTATGGGAAAACAGGCTAAACCATGTGTGCAGGAATATTACTTACAAAGCTAGGCGGGAGGGTGGCTTAGGTATGGTCAACCCGATCGTTTTTTTCTCCTTGATTTTTATTAAACACAACATTGGTAGTTTGTTGTTGGAGAACCCGCCTAGCTGGGTAGGTATCTTCCAGACTTGGTGTGAGCCTTTCCTTAGAGAATGGAAGAGCGGTGGCCCAGTGAAAAATCTGAGAGCACGTCATGGCTACCTTCTGACCTATGTCTTGCCTTGTTTGAAGAAACTGCAGCAGTGGGGATTGATGGTGGAGGACATCAGATCGGTCGACAGGAAAGTCCTGTCGGCTAGGTTGGTGGACTCTTACTTTCCTGACTCACTGGCTTTGAGGGATTGCCCAGGCACAATTATGGAGGAGGGCTTGCATTTGTTGAATTCGCCGCGGGTTCCGAATAAATTGTGGGACATCGCCTGGCTTACCTTCCAGGGCAAACTTTACGTTGGAGGGAACATGAAGTGTCGGCAGGTGGCAGAGCGTGGTTGTCCTCGACAGGGGTGTGCTGTTGAGGAGACCATGGACCATTTCCTGATGTCATGCCCTTTCAACGTGGAGGTGTACAAACAGGTGGGGAGGGCTCTGAATATCCCGTTTCTGGCGCATCTCAGTTATGCTGAGTGGGCCTATGGAGCGTTCAATCAGCGCCAGGGTTATGATTTGAGCACTTTATACGTAGTCAGCTTAGTGGTTAGGAGACACTTATGGTTGGCACGGTGTGACTTAGCTATTAGACAGCGAGACTTGCCTGTCCAGGTGGTGGTGAGCACTATTCTCGGTGAGGTGAGGAATATTCGGTTCTTGGAGAGAAAGAAACTGGGGAGAGGGGCTTGGGTTCTGGCGTGGCAGAACATCAAGCCTCCTTAAACTGGTGGAGGTCTCTCCTGGGTGTTAGCTTGTCTTTCACTTCTCTTGTACACCTTAGATTTTTTTTCTTTGACATTTTTTTTGAAGTCTGGCAGCAGACACAAGGGGAGTGTCCCTTTGTGCTCTTCTTTTTAGTTTTTGGTGCGGTTTTGTCCTGTGTTTGGGGTTCAATTTCTTTTCAGTCTAGTCTTGTGTAGTGTCTTCTACTCTTATGTACTTGCTTATTGGTCGGGCGTAAAAGTCCCGCGATATGTATGTGGAATGTATGGTGTAATGTGGGTGTTGTCCTTCACTTTTTGGATGGTGGTGTATGTTATATGTCTTTCTCTTTTCTTTTCTTTTTTTGTCCTGTTTGTTTTGAATAATGTGATGTAGGTGTTGACTTGTGTCCTTTTGGGTGGTGGTTGGTGTTATGTGTTTTATTTTTTTCCTTCTGTCTGGTTGTCCTGTTTGTCTGAATGTAGATGAGTGATGTCTCCTCAGCAGCTATACTTCTGGAGTATGGAACAGTTTCTTGTCCACAAGTTATGTGCATAGCACAGTTTTGTTCCTTGATTTGTATTTTCTTGGGTACATTGACAGAGTTTTTCTGTAATCATGGCGTTGTTTCAGTTGTATTATGGTGTGGGAAAGATTTTCCCTGATAATATTTGTTTCCTTACTTGTATTGCATACTTTTTATATTTATTTCATTGTATGCTGTATGATGGTATTTTGATTTACAGGCATACTTTTTATCTTATTTATTATTCCTTGTATGCTTTAAGTTTGTTGATTAATAAAAAAAAAAGTCCCTGCACTGTTCATTCTGTATGTTCCTGTTTCTTCCAGAAAGACATCCACTGTGAACCGAATCTTTCATTGTGATGATCCGAATGATTTGACTCACAAAAAAGATCTGGATCAAATGAACGATTCGTTCATGAACCGGACAACACTACGAGTCCCATCACGAGTCACCACAGTGCAGTGAATATTAATTAGCCATGTGGCTAGTCACTGAGCATGTGCAAACAATCTAACACAGCTCTATAGGGGTATAATGTACAGCATGCTGCACTTTCATTTAACGTGCAGCGTTATACCCTAACGCAACGTGGGCACTGTGAACAGCGCATTAATTTTACAGTGCTGTGAGCTAGGCTGCGTTACTAGCTGCTGTAACATGGGACTTTAACGTCCCACTGTAAAACCAGCCTTACTGGTGACTTTTATTTCCTGGGAAAAACACAGGGAAGAAAGGGTAGAGGAACACCTGCAATGGTGGAAAATATAATAAAATGGCAGACGAAAATTCCACCAAGCACAATCAGTTGGATTTGGTTATCAACAACTTTGAATACAACAGGATCTCATCTAATCCAACAATAAACAACAATCAGACTGGGTGACAGACATCTAATGTCTGTATAAGACATTGGGCTTAATTCATTATGCACTCGCACTCACTGCTATATAAGGCACGTGCCTTCCTTAGATAGGAGCGTGCCTTCCTATACATAGTAACTATAGTTAAGTCATGCTCCTCTTTAAGGAAGCGAGCGCTGCTATGTAAGGCATGCATAGTGGCCGGCCACTAGAGATGTCGCGAATCTCCGATTTTTGGTTCGCGAACTTCCGCGGAAGGTTCGGTTCACGTAAAAGTTCGCGAACCGCAATAGACTTCAATGGGGAGGTGAACTTTGAAAAATAGAAAAAATTATGCTGGCCAGAAAAGTGATGGAAAACATGTTTCAAGGGGTCTAACATCTGGAGGGGGGCATGGATGAGTGGGATAGACACCAAAAGCCCCGGGGGAAAATCTGGATTTGACGCAAACAGCGTTTTAAGGGCAGAAATCACATTGAATGCTAAATTGCAGGCCTAAAGTGCTTTCAAACATATTGCATGTGTATACATTAATCAGGGAGTGTAATTAGAGTTCTGCTTCACACTGACACACCAAACTCACTGTGTAACACACCGCAAACAGCTGTTTGCGTAGTGACAGCCGTGCTGGACTGGTGCGCACCATGGCCAGAGTGCAGGCCGTGGCAGTTTTCCAGCCCATATGGTCGCCGGGCTGTGGTAGCTCAATGATAGAACAACAGTGACTGTCCAGCTGATCGAATTTGGTCTGTCCACAATGAAGCAACAACCTTATTATCTTCTTGTATGTAGGTAGGCATAGGTAGGAGTCCCAGTATAGGTAGGTAGGCATTGGTAGGTGCCTCAGTAGCTAGCTAGGCATAGGTAGGAGTCCCAGTATAGGTAGGTAGGCATAGGTAGGTGCCTCAGTAGTTAGCTAGGCATAGGTAGGAGACCCAGTATAGGTAGCTAGGCATAGGTAGGTGTCCCAGTAGTTAGCTAGGCATAGATAGGAGTCCCAGTATAGGTAGGTAGGCATAGGTAGGTCCCCTAGTATAGGTAGGTAGGTAGGTGTCCCCGTATAGGTAAGTAGGTGCCCCAGTAGTTAGGTAGGCATAGGTAGGTGTCCCAGTATAGATAGTTAGGCAGGGCCTGGCTGGCTCAGTAATAACAATTACCAAGGTCCAGCTGCAACAGATAGGGCTGTATAATGTCAATGAGCAACACACACAAAAAAAAACACATCAGGAAAACATTATCTCTCAAAAGAGAGCTGAGGGGTGCTATTTTAGCAATAACAATCATCCAGGAGCAAGCCAAGAGCCTAACTAATCTTTCCCTAGGAGAACAAGTCTGCAGCAGCTGTCCCTAGTCTGTCTAGCAGGCACACGAGTGAGTGTCATGGCCAGCGAGCCTGCCTTATATAAGCTCCAGGGCTTAGTGTAGCCTGAATGGCTACAATGTGCCTGCTGACTGTGATGCAGAGGGTCAAAGTTGACCCTCATAGTGCATTATGGGGCGAATCGAACTTCCGCAAAAGTTTGCCAACCCCCAAAGTTCGCCTGGAACCGTTCGCCGGTTGAGGCCATAGTCTTAGTCAAGTACATACTGTAGTAGTCAGTTCCAGAAACCCTATTGGAATCAGCACTGGTTCACAAGGTAACGTGTAGTCATCTGTCATTCACGTATTATGAGACATCTGTAAGCCATTTGGCTGGTGCCCACTTATGTGATTCCAGCTGTGGAGATTGTGCCCTCTGCTGATGTACTACAAAGATGGGGGGGGGGGGGGGTCACATGATTTTACACCAAACTGATCATTTACATTTTATCATAGACAAGCAAATGCAAGGAAGAAAAACAGAAATTCTTAATCCGATGAGAATAAAAATATCTACTCAGATACATGTGATTCACCACAGTGTTTCATCATCGCTAAATATAAAGCTCAAGAATGAAAGGAAGATGGAGAAATCTGTTACAGGAGCGACTGGGGGAACAGATTCTATTTTCTCTTATTTGGGAAAGACATAAGGACAGCCCCGTTTATTTTAGGAGTGGAGGAGGCCTGATTAAACAAAATAAAGATGGAGCAGGATGCTCAGAGCAGTGTCACCAGAGGCACCTTGTCACATCACAGCAACGTTAAGCCATATCTGCATGCAGAGAGGAGGCAGAGGGTGCTGGCTTTGATTTGGTGGCATGAGGACATTTTAGCCCAAAGGTTTGTGTCATTTCTTATCATATGCATTGCAGCAGATCTTTATCTGTCCATCATTTTGGCTAGTACCGTAAAAGCCCTTCTATTATGTACATCCTCTGAGAGCTGTTAACAATTCAACATAGTATTTAGACAGCAGTTCAATAAGAGCAAGCAATCTGACCATCAAGAGAATCTTTTTATACTAATTTTTGGCCAAGTGCATATACTCATACTTGATTTCTGGTGGCCACTACAACAGAAACTACCCTCGTCCTACATTAAAACATTTAGGTCCATATGCAATTCACTTTTTCTCCTGAGTTTTCTCCTTGGTGATATTTTCACAACTTGTCATAAAATTCTATTCAAGCCACCAGCAAGAAAGAAAATACCCAAAACAAATTTGATAGTATTTTTTCACCAACTTTTGGGTACTTTTTCAATTGTAAAATGCTGAAAATTTAGTTTAAAGAGAAGATGAAAATTATTTCCTAGGTGATAACTCAGGTGAAAAAGTGAATTGCATATGGGCCTTAGTGTGGCCACAATTACAAGAATGAGGACTCATGGGAATGTATGTGGTGACTCATACCATTGCCTTACCACAGGTTATTTCCTTTAAAAAACAGAGCAATTTTCACATATCACGCTCCTCTCATTAATTTCTTAATAACCTTATCGCTACATATCACACCAAGATGATCTATATAGTGTCTTTTGCCACAAATTAGGCTTTCTTTGGGTGGTCCTTTTTGCTAAGAGTTTTTTTTTATTTTATATTTTAAAGGGAATAACAAGAAAAACATGAGTTTTCAGCCATTATCATTTTAAAATAAAAAGTCCCACTGTAGATAAAACCCACACATTGTATTTGCCCATTTGTCCTGATTTTAAAAACATTTAAATTATGTCCCTCGCACAATGTATGGTGACAATATTTTATTTGAAAATACAGGTATACAGGTTTTTCTTTCAACTATATCACAAATATCACAAATTACAAGCTCTTATTTGCACAAATAACAGTAATTCAGTCCTGGCCAAAAGTTTTGAGACTGTCAAAAAGATTAGAAATTAGAAAAGTTGGTGCTTAAGTTTTATAATAGCAATTTGCATATACTTCAGAATGTTATGAAGAGTGTTCAGATGAATTGCATAGTCCTTCTTTGCCATGAAAATTAACTGAATGAATCCCCAAAAAAACCTTTCCACTGCATTTCATAGCTGTCATTAAAGGACCTGCTGAGATCATTTCAGTAACGTCTTGTTAACTCAGGTGAGAATGTTGACGAGCACAAGGCTTGAGATCACTATGTCAGGCTGATTGGGTTAGAATGGCAGACTTGACGTGTTAAAAGGAGGGTGATGCTTGAAATCATTGATCTTCCATTGTTAACCATGGTGACCAGAAAAGAAACGCGTGCAGTCATCATTGCGTTGCATAAAAATGGCTTCACAGGCAAGGATATTGTGGCTACTAAGATTGCACCTAAACAACAATTTATAGGATCATCAAGAACTTCAAGGAAAGAAATTCAATTCTTGTTAAGAAGGCTTCAGGGCGTCCAGGAAAGTCCAGCAAGCGCCAGGATCGTCTACTAAAGAGGATTCAGCTGCGGGATAGGAGTGCAACCCGTGCAGAGTTTGCCCAGAAATGGCAGCAGGCAGGTGTGTGCGCATCTGTACGCACAGTGAGGCGAAGACTTTTGGAAGATGGCCTGGTATCAAGAAGGGCAGCAAAGAAGCCACTTTTCTCCTCAAAAAACATCAGGGACACATTGATCTTCTGCTGAAAGTATGGTAAATAGACTGCTAAAGACTGGGGCAAAGTCATATTCTCCTAAGAAGCCCCTTTCCGATTGTTTGGGGCATCTGGAAAAAGCCTTGTCAGGAGAAGAAAAGGTGAGCACTACCGTCCATCAGTCCTGTACCATGCAACAGTAAAGCATCCTGAGACCATTCATGTGTGGGGTTGCTTCTCTTCCTAGAGAGAGGGCTCACTCACAATTTTGCCAACAAACACAGCCATGAATAAAGGATGATACCAAAACACCCTCCAACAGCGACTTCTTCCAACAATCCAACAACAGTTTGGTGAAGAATAATGCTTTTTTTAGCACGATGGAGCACCGTGTCATAAGAGAAAAGTGATAACTAAGTGGCTCGGGAACCAAAACGTTGAAATTTTGGATCCATGGCCTGGAAACTCCCCGATCTTAATCCCATTGAGAACTTGTGGTCATTCCTCAAGAGGCAGGTGGACAAACAAAAACCAACTAATTCTGAGAAACTCAAAGAAGTGATTATGAAAGAATGGGTTGCGATCAGTCAGGATTTGGCCCAGAAGTTGATTGAGAGCATGCCCAGTCGAATTGCAGAGGTCCTGAAAAAGAAGGGTCAACACTGCAAATACTGACTCTTTGCATAAATCTCATGTAATTGTCAATAAAAGCCTTTGAAACTTATGAAGTGCTTATAATTATATTTCAGTACATCACATAAACAACTGAAACAAAGATCTAAAAGCAGTTTAGCAGCAAACTTTGTGAAAACTAATATTTTTTACAGTCTTAAAACTTTTGGCCAGGACTGTATACCGTCATGGCATACATTTTAAAATGCTGTCACTTTTTTGTGCTTTATTTTTGTAACTAGGAGGTAGGTGGTAGATTGAAAGGGTTAATAACTAATGGGGGATTTATTTTTTTTAATGTATGTTAATGTATTTTAAATGTATTTTTATTTTTTGACCACTAGATATCCCCAAACTGTCCTGTAGAGTAGTGCATGTGTGTTTTTTTCTTTCACTTTGTGAATGAACACAGGCATCTTGCTGATGCTGGTGATCATTCATTACAGACACCTTGATCGGCTTTGGGAACACCTGTTCGCATTCACCTATCAGTGCTGGGAATACACGCAGGAGTATGCACAGGCACACAGCGTCGACAATGTAGAAGTACGTATAAATATATATGCCCCTGATCCACAAGTGAAGTTTTCAGGGGCGTATATATATATATATATATATATATATATATATATATATATATATAGATAGATAGATAGATAGATAGATAGATAGATAGATACACAGTGGGTTGCAAAAGTATTCGGCCCCCTTGAAGTTTTCCACATTTTGTCATATTACTGCCACAAACATCAGTCAATTTTATTGGAATTCCACATGAAAGACCAACACAAAGTGGTGTACACATGAGAAGTGGAACGAAAATCATACATGATTCCAAACATTTTTTACAAATAAATAACTGCAAAGTGGTGTGTGCATAATTGTTCGGCCCCCTTTGATCTGAGTGCAGTCAGTTGCCTATAGACATTGCCTGATGAGTGCTAATGACTAAATAGAGTGCACCTGTGTGTAATCTAATGTCAGTACAAATACAGCTGCTCTGTGAGGGCCTCAGAGGTTGTCTATGAGAAAATTGGGAGCAACAACACCGTGAAGTCCAAAGAACACCCAAGACAGGTCAGGGATCAAGTTATTGAGAAATTTCAAGCAGGCTTAGGCTACAAAAAGATTTCCAAAGCCATGAACATCCCACGGAGCACTGTTCAAGCGATCATTCAGAAATGGAAGGGGTATGGCACAACTGTAAACCTACCAAGACAAGGCCATCCACCTAAACTCACAGGCCGAACAAGGAGAGCGCTGATCAGAAATGCAGTCAAGAGGCCCATGGTGACTCTGGATGAGCTGCAGAGATCTACAGCTCAGGCAGGAGACTCTGTCCATAGGACAACTATTAGTAATGCACTGTACAAAGTTGGCCTTTATGGTAGAGTGGCAAGAAGAAAGGCATTGTTAACAGAAAGCATAAGAAGTCCCATTTGCAGTTTTCCACAAGCCATGTGGGGGGCACAGCAACCATGTGGAAGAAGGTGCTTTGGTCAGATGAGACCAAAATTGAACTTTTTGGCCAAAATGCAAAACGCAATGTGTGGCTGGAAACTAACACTGCACATCACTCTGAACACACCATCCCCACTGTCAAATATGGTGGTGGCAGCATCATGCTCGGGGGGTGCATCTCTTCAGCAGGGACAGGGAAGCTGGTCAGAGTTGATGAGAAGATGGATCGAGACAAATACAGGGCAAACTTGGAAGAAAACCTCTTGGAGACTGCAAAAGACTTGAGACTGGGGCGGAGGTTCACCTTCCAGCAGGACAATGACCCTAAACATAAAGCCAGGGCAACAATGGAATGGTTTAAAACAAAACCTATCCATGTGTTAGAATGGCCCAGTCAAAGTCCATATCTAAATCCAATCGAGAATCTGTGGCAAGATCTGAAAACTGCTGTTCACAAACACTGTCCATCTAATCTGACTAAGCTGGAGCTGTTTTGCAAAGAAGAATGGGCAAGGATTTCAGTCTCTAGATGTGCAAAGCTGGTAGAGACATACCCTAAAAGACTGGCAGCTGTAATTGCAGCAAAAGGTGGTTCTACAAAGTATTGACTCAGGGGGCCGAATAATTACACACACCCCACTTTGCAGTTATTGATTTGTAAAAAATGTTTGGAATGATGTATGATTTTCGATCCACTTCTCACATGTACACCACTTTGTATTGGTCTTTCACGTGGAATTCCAATAAAATTGATGCATGTTTGTGGCAGTAATGTGACAAAATGTGGAAAACTTCAAGGGGGCCGAATACTTTTGAAACCCACTGTGTATATATATATATATATATATATATATATATATATATATATATATATATATATATATATATATATATATATGTCTGTGTGTGTGTGTGTTTACGTACCAGGGATCCGAAACTGGTTAATAATCAAGTTTATAATTATGATTGATAAGTACTGTATTTTGGCATTATGTGGTGTTTCTTTCTACTGCTGCTATGCATTTGTAATTTGAGGTGATGGGGTCACTGGTTTCTGGGCAGTGTTAAGCCTTGCACACACGAGGCTTGTCATCTACAGGGAGTAGAATTGATCCCTTGGTCAACAGTTTGGAGCCTAGTTCTGTTTTCATAGAGGGTGACAGAGGGATGATGGTGCAGCACATAATGAAACGAGTTGAGAGGGGTAAGAAGGAAAGACAAGACAAGACAAGACAAATAACATTTATATTGCGCTTTTCTCCTTTCGGACTCAAAGCGCCAGAGCTGCAGCCACTAGGGCGCGCTCTATTGGCAGTAGCAGTGTAAGGGAGACTTGCCAAAGGTCTCCTACTGAATTAGTGCTGGCTTACTGAACAGGCAGAGCCGAGATTCGAACCCAGGTCTCCTGTGTCAGAGGCAGAACCCTTAACCATTACACTATCAGCCAACTGCTGAAAGAAATAGCCTTGTCCTTGGCCAGAATGACATGATGCAGCAGGCTGCATCTCTCACATCAGGACCACTGTAGACAGGCTGCGGAACACTGAGGAGGACCAGAGCTGCAGCGAGGGACTGACTGGGCTGCTAGGGGCTGGAAGAAGCCCCAGGTGACTAAAACATACATTAGAAGCTTTGCCTCATGAGTCCTTAAAAAAAAAGAAGGCTCCCTTGACCCACGAGAATGCCATGACTAAACAGGTGAATGCAGTCTATGTAGGGGCCTGAACATATGATGCGATCTCTGCCATCCCCGCCGCTCAGCCCGGTCCACCGCGCACTGGCCTCTCGCCGGTGCATAGCTCCAGGGCTATGCGCGCGCGGCCAGCGGCGAGACCTTTACATGTCTCGGAGACGCATCAGCTGACCTACGGGTCGGCTGACGTCACGAGAAGCACTCCTCTCTCCCGATTGGTCTGGCTGACGGGGGCGTGCTTGGGAGTTCCCTGCCAGCATAAAGGCAGCGAGCTGTCAGTAGCTCGCTGTCTACTGTTGCGAATACTTATGTGCTAGCGCTTAGACCTTAGATAGTATCCGGTGTGCTTTGATCTGGGAGGAAACAGCACGGTGGTGTAGTGGTTAGCTCTCTCGCCTTGCAGCGCTGGGTCTCTGGTTCGAATCCCAGCCAGGGCACTATCTGCAAAGAGTTTGCATGTTCTCTCCGTGTCTGCGTGGGTTTCCTCCGGGCACTCTGGTTTCCTCCCACATTCCAAAAACATACGGATAAGTTAATTGGCTCCCCTAAAATTGGCCCTAGACTACAGTACTTACACTACATAATATAGACATATGGCAATGGTAGGGATTAGATTGTGAGCTCCTTTGAGGGACAGTTAGTGACAAGATACATATATATACACATTGTACAGCGCTGCGTAATATGTCGGCGCTATATAAATACTAAATAATAATAATAAAACCAGGGATTTCACACAAGACTAGGATTATTGTATTATTGTTTATTTGATATTCTGTGTATGACTCTGCTTATCCTCTGACCTTGCTCTTGCTTATCGATTCTGTACTTCTGCCAATCTGACTCTGTTGCTGAACTTTGCCTGAATATCTCACTACTCTCTTGCCTGTTGATTTTGTACTGTATTTGCCCACGTGTTACCGAACCTGATCAGTCTGACGACTCTACTCTCACCAGAGGGCCCTGACTCTGTACTGTTAGTACCCACCACTGTCTGTACTACTGTTGCACCAAGCACTGCATTTGCTAACAGCTACCACTTCTGATTGCCTGGTATACTTGTATTATTGGTGATTCTGCAGATCACCATATAATCAGGTATATATCTGCATTATAGGTGATACTGCAGATCACCTCATAATCAGAACTCTGTTTTTGCTGACACATATCGTTACACTATTACCTTTATGGAAGTCAAGCCTTAGATTAAAAAAGAGCACAAGTGTGAGTTAGATCCCCTTTAAGGCTAAGGTCAGAAAATCAAGCCCTCTTATACACAAGGATGACAAGTACTGTAGATGTACACTGACACTGACAGCTAGGAAGGGTACACGTTTATAGCACTGTTTTATATCAGCAGAAAATTAGAGCTAATGGCTGAACAATTGGTATCTGGTCAGCAGCAGGTATTGTGCTCTTCCCACGACTGTGCCTGCTGATTTTCAGCTCTTTATCTATAGCTCAGGTTATTATGTCATCTTGCACAACTGAAGGCATAGTGACAAACAAATACTATCCATAGCCTCCAAAATTTTTATTTAACCCAAACATTCTCATCAACAACTGTAGTTACAAAAATGGGCAAATATCTTAACCACTTGGCCCTATCTGGACGGATATATCCGTCCAGATAGACTGTGCTGCTCCTGCAGCATGTTGCGCGCGATCGGGCATGCTCCCGTGCGTGCTCCCGCTGCCTGCCATTAGCCCCCTGATCAGTGAATGGGAATATAATTCCCATTCACCGATCTAAGCCCCCGGAGAAATACCGACACTTTCTACGCAGAGATCGTGGTATTTCTGCCCGGAAAAAAATTTGCAGCTTCTTAATAGTTCCTGGCAGCGTGATCGTACACTCCAGGAACTTTTTTGACTGTGGCCATCTTGTGGCCAAATAGTAAACTGCACCTACATACATTTTTTAAATAAAGAATTACATTATATTACACCTACAAATAGCTGTTTACCTCCCAAACTAAAATCACCCACATGCATTTTTTAATTAAAAAATAAATTAAAAAATTTCAATTAAAAAAAACAAACTACATAAATAGTTACCTAAGGGTCTAAACTTTTTAAATATACATGATAAGATAGCATCTTATTAATTTTTTTTTAATTATAAGCTTGTAAATAGTGATGAACGCAAATTGAAGAAATTCACCTTTATTTCTAAATAAAATATCAGCGCCATAAATTGTGATAGGGACATAATTTAAAAGGCGTAATAAGTGGGACAAATACGCAAATAAAATACATGGGTTTTAATTACGGTAGCATGTATTAATTTTAAACTACAATGGCCAAAAACTGAGAAATAATGATTTTTTTTCCATTTCTTTTTTTTTAATCTTCCTGTTAAAATGGATTTAGAAAAAAATAATTCTTAGCAAAATGTACTACCTAAAGAAAGCCTAATTAGTGGCGGAAAAAACAAGATATAGATCAATTAATTGTGATTAGTAGCGATAAAGTTATTGGCGAATGAATGGGAGGTGAACATTGCTCGGATGGATGAGATTTTCCACGCTGTAGGCTGAAGATACCCGAGGTGACATAATGAGATAGACATGGGTATGTACAGTGCCTAGCACACAAATAACTATGCTGTGTTCCTTTTTTTCTTTCTCTGCCTGAAAGAGTTAAATATCATATATCTAAGTGGCTAACTCAGGCCTGACTCAGACAGGAAGTGACTACAGTGTGACCCTCACTGATAAGAAATTCCAACTATAAAACACTTTCCTAGCAGAAAATGGCTTCCGAGAGCAGGAAAAGGGTCAATTCAATGAATGTGTCATTGATCAAAAACAATAAAACAGTTAAAACTTAAAACAGATATAACCACTTAAAGAGAACCCGAGGTGGGTTTGAAGAATATTATCTGCATACAGAGGCTGGATCTGCCTATACAGCCCAGCCTCTGTTGCTATCCCAAACCCCCCTAAGGTCTCCCTGCACTCTGCAATCCCTCATGAATCACAGCCACGCTGCTGACAAACAGCTTGTCAAAGCTGGCTGTGTTTATCTCTATAGTGTCAGTCTGCTGCTCTCCCCGCCTCCTGCAGAACTCCAGTCCCCGCCTGCATCCCTTCCCTCCCTGCTGATTGGAGGGAAGGGACGGGGGCAGGGACCGGAGCTATGCAGGAGGCGGGGGAGCAGCTGAGACTGACACTACAGATGTAAACACAGCCTCACAGCACGGCTGTGATTTATGAGGGATTGCAGAGTGCAGGGGGACCTTAGTGGGGTTTGGGATAGCAACAGAGGCTGGGCTGTATAGGCAGATCCAGCCTCTGTATGCAGATAACATTCTTCAAACCCACCTCGGGTTCTCTTTAAGTGGTTAGATAACATTCTTTAAACACACCTCGGGTTCTCTTTAAAGAGAGTCTGAAGCGAGAATAAATCTCGCTTCAGACCTCATAGATAGCAGGGGCACGTGTGCCCCTGCTAAACCGCCGCTATACCGCGGCTTAACGGGGGTCCCTGATCCCCCAAATCCCCTCCGTAATGCGGGGGAGCACTTCCTGGTTGGGGCAGGGCTAACCGCTGCAGCCCTGCCCCACGCGCGTCTGTCAGCGCGTATCTCCGCCTCTCCCCCGCCCCTCTCAGTCTTCCTTCACTGAGAGGGGCGGGGGAGAGGCGGCGATGCGCCGCTGACAGACGCGACGGGAGGCAGGGCTGCAGCCGTTAGCCCTGCCTCCAGGAGCGACCAAGTCTGTGACCAAGTGTCGCAGTGGGGGCTTTGGGGGTCAAGGGACCCCCGTTTAGCGGCGCTATTGCGGCGGTTTGGCAGGGGCACACGTGCCCCTGCTAACTATGAGCTCTGAAGCGAGATTTATTCTCGCTTCAGAGTCTCTTTAAGCTCTCAGTCGTTTTCACTTTATGCATCCGAGCAATGTTCACCTCCCATTCATTAGCCTATAACTTAATCACTACTTATCACAATGAACTGATCTATATCTTGTTTTTTCTGCCACCAATTAGGCTTTCTTTGGGGGGTACATTTTGCTAAGAGCTACCTTACTGTAAATGCATTTTGACAGTAAGAATAAGAAAAAAACAGAAAAAAATTCATTATTTCTCAGTTTTCAGCCATTATAGTTTTAAAATAATACATGCCTCCATAATTAAAACCCACGTATTGTAATTGCCCATTTGTCAAGGTTATTTCACCGTTTAAATTATGTCCCTATCACAATGTATGGCGACAATATTTTATTTGGAAATAAAAGAGCATTTTTCCCGTTTTGCATCCATCACTATTTACAAGCTTATAAAAAAAAATATAGAAATATTTCATCTTTACATAGATATTTAAATAGTTTAGACCCTTAGGTAAATATTTATGTGTTGTTGTTTTTTTATTGTAATGGTTTTTTTTTTATTAAGCATTTTATGTGGGTATTTTTGGTATTTTTGGGAGGGTGGGAAGTAAATAGTGTTTTATTTAGGGAAAAATTTGTGTAGTGTATTTTTTTTTACTTTTAGATGTAGTTTTACTCTTTGGCCACAAGATGGCAACCTTGATTTTGTTTACATGACGTCACTCTAAGCGTACAATGTACGCTTAGAGGGACATA
Organism: Hyperolius riggenbachi; assembly: GCF_040937935.1. NCBI lineage: Eukaryota > Metazoa > Chordata > Amphibia > Anura > Hyperoliidae > Hyperolius > Hyperolius riggenbachi. The sequence goes on along the minus strand of NC_090652.1, from coordinate 143,104,209 downwards.
GACTCAGAAAAAGCGAAGCCTCCAAGAGAAGCTGTCGCTTTTTCTACGGGGGAGAGGAATCAGTGATCGGGCACCATAGCCCGATTCATTGATTCCTGGGCTACCGAATCCGCGGCCGGGAGTGCGTGTGCATGCGCGCGATCGGGCACGGGAGCGCACATGTCCTCCTTGACGTTTTTATACGTCAAGGAGGACAAAGTGGTTAAACATAAAATAAAGCTGTGGAATATCTTAAAAAGTCATTTTTAGGAGAAGGAAGATAGATACAATTGTTTATTTATTAGTTAATTTTCACCTCGGGTGTCCTTTAAAGTGTCCTGCTCAAACCATTCTGAATAAAATGAAGAAGATCTAGTCTAAATTTAGAAACCTTTCAATAAATATGTAGAAAAGGTGTTCACTCTGGGGATACCACGGTCACCTGTACGACAAGGAGAGACCAGGAGCCAGATGGTGCAGTATTGTGGGGTATTAGTTGTTAAATTGTTGTATAAGAGTATTTAGACTCACAAAGGTGGGTTGCAGTCCCTGTAACCACTATATATCGCCAATAGGGAAATAACCGTGTTTCATTATGCTATCTATTTTTGGGCGCCTCCACCCATCATTTCTATAAATATGGGTGTTGAGAGAGGGTAGATTCTTTAGACACAACTTGGAAAGTGATGTTGGAGAAACCTTCAGTAGCAGTGAATTAATGCTGCAGTGATCCTTTGAAACTAGTTGGGATGATCCATGTGTCAACATTCTTTACAGTGAACTCGATGTGAAAATAAAGTGATTACGTCTATCCTACTACTTCTAAAATGACCTTTTTTTTTTTTAGATATCCCATGGTTTTACAATTATAAACATTTACAAAGGACATTTACAAATTTACAAAGTAGATTCAATGGTTTATTGTATCTTCTTGCTCAATGGCAGCCTATTAAGTGTCCCAGAGCTAAAATAAACAAACTATTGACCTTTTTTATCGCCTACACAAGAAAAGAAAAAAACACAGCCTAGTTATTAATATGTTTGGCACTGTACAAATTATACTCTAAGCACTGCTATAGACACAATTATTATTGCAGTCTATGCAGCAGCCAGAGTACTAGATGCACTGAGGTGCCCAGTACACCCGCTTTGCTTTTAAACAGGATACTTGATTTGAATAATGAACTTGTACTGTATGTGCATCCTCTCTAGGATATGACTGTATTAATGCTGTTCTTTGCTTTGTGCTATGGGGCATATTCTACTATATTAGCTATTGCAACAGATTAGACCAGGCCTTGAGCAGCATTGCTGTTTCTCTGCATAGCGTAGCAGTAAACTAACTTTTATTGTTCTTTTTCATTATTAATATTGTTGTTTTACACTGTAAGGCTTATTAAACTATATTTGCACTTCCATTACATTAGACCAAGACTGATGCTTGGCTGCAATAGTAGAATAGGGGTGCCTATTGCTTAGATAGTGAACTACTGTTAGATCTGGTCAGATCCCACACCTGAGCGACGAACGTGTCGCTGACTAGGATGAGCTAAACGCGATATGTTGTTCTGAGATTTAGCACAGCAGTGTAGTGGGTTATGCTGTTGCAAGGTAGGGAGCCATACATTTAGAAGCATTATGCCCCAAGCAAGGTAGTAGAATTGGGGCCCACTTGTGGTCCTTTTGGTAAGCTGAAGTGGAAAGAGTTTAAAGAAGTTGGCAGGTGGGCCCCTTGACACCCACTAGCCCCAAGCACCTGCCTAGGTTACCTAGTCGATTATCCAGCTCTGCTGTCAGCTTATGGTAATCACTGATGGGCTGCCGCTGTGCATGTGCTGCAGTTGTGGCTTGTGGTAATCACTGATGGACTTCCGCTGTGCATGTGCTGCAATTGCGGCTGGTGGTAATCACTGATGGGCTGCCACAGTGCATGTGCTGCAGTTGTGGCTGGTGGTAATCACTGATGGGCTGCCATTGTGCATGTGCTGCAGTTGTGGCTGCTGGTAATCACTGATAGGCTGCCGCTGTGCATGTGCTGCAGTTGTGGCTGCTGGTAATCACTGATGGGCTGCCGTTGTGCATGTGCCGCAGTTGTGGCTTGTGGTAATCACTGATGGGTTGCCATTGTGCATGTGCTGCAGTTGTGGCTGGTGGTTATCACTGATGGGCTGCCGTTGTGCATGTGCTGCAGTTGTGGCTTGTGGTAATTACTGATGGGACTGCCGCTGTGCATGTGCTGCAGTTGTGGCTTGTGGTAATCACTGATGGGCTGCCGCTGTACATGTGCTGCAGTTGTGGCTTGTGGTAATCACTGATGGGCTGCCACAGTGCATGTGCTACAGTTGTGGCTTGTGGTAATCACTGATGGACTGCCGCTGTGCATGTGCATGTGCTGCAGTTGTGGCTTGTGGTAATCACTGATGGACTGCCGCTGTGCATGTGCTGCAGTTGTGGCTTGTGGTAATCACTGATGGACTGCCGCCGTGCATGTGCTGCAGTTGTGGCTTGTGGTAATAACTGATGGGACTGCCGCTGTGCATGTGCTGCAGTTGTGGCTTGGGGAAATCACTGATGGGCTACCGCTGTGCATGTGCTGCAGTTGTGGCTTGTGGTAATCACTGATGGGCTGCCGCCGTGCATGTTGTGCTGCAGTTGTGGTTTGTGGTAATCACTAATGGGACTGCCGCTGTGCATGTGCTGCAGTTGTGACTTGTGGTAATCACTGATGGGCTGCCGCTGTGCATGTGCTGCAGTTGTGGCTTGTGGTAATCACTGATGGGCTGCTGCTGTGCATGTGCTGCAGTTGTGGCTTGTGGTAATCACTGACGGGCCGCCGTTGTGCATGTGCTGCAGTTGTGGCTTGTGGTAATCACTGATGGACTGCTGCTGTGCATGTGCTGCAGTTGTGGCTTGTGGTAATCATTTACGGGCCGCCGTTGTGCATGTGCTGCAGTTGTGGCTTGTGGTAATCACTGATGGACTGCTGCTGTGCATGTGCTGCAGTTGTGGCTTGTGGTAATCACTGATGGGCTGCCACTGTACATGTGCTGCAGTTGTGGCTTATGGTAATCACTGATAGGCTGCCGCTGTGCATGTGCTGCAGTTGTGGCTTGTGGTAATCACTGATGAGCTGCCACTGTGCATGTGCTGCAGTTGTGGCTTGTGGTAATCACTGATGGACTGCCGCCATGCATGTGCTGCAGTTGTGGCTTGTGGTAATCACTGATGGACTGCCACTGTGCATGTGCTGCAGTTGTGGCTTGTGGTAATCACTGAAGGACTGCAGCCGTGCACGTGTTGCAGTTGTGGCTTGTGGTAATCACTGATGGACTGCCGCCGTGCATGTGCTGCAGTTGTGGCTTGTGGTAATCACCGATGGACTGCCACCGTGCATGTGCTGCAGTTGTGGCTTGTGGTAATCACTGATGGACTGCCGCCGTGCATGTGCTGCAGTTGTGGCTTGTGGTAATCACTGATGGACTGCCGCTGTGCATGTGCTGCAGTTGTGGCTTGTGGTTATCACTTATGGACTGCCGCCGTGCATGTGCTGCAGTTGTGGCTTGTGGTAATCACCGATGGACTGCCGCCGTGCATGTGCTGCAGTTGTGGCTTGTGGTAATCACTGATGGACTGCCGCTGTGCATGTACTGCAGTTGTGGCTTGTGGTTATCACTTATGGACTGCCGCTGTGCATGTGCTGCAGTTGTGGCTTGTGGTAATCACTGATGGACTGCCGCCGTGCATGTGCTGCAGTTGTGGCTTGTGGTAATCACTGATGGACTGCCGCCGTGCATGTGCTGCACTTGTGGCTTGTGGTAATCACCGATGGACTGCTACCGTGCATGTGCTGCAGTTGTGGCTTGTGGTAATCACTGATGGACTGCTGCCGTGCATGTGCTGCAGTTGTGGCTTGTGGTAATCACTGATGGACTGCCGCTGTGCATGTGCTGCAGTTGTGGCTTGTGGTTATCACTTATGGACTGCCGCCGTGCATGTGCTGCAGTTGTGGCTTGTGGTAATCACCGATGGACTGCCGCCGTGCATGTGCTGCAGTTGTGGCTTGTGGTAATCACTGATGGACTGCCGCTGTGCATGTACTGCAGTTGTGGCTTGTGGTTATCACTTGCGGACTGCCGCTGTGCAAGTGCTGCAGTTGTGGCTTGTGGTAATCACTGATGGACTGCCGCTGTGCATGTGCTGCAGTTGTGGCTTGTGGTAACCACTGATGGACTGCCGCTGTGCATGTTCTGCAGTTCTGGCTTGCATCTGTAGGTCGATTCTACCTAATAGATCATTTTCAATTTGGAATTTTCAAAGTAGTTCACAGCTGAAATCTCCTCAAGAAATTGATGATGTTTGTTTTGTATATTATAATATTCATTAAATAGCCAACAAACAAGCATCAAAAAGTAAAAATACAAACATTTATTATTTACTCTTTTAGTCTATTAAAAGGTTTAGAAAAAGTATCTAAATATAAACAATATGCCGTGTATAGAAAACAGTTTGTTGCTGTGTCTCGCCAGTATGTACTCACTCGAGTGACATCTACCATCTGGATCCAGATAAAAATTGCACGGTGCACTATGACATCTAAAGACTCCAAATTAAGAAAATAGTTTCTGAATCAGCCCTACATCTCGGTGATATTGTCAGAGGCCATTCCTCTAACCATTCTTAAAGTCCTAGTCTAGGTTTGCAGTGAGCAAAAGTAGGTGCCAGATATCTTGCGGGCAGCAGGTTATAAAGCAATAAAGCACAGACAGTGTCAAGTAGCTTGAAGGCAGCAGACTGCAAGGCAGTGTAGCACAACTGGGGAAGCATAAGCTAGTCTCATGGATGCAGAGCAGGAAATCTCATTATACATTATAGAATGCATGTTCTATGCATACACCAGTGGGTTGGGAAACACAAGCCATAGTATTTGTCAGTGAGGCTAGACTTTACCCCATAGTATTTGGTTACGCACTGTATAATGTTCTACCAGTCTAGCAACCTTAATAAATAGTTCATCCCTTTCACAAGGATAGATGCAGTATATTCACAAACTGTAGATTGCTGTCATTGAGCTTATGCTATGCTCTCTGTTCATGGAATCAGTGGCGTGGGAACATGTTGCATGTGTCCTTCATCTCCAACATGTTTCATTGGAATGCTTCCAGCTTCCTCAAGGGGCAGGGAATGATACTATTCAAAGGCCCTCGGTCTCTGTTCTTATGACAACATGTAACGCACTTGCACAGCTTGCGTGGGACACACACACACACACACAAACACGCACACACACACACACACACACACACACACACACACACACACACACACACACACACACACACACACACACACACACACACACACACACACATTTCTTCCAAGAGTGGTGGGTGTATCAGACTCCTGAAGCAACTACTGAGAACAAGATGGGCTGCCGATCAAATGCATCAACAGCGAATCACAGACAGCACCAAAGAATCTATCCTTAAAGAAACATAGCACTGTAGTTCATGGAACAACTAGTTATTTAAATTTCTACACTAATAATATATACGCAGCCGCTGGCAGGGAGAATAGAGCTGGCAATGGCAATAGAGCATATAATACAGTGGCAAATTTACTGTTCACAAACTAAGATGGTGGAAGGGCAAGAACAGAGCTGGTTCTAGTAACAATGGGGTCTCTGGCAAAAATGAACCCCTGAAGGCCCCTGGGGCGGACCGCCCTGTTACCTGAATCTGCTTTAGGGGCTCTTTGTTGCTGCCAAATTCCCCCCAGGGTACCAAGGTGGCTGGTGCCCCCACCCCACCACACACACCCTCCTGTCACTGCTCTTCTTAACTGTACTCCCTGGGGCCCCTGCAGAATCTTTGGCAGAGTAGTTTGTCACCTATCCAGGCCGGCACGCTCCTCCATTGATCTGTGGCTCCATGCAGGCTGTCTTCAAACTTGCAGGTGCCCATCTCCTCCATGACCAAACACAGGTTATTACGTAATAACAAGCCACAAGTCACAGAGAAGATGCAGCCAGCAGTGGAGATAAAGATGCAGAGTAAGGTTCCGCGTACTGACAGAGGAGCGTGCCTGTCAGTACAGGTGAGACAGCACTTTGGCAAAGACGGGGCAAGTTGTTTTTTCTTGTTTAAATTAACAATGTCAATTAGCACAAATCTATCGCGACTCATTTTGTAAAAGTATCTGATCAAAATCACCACCCTTTTGGTGTTCTTGTACTCTACAGCTAGAAGTTTAAAGGGGACCTGATGTGAGAGGAATATGGAGCGTTCTTTCCTTATGAAAAAAGCCAGCTGCCTGGTTGTCAAGTTTTTTCAAAAGTTAGCTGTTATGAGCTGAGGTTTACCTTTTGCAGCGCTCCTATGATAGGTGAGTTGATATTGTGGCCCCTTTGGTTCGTGGCATCCTTCGTCCTCTTGTGAATCTGTTCCAACAACTACATCTAAAAAAGGTGACACATTGTCATGGCAAACATCACATCATCTTCAGATTGCGCATAGTCTATTTATTTATGAAGAGTGTACGTGTGTGTGTGTGTGTGTGTGTGTGTGTGTGTGTGTGTGTGTGTGTGTGTGTGTGTGTGTGTGTGTGTGTGTGTGTGTGTGTGTGTGTGTGTGTGTGTGTGTGTGTGTGTGTGTGTGTGTGTGTGTGTTAAAAAGCAGCATTAGGGGGGATGACATAGGGCATTTTTTTTTTTTTAAAACAATTTTTATTTGGTTTTCTCTAAATTACAGATTCATCATATAACACCAAGATGTAGGGGGTATTAACAACATCACATCAGGATCACAAGATTGAGAGGGTATTCCCCTCCTGAGAGTGTAAAAGTCCTTCCATCTTGGGAGGCCATGTGACATACAGGCCTACAGATTATTTGTGTCCGAGTCCGGATGAAATCTATTTTAAGGAAGTAGTAAATGAACACTATAAAACCCTTTAAACCCCCAACATTCCCACCCTCTCTCCCCCCCCTACCTCCCCCCCCCCCCGGAGGTGCTCTCACCGCTGGGTCCACCATGGCTGATTTTAAGGAAATGAAGGTCAGGGATTCACATTAAACTATTTAGGTAATTTACGCATGAAGTTTAAATGGTCCCAGGGTTCCGAGAAGATCTTCATTACAGTACCAAGAAGAGTATCTGAATGGTTCAACCAAATGGGTGATTTCTTCCTGGCTAAACTTGCATAAAATAAAAGGTTTCCATTTACTAAAAAAGTGTTTGGCTCTTTTTTCTTTATGAAGGAGTGTGTCATATCTGTCCATGGAGTATAGATCTAACATTTCGTCTTTTACATCCTGAATAGTCGGGCTGGTAGGATATATCCATCTATTTAATATGGCTTTTTTTTGCTGCTGCAAGTGTCACGTGTGTTATATCGGAGTCAGAGGGGGTTCTATCTGGCTTTGTTGGTGAGGGAGTCCTGTTATAGAATAGGTAAAGCATGGGGTCCTTCTCAGGGTGTTTACATTTAAGCCTTTTGAGAAAACGAGAGACTTGATCCCAAAAGTGAGAAATGGCCGGGCATTGCCATATGCAATGTACCATATCCGCGTTAGGATGTTTGCACTTGGGGCATTCTGGGGAATATCCCTGAGGGGGAATGGAATATTTAATATTAAATGCATACTTTGCATGAAAAAGGAGGAGGAGGTGAGAGTCTCTCCAGCTCTCACATATAATGTTTTTCCTATATGTTGATATGCCTTCTATAATGAGCTTTTCTATTGAAGGGATCTCAAAGTATTTGTTCCATCTTTTAAAGTTATCTTGTGCTAATTTTCCGGCGTTAATAGTTAGTAAGCCGTTGTGTAACATTGAAAGGGATAGTCTCTCGGTTCCTGGTTTAAGGAACCTGTCGAATGGAGTAATCTCCATTAGACAGGAGGTATTGATTAGGTGTGCTTTGACATAAGACTTTATTTGGCAATAGGCTAGAAAGTCAGTTTTAGGGATGTTGTATAAAGTGTGTAGCTCTGATAAACTCCACCAACGTTTACTTTTGAAATTGAAGAGTTGGCTAAGCCTAGTGACGCCCCTGTCTTCCCAGCCAAGGAAAGTGCCATGTTGCATACCTGGGGAGAAGTCAGGGGCGCCCCAAAGTGGCATGTATTTAGTGATCTTCCATGGTAGGTGAAACAGCTTCCTACATTCTTTCCATGTAGCAATGGTGTCTTTTACTATAATGTTGTGTTTGAGATGAACAGGGAGAGTGGACTAGTGTTGGGCGAACATCTAGATGTTCGGGTTCGGGCCGAACAGGCCGAACATGGCCGCGATGTTCGGGTGTTCAAGCCGAACTCCGAACATAATGGAAGTCAATGGGGACCCGAACTTTTGTGCTTTGTAAAGCCTTCTTACATGCTACATACCCCAAATTTACAGGGTACGTGCACCTTGGGAGTGGGTACAAGAGGAAAAAAAATTTAGCAAAAAGAGCTTATAGTTTTTGAGAAAATCGATTTTAAAGTTTCAAAGGGAAAACTGTCTTTTAAATGCGGGAAATGTCTGTTTTCTTTGCACAGGTAACATGCTTTTTGTCGGCATGCAGTCATAAATGTAATACATATAAGAGGTTCCAGGAAAAGGGACTGGTAACGCTAACCCAGCAGCAGCACACGTGATGGAACAAGAGGAGGGTGGCGCAGGAGGAGAAGGCCACGCTTTGAGACACAACAACCCAGGCCTTGCATGAGGACAAGAAGCGTGCGGATAGCAATTTGCATTTTGTCGCCATGCAGTCATAAATGTAATACAGATGAGAGGTTCAATAAACAGGGACCGGAAACGCTAACCCATCACAGATGTTCATTGTTCATGTTACTTGATTGGGGTCCGGGAGTGTTGCATAGTCGTTTCCAATCCAGGATTGATTCATTTTAATTTGAGTCAGACGGTCTGCATTTTCTGTGGAGAGGCGGATACGCCGCCGATCTGTGACGATGCCTCCGGCAGCACTGAAACAGCGTTCCGACATAACGCTGGCTGCCGGGCAAGCCAGCACCTCTATTGCGTACATTGCCAGTTTGTGCCAGGTGTCTAGCTTCGATACCCAATAGTTGAAGGGTGCAGATGGATTGTTCAACACAGCTACGCCATCTGACATGTAGTCCTTGACCATCTTCTCCAGGCGATCGGTGTTGGAGGTGGATCTGCACGCTTGCTGTTCTGTGTGCTGCTGCATGGGTGTCAGAAAATGTTCCCACTCCAAGGACACTGCCGATACCATTCCCTTTTGGGCACTAGCTGCGGCTTGTGTTGTTTGCTGCCCTCCTGGTCGTCCTGGGTTTGCGGAAGTCAGTCTGTCGGCGTACAACTGGCTAGAGGAGGGGGAGGATGTCAATCTCCTCTCTAAAGTCTCCACAAGGGCCTGCTGGTATTCTTCCATTTTGACCTGTCTGGCTCTTTCTTCAAGCAGTTTTGGAACATTGTGTTTGTACCGTGGATCCAGAAGGGTATAAACCCAGTAATTGGTGTTGTCCAGAATGCGCACAATGCGTGGGTCGCGTTCAATGCAGTCCTAGGCCGAAGAGCTCATAGCCTAGGGTCACAAAACCTGTTTATTTGGGCAATTTCAATGGTGGCGAGTCTGACATACATAAATCGCAGCAATGGCCGTTAGCAACGTCTGAATCTCACGAAATGTCTCATGCAGGTAGAAGACATATTGTTAGACTTGGGCTCCAAAGATGGGTTCCCTCCATCTCTGCAAACCAGAGTTACAGGGCTCCAAATTTGGTAAAATCCCCCATAGGCTTTCATTGGGCCTCCTATTTACAGTTCCAAAATCTCACATCTTTTCAAAGGGCAATGGCTCAGCAGTGGTAAATTTTCTAGCATTGTAGGGACCCTTAGGGGGAACATGACTGGTGAGTTTCGGGCCCCTAGGCCGAAGAGGTCATAGCCTAGGGTCACAAAAACCTGTTTATTTGGGCTATTTCAATGGTAGTGATGGTGACGTACATAAATCTCAGCCATGGCCGTTAGCAACGTCTGAATCTCACGAAATGTCTCATGCAGGTAGAAGACATATTGTTAGACTTGGATTCCAAAGATGGGGTCCCTACATCTCTGCAAACCAGAGTTACAGGGGTCCAAAATTGGTAAAATCCCCCATAGGATTTCATGGCCTCCCTATTTCACTTTCCAAAATCTCACATCTTTTCAAATGGCAATGGCTCAGCAGTGGCAAATTTTCTAGCATTGTAGGGACCCTTAGGGGGAACATGACTGGTGAGTTTCGGGCCCCTAGGCCGAAGAGGTCATAGCCTAGGGTCACAAAAACCTGTTTATTTGGGCTATTTCAATGGTAGTGATGGTGACGTACATAAATCTCAGCCATGGCCGTTAGCAACGTCTGAATTTCACGAAATGTCTCATGCAGGTAGAAGACATATTGTTAGACTTGGATTCCAAAGATGGGGTCTCTACATCTCTGCAAACCAGAGTTACAGGGCTCCAAAATTGGTAAAATCCCCCATAGGCTTTCATTGCCTCCCTATTTCACTTTCCAAAATCTCACATCTTTTCAAAGGGCAATGGCTCAGCAGTACCAAATTTTCTAGCATTGTAGGGACCCTTAGGGGGAACATGACTGGTGAGTTTCGGGCCCCTAGGCCGAAGAGGTCATAGCCTAGGGTCACAAAAACCTGTTTATTTGGGCTATTTCAATGGTAGTGATGGTGACGTACATAAATCTCAGCCATGGCCATTAGCAACGTCTGAATTTCACGAAATGTCTCATACAGGTAGAAGACATATTGTTAGACTTGGATTCCAAAGATGGGGTCCCTACATCTCTGCAAACCAGAGTTACAGGGGTCCAAAATTGGTAAAATCCCCCATAGGCTTTCATTGCCTCCCTATTTCACTTTTTAAAATCTCACATCTTTTCAAAAGGCAATGGCTCAGCAGTACCAAATTTTCTAGCATTATAGGGACCCTTAGGGGGATCATGACTGGTGAGTTTTGCCACTGCTGAGCCATTGCCCTTTGAAATGGTGTGAGATTTTGGAACGGTAAATAGGAGGCCCAATGAAAGCCTATGGGGGATTTTACCAATTTTGAAGCCCTGTAACTCTGGTTTGCAGAGATGTAGGGACCCCATCTTTGGAATCCAAGTCTAACAATATGTCTTCTACCTGCATGAGACATTTCGTGAAATTCAGACGTTGCTAACGGCCATGGCTGAGATTTATGTACGTCACTATCACTACCATTAAAATAGCCCAAATAAACAGGTTTTTGTGACCCTAGGCTATGACCTCTTCGGCCTAGGGGCCCGAAACTCACCAGTCATGTTCCCCCTAAGGGTCCCTACAATGCTAGAAAATTTGGTACTGCTGAGCCATTGCCCTTTGAAAAGATGTGAGATTTTGGAAAGTGAAATAGGGAGGCAATGAAATCCTATGGGGGATTTTACCAATTTTGGAGCCCTGAAACTCTGGTTTGCAGAGATGTAGGGACCCCATCTTTGGAATCCAAGTCTAACAATATGTCTTCTACCTGCATGAGACATTTCGTGAGATTCAGACGTTGCTAACGGCCATGGCTGAGATTTATGTACGTCACCATCACTACCATTGAAATAGCCCAAATAAACAGGTTTTTGTGACCCTAGGCTATGACCTCTTCGGCCTAGGGGCCCGAAACTCACCAGTCATGTTCCCCCTAAGGGTCCCTACAATGCTAGAAAATTTGCCACTGCTGAGCAATTGCCCTTTGAAAAGATGTGAGATTTTGGAACTGTAAATAGGAGGCCCAATGAAAGCCTATGGGGGATTTTACCAATTTTGGACCCCTGTAACTTTGGTTTGCAGAGATGTAGGGACCCCATCTTTGGAATCCAAGTCTAACAATATGTCTTCTACCTGCATGAGAGATTTCGTGAGATTCAGACGTTGCTAACGGCTATGGCTGAGATTTATGTACGTCACCATCACTACCATTGAAATAGCCCAAATAAACAGGTTTTTGTGACCCTAGGCTATGACCTCTTCGGCCTAGGGGCCCGAAACTCACCAGTCATGTTCCCCCTAAGGGTCCCTACAATGCTAGAAAATTTGCCACTGCTGAGCAATTGCCCTTTGAAAAGATGTGAGATTTTGGAACTGTAAATAGGAGGCCCAATGAAAGCCTATGGGGGATTTTACCAAATTTGGAGCCCTGTAACTCTGGTTTGCAGAGATGTAGGGAACCCATCTTTGGAGCCCAAGTCTAACAATATTTCTTCTACCTGCATGAGACATTTCGTGAGATTCAGACGTTGCTAACGGCCATTGCTGCGATTTATGTACGTCAGACTCGCCACCATTGAAATTGCCCAAATAAACAGGTTTTTGTGACCCTAGACTATGAGCTCTTCGGCCTAGGACTGCATTGAACGCGACCCACGCATTGTGCGCATTCTGGACAACACCAATTACTGGGTTTATACCCTTCTGGATCCACGGTACAAACACAATGTTCCAAAACTGCTTGAAGAAAGAGCCAGACAGGTCAAAATGGAAGAATACCAGCAGGCCCTTGTGGAGACTTTAGAGAGGAGATTGACATCCTCCCCCTCCTCTAGCCAGTTGTACGCCGACAGACTGACTTCCGCAAACCCAGGACGACCAGGAGGGCAGCAAACAACACAAGCCGCAGCTAGTGCCCAAAAGGGAATGGTATCGGCAGTGTCCTTGGAGTGGGAAAATTTTCTGACACCCATGCAGCAGCACACAGAACAGCAAGCGTGCAGATCCACCTCCAACACCGATCGCCTGGAGAAGATGGTCAAGGACTACATGTCAGATGGCATAGCTGTGTTGAACAATCCATCTGCACCCTTCAACTATTGGGTATCGAAGCTAGACACCTGGCACAAACTGGCAATGTACGCAATAGAGGTGCTGGCTTGCCCGGCAGCCAGCGTTATGTCGGAACGCTGTTTCAGTGCTGCCGGAGGCATCGTCACAGATCGGCGGCGTATCCGCCTCTCCACAGAAAATGCAGACCGTCTGACTCAAATTAAAATGAATCAATCCTGGATTGGAAACGACTACGCAACACTCCCGGACCCCAATCAAGTAACATGAACAATGAACATCTGTGATGGGTTAGCGTTTCCGGTCCCTGTTTATTGAACCTCTCATCTGTATTACATTTATGACTGCATGGCGACAAAATGCAAATTGCTATCCGCACGCTTCTTGTCCTCATGCAAGGCCTGGGTTGTTGTGTCTCAAAGCGTGGCCTTCTCCTAATGCGCCACCCTCCTCTTGTTCCATCACGTGTGCTGCTGCTGGGTTAGCGTTACCGGTCCCTTTTCCTGGAACCTCTTATATGTATTACATTTATGACTGCATGCCGACAAAAAGCATGTTACCTGTGCAAAGAAAACAGACATTTCCCGCATTTAAAAGACAGTTTTCCCTTTGAAATTTTAAAATCGATTTTCTCAAAAACTATAAGCTCTTTTTGCTAATTTTTTTTTCCTCTTGTACCCACTCCCAAGGTGCACATACCCTGTAAATTTGGGGTATGTAGCATATAAGGAGGCTTTACAAAGCACAAAAGTTCGGGTCCCCATTGACTTCCATTATGTTCGGAGTTCGGCTCGAACACCCGAACATCGCGGCCATGTTCGGCCCGAACCCGAACATCTAGATGTTCGCCCAACACTACACGTGACCCGTTCGGCCAATCACAGCGCTAGCCGAACGTTCGGGTAACGTTCGGCCATGCGCTCTTAGTTCGGCCATATGGCCGAACAGTTTGGCCGAACACCATAAGGTGTTCGGCCGAACTCGAACATCACCCGAACAGGGTGATGTTCTGCAGAACCCGAACAGTGGCGAACACTGTTCGCCCAACACTAGAGTGGACCATTTGGAGTGTAGCAGGCCCACTGGAGTCCAGGGTTCTACTAGGGCCGCCTCGAGCTTGTAGTTTGAGAAACCTGAGGTTTGGGATACCCAGTCACGAATGTGACGTAGCATACAGGCTAAATTATATAGTCTAATGTTAGGGAGGGCAAGACCACCCAGGCTCTTGGGTATTTGAAGTCTGCTTAATGTAATCCTTGATCGCTTGGTTCTCCATAAGAAAAGTGAAGTTGCTCTATTTAACGCTTGTATGTCAGAATGTTTCAGAAGAAAAGGGAGTACTTGCAGGGGGTATAAGAGCCTACCAAAAGTAATCATCTTAAATAAAGCTGCTCTCCCAGAGAGACTAAGAGGAAGATTTTCCCAACTGTGTAGTTGGTTGACTAGTTTTTGGATGAGTGGGGTTATGTTGAGATTGTATAGTGAGTGGGGGTCTCTGCCCACCTGCACTCCCAGGTATGTGATTGGTCCTTTGGTGATCTTGACCCTTAGGTCAATATCTGTTGATAGATTACATTTGCTAGATAGAAACATAAGTTCACTTTTTGTTTTATTGTAAATGCTTAGCTGCCTTGCTTGCTATCTAGCAGGCTGGCACCGCAGCATTGCCCGTACCTGGGCTTCACTTTGGGAGTTTCCGTATGGCAATGGCAGGCCATGTGCCATACATGAGCAAGCTCAGTTTTTTGCAAATGGCATTATAAAGTGGGAAGACAAGTTTCTGAATCTGTTGTTGCTTTCTTTTATTAGTCGACCCTGTTCCTGCACTTGTTTTGCTGTAGTGCATTCAGGAATCAAATCTCAGCCTTTGTGAAACATTCCTTTCACCTACGGAACATTGAAAAAATTAAGCACCTCATATCTCCAGCAGATCTTCAAACCGTAGTTAATGCCTTCATCACATCACAGTTGTTCTCTATACTTGCCTTCCAAACAAAGACCTGCATCTCCTGCAATTAGTACAGAATGCCGCTGCAAGGCTGTTAACAAGCCAACCCAGCAATTGCCACTTCGCTTACTCCACTGGCTACCAATTAAATGGAGAGTTCTGATAAGACTGACACTCAAATCCTTGCACAATATGGGTCCTGGCTATCTGAAAGATTTGTTGCAACTGCATCATCATACCTCCCACATTCTTAGATCAAAAGGATCTAATAACTTCATCACCCCCAGGGTCCACCTCAAAACCTTTGGAGACAGAGTCTTCTGTCATGCTGTCCCTATACTTAGGAACTCCCACCCAATCAAGACATCTCCGTCACTGAAAGCATTTAAAGGACACCTGGAGTGAAAATAAACTTATAATAATGAATTCTATATGTAGTACAGCTAAGAAATCGAACATTAGTAACAAAGAAAAAAGTCTCGTATTGTTTTCCAGTACAGGAAAAGTTAAAAGTCTCATGTTGTTTTCCAGTACAGGAAAAGTTAAAAAAAACTTCAGTTATTAACTATGTGTAATGGATTGCGGAGATGTCGACGCACGGTCTGGCAGCGGGGCGGCTGTCTCCGCATTCAGACGGGCGGTTTCCGCACAGCAGCATGCGTCTGGTTTGTCTGAGCCTTCTAGTGCACACAGATGGAGAGCTATGCGCACGCTGGGAGGCAGGACCTTTATGCCAGTAGGAGAGGGATCAGCTGATCAGGTCGATCAGCTGATGATCCCAGCGCAGCTGTTGATTGGCTGAGTGGCGCTGGGTGGCGCTGAGGAGCGCTGCACTATATATAGATCTCGCTGGTTAGTCTCAGGTTGTCTGCCGTTGCGAATACTTACATGTGAGCACTCAGACCTCAGTCAGATCCCACAGTGTGTTAGAACCAGGTGGACCTGGGAATTCAAACTTAGCCAGATTACGCTTGTTTTATACTTTAGACCAGTTCCGGGGTGTTGTGACCAAGGACCTCACACCCAAGTTTAGGATTACTGTGTCATTGCTGTGTTATACTTTAGACCAGTTCCGGGGTGTTGTGACCAAGGACCTCACACCCAAGCTTAGGATTACTGTGTCATTGCTGTGTTATACTTTAGACCAGTTCCAGGGTGTTGTGACCAAGGACCTCACACCCAAGCTTAGGATTACTGTGTCATTGCTGTGTTATACTTTAGACTAGTTTCTGGGTGTCGAGACCACGGACCTCACACCTCAGACTAGGACTCTGCTCTATTTCTGTTATGACTATTTGCTCTGTCGACCTCTCCATTGCTTTCTGATTCGGTACCTCTGCATATCTGCCTACCTGTTGCCAGACCCTGCCTGTACCCGGTTACTGAATCAGCCTTCTGTCTCTGTACCTTATCTGCTCGTGTGTTGTCGACCTGGCCTGCCCGACCTAACAGGCTGTCACTCACCCCTTGAGTGCTCAGTCTATCTGTACTAGCAGTGACACAATTCCACCAAGTGTCAGTTGCAACTAGGACTCCTGTTCCTCACAGAATCCGGCCGGTTAGCAGCCAGTGGCCTCTTCCCCTGGAGTCCCCTGGCTGCAGTACAGTCTATATCCAGATATCCAGATATCCCTGGTTGCCAGGTTCTCACTATTCCCTCTCTCAAGGACATAGTCCCTGCACTTCCCAGAGCCACCTGCCCCTCAGGTGGTTCTCGGCCAAGCTGCCTGTATCTCCCGCCTCACGTAAGATAGCCTACAGTTACACCAAACACTTACACTTTATTAGGTGTCCAGAGGTTAGTCATACTTGTATTATTGGTGATTCTGCAGATCATCCATAATCAAGTATACATCTGTATTATTGATGATTCTGCAGATCATCAATGATCAGATTCTCTCTGTGTGCTGACACTGATCGTTACACTATGCAAAAAAGCTTCTCTGAGCTCTTCGACACACTGGGTCGAATACAGTACAGTTTTCTGAAGTGCTTACATAGCCAAGAAAAAGTGAGAGACAGCTTGAGATTTTAGAAGGTTTTACATCAGGAAATTAGAAACGGGTCATTATGTCTGCTTTGCTTCATAGCTTAAAACACAGAGTGTGGTTTCTAAAGTGCAAATATGACAGAATAATGCAATGTTATATAAAAAAAGCTATATAACTAAATATAAAAATAGACTCTTTTCTTTGCTACTTATGTTATATTCATTATCCATACTACACATACAATTCATTAAATCATAAGGGGTTTTTTTTGTTTTTTTTTGCTTCAAATCCAAACTGAAAATTCACCCGTTTAATCTGGCCTTTATGAACAGCCTCGGTAACATAGTCCAGCCTCCAATCCTGTATTGATCTGAGACATACAGTATCTATGGGCTTTGAGTCCTGTGGGAGAAAAGTGCTTGACAAAGTTATTGTATTGTATTATTGTGTAAATCTTTTCATTGTTTAGTATTCACCAGTAAAAAGGTTGTGATGCTGCAATGTGACAGAAAATGTTTGTATCCCTGTACCAATAACTATAACAACTATAATAGTAATGTTTTTTTTCCTACATTTGTTATACTTTCATAAGAAAAAGTGTGACCACTGCTGCCCCCCAAGACTAACTAAGTTACTGCAATGATCTTTTGGCATGGAAATTCAGGTACTGTAGGGTCTCACTTATCCAGCACCCATGGGGATTGGCTGATGCCAGATAAGTGTGCTTTCTGGTGGTAAAAAATAGGCTTAGCTAATACAGTAATAAATATATACTAGGGACCGTAGCCTGTTTAATAATGGGCTCTAGGTCCGTCACCGCCGCCACCTGTCAGCGCACATGATGGCCGGCCCCCTGGCTGTCCTGCTCCGACCAATGACTGTTGCTGCAGCACATGCGCAGAAGCTCAAAGCAGGGAAACACACGGACATGTGTCGCAGAGACACAGGGGTTTTATTAGGTAGGATATATATATATATGTATTCAGTCTTTATTCACAGCAGAGCCCACAAACAGCCTAAGAGGTTGGACTTCACCACTGTGAGTAATGCCAGGGGTTTGTGCTGATTGGTTGAAACTACTGGTTAGTTGAGTTCCAGATAATCGGGAATCTGCTGTACTTTGTGTAAAAAAATACTCAAAAAACGATTTAATATCTCCCCACCTGTCAGCAGGGCTACACAGCTGCTGACCTCCAGTCATTTAATGGTGGTTGGAAAGGTTGCCAGTAGTAAGAGGGCAAGTGAGGAGGCGGATCCCATGACAGTGAGCAGCTGCCAGAGTCTGAAGAGGAAGAGTGGCATTTCTACACGTTTTTTACAGAAAGCAAATGGAGGGTTTTATTCTGCTGTTAGTACATGAATACCTATGGGGGTAAGAGAATGTTGGGTGTAGTAGTCCTTTAATTATAAGTATATTAGCACTTTAAGTGTTGGATCTTGTGAGTCCTGCAAGGTCCTTTAGGATTCATTGACCTATCCATTGCAAACTCAGTGTACCTTAATGCATAGCTTCACCAGCAGAAACCAGTCAGCAGAACCAGTCATATTAATCTGTGTCTGCTGCCCTTTTATGTAGCAGCCATGCTCCATTGGAGTAGCCATATCCAGGGTTAATGCCGTACCATGCTGCTGACACAGAGAAAGAGGAGGCAGAGATAAAAGGCAGCCAGAGCTTAGAGAAGTGCCGTATGTGTGATAAGCTGCACATCACACTTTAACTACAGTTCTAACTACAGCATTTATGGTGGACGCTCCATCTGCTATGAAAGAAAGACACATTTTAATAGAAATATGTTGTAAAATTGGGGGCCGCTTTCTATTACAGTAAAGAAAATTCAGCTGGTGAGGAAAACAGGGGGAAAATGACCTTGTAGATTGGGCTGAATACTATGACAGGGCCGTGTGGTACATGGCTGAGGAGAAGCAGTGAGGCAATATGGTTGGCAATATGATTGCTCATTGTTTCTGATCATATCCAACAATAGCTGCTAACGCATTCCACATTAAATGTGGCCTTCACTGTCTATAATACAGTGCTGCCTGCTTTGTGAAAGGAGTACGAAAGCAAGGCCAGTGGAGCTATTAGCTAACCCCCCCCCCCCAACAGATTAACTTCTGACCCAGCACAGAAAAAGATTTTTCCTCTTCACATCAGCACCAAGCTATTGATGATTCTCCTCAAAGCCATCATGTCATGTGAACTGTTTAATCAAGAAAGAGTGACAGTAGACAGAATAAAGCTCCAGGTTACCATGTGAACAATGGAAAATGTATTAAGAGATGCATAGGAATGACTGACTGAGAGCAGAAAAAAACCCGTTCTCTTCTATGTCTCTGCGGGGAAAAAATATGCTACTTTGTTTAACTAATATGCAAGGACGTATAAACATACTCCTGAATGTTGATCAGATAAACTTGCTCACTTACCGATGCAGTGCCTAATATGTCTAATAATTATGAGGTAAAGTAACAAAAAAAATCTCTTGCAGTATGTCATTAACCTATTCTTGTCCTGAATAGCAAAATCTGCAGTTGCCAACGGTACCGATTTGGCTGTCAGTAAGGTTGAGTTCAGAAAGCTGATATTTTTCATTCAATTCAGTATAGATGCTACATTCTTATCACAGTAGTTAAAGCTCATCTCCAGGGCACATATCTAAAAATATCATCTAATAGCTTAGTAATTAGAGTGCTCCACTGTTACCTTTTCTGTGTGAAATAAGCCTTTTGTAGCTAAAAACCTGCCATTAAATTTGGATCATGTGACCTAAAGCAACTTCATCAAGGCAGTCAGTGCAGCTTCTGTGGACAGAGATCATGGCAGAGAATTAGGAAAGAAGGACGCAGAAGCCCTTTCCTGAAAAAGGTGCTGCCATAGGCGCCTGTTATAAATGCCGCGATTTGCAGCAAAGAAGGGAAATTTGGGTGCACCTTCTTTGTTGCAAATCACACCTATTATATAAGCTGCAATTTGCAGCAAAGAAAGCAAATTTTGCCACTTGGAGGTGCCGGAAAGAATTGCGGGTGCCAAGGCATGCGGTTACCCAAATTGCTGCACTGCATAGGGTTCTGTTTGAGAGTAGGTTTAGGTTAAGACATAGTGAAATATCGGTAAAGACTGATATTTTAGTATTGGAATTTAAGTGTACCAGAGATGTTAAATATTAAAGATTTGATACTTACCCGGGGCTTTCTCCAGCCCCATAAGCTCAAATAAGTCGGACGCACGCGCACAGTAGACCCGGACAGATGCGACTGAGTCAGTTACCGGGCTGATCGCAGCTGAACGGCAGACCGCGGGAGGACAGCGAGGGACTCAGATGAGCTTATGGGGCTAGAGGAAGCCCCGGGTAAGTACTAAATCTTTAATATTTAACGTCTCTGGTTTCCTTTAGGTAGTAGTATATCAGTAATTTTACTAATATTCTACTAGTGGCAATTCCCAGAGCCCTTTTTTCCAGGCACCTTTTTTACAAGGATGCCTTGCTGGTGCCTTAGTTGTGTCGTCTTCCGGTTCAGACAGATATAGGGTAGGCACAGATTGAATTTGCCTGGAGATTGCAGACTATAGCAATGAAAGTCTCTAATTCGCTTAAGGGTCAGTGTCTGAGATCCTCCTGACCAAATACTTTAAGGCCCCCTGCACACTGCAAATTCAATTTGCGATTTTTGATTTGCGCTTCCAATTCCGATTTGTGATTCCGATTTTCCCTGGATGCTATCAAAAGAAAAACGCAGAAAAAGATGCAGGAACCGATTAAAAATCGGAATCGCATGTGAAAATCAATTAAAGATCGCAAATCGGAATCAAAATTGCATGTAGTGTGCAAGAGGCCTAAGGGCTCTTTTCCACTATATTTCACGTTTCAATTTCCGCCATGCAATTGCGATTGAGCTACTATACTCAATATAGTATACAAAACGTGGCAGGACGACGATTGCGTTTGGACTAAAATCTCATCACAATCGGATCGCACTAATGGAAATTGCTGCAGTTTCCGTTAGTTTAATATACCTTGC
This sequence comes from Hyperolius riggenbachi, assembly GCF_040937935.1. Taxonomy (NCBI): domain Eukaryota; kingdom Metazoa; phylum Chordata; class Amphibia; order Anura; family Hyperoliidae; genus Hyperolius; species Hyperolius riggenbachi. The sequence goes on along the minus strand of NC_090652.1, from coordinate 143,083,454 downwards.
ATTTTGCGATTGGAATCAAATCACAAATCGCAGGGTAGGGGAAAAAGGCCCTAAGGCTCCCTTCACACTGCAAATCCGATTTGAGTTTCCGATAATCCCTGGATGTTATCAAAGGAAAAACGCAGAAAAAACGCAGCATGCAGTACCAATTAAAAATCGGAAATTGGAATCGCATGTGAAAATCTAAGCTATTGCAGACATCAAGTACATTTTTTACGCGTTACGGGTGTAATGCGTAAAATTTTACACATTACACCCGTAACACGTAAAAATTTACTTGTTGATGTCTGCAATAGCTTCCTGCACCAGCAGGAATGCGTAAAAACGTACGCATGGCGGCCGGCCGACTCCCAGTCAGCAAAAACGAAACTAGCTGGTAGCGGGGGACCAGAGGAGCCATGAGTGACTGCAAGGGCACAGGATGGCTGCAGGGGGCTGGTAGATGCCCAGGTAAGTAAAACCCTTTTTTTTACAGTTAAAGTGGATGCAAGATGAACTTTTACTCATTGCATAATTGTGTTCCTTTCCTATTGTTTATAGGGCATTCCTCAAGCCAAATACTTTTTTGTTTTTGTCTTAATACTCTCAGGCAGGGGTCACTTGTCTTTCAGTTTTCTACACTGCAGAAAACTGAAAGACAAGTGTGACCCCTGCCTTACAGCAGCTAATGTAATTTATAGAGAAAACTGACAAATTGCGCAAGATGTCAGTTTTTTTTCTGCGTGCGAAATCTGCATTAAAGTGTGACCTTGCTTATTGATTAACATGAGTTCTCAGTTGAAGTCAGTTTTTCTGTGCAGAAAACGTGTACGAAAGCCGATAAGTGTGACCCCTGCCTCAATCCCTATAAACTAAACAGGTTTTCAGAGAGCCAAGGCACTTTCAGACAGTAGCAAGGGCTTATGGGAGCTCAGTCTGGGAAGGAGGAGGGGGAGGTACTACTAGCCAGAGATTTCAGAGGCAGAGGGGAGGAGAGAGGAGGAGGGGGGATTAGGTTTTTTTGCTCAAGATGCAGATAAGCCTGCTTCTGTGTAATGTTTACAAACAACATGGCTGCTGTCATTGTATCACAGGAATAATCAATCATATTCTATAAAAGCTGTTTGCAGCTAGATTTGCTGTGTAAACTATCTAAACTTTAGATAAGATATATTGACAAGTTACTTGTTATAGTTAGTTTTTCATCTCGGATTGGATTTAAGGTTCCCTTTAAAGAGAAACTCCAGTGAAAATAATGTAGTAAAAAAGTGCTTAATTTTTACATTAACTGTGTATAAACAGTTTTTTTCTTTCTTTCCATTCTGACATTTATCACATGGCGACAGTAAGATCCTTGATTTTTCAGAGACTGCAGAGCAGACTTCCAGGTCTCGGCGAGCCGCTGACGTCACTGGAGGCAAGAGCGGCGCTCAGAACCCATTGGATAAGTGGAGGACGCGTTCCCAGTACGCGCTCCGCAGATGTAAACATTAGTTCACGTGTGCCGGCATTTCAGCTGACTAGCTACCATGCTGTTCAGCGATTGGGTTATTTCAATTTTGTTTTGTGTTGATAAGTTAGTTTTTGTATTTAAACTCAGAGAGCACCCCCAGTCATCGCCCGTGATAGCATTAACTGTGGCTTGTTGCTGGGTATGCTCTCTCTTCCTGGTTGATTCCTGTTGCTGACTATTACCTTGAATCCTGACCACGTTAACCTCTGATTGATTCCTGTTGCCGATTACTGCTTGTATCCTGACCACGTTTACCTCTGATTGATTCCTGTTGCCGACTACTGCCTGATACTTGGACTACGCTTGCTGGCTGCCTGGATGACCTCTGCTTGGAAAACGGACTTGCATGAACACCGCCTGGACTGATCTTGGCTTACCCTGACTACGATATCTCTGGAAAGTATATCTGGACTGCCTTGCCATTCTGGGACATCTGTCTCTGCAGTCTTCTGACTCATTTGTCTGGATTGCATCATCCTCTAGGCCTCAGGTGACTATAAACATATATACTTGTACAATACAATAACATTTTCTATAGCGCTTTTCTCCTATAGTACTCAAAGCGCTTAGGCTCTCTCAGATTCAGTAATTGGTAGTAGGATGAAGTATTCACACAACAAACGTTCTATTTCTGCAAATGCCAAACTGAACAGGTGGGTTTTCAGTCTGGATTTAAACATGTCCAGGGATGGAGTTGTCCTCCTGATCTGTTGAGGTAGCGAGTTCCAACACGTAGGGGCAGCATGACAGAAGGCTCTGGGACCAAAAGTTTCCAAGTAGACTCTGGGTATGACTACATTATTAGAACCTGTGGATCTGAGAATGCTGGGATTGCTACGCAGCTGCAACATTTCTTTCATGTATCCAGGGCCCAGATTATTCAGTGATTTAAATGTCAGTAGGCCGATCTTGAATAGGACCCTCCATTATACAGGTAGCCAGTGAAGGGAGTGCAGGGCTGACGTTATGTGGCAGTGACGGGGTTGGTTGGTTAGCAGTCTGGCAGCAGTATTCTGTATCAGCTGTAGGCGATACAAGTCCTTTTTTTAGAAGGCCAGTGTAGAGAGCATTGCAGTAGTCCAGTCGGGAGGTAATGAAGGCATGAACTAAAGTTGGTAGATCTTCTGGGGGGATGAGGTGCTTGATTTTTGCAATGTTCTTAAGGTGAAAATAGGATGATTTCACCACAGCAGAGATATGAGTTCTAAAGTTTAAATCCCCATCAATTAGAACTCCCAGGCTACGCACATAATCGGAGCTGCGTAGATCCGTGCCTCCTATTCCCAGTGGTGAAGACTGCAAGTTAAAGTGGACCCAAACCAAACATTTTTTTTAATTAAAAATATTTAGTTGCACCACTGACAAATTGCGCAAGATGTCAGTTTTTTTTCTGCGTGCGAAATCTGCATTAAAGTGTGACCTTGCTTATTGATTAACATGAGTTCTCAGTTGAAGTCAGTTTTTCTGTGCAGAAAACGCGTACGAAAGCCGATAAGTGTGACCCCTGCCTCAATCCCTATAAACTAAACAGGTTTTCAGAGAGCCAAGGCACTTTCAGACAGTAGCAAGGGCTTATGGGAGCTCAGTCTGGGAAGGAGGAGGGGGAGGTACTACTAGCCAGAGATTTCAGAGGCAGAGGGGAGGAGAGAGGAGGAGGAGGGGGGATTAGGTTTTTTTGCTCAAGATGCAGATAAGCCTGCTTCTGTGTAATGTTTACAAACAACATGGCTGCTGTCATTGTATCACAGGAATAATCAATCATATTCTATAAAAGCTGTTTGCAGCTAGATTTGTTGGTAAACTATCTAAACTTTAGATAAGATATATTGACAAGTTACTTGTTATAGTTAGTTTTTCATCTCGGATTGGATTTAAGGTTCCCTTTAAAGAGGAACTCCAGTGAAAATAATGTAGTAAAAAAGTGCTTAATTTTTACATTAACTGTGTATAAACAGTTTTTTTCTTTCTTTCCATTCTGACATTTATCACATGGCAAAAGTAAGATCCTTGATTTTTCAGAGACTGCAGAGCAGACTGCCAGGTCTCGGCGAGCCGCTGACGTCACTGGAGGCAAGAGCGGCGCTCAGAACCCATTGGATAAGTGGAGGACGCGTTCCCAGTACGCGCTCCGCAGATGTAAACATTAGTTTACGTGTGCCGGCATTTCAGCTGACTAGCTACCATGCTGTTCAGCGATTGGGTTTTTTCAATTTTGTTTTGTGTTGATAAGTTAGTTTTTGTATTTAAACTCAGAGAGCACCCCCAGTCATCGCCCGTGATAGCATTAACTGTGGCTTGTTGCTGGGTATGCTCTCTCTTCCTGGTTGATTCCTGTTGCTGACTATTACCTTGAATCCTGACCACGTTAACCTCTGATTGATTCCTGTTGCCGATTACTGCTTGTATCCTGACCACGTTTACCTCTGATTGATTCCTGTTGCCGACTACTGCCTGATACTTGGACTACGCTTGCTGGCTGCCTGGATGACCTCTGCTTGGAAAACGGACTTGCATGAACACCGCCTGGACTGATCTTGACTTACCCTGACTACGATATCTCTGGAAAGTATATCTGGACTGCCTTGCCATTCTGGGACATCTGTCTCTGCAGTCTTCTGACTCATTTGTCTGAAATGCATCATTCTCTAGGCCTCAGGTGACTATAAACATATATACTTGTACAATACAATAACATTTTCTATAGCGCTTTTCTCCCATAGTACTCAAAGCGCTTAGGCTCTCTCAGATTCAGTAATTGGTAGTAGGATGAAGTATTCACACAACAAACGTTATATTTCTGCAAATGCCAAACTGAACAGGTGGGTTTTCAGTCTGGATTTAAACATGTCCAGGGATAGAGTTGTCCTGATCTGTTGAGGTAGCGAGTTCCAACACGTAGGGGCAGCATGACAGAAGGCTCTGGGACCAAAAGTTTCCAAGTAGACTCTGGGTATGACTACATTATTAGAACCTGTGGATCTGAGAATGCGGGGATTGCTACGCAGCTGCAACATTTCTTTCATGTATCCAGGGCCCAGATTATTCAGTGATTTAAATGTCAGTAGGCCGATCTTGAATAGGACCCTCCATTATACAGGTAGCCAGTGAAGGGAGTGCAGGGCTGACGTTATGTGGCAGTGACGGGGTTGGTTGGTTAGCAGTCTGGCAGCAGTATTCTGTATCAGCTGTAGGCGATACAAGTCCTTTTTTTAGAAGGCCAGTGTAGAGAGCATTGCAGTAGTCCAGTCGGGAGGTAATGAAGGCATGAACTAAAGTTGGTAGATCTTCTGGGGGGATGAGGTGCTTGATTTTTGCAATGTTCTTAAGGTGAAAATAGGATGATTTCACCACAGCAGAGATATGAGTTCTAAAGTTTAAATCCCCATCAATTAGAACTCCCAGGCTACGCACATAATCGGAGCTGCGTAGATCCGTGCCTCCTATTCCCAGTGGTGAAGACTGCAAGTTAAAGTGGACCCAAACCAAACATTTTTTTTAATTAAAAATATTTAGTTGCACCACTCTGACACATACAAAGATAAATAAACACTCCTTCAAGCCTATGAGCATTTTAGTGCATGCTTTTCACCCTTCTCTTTTCATAACTAGGATTATACTGGGGGCAGCCATTAGCAATTCCTCCATTGCCAGAACACCATCTACTTCACCAGTTTGCCGGATTTTGTCCCGGCAATTTGAAAGGAAGGGAGGGGTTCCTCCAATAAGTGTAAAATATTTTATATTTGTCATCATGCAGCTGAAAAAAGGCTGCTATTTATTATTATAATTTAGAAAATAGATTTTATTTCTGAAATCTTGTATTTTTAATTTGGGTCCACTTTAAGTTGTTTTGTTGTCATGTGCTGCCCTCCAATCAGAAGGAATTCTGTGCCCATTGCATTGCTAAAGTTATCGGGTTCTGTTGGTGGATTACTATCTGTCAGTCTGTATGCTACATCTACCTGCAGGGTGTATTGTTGTGTTAGCTAGGAGTTTGCGCAGGTGTTATGGACTGGGCTATAGGTCAGTCATATGGGCATACAGCCTGACCTAAAGTCATTGACCAGACAAGCCTGACAGTGAAATTTTTACTACTGGCAGGTGATGTCACTGGAAGGAGATGCTGCATGCTTTTTTGGCAGTTGGAAATAGCTGTTATTTTCCACAATGCAATAAGGCTCCCACAGTGTGATGTCAGAACCATGGTCCTGACATCAAACTGTGGGAGGGGTTTCGCCATAATATCAGCCATACAGAGCCCCCTGATTATCCATTTGAGAAAAGGAAAAGATTTCTCATGGGAAAGGGGTTGTCAGCTACTGATTGGGATGAAGTTCAGTTCTTGGTTACGGTTTCTTTTTAAACCATTTTACAAACAGATGAGAGGCTAAGAGAGAGAGGCCCATATGCAATTAACCTTTTCGCCTGAGTTTTCTCCTATGAGATAATTATATGTATTTTTCTACTGAAAAATGTGTTTGATTGACTATAAACTTTATTTCCATCCTTTAAATTAATATATTTCTTATTTTTAAATGTTGATATGAAGAAGAAAAAACCAGGATAGAAATAACAAGTGTGGTTTGAATTATAAAACAACATATTTTTCTTATGAAATGTATATGGTAACAGTGATTAGGGGCGTGGCAGGGGTGTGGCTTAAGTGCCTCTCTTTCTTATCTCAAAAAGTTGGGAGGTATGGCAATACTTCTCTTCTCTTGAAGTTTGATAAAAGTGCCTATCTATTTTTCGACAACATTGATCTATGATGCTCTTTCTTTTGTTTGTGTGAAAGAAAAAAGCAAACGGGGCCAGGATGTAAGAGACCAGCTAGGAACAGGCAGATAACTCGTGTAGCTGTTATGAGATTATCCCTGTGTTTTGCTGCTTGCTTTCACCATCTGAAAATCATTACACCACAAGGAACTTTCAAAATATGTCAGGTGAATGCAGATTTGTTTTCTACATACAAACCTGATCAGCTGAATATATAATGTGCCAAGTCAGGTTTTTTATTTATTCTGTTTAAACAGGGCAGATTGCTTTTTACGTGTATACAAAGACACAAGACAGTACATTTAATTAGCAGTTTCCTATGAAGCTGAAAGAGATGTACTTAAAAATCAGGAGTGTTGCTAAGATTCTGACAGACTTGGTGAACCCTGGAATCTCCTCCTTGGGTGAACTGAGGTCAGAATACAAGCTGGGCACTGTCCATTGTTACTCTGGGTTTCAAAGTAAATAATCACTGAGCTGAGGGACATTTTAGAACCGAAGAGGCTGCTGGTTCAGGTTGCTGACAGCATAGATTTAATCGGAATTCCAGGAATTTTAAAGAGTATCCAATCCTTCCACATTCACTAAACATCCCAGTGCCAACATGCAAAATGATTCCTCCAACAGTCACAGGACAACCACTGTGCTTTTCCTCAGACATCCTCTCCCATCTCTTTAGGAGGTGTGGCATGTCTCCAATGAATTGCGTAGCAATCCTCTTTGCATTATGGGAGTTGTGAACAGGATGACCAATACTCAGCATGGTCACAATACTGACCATATACTGAGCCCTATTGGTGAGAGACATGGTCTGCACTGCCAAGCTATATAGCAGCCAGGACAGGATTTACCACTAGGCACACCAGGGGTACCAGTGCTGCGAAGGCAGCTGATTCCCGCATACTATCCCTAGAATTCCTGAGAGTTGCAACAGCTCTAGCCAGCCAGCCAGCTGCATCCTGGCTCCTGCTTTTGTGACTGTAACTATAGCCATGACTGAGTCTGTGGTATAATTATTTGCAATAGGTGTGATTTATGATGTGGCATGTTTTAAAGAACAAGCAACACCCATGCTAACCTAGAAATTAAAAAAAACACATATATAAGTAGATAAATACTACTTCTACTTACATAACAGATGTATTGTGCTATCCACGTAACGATTCCTGTGAAGTTTATAAAGGAAAAGCAGAAAATCCTACTCTAGGCAGTGGCCATCTTGCCAAGCTAATGCTGACATCATATCCTTCCTGACTCTTGTTCCCCCCCCCTCCCTTCTCTTGCTCATTGTGTATTCATTAGCTGCCCTCCTCCCAGAGTCTTCAGACACTCCCACTGAGGTGTATACTAACAACTGCACTGTCATGTTTTTTTATTTACACATCCAATCACTGAGTCACCTCAGCCTTGCTTGTAAACACAAGTAATCAGAGGGGGTTTCTGATAAGCAGCTAGATAGGGAAAAAAATGAATTTGGATATCCGACCCCAGTATCCGGCCGGATTCGGATATCCGAGTTGAAAACCGGAAATGGTCTTTTCAAGGCTTCTTATCCCGTTTTAGAAGCTAAAAACATTTCACCTCCACTCACTCTCTCTGGTCTTGCAGGGATTTGTAGTATGTCAATAGCAAACTCACATACCTTGGCCGGGAATCAAACCCAGGTCCACTGCTTGGAGGGCAGCTATGCTCACCACTATACCAACAACCACACACACAGCAAAGGACAGCACTTTGAAGTGTGGAAGATTCCAGGGCAAGGGTGGGAAGGATGAAAAGCTAGGTGGCCATGCAACCATTCCTACTAACCTAAAGCTTACTTATAGACAGTCATATGAGACACATGCTGGGTGCAGGGCTGTGTGGTGAGTGATCATATAGACAGTCATACGAGACACATGCTGGGTGCAGGGCTGTGTGGTGAGTCAACACATTGGCTTAAGACTTTACCAAATGCAATGCCAATGGCCTTTCCTTTAATGTATCCACCCCACTACCCTCTACATTGTAAGCTTTCAAGGGCAGGTACCTCCCCTAGTGTTTCCTGTTTCTTTTATACTTTATAACATGAACATGTACCAGTGTTGGTGATGTTTCAAACTACACATCTACTGTATGTGTTTGCAGCTGTGTTGCCAGATGTCCTTATTGTACAGTGTGTTGAACTACTCATGTATCTGTTCTCCCACTCTTGTCTGTTGTACTATGTACAGTGCTACCAAAGAAATTGGCACTATATAAATAAATAATATTAAAGTACCACAAATGTAAGCTAAAACTTTGCCAAAGTCTTGTTAAATGAAGAGGTGAAGCAAGAGCATGCTCCTTTCCCAACTATGCATTGCTGCCAGGGGTGTAACAATAGACCCTGCAAGGGATGCAGCCGCAGGGGGGCCCAAAAGCCACAGGGGGCCCCTTGGGGGGAAATATTTATTTTCCCTGTCCTAAGAGACTGACAACTAAGGGTACAAAGAGAGAAAAAAAAACTTTCTGCTCCCTGCACAAGTGTTCTAATGACTGCATTTGCTCAGCCACTGATAACAAATCATACAAAGATTTGTAGACAAAGATTTGTAGACAGCTCCTATTCAGTGTGCAGCAGGCTCTCGTGTGCAACACCCTGCCTCTCCACCTCCTCCCAGAGTGTTGTGTACTGTAGTGATGCTGGAGGAGTCTGCAGAGCCAATATCTGAATGGGGAAAACACATTCAATTGTGCACTAGCAATTTTATAACATTGGTTCTCAATTTACCTGTGCAGAAAGCGGGGGTGGAGGATTGGGGGGAGTGTTAGAGGGCTCCATCCAAAGTTTCGCAGGGGGGCCAGTAATTTCTAGTTACTCCCCCTGATTGCTGCAATCAAATTCAAAATGAGTTATTTTTGTTTTGTTTTTAAACGCAATAATTTTTCCTAGTTTCAACATGTCTTATGTTGTCTTTGTATTGTTGTTACTCAACTATAGAGTTCACACGATTTGCAAATCATCACATTCTGTTTTCATTCAACGTCTGTGGAAACAGGAATTTAAATTTTCTCCAAACAACAAATAGTTGCAAGGAAACAAAACACATAGACCGTAAATTAAATGCGAACAAGACATTTCTTACATATTTGACTTTTATCCATTTACTCTGTATAGTCTCTGGCAATAGCAACCCTGATAAGGTTCAGTTACTTTACAGCCCAAAACAAATCATACGGGGAAGTCTCCCCATGAGTAGGTCAAAGCTCTGTTTGATTAATTCAAACTTTCTCCTGCAACATTTTGCACAACCCAAAGCATCTTAGTATTCGTCTGTGATTGCCACTATAATCTGGAGGTTGCATAACTGTAACATCCCCAGGCATTCATGATCTAGCGAGCAAATTTACTGCCGCAATAAATCAGCCTCAGTATACGGTGAAATTTTGATTTCCTTATAGAGGAAAATTAAAAGTTAGAATTTTATTTTGCCCATTGTTTCCTGAATAAGTATTGCATTGGCTAAAGACATCTGTCGTGTTGGTTCCATCAGATTGGTTCAGCTTTGGGCAAGGCTGCCTGACCAGCCTTTTTATAATGGCAAGCAAAATTATACCTTGTCCGTTATTATAAGGAGAGGTTATGATTGGAAGACACGGATGCATAAGGGTAGTAAGAAGATGCTGCCAAGACATGCCTACATTTTCAGAACAAAATAATATATCAGTTAGAGGGCCATTGGATTCCTGTATCAGAGTATTCTAAAAGTAGACGATTTTCCTGTCCCTGTGTTAGCCTGTAACCCAGTGTTTCTCAAACCTGTCCTTGTGTCTCCCCAATGGTGCATGCTTTGCAGACAACCTCACCTGTGCACACGTGGGGTAATTAGTGTCTCAGCTACATGAAATCCACCAAGCTGAGACACAAATTACCCATTGGGAAGCCACAGGACAGGTTTGAGAAACACTGCTCTAACCTTCTTCTCTAGCAAGAACCCAGAGCAAAAATAAACTTTCCCCATTCATCAACATGTGGCCTTTTACACTTGTTGGTTGTCTTGCTACGCCTCATTTCTTCTGCTGATGGTACTATGTGCTAGGGGCGTAACTAGAAATCTCTGGGTCCCCCTGTAAAGCTTTGCATGGGGTCCCCCTAGCCCCCCCACCCCAAGTATAGGTGCCCCAGTATAGCAGGTATAGCTGCTCCTCATATAGCCAGGTATAGGTGCCCCTAGTATAGTCAGGCACAGGAGACCTAAGTATAGCCAGGCATAAGTGCCCCCAGTATAGCCAGGCATAGATACCCCCAGTATAGAAAGGTATAGGTGCCCCCAGTATAGTCAGGCATATATGCCCCAGTATAGACAGGTATAAGTGACCCAATATAGACAGTTATAGGTGCTCCCAGTATAGACAGGTATAGGTGCCCCCCGTATAGACAGGCATAGATGCCCCCAGTATAGCCAGCTATAGTTACCTTTAGTGTACTAGTTATAGGAGATCCTAATATAGGAAGCCAGTTAGGCTTCCCTATGGGGCCCACCCAGGGCTGTTTTGGGGTGCAGGAGGTGGTGCAGCGCATGAGAGGGGAACTATGGTCACACAGAGTGGCGGGGAGGTGGCCCACTCCCCCTCACCGCGGGCTCCCCCGTTGGCACTTCCCCTTCCAGCTTTGAAGACAGCATCAAGCAGTCATGGAGCACAGACATATCTCTTCCGCATTCCATGCAGCAGATATTCTTCTCTGTAAGCGCCTGAATGTTTGTTTCTGTACTTATCTGGTTCCGTTCATATTGAATGTAGAGATGGCCCGAACGGTTTGACCGCAAAGGTATTCACACGAACTTCGGTGGTTCGCGTTAGCGAACGGATGCAAACTTTATGGCGGTTCGATCCGCCTCCTATACTACATCATTAGGGTCAACTTTAACCCTGTACATCACAGTCAGCAGGCACATTGTAGCCAATCAGGCTGCACTCCCTCCTGGAGGCCCTCACGCCCTCCCCCCCCCCCCCCCCCGTATAAAAGGCAGGCAACGTCAGGCATTGGACTCACTCTTGTGCCTGCAGTAATTAGAGAAGGGAGAGCTGCTGCAGACTCTCATAGGGAAAGCTTAGTTAGGTTCTTGTAGGCTTGTTAGCAATCTCCTTGCTGATTCTTATTGCGAAAAAAGCACTCCTAAACAGCTCTTTTGAGAGCTAATCTTGTTCTTGTGATCTATTTTTTTTTGTGTGTGTGTGGCCCATTTGCATTATATACAACCCTGTCAGTCAGTCGCAGCTGGCCTTTGGCCCCTTAATTCCTACTGTGCCACTGCCAGGCCCAGCACATTCAGTGACTACCTGTGTGTGTGACAGGCAGCTGCACATTTGTAATCCCATCCCAATCACTGCACCTTTTCACTGTTCAGTGCACCTACCTACCTACCTACGTGAGCGCACGCATTGTTATTACCACCAGTCATTGCACTTGTTCACAGTACGTGTGTGTGACAGGTGCACATTTGTAATACCCATCACTGCATATACCTACCTGTTGTTCAGTGCACCCACCTACCTACATGAGCGCACGCAGTGTGATATTTAATACCACCAGTCACTGTACCTGTTCACGGTACGTGTGTGTGACAGGTGCACATTTGTAATACCCATCACTGCATATACCTACCTGTTGTTCAGTGCACCCACCTACCTACATGAGCGCACGCAGTGTGATATTTAACACCATTAGTCACTGTACCTGTTCACGGTACGTGTGTGACAGATGCACATTTGTAATAGCCATCACTGCATATACCTACCTGTTGTTCAGTGCACCCACCCACCCACATGAGCGCACGCAGTGTGATATTTAATACCACCAGTCACTGTACCTGTTCACGGTACGTGTGTGTGACAGGTGCACATTTATAATACCCATCACTGCATATACCTACCTGTTGTTCAGTGCACCCACCTACCTATGTGAGCACATGCAGTGTGATATACCACTCTGTGCATACCTGTTAACTGCACCTGTGTGGCTGCACATAGTATTAGTCAAGTCTTGCATCAAATCCAGACATTTCCCCAGGACTTTTGGCGTCTATCCCACTTATTCATGCCCCCCTCCAGGTGTTAGACCCCTTGAAACATCTTTTCCTTCACTTTTGTAGCCAGCATAAATGTTTCTAGTTTTCAAAGTTCGCATCCCCATTGAAGTCTATTGCAGTTCGCGTGAACCAAACTTTAGCGGAAGTTCGCGTTTGAGGTTCGCGAACCGAAAATCGGAGGTTCGAGCCATGCTTGCAATTTTGTATATTATAAATGTAGGGATTGGCTAATACTATTGGGGGTATATATTGTTACCTTATACTGTTGGGGCACTTCTGGTTGCTTTATGCTATTGGGTATTATATCTGGCTACCCAATACTATTGGGGAGGGGGTGCACACCTGTCTACCAAATATTTGAGGGATTTTTAAAACTACCTAATACAGTTTATTTTTTTTCACATTTAAACTTTATTTGAAAAGGCAAGAAGGTACAGACAATCAAAATATCAAAAGAGAACAATTGTCATTGCATGGAAGCAGATTACCAGTTTAACAATGGGAAAATAAGGGCAAGAACAACATCACAATACTCATGAATGCACATGAATCACGGTTTAAAAGAACTGTGAAAAGGCCTCTAAAAGGGAGCGTTTTTACAATAGCAAGAAGAACCCATGCTGAAGTAAATGCAATATATCAGAAGTATGTATGCCAATAGGGCCTATAGAAAATGACATAAAGCCCATATAATATAGCAAAAGTGTGAATATCTCCTACCTGCTAGTCTTGTAGTCTTATTTCTGAAATCGAGTAAAACATGATATAACCAAATTCCAGCCAGTTAATGAGTGAGGACAATGTATGACACAGTGGTCTACACCAATCCAATTATACCTCCAAAGGACTGATAAGCTGTACAATATAGTTTACAAGACATGATATAGAGAAAGCACAGATGTACTTCACAGATCTCCCAGATTAGTTATTAGGGATCACCTTTGGATTTGGAATGAAATTCTCATTTCTTTTCTTCAAACAACCTGATCCAAAACTAAGCAGATTTTTTTCCACATTGTTTTAATCAAATTAGACAGTTGCACAGCAAAATCAACATTTGCCAATATTATTCCACTATTACTTTATTGAGAAAGAAAAACAAGAGCTATGGAAATAGAAATACTCAATCTTCTCTCCTTAAAATCTAGCAGCTCTGACATGCAGCAGGTGTAATCTTCGCCCAATGACATTGACTCCAGTGCAGGTTGTATGTTTGTTGTAGGGAGCATTGTAAAATTCTACTAACAGCAATTCTCCATTGCCTCAGTAAGGGAAAGCCATGTGAACAAATGAAAGCTACTAGATGTCAGTTAAATTAAATAGCTGGGAACAGAGATTTGCATGCTATAATATTTGCCAGCTCATTCCTAGCCTCTAACCTAAGATAAAAAAAACTTCTCCCATTCACCAACAGGTGGCCTTCTACACTTGTTGGTTGTCTTGCTATGCCTCGTTTCTCCTGCTTGAGGTACTAGGTGCCAAGATTGTACCAAACTTCCTCTGTCCACCAGATGGACTATTGCAGTGTTTAGATGTTCATCTCTCTTTTTAAAGTGAATGTAAACTAAGTAAAAATAAACAAACAGATACTTACTTTGGAGAGGGAAGGCTCTGGATCCTACAGAGCCTTCCCTGTCCCCTCGTTCCAGCGCTGTCACCCCGATAGCCATACTTGAATGATTGGTCTAATACTGCTCTCTGCTGCCGCAGGAGGCCACTTCATACTGCGCATGCGTGAGCACTTTTTTTTTTGCTCAAATTATTTTGCACGCTCAAATTATTTCAGTAATTCAATTCAAATTATTCAGTAATTTGCTTGAATTATTTCAGTAATTCACCTTAAAATGTAAAACTAATATATTGAATGGACTCATTACATGCAAAGCAAGATATTTCAAGCCTTTATTTGTTATAATTTTGAGGATTATGGCTTACAGCTTATAAAAAACCCCAAATCAGAATTGCAGTCCATTAGAATATTGTGAAAAGGTTCAACATTCTAGGCTCAAATTGTCAGATTCTCATGATCTAATTAATCCAAAACACCTGCAAAGTGTATCTATTTCATATATTAGTTTCACCTTTTAAGTTGAATATAATGGACCTTTGCACGATATTCACATTTTTCGAGTTTCACCTGTATGATGATTCTGGCTCACTGAACATCTGGTTCTGTCCTTGATAGTCTGACTTCTGTCTATGACCCTGTGCTCCATTCCTGACCTGTTTCTGAAATTAATGTTGTCCTGTACTTATCTGGTTCCATTAATATGCAGTGCTGGGTCACTGAGAAGATGCAGCCAGTGGGGATGAAGACAGGAACGCTTGGAGCCACAGCCTAATGGAGGAGCGCCCCAGTTGGGACAGGTGAGTTGCTACACTGCAGGGGACCACAGTATGGTTGGGTTAAATCTTGAGGTGTCCAGCAGCTGGTTTGAGGCCTTGGGGCAATTGCTAAATTTCTAAGCACCGGCCCTGAAAGTGGTCATCAGCTTTGCTGTCTGTGAAATTTATAACAATGTTCGTGTTGCCTTCCTGTCCTCTAACCTATGCCAGATTCTTCTAACTGACACAAGGAAAGCATAAGATTTAAAAACAAAACAATGTATTTTGGATATTGTTTCTACTGAGCTTTATTATATTTCTGTTATTAATGAGAATTAATGAGAATTTTACATACACAACTATAAGCCTGTTTTAATTAAGGGAAGTAGAAACACTACAAGGCATCCATCACTCAGTGAATTAGAGTGAATTATGTGTATTATGTAAAAGCATTAAAATGGATCTAAACTTTTCAACCATAATTGCTCCCCAGGTATTCAGCTCTCCATTAAAACAGTGAAAATAATTATGAATTCTACTTGTAAACATTGTGGCAAAAATCACATTCACAGTCAATTGCTTCCTGGATAGCTTTAGAGGTAGCTATACACAGGTTAATTTTTTTTCTAGTAGACTTGTTCATTTCCTGCCACCTAGTCGAAAATTTAACTTATTCCTTTATAATTAACTTATGATTGGTTGGAGTTTATTGATCAGAAACATGATTGGGTCAAGAGTAAATTTTTGTCAATTAGTAGCGAGCCAATAAACGTCTGTATTTGAAGTCAGTTAAACCGTAAAGAAGCAGTGCAATCAATGTTAATCAGTTTTTCAACAGAATTTTGATGGAAATTGAATTCTGGTGAATCAGTTGTCTCTCTATGCATAGTGGCTGCTATAGGGTCCTGGTCTCAGTATCTGGCAATAAGAGTGCCTGAGGAGGGCTTCATGAAGACTAAATGTGGGCCCCTGAACTGTAGAGTGGCACGTGGAGTGATGTAGAGCGGTAACTCACCACTCCACATTCCACAAATGAAATTATCTACCCTCCTTTTCAGCATCCCAACTCTACGGCTCCAGCAGCATCTCTCATCACTGATCCGGCAGGCAGGGCTGGTTCTAGTAACAATGGGGTCCCTGGGAAAAATGAACCCCCCCCAATAGACACCCCCAAACCAAAAAGGGGCAGTAGGTACCCTTTGTTGTAACCAAATTTCCCCCCAGGGATCCTGAGCCAGGGACTGGTACCTCCTGGCACAGCTAAGACTCTGCAGGGGTTCCTGGGAGCAATAATTAATAAATATTGAGGGGTACCTGTGGATCCCGATTTTAGGGAGCTATTTCTGGCTACCTATACTTTGCCAAAGGGTTTTTTGGCAGTATGCCAGCATATACACTATCTGTTCCAGCTTTCACACTACCCTTCCCTCTATTAGTGCCTAACACTAACCTTGCACTCCTATCCCATTCTTCCTTGCTTAACTCCTAACACTAATCTGCGACTCTCCTCTTCTAACACTAACCTTCCCCCTCTCCCTTATTGCTGATCCAACCCCCATCGCCACTGCCCAATCTCTCTCACCACTGCACCTAACTGAACTTAGTGTGCTGTTCCTCCCACTCGGCTACCCAGTTGTATCCTCCAAATTGAGCATCAGCCACTGTTTCACTTGATATGATGCATGATAGCCAAGCATTCACAATAAAGCACTGTTGTCATGCACCAAAACTTAGGTCTCGCCAACCAATAGCTTGTGTGTTGCTGTGCATGAGTTACAGAGAAGCGACTGGCGCCCCTTGTGCCAAAAAGAACTGCTTCGCCCTATTTCTACCAAATACTGGGAGGCACTTCTGGCTACCAAATACTGGGAGGCACCTCTGGCTACCAAATACTGGGAGGGACCTCTGGCTAGCTAATACTAGGGAGTGCGTCTGGCTGCCTAAAATTATTTAGGGATTGTCTAATACCTAATACTATTGGCGGCGTACCTGGCTTCCTAATACTATTGGGGGCACATCTGGCTACCAAATACTTTCTGGGGAAACCACAAGACTACAGAGTACTGTTAATTTCTTAATTTTGGGACACATCTAGAAACCTAGTACTATTCATGGGGGGGGGGGAGGGGGGGAGAAGGCTACTTTATACTAATTTACTAATTTGTGGGGGTTGGGGGGTGAGGAAGCACAAAGGCTACCTAATACGGACACTTATTTTATGTTAAGCAATTGTTTTTCCTTCTTTTTTATTTAATTTAGTTCTGTTTTAAATTCCTAAGAGCACTTGTAGATTATATAACAGATAAAGGTGTTGAGACATTTTTGGCTTTGGTCATTTATTTTGGCTTTCTGATGCATGTGACCTCACACAGATTTGGCAGCCACTCTGACTGAGGGCAATTAAATATTAATTTACTTTGTGGTTGCCCGGCTTGTAACGATCAATTGTTTTTAACGTTGGCTCAGTGTACAGTGCAGCGTGTTGCAGAATATAGTTTACAAGACATGATATAGGGAATGCACAGATGTACTTCACAGATCTCCCAGATTAGTCATTAGGGATCACCTTTGACTCTGGAATGAAATTCTAATTTCTTTTATCCTCAATGAAGATGATGATACACATTATGTTTTCTTCTGCCACAGTCCATTGCACACATTTTTACACATAAACCATTTACCACAAAGCAGAACAAGGGTTATAATAACTTGAATCAGTGCACTACATTTCACTGTTGCGTGGCAGAATGTAGCCTCTGTGTTCAGTCTAGTATAAAACAAACGACTTATGCTTTTCTCTTGTTAACAATGTTATGTCCTTGTTACAGTCACCGAAATCATTCACATAGTATTAAAACATTTTGTTGCCTGAGTTCCTTGTGCTGTAGGAATTACTGAGCACTGAATTCCCCCGAAGCAATAAGTGGTTAAATATTTATTTACTGACTATATTAGAAAGACAGCTTTAATGATACAAGAACATGTCTTGTAAAAGTCCTTATACACAGCGAATCTACAGCCAATCCAAGGGAAAAAAAACTGCTGGAAGTGGGACTCATGATGATGACATGAGACATTGTAAGTGGTTCTTCATGAAAAGGTTGTGCACAGATGGCTCTACAAAAAATGTGGTGTAAGCAATACCAATCTATTTGACAAAATGACAGGATCCAGTTGCTTGCTAGCAGATCCCATATTGTTTCTGCTCATTTACTCCTGCTGACTGTTACATAACAACAGCCTTTCCTCTAACTTACTATGCAGGAAACATTGTCATGTTCGAAAAGGACAAGCTCTAATAATTACTTCTAACTCAGCAAAGCAGGTAATTCAGCCGCTGGGACTATGGTGCCCACTATTTCTAGCCACAGTTTGTTTAGGGCTACACATAGAAGAGGGTGTGGAGATTGGTGGGATTGTGGTGAGGCGGATGGTTAGGGTTAGGTTTTGGTTGGGTGGGGGCGGTTAGGGTTTGGCATCAGTTGAGTGGTTGATTTGGACTAGCCATCAATAGAGGAAAGGTTAAAATGAGGGTGGGGTTAAGTTAGGCAATAGCAAAATATCGGTAACACTACTATTATTTTACTATCGTAATTACATAGAGCCTAATGGAATATCAGTAATTTTACTTGCGGATATCACCGGCGCCCTTTTTTCCCGGTGCCTTTTTTGCATGTTTGCCTTATTCAGTGTAATTTCACAAGACCTAGTGTAGCTTTCACCATGCTTCTGAGCAGGACTGCAGCCTCATGTTTGTCATTTTGTGCTCTGTAGCCATTAGGGATGGTCGGAAGTGCCGATCTCGGATCATACAGAAATTTCCGATTTCACCAATGTATATTACTGCTTCCAGGGATTTCCGATTTCCATTTTGTGATTTCCAAGGAATTTTTTGTTTGTTTGGTCATGTTTTGCATTCCTTGATTAGCCAAATACTTCCGAGTTGACTGCACTCTCTGATTGATCCAATGCTTCCAAGTTCTGTGATTGGACTAAAATTACTGAGCTGTGGTAATGCGGTATTTCTGCAAAAATCTGATATCCAATTTCCGATCGAAAATGCCAATTTCTGATTGGCATCTGATCTACAGATTCCGAATGAGCATCCCTAGTAGCCATCATTCTAATTAAAATCAATTTGATCCAAATAGAACGAAATTGAACTTACAGTGCTCTGTATTCTTTATGTCTCTTAATACAGCCATCATGCTTCTAACCTGAAATGTTTTATCAGTTACAGAGAAGTCACTTGTTACAAGTTCAGTGCTTTTAGAAGGAATATACTGTAAGAGTCCTGTCACTTCTGGAAAGATGTTTCAGCAATAGCCTGGACATCTCTATAAATAAGTAGGACGATTTCTTTAAAACATTTTGTTCTAGTGAAAAATTAGCTTTTTGAAGTTTTTTCAAACTCTTTACTAATTGTAATCCTAATTCTAGCCCCAGCCTGTAAATTTACTCATTTTACATATTGTGTTTGCACCGAAATGCAACAGCATCACAAAACTTGCAGAAGCCTTTGCTGTCAGCAGAGAAAAGGGCTGAAGCATTTCTCAATTACAGAAAACTCATCTGTTATCAGTTTAGTGTTTCCGGAGGAGATAAGAGTGTTCTGTCCTTTGAGAAAAGAATAAAACTATATCGAGTACAGTTGTTCACTTCTGGACAGGTTTTTTTGGAAATAGCCTGCACATATCTGCGCTTTTTATTTGAAAGTTTTCCTTCTAGAGAAATATACTATAAGGTTGTTCTAAACCACAAAAAATGGTGCTGGAGGTAAAGAGGTTGCAGATAAACCTTCAAGCTGCGGCTGGCCGGCTGCCTGTAAAAAATAGAGCTCAGCTGTCTTCTCAAATCAAAGGAAAATTAACAATGATATTGCTACCGTTGTTTAGAACTTTCTGTATCACCGATGCCCAGGGTTTAATGAGACAATCCACCAGTAACTCTTGCCTGGTTTTCCTGCAGTATGTCCCCAAGGCTGCAGTCCTTGGGCAAGTCTTAACTGAAGAAAGCAAATCAGAACTAAAGGTGCTCTTAACAGCCAATTTTCGAGTTACTGTAATTTTTATTCAACTGTAATCATAATTACGAATGGAAGCGGATTTCTGTTTCGAGTCCGATTATGAGTCGAAATGACAGAAATTATGCAAAATTATGATTGAAAGTGCGACTTGTATTATCACTTGCAAGTACACGCTACGCGCTGATAGGACTTGTACTATACTTGCATTGTACACTCATAGTAACTAACACTAACTGTGTTAATCTATTAATAAGATAACCGTCAATAGACTCTACATGAATCTCATTGCACAGCACTTTTGTATTTTTATTTTTGCACACTTCCTAAACCAGCAGCATATGTTACACTGTATTATTATATCTGTGGCTTCCTGGATCGGTGGCTACGCTGATATAGCTATTTAGCATTGGTTTATTTTCACCAACAAGTGGCTGTTTATTTGGACATGCCCTTGAATCAGCGTGCAAACGATCCCGGGCTCCACCTCCACTGAGCGGATCTATGAATTTACTGTATTATATTACAAGGGAATATGGATGGCAAGAGGCCAGGGGATCCTCTTTATTGTTGTTTTTAACTATCATGTTGTTTGAATTAAATAATAAATATGAATTTATATTTTTGAGAACTACTGTGGCTTGAGTACTATTGTTAATAGATACAAGGGGGACTACTTTTCTCTTTTGTTTGTGAATTTACTAATTTTGGATCGATGATCCTAGTCCCTAAATATTAATATTCCTGATACGGTACAGCTGTTAGTGGATTGGACTAAACAGCTAATTTTTGGGCTCTAATCCTTGAAGTGAATAACCGTCAATAGCCTTCGCTAATCTCTACACTACCTAGCACTAGTACAGCTAACTTAGCTGAACTCAGGGAACAACGAACTCCCTGTCATTAACCACTTGAGGACCCACCCTTTACCCCCCCTTAAGGACCAGCGCTGTTGTAGCTGATCTGTGCTGGGTGGGCTCTGCAGCCCCCAGCACAGATCAGCGTGCAGGCAGAGCGACCAGATCGCCCCCCTTTTTTCCCCACTAGGGGGATGATGTGCTGGGGGGGTCTGATCGCTCCTGCCTGCTGGGTGTTGCGGGGGGGGGGGCACCTCAAAGCCCCCCTCCGCGGCAAAATCCTCCCCCTCCCTCTCCTACCTGGCCCCCCCTTGGAGATCCGGGCTGCACAGGACGCTATCCGTCCTGTGCAGCCAGTGACGGGACGTCCCCTGTCACATGGCGGCGATCCCCGGCCGCTGATTGGCCGGGGATCGCCGATCTGCCTTACGGCGCTGCTGCGCAGCAGCGCCGTACAAATGTAAACAAAGCGGATTATTTCCGCTTGTGTTTACATTTAGCCTGCGAGCCGCCATCGGCGGCCCGCAGGCTATTCACGGAGCCCCCCGCCGTGAATTGACAGGAAGCAGCCGCTCGCACGAGCGGCTGCTTCCTGATTAATCAGCCTGCAGCTGGCGACGCAATACTGCGTCGCTGGTCCTGCAGCTGCCACTTTGCCGACGCGCGGTATGAGTGCGCGGTCGGCAAGTGGTTAAACTGCACAGCACACTACACTAATGCTGGCAGCACCCTGCACTAACTATAAATCAATAAATCAATCGCTAAGCTTGTGATGAACACTACGGAAAGTTGCAGCCGATTTCCATATGGTCCAGCAAAGCTATTTTCAGTTTCACCTTTTAATGTGCAAGAAAAAATCAATTAACCCTTCACACTCTCGCATGCAAATGTTCAAACAAATGCATTCACAGATTCACTCATCCAGGCACAACTGTTATCCCTACAGCTAAGTTAAAAGCCGGGGTTTTAGTTCACAGAAGAATGCATTCTTATGCTTAGTCACCTATACTGCGCAGAAGTACCCAGGTAAACATAGGTGTCCTAACTCTAGCCCTGTAACATGCATAGTGCAGACATGCAAACACATTCATTGCATCAAACCTATCAATGGATTAGGAGCACACATCCTAACTTCCTCTCCTGGGACAGACAGTGCATCTTACCAATCGCACAAGGGAGTTAACGTTATGTGTCCATGTGCACCATGCGCATACACCAGCATAAGCTGTGTGCATGCTGACAAACACATACAGGGGAAGAAGGGAGTGCACTGAATTAGACCCTAGCCACAGGGGTCAGTAACAAGAAAAAAATACATATATCCAGGCACATCGCCTCTAGTTAGGACATCAAATAAGTTATTAAGGAAAGGGATGTGCTGAAGGGGGTGTGGCTAGAAAACAGCAAAAATCAATTAACCCTTTGCACTCTCGCATGCAAATGTTCAAACAAATGCATTCACAGATTCACTCATCCAGGCACAACTGTTATCCCTACAGCTACGGTACCGTATTTTTCGCCGTATAAGATGCTCCGGCATATAAGACGCACCCAGATTTAGAGGGCAAAAATCAGGAAAAAAAGAAAAAACTAAACCTAGGTGTGTCTATGATGCAGGGGTGTCTTAAGGACTTTTTACCCCCCCCCCCCCCTTTCCAGTTACATTACATACTATTACACCACATATGGGGACAGTGTTATGTGCTGTGTCCCCCTGTGCCTGCTGTGTCCCCCTGTGCCTGCTGTGTCCCCCTGTGCTGTGTCTCCCTGTGCCTGCTGTGTCCCCCTGTGCCTGCTGTGTCCCCCTGTGCCTGCTGTGTCCCCCTGTGCCTGCTGTGTCCCCCTGTTCTGCCTGCTGTGTCCCCCTGTGCCTGCTGTGTCCCCCTGTTCTGCCTGCCGTGTCCCCCTGTTCTGCCTGCCGTGTCCCCCTGTTCTGCCTGCAGCCCCCTGTGCCAGTGTCCCCCGTCCCCCTGTTGTGGCAGTGTCCCCCTGTTGTGGCAGTGTCCCCTATTGTGCCAGTGTCCCCTGTGGCAGTGTCCCCTATTGTGCCAGTGTCCCCTGTGGCAGTGTCCCCCTGTTGTGGCAGTGTCCCCCTGTTGTGGCAGTGTCCCCCTGTTGTGCCAGTGTCCCCCTGTTGTGGCAGTGTCCCCCTGTTGTAGCAGTGTCCCCTGTGGTAGCGTCCCCTGTGCCTGTGGCCCCGTTGTCCGTGTGTCCTCCAGTGCCGGTGTCCCCCTGTGCAGGCAGTGTGAGTACACATACATTACCTGCTCCTGCTGCCCCGCTCCTGGCTCCCCGATCCTCTTCTTCCATTTACCGCTGCCCGCTGCTGCCCCCGCCGAACATCGCTGGCCGGTCTTAGCCGCATGGATACGCTATCAGCACACCACGTGCCGGGGTCACGCATGCCGCCGAACAACGCTGGCCGGTCCTAATTATCTGCGCAGGGATACGCTATCAGCGTGCGCCGGGTCACACATGCGTATGCGTGACCCCGGCGCACGTGGTGTGCTGATAGTGTATCCCTGCACGGCTAATTAAGACCGGCCTGCGTTCGGCGGCATGCGTGACCCCGGCACGTGGTGTGCTGATAGCGTATCCCTGCGGCTAATTAAGACCGGCCAGCGATGTTCGGCGGGGGCAGCAGCGGGCAGCGGTAGATGGAAGAAGAGGATCGGGGAGCCAGGATTGGAGCCAGGAGCGCGGCGGCAGGAGCAGGTAATGTATATAGTGCTTCCCTGCGCACCTCTGCATCCCGAAATCCGTACCTTCGCCGCATAAGATGCACCTACTTTCCCCCCAACATTTTGGGGAAGAAAAAGTGCGTCTTATACGGCGAAAAATACGGTAAGTTAAAATCCGGGGTTTTAGTTCACAGAAGAATGCATTCTTAGTCACCTATACTACGCAGAAGTACCCAGGTAAACATAGGTGTCCTAACTCTAGCCCTGTAACATGCATAGTGCAGACATGCAAACACATTCATTGCATCAAACCTATCAATGGATTAGGAGCACACATCCCTTGTGCGATTGGTAAGATGCACTGTCTGTCCCAGGAGAGGACGTCAGGATGTGTGCTCCTAATCCATTGATAGGTTTGATGCAATGAATGTGTTTGAACATTCTCTAGGCATGCATTCCTGGGAGGACCGAACGCATGCTTTCTTTGAAGGAGTCTGATATCAATGCCTGCATTTGAACTGGACTTTATTTTATTTAATCTCACAAGGACTGCTCAGCTAAGTAAAAAACCTTCTCATTTACTCCCTTTTATTTTATGCTTTGTGTTATATGTTAATTAGTTTATGTAAATTTGTGTAATGCATTTTTGTTATTAAAACGTTTAAAAATCGTTTTAATGGTTATGACCAGTTCCTGAACATACACAATCGTACTTGCTCCTCCGAAAACGTTACCTTGTGTTCTATAGTATTTTGCATCTACAACCCGTATGCTTGAATTGGGCACAGATAGACAGATCTGCCGCTGATCCCTGCATACAGCTAAGGGTTAAGTTACAGTGTTATCAGTGTATTAGTATAGTTACAGTCATGCGTTGATTCGCACGTGGTGGCAAGCATTTGGAATTGTATGTGTGTGGCAAATCTTTTGGAGTCAGAACGCTCCTCTCGGCTAGTCGGTTCATAGATTGCGAACCCACATATGGACATCTATGCGCAAAGGGACAGTGAGACTGAGTTTCTGACTCTGAGCGATTAACCTAATCACGGATCAACCCTTACAGTCCTTGACAAAGCTAATCTGGCTAAAACTCATACTAGCTAGCAGAATACAGCAAATCAATATACAATATCAGCAAGACAGCAATCAAAAGAACAGTTAGGGCTCGCTCACACTAGGGGTGTTTTTGACATTTTTTTAGTGCTGGCGATTTTCAAAATCGCCCTGAAAGCGCTTGTGCAATGATTCTCTACGAGAGAGTTCACATCTGAGCAATTTGTTTCCGATCTGCTCAAAAAAGCGCTGCATGGACCATTTTTTAGATGATTTCGCCTCAATAGAAGGTATAGGAAAATGCAAAATGCTTACAAAATCGCTTTGTGCAGCGATTGCGTGAGCGTTTTTAAGAATAAATACATTGTATTTATTATTTTCCGGATCAAAGAGTTCACTTCCTGACTGACGCAATTGCTCTGCAAAAGTACTTAGAAAAGCGCTTAACAAGAACGTCCAACGCCCAGAACTCGAACAAAAAAAGGCGTCAAAAAACGGCCAACGCGAACGGCCATGCAAGCGGAACGAAATGGGTACAAGGCCTTAAAGCTCAATTTCACAGTGAAATCACTTGTACAACAACAGCACTGGAGCAGTCTCAGTACAGTCGCGTAGCAAGTGTAACAGTTTAAAATGGCTGCCGCCTTATATAGGGGAGGGATGGGCAAAAGCTCCACCACTCCTAATTGGGTGCTAGGGCCTTTGCTGGAGACTCTGTGATTGGCCCACAAGTGAATTTCCTTAGTGAATTTCCTTAGTTACTCGAAGGTACTCAAAATTATCACTTGTAATCGAAACTTCGAGTGCTCTCCAAGTCAATTTCGAGTACACTCTTAATCCCCATTCGTAATCATTATTACGATTCATCAATTACGATTCAAAGTCACATTTTGTGGCTGAAAATTACGGCAATTTGTAAATTTGACCTTGTACTGACAGAGAGAACTTATTGGAGGTGCCCAGAATATAACTATTTTAAATCATAAGGTATAGGAGTAATTAGATCTTACCTCCATAAATGGAGAAACCATATGGGTAAAACTTTTAATGACGCACAAAAAAGACAACGCGTTTCACTGGTACTGTAGCAGTCATAGCTATGGACGACCTCGTTATGAGCACCTTTAATAAGAACCAGAACAAAAGCACCTGGCAGTTGTAGTCAAAATTTTTAAAGAAAGGTCAGAGTAAGCAATAAACACACAGACCTAAATCAGAGATTAGCCAGAGTCAAAAAATCAGGAAGAGGACAAAATCAGGAGATAGCAGTCAGAAAGAAGAGAATAGACTTCTGAATGATCACTTTAGTTAATGAGAATACTCTTATATTTTTTGCATTGGTCACTGCATGCATTTCCCAAATTCCCCCAGCAGATGACATAGTGCCGACTGCTGGTGGCCACTCCTGGAAAGACTCGCTGGGTGTTTTGACAAAAAAGAAGAAGGCAGCAGTGGCCATAGTCATGGATAAGGGAAACACAGACTGGTTTGTCTGCCAGATCCCATGTCTCCCAGCAATATAATAATCTGACTTCCTTACCAGATGAAAATGTTGTTCACTACATTCTGTACGTTGTGAACAATGCATGATATGCTTAGTCATGGGCCACAAGATCACCCACATCCACCCATAGGTGATCTTAACAGCCTCTGTAGGACACCAGCTTTATAACCACCTTAATGTCCTGAGAGACTTATATGCGTCTGGACCTGGGGAATAGAATCTGGCTTGCAATTGATGACTAAACGTATTATTCTGTGGTTTATTGCATATGCATCAGGCCAGGAGTCAGTTCATCTTTCCCATTGCTTCCATTGGTTTAACATAAATTCACAAAAACGCCCATGTTTCTCCTTCTCTAGCCTACAATAGTGTACTGGTTAAGGGCTCTGTCTATGACATGGGAGACTAGAGTTCAAATCCTGGCTAGGGTTGGTACCTATTTCAGTAAGAAGGCCTTGGGCAAGACTTCTTAAAGAGAACCCGAGGTGTGTTTAAAGAATGTTATCTGCATACAGAGGCAGGATCTGCCTATACAGCACAGCCTCTGTTGCCATCCCAAACCCCACTAAGGTCCCCCTGCACTCTGCAATCCCTCAAAAATCACAGCCTTGCTGTGAGGCTGTGTTTACATCTGTAATGTCAGTCTCAGCTGCTCCCCCGCCTCCTGCATAGCTCCGGTCCCTGCCCCCATCCCTTCCCTCCAATCAGCAGGGAGGGAAGGGATGCAGGCGGGGACTGGAGTTCTGCAGGAGGCGGGGAGAGCAGCAGACTGACACTATAGAGATAAACACAGCCAGCTCTGGGGTTTGGGATAGCAACAGAGGCTGGGCTGTATAGGCAGATCCAGCCTCTGTATGCAGATAATATTCTTCAAACCCACCTCGGGTTCTCTTTAACACTGCAGGATGGCCTCTTGTGTGCACCCTTAGTGGCTGCAGCTCTTGAGTGCTTTGAGTTCAACAGGAGACAAGCGCTATACAAATGTTCGGATCAGAATATTAATACAGATATTCCCTGCAGAGAACCCCTGAGCTGCTCAACTGATAGCCATTAATATAAAGGAGGTTCTATTGTTTCAATCCCCTGCAATATCTTTAAACATTTTTACTGGTCTAGTAGTATTATACTGTACCTGCACCGCTGATCAGTAACTACTTTTACAGCTTTCCATAGAAAATAATATACATGCAAAGTTATCCTTTGGCCTTGGCTCTGGAGCCATACAGGAGCACAGATAAACAGTATCCAGAGGAAAACTCCAAGTAGATTTCAGCTTAAAATAAACTATGACTAGTGAGCGTTGAAAGCCTCTGCACCTGTTTGCACAGTCCTCACAATTAATATTCATTGAGTGATGTTATTTCACACTGGAAAACAAAACTACGCCATGTATTATTTTGGGAATGCCAAAGTGTTTATTTTTTTTTACTAAGTATTCTATTTTTTCCTCTTTATTTTGCCTAGGTGAAGCACTGTCATTACTTAGCATGCCAAAGGGAAAAATACGGTTGCGCATCATTAGCATTCCAACTTTAAATTAGGTCCACCAGGCTCCGTTTTAATGACATTTTAGATGAGATGCTTGTGTTTTTCTTACACTGCAGGATGCCCTGGTGATTTTCAACATTTTTGAACTGTCTTTTGTATTTTGTGTAACTCAGCCTAAAGTGTCTAAATGTTCTTGCGTTCCATTTCTCTGTTACTGTGCGGATTCCTTCTTATAAAAGTAGGTTGAACTAATGCAGCGACTATAGATGAGCAGATCAATCCACTTATTCTGTTCTGGATCAGGATGATTTGCATCTAAGAAATAGTACAAAATAGATGTACTCTGTAGGCCAAATTTAAAAGAAAAATATATATTATCCTACTAAGTACAGTAAAATCCCTGTTATCCGGCACCAACAGGGATTGGTTGATGCCGTAAAAGTGTCGTTTCTGGTTGCTTGAGAATCTAGTTAAAAATAGACCTAGCTAACAACAGTACTATGCCTCACATTGTCAGTGTACTCTTTATAAATCCTGCATCCTGTAAGGCCAGGATTTTTTTCTGGTTGCTTGAGAATTCTGATTAACTGAATTCTGGATATCTGAGGTTTTAATGTTTAAGGGTCCATTCACACTTCGTCCACTGTGTGGCAATGACAATATAATCACAAAATAAAAGTAAGGGTGAGTATGAGAAGTGAGGGAAATTGTGAAAAAAAGTATTCTTGGGAGGGGTATTTCTACAGCATTTCTCAACCCATTTCTAATTTGTTACTAATGGTTTATACCGGAGACAATAAAAAGATGTCATAAGGCTATTAACATCCCTTCTAAATGAACACTTAAAGGACCATGTAATAAATATTTGTTGGTTGCTATGGGCAACAACACTACACCTTTGTTCGGCACCATATCACAGGAAGTGTGATAACGCAACACTCATCACAGCAAACAGCACAGGAGATAGAACTTCCCAGATGTCATCAAAGGTTCAATAGTTTATTTGTAAAACAAATATACAGATGTGTTCATCAGCAATCTTATATCTTCATTACATGTTACCTCGACAAAGCAAACAGTCTGCAGAATCTTATGCGTTCCATGCAGACTTGGTCGATCCCTAGAAGACTAGACCAGGCTTTCTCTTATGTTACATCTATGCTAGTTGCACTTAGGCCTATATACAGCATACAGATAATGTAGAAGGTGGTGTCAGCAACACAGATTATTCTGATTATTGGTGATCTGCAGTATCACCAATAATACAGATGCTATACCTGATTATGTGGTGATCAGCAGAATCACCAATAATACTAGTATAGCTAGACACAGGACACCCAATGTGGTATTGTGTTTGGTGCAACAGTAATCAGAGAAGTTATCTCCCAAGAAGCGGGAGACACAGACACTACTGCAGCCAAGGATTCCCTGAGGAGCAGGGAATCAGACTGCACTGCAGCCAGTGGACCCCTGAGGGGCCAGGACCACTGACTGCGCTGCAAATGAGGTAGTAGATGGAATAAGTGATTATGATTGAACTGCAGCCGAGGACTCCCTGAGGATCAGGGAATCAGATTGTACTGCAGCCAGTGGACGCCTGAGGGGCAGGGACCACTGACTGTGCTGCAAGATGGTCTCCTGAGGAGCAGGTGACCATAAGCCTGTGCTTGCAGCCAATGAACACCTGAAGAGCAAGTGTCACAGACAGTACAGTAAGGCTGATCACCTAAAGGTTAGGTGACAGCCAGAAAGGTCAGACAAGCCAGGTCAGCAACATACGGACAGATAAAGTACAGAGACGGAAGACTGATTCGGTATCCGGGTACAGGCAAGGTCGGCAACAGTTTATCAGGTGGGCGAAAGTACCGAATCAGTAAGCAGGAGAGTAGTCAGGAAAGCCAGAGATCATAAAAGGTAAACAGAAATATATAACAGTCCTAATCTAGGTGTGAAGTCCTTGGTTTCAACACCTGGGAACTGGTCTAACACATAAACAGTAGCACTGTAGCAATATCCTAGTCTTAGGTGTGAAGTCCTCTGTTTCAACACCTGGGAACTAGTCTAACACATAAACAGTAGCAACGTAGCAATATCCTAGTCTTAGGTGTGAAGTCCTTGGTTTCAACACCTGGGAACTAGTCTAACACATAAACAGTAGCAATATCCTAGTCTTAGGTGTGAAGTCCTTGGTTTCAACACCTAGGAACTAGTCTACAGAATGGTACAGAAATCTCACAATACAATAGAGTAATAGTCTATCAACGGAATCTGCCTAAGTGTGAATTCCCAGCTCCGGCTGGTTCTAACACACTGTAAGATCTGACTATGGTCTGAGTGCTCACACGTAAGCTTTCGCAAAAGCAGACAACTTGCAACTGACAGGCAAGTCCTATATATACCCAGAGCGCTCCACAGCACCGCCCCAGTCACTCAGCCAATCCGGAGCATAGCTGGCTCCCCTTCTACTAGCATAAAGGTCCTGTCGCGCGCGTAGCTCTCAATCTGTGTGCACTAGAAGGACCAGGCAAACCAGCAGCATGTTGCTGCGCTGCAGAAGCCGCCGGCTGGAATGCGGAGATAGCCGCCATGTCGCTTGCCCGTGCGGCCGCATCTCCGCTATTCATTACAGAAGGAAAGTAGAAACAGAAATGAGAAGTAAAGTCATAATTGAGAAGTCCCCCCGGGAGCCCATGTTGGCTATTCTTATACTAACCTCTAAAGAGTTAAATGTGACATCATCCAGCAGGGATGGTCCAGTCCCCATCGCATGCAATTGGCTGATAATAGCATGTGATGGATGAACCTATCCGTGCCTGCTCCGATGGGACAAGCCAAACATGGCGTTTCCTCTACTTGTACCCAGTAATTAGGTAAAATGTTCCCTGGCTATTGTTTACCTTTAGGAAATATGAAAACATTTGATGTTTACAGCAAAGGCTGCCTGGATGTCTGTACATCGTGGACAGATAAGCCCTCTGGCCTTGTGTAGTCAGAAGCACAATGTTCACCAGTGCTTCTAGAAATCCTCCTTAAAGGGAGACTCTCTGCAAATCAAGTCGTTTAACTAAACTCAGTTAAAGTAACTGAGGCCTAAGAATTAAAGCATATCATGCTTAAATTCTAACAGATCACTGTCACAAAAACCTTAACATTTTAAACATATGTAAACACGTACAAATAAAAAGTATGTTTCTCCCAGAGTAAAATAAGCCATATATTACTTTTCTCCTATGTTGCTGTCACATACAGTAGGTAGTAGAAATCTGACAGAACCGACAGGTTTTGGACAAGCCCATCTCATCATGGGAGTTTACTTTATTTTCAAAAGCACTCAGTGAGTGGCAGTTGCTCTCTCCATCTACCAAAAAAATGTATGGTGAGCAGGGAGGCTGGTTAGCATTTTTACATACATCTTTTTCAGGAAGTGTCTTTATAAGGCCCCGTTCACACTTGCGTTTTGGCATGCAAACGGACCGGATCCGGATCGGATCAGGACCTGATCCGGATCGGAACCGTACGGTCTGTTTGCATCAGGCATGCATCAGGCTGCCATCCGGATCCGTGGGGTAAAAAATAAACAAAATTAACATAAAATTGTTGGGGTCTGCAGAAGGTGCACCTGTAGAATCAGGTCCTCCTCTGTAGGCCTCACCCTCACCTCCGACATACTGCCAAACAGCTCCAGCACGTGTCTTACTGCTGCTCCACTCCAGATATGCTGGTCCCATGTGTCCCCATCTGAAATGGCCGCTATAAATACGCATAGGAAGTGGGGTAGAACGTCCGGTGTTTGTCTCCAGTGTGTTCTGTGCTTTCCGTTCCTCATTGGTTTCTATATCCGGATGGTGCAGTCAGGATCCAGTCCGGGTGCGTGGGCCGGATGATCCGGACCCAAAAAATAGGGCATGTTGGAAGAGCCTCCGGAGTCCGGATCCGATCCGGCTCCGTACTGTACGGAACGGACGCGTGTGAATGTCCGCATAGCCTTTGCATTGCTATGCGGAACGTACGTTCCGTTTGTACAGTATACGGTCCGGATCCGATCAGGCGGATCCGGACAGGGAACGCTAATGTGAACCGGGCCTAAAGAATAAAGGTCATGCTGAGAATCCCCTACAGAGAGATGGACTAGCCCCAAACCTGTCGGTAATGTCAGATATATAATACTTACTGTAAGTTACAGCAACATAGGAGAAAAATAATTTATGGCTCATTTTACTCTGGAAGAGACATACTTCTAATTTGTATGTGTTTACAAGAATTTTAAATTTAAGATTTTTGCAACAGTGGTCCTTTAATACTTCCAAAAGAGGAAAACAGTTCTTGGGATTTCCAAAGAAAACATATAGTTAGTTACATAAGCAGGGAGATGAGATGTTATCTGTGCAGACTGTAAAGTGAATGACTTTTTTTTCTATACAGGGAGTGCAGAATTTTTAGGCAAATTAGTATTTTGACCACATCATCCTATTTATGCATGTTGTCTTACTCCAAGCTGTATAGGCTCGAAAGCCTACTACCAATTAAGCATATTAGGTAATGTGCATCTCTGTAATGAGAAGGGGTGTGGTCTAATGACATCAACACCCTATATCAGGTGTGCATAATTATTAGGCAACTTCCTTTCCTTTGGCAAAATGGGTCAAAAGAAGGACTTGACAGGCTCAGAAAAGTGAAAAATAGTGCGATATCTTGCAGAGGGATGCAACAATTTTAAAATAGCAAAGCTTCTGAAGCGTGATCATCGAACAATCAAGCGTTTCATTCAAAATAGTCAACAGGGTCGCAAGAAGCGTGTGGAAAAATCAAGGCGCAAAATAACTGCCCATGAACTTAGAAAAGTCAAGCGTGCAGCTGCCAAGATGCCACTTGCCACCAGTTTGGCCATATTTCAGAGATGCAACATCACTGGAGTGCCCAAAAGCACAAGGTGTGCAATACTCAGAGACATGGCCAAGGTAAGAAAGGCTGAAAGACGACCACCACTGAACAAGACACACAAGCTGAAATGTCAAGACTGGGCCAAGAAATATCTCAAGACTGATTTTTCTAAGGTTTCATGGACTGATGAAATGAGAGTGAGTCTTGATGGGCCAGATGGATGGGCCCGTGGCTGGATTGGTAAAGGGCAGAGAGCTCCAGTCCGACTCAGACGCCAGCAAGGTGGAGGTGGAGTACTGGTTTGGGCTGGTATCATCCAAGATGAGCTTGTGGGGCCTTTTCGGGTTGAGGATGGAGTCAAGCTCAACTCCCAGTCCTACTGCCAGTTTCTGGAAGACACCTTCTTCAAGCAGTGTACAGGAAGAAGTCTGCATCCTTCAAGAAAAACATGATTTTCATGCAGGACAATGCTCCATCACACGCGTCCAAGTTCTCCACAGCGTGGCTGGCAAGAAAGGGTGTAAAAGAAAAAAAACTAATGACATGGCCTCCTTGTTCAGCTGATCTGAACCCCATTGAGAACCTGTGGTCCATCATAAAATGTGAGATTTACAAGGAGGGAAAACAGTACACCTCTCTGAACAGGGTCTGGGAGGCTGTGGTTGCTGCTGCACGCAATGTTGATGGTGAACAGATCAAAACACTGACAGAATCCATGGATGGCAGGCTTTTGAGTGTCCTTGCAAAGAAAGGTGGTCACTGATTTGTTTTTGTTTTGTTTTTGAATGTCAGAAATGTATATTTGTGAATGTTGAGATGTTATATTGGTTTCACTGGTAAAAATAAATAATTGAAATGGGTATATATTTGTTTTTTGTTAAGTTGCCTAATAATTATGCACAGTAATAGTCACCTGCACACACAGATATCCCCCTAAAATAGCTAAAACTAAAAACAAACTAAAAACTACTTTCAAAAATACTCAGCTTTGATATTAATTAGTTTTTTTGGGGTTCATTGAGAACATGGTTGTTATTAAATAATAAAATTATTCCTCAAAAATACAACTTGCCTAATAATTACTATATGCACTCCCTGTATAATATTCAATTTTAAAATTGGTTCGCAAAGCAATGCGATTTTCTATTAAAGCAGAGTTTACCTTTGAGCAGATTACCTGTAGGAAGAAAATCACTCTTAAAATATGTGCTTTATTTGACATTCAAGAATGGCCAAGCCATATCAGCGCTGCAGTGTGTACAGTTTTACATTATTCATAATGGATATCCCATAATTCCCATCCTGAATTAGGGTTCTCTAATACCTTCTGTTTAAAGGTCATTGGCCTTCTCGGAGAGTGGCTAAGCCCTGGATGAGGAGCACTTTGTATGTGTGTACTGGGCTCTGACTTTAGAGCAGAAATCTCCATTCATCTCTGGCACTTGTAATGCAGAGACATGGATTTCTGCTGATACCACTCGCAGCTCAACTGCATTGTTTCAAAATGCAAAAATATGTAAAGAAGTGAGAAAGTAGGACAACACTAGCTATGAACGGAGAATAGCTAATATTAGTTATAATATGCAAAGAGGCCTTAATGTGCCCATTTTTCTTTCTGATCCTTAACCTGTCTTCATATCCATGGCAACTGAGACTAACTGCCATAAAATATGTCACCAGACAGCTGGACATCATTCATGGCATAAAATGCATGTAACCTTTAGTAAGTTTGCACTTTCTCTTTCTGAAGTCCCGCAATGCCTTCTTAAAGAGGGATTGTCAGCCACAAAATAAAATTCCATTTACCCACTGCTCTGTGTTTATGCAACCTGCTACCTTACCCTGCATTGCAAGCACTCCTATCTATTCAAAAATGTTTCTGTTGTAATAAATCATATCTCAGTCAGACTGGCTTTATTTGGTACATTGCCGATGAGAAGGAAGTTTGTCATCTCCCCTCCCACATTCCTGCTTCTCACTGATTGGCTGAGGACAGTTCAGTGTGAAGCTGAATATCATGAAATGAAATACTGTGCTCTTATGTGTTTACAAAGCAAGCTAGCTATGACAGTGCAGTTTCTAGGAGAATTTTAAATTTCTTATGCACAAAAAAGGTTTTGAAAAAAAAGTATAATTTGCAAAGGAAAAAAAAAACACTTCATACATCCTCAGACACTAACAATTGTAAACACACATCCAGTCAGCTTTAAACTCTTCTCCCCTATAGTCACATGTGCATGCCCAAAACAGGGAGCATTGTGATTGTCCTGTCAGCTGCAGCCATGCTTTTTTTGCTGGCAAGGCATGTCATCCAGCGCGGATCGGTACCCGCTCCCTTGGGAAACATTGCAAAGCCATGTCTGTACAGATGCTTTGCTAGCCTGCCGGCTAGTGATGTGTTGCTATGTGGGGGGGAAGGGGTGGAGGGCTGAAGGAGCAGTGCATGAGTAACATCACACAGTAGCCGGGTGAGTGGGGAGAACAATGCTCTCAGACAGTGATTGGCTTAATTGATCCACAAGGATAACCATTGGCCAAGGCTTGGAGAGGTGGGTGTTGTAGGCCGCTTCATCCAAGCTTTACCTAGCATGTGTACAATACTTTAGGCTATCAGGAGGTATAGAATTTACATGTTGCTCAGTATTTGTGAATTGATAGAGCACATATTTATTATAAAATGTAGCTTTTCAAAAAAACATTTTCTTAATAAAACTTGTTTGTATGTAACTGATAATGCATTAGGTCTTCCCAGTAAAACAGTTGCTGTATAGTATCACCATACTGTCCACCAACCTATTCCTAAGTCACTTCCATAATTATCTCCCCCCACTGCCTTTAATATCCCTCCACTGTACCTATAATCACAAATACACTCTACTACCCCTAATATCCCTCCATTACATGCCATAATGCATTCTTCTAAATTCTCTATATTTTTATTTTTTATTTTTTACCAAAAGAACTATGTGTTCCTCTTTTGCCTTTCTAAATCCTGCAAAAAAGGCTGCAGACCTATCTGTTTCTCTTTCTCCTTTTAAATCCTGTAAACAAAGTTCTTCTACTGAAGGGCACAACCCTATCCTTTCCTCTTTTCCCTTCTACATCCTCCAAGCAAGGCAAAAGCTCTCTCAGCAATGGCTGATGTGTTACTGCAAAACTGACCGAACTGAGCGAGCGTCTTTCACTGCCCCAAACTCGCTGTCAGTCACAGTGACTGATAGTGTCTTTGAGTCAGTAAAAGCTAAGCACTTTGTTTCCTTTAGCAGTGATGCACCAGCCATCACTATGGAGATGAATTGCTACCAGGGAGGGGATCAAGCGGTGAACTTTCACATGCCTGGCAACTTCCTCTTTTCCAGTAAAAGGGGCAGGATCAACCAGGTACTTGCATAATACTTCATTCGTATAAAATAAAATTCTAGGGGACTTATTTTAAATCACTATTAAGTTCTTAAAGGACACCCGAGGAAAATAAACTAATAAAATAAACAATTGTATCTGTCTTCCTTCTCCTAAAATGACTTTTTAAGATAGTCCACACTTTTATTTTTTGTTTAAATCTACTTTTTAAATTTTAACTGTTTTATTGTTTTTGCTCAATGACACATTTATTGGAGTATGCCAGAGCTAAAATCTATGAACTATTGACCCTTTTTATCTCTTTTCTGCTCTCAAAAGCCATTTTCTGCTAGGAAAGTGTTTTATAGTTGGAATTGCTTATCAGTGAGGGTCACACTGTAGTCACTTCCTGTCTGAGTCAGGACTGAGTCAGCCACTTACATACCTGATATTTAACTCTTTCAAGCAGAGAAAGAAAAAAAGGAACACAGCATAGTTATCTGTGTGCTAGGCACTGTACATACCCATGTCTATCTCATCATGTCATATGTCACCTCGGGTAGCCTTTAAGTTTGATAGTAGGAGTTTCATCTCACTTCAAGCTCTAAAAGAATTTTCCTGTTCAATACTTCTATTTTACTGCTCACTAGATTTCTATCTTTATCTTTGTGATATCTTGATTATGGTTCAAACCTTCTTCTCTCACCTTAAATTTTTTCTTTTATTTTCTTTACCAGCTTTATGGCGCTTATCTCCTCTAGTGTTCCAAACCTTTTTTTTTTCTTTTTGTGCTACTTTCTTTTTTTACCACAATGTATAAATGGTTTACACGAATCTCCTTTTATAAGCGTACGTATTATAAAGCCGCCGGTGAGTTGGGTGCAGGGAGAGCCGAATGATGGCTCATTCTGCTGCCCCTCAAATCCCTGGTGGCACTAAATACTATTTATTCCCCCTTCGAGTGGTAGCAAGTCGGAGGCATATGTATGAAGCAAAGTTGTCAGCACTCCTTCATCGTATTAAAAATTCATATGTTTATTAGATCATCATTAAAAGGTACAATAGTAGTACAAGAGCTGTTTCATCTTCAGCCTTATAGTCTTCGGACACTGTTGACCCTTCTACTGATGGAAGAGGGGTTACCCAGTAGTGGGGTCTAAGTGACCACGGGTCTTCACCCACACCCCCTTGAGGGGAGTGCAGGACTTCGCTGCCTCGTGCCACCAGGTCACTACTGGGATAACCTCAGCTAGTGGTTGGGAGAACAGCGACGCTAATGTGTGAGAAGAGAAAGACGTGGTCAAACAGTTAGCCAGAAGTCCAGGGCAGGCAGCAATCAACGTAATCAGGTCACAAGCCAGGGGTCGGGGCAGGCAGCAATCAAGCAGAGTCAGTACACAATCCAGGAGTCAGGGCAGGCGGCGATCAGCGAAGGTCACAAGCCAAGGGTCAAACCAGGAATCAATCAGAATAACAGGCAGGAAGCAAAGTGTACACGGGACTTACGCCAAGCTGTCAGAACAAGCAGCACTGTTACAGAGGGCAGTGCTGCTCATATACTGTGGAGAACCAATCAGCGCATTGGAATTTCGCGCTAGTTTTCCGCGCATGCGCCGTTGTGACCTTTTTGACGCATGCATGAATGCATCCATCTTGACGCATGCGCTGATGAGACGTTTTCGGCACACGCTCTGAAACGACCCCTTCGGCGCATGCATCAATGCCGACATTTTGACGCATGCGCCCGAGGCGTGACACCAAACACCGCCGACCCGGAATTAAACAGTACGCCCAGGGAACCCCCGCGCATGCGCACATGGGAACGGACTCGGAAACGCTGTGGGAGCCGGGCACGGTGAGGGTGACATTGCCCCCCCTCCTAGGGGCAACCTCTGGGTGCCCCTAAGAGCAGGCTTGTCTGGGAACCTCTGGTGAAACTGCCTGACCAGTCTTGGAGCATGAATATTCCTGGCAGGTTCCCAAGAATTCTCTTCCATACCGAAGTCCTTCCATTTCACTAAGTATTGGACAGAATTCCTGACTCTTCTACTGTCCAAAATCTTCTCCACTTCCAACTCTTCAACTCCATCCACCAAGATTGGCGGAGGAGGAACAGTGGCACA
This sequence comes from Hyperolius riggenbachi, assembly GCF_040937935.1. Lineage (NCBI taxonomy): Eukaryota > Metazoa > Chordata > Amphibia > Anura > Hyperoliidae > Hyperolius > Hyperolius riggenbachi. Next base: position 143,045,859 of record NC_090652.1, on the reverse strand, counting down.
GCCTGGGAAGTTGCTGGGTACCACTTTCTTTAGACAGGACACATGAAAAACTGGATGAATCCGGAGTGAGTCAGGGAGTGAAAGTTTGAAAGTCACCTGATTTATCTGGCTCAAAACTGGAAATGGACCAATGAATCTTGGACCTAACTTCTTAGAGGGACATCGAAGTTTCAAATGAACAGTGGACAGCCAGACTAAGTCTCCAGGTATTAGGCCAGGACCCTCTCTTCTTAGTTTTTCAGCAGACCTTTTTCCTCACTCCTGAGTCTGTTTCAAGACTTTCTGGATTTCATTGAAGTTGTCTTTGAGGGCAGACATTCTCTCTTGGACTCCAGACACAGTGGAAGTAATGTTAATCCCAGGCAAGAAGGAAGGATGGAAGCCATAGTTCAAGAAGAAAGACTGGTTGGTGGAGGAATGGTTGGTATTATGGAAGCAAATTCTGCGGTTGCTAAAAGAGAGCACCAGTCATCTTGGGAGGCAGAGGTAAAACATCTTAAATACTGTTCAAGGGTCTGATTTGTTCTTGCAGTCTGTCCATTGGATTGAGGGTGATAACCGGAAGATAGTGAAGAGTGTATTCCCAGACACTTACAGAGTTCTTGTCAGAATCTGGATGTAAACTGTGCCCCACAATCAGAGACTACATCAGATGGTAAACTGTGGAGCCTGACGACCTCTCTGAGAAAAAGATCAGCAGTCTCAGCTGCAGAGGGAACACCTTTGCAGGGAAGGAAATGAGCCATTTTGGAGAAACGGTCCACTACCACCAAGATAGCAGTAAAACCCTGGGAAGGTGGCAACTCAACAACAAAGTCCATAGCGATGTTCTCCCAGGGTTTCTTAGGTATGGGCAGAGGGTTAGAAAGACCCCATGGTCTAGAATGAGGACTCTTGGAGCGAGCACACACTTCACAGGAGTCTACAAACTGCTTACAATCCTTGGAGATCTCTGGCCACCAGAAGTGTCTTTGGAGCAAATCAAGAGTCCTGTCTCCACCAAAATGACCGGCAAGTTTGTTGTCATGGCAAGGCTGTAGAACCAGATGACGAAATTCCAGAGGAACAAACAACTTATCCTGGAAATAAAGCAACCCGTCTCTGACAATTAAATCTGGAAGCAGATTCTTAGGTATTGCAGACTGTTTGATGGAATTCAGGAGGTCGGACTGGAGAAGAAGAAAATGCTGGGAGGAAAGAATATTCTCTGTCTCAGGACTAGGAACAGATTCTGAATGGAACATCCGGGACAAGGCATCAGGTTTGGAATTCTTGGATCCCGGCTGATAAGTCAGATGGAAATTAAAACGAGAGACGAAAAGTGACCATCTTGCCTGTCGTGGTCTGAGTCTTTTGGCAGAATGAAGATACTCAAGATTCTTGTGATCAGTGAGGATGAGTACAGGTTGCTCCGTGACCTTCAAGAGGTAACGCCACTCTTTAAGGGCGGCCTTGATAGCCAGGAGTTCTCTGTCTGCCACATCGTAGTTCCTCTCTGCAGTATTCAGTTTCCTGGAAAAGAAAGCCACAGGATGGAGGATGGCGCTGGGAAAGAATAGCCCCAATTGCAATCTCGGAAGCATCGACTTCTAAGATAAAAGCTTTTGAGGGATCAGCATGCTTGAGGATGGGAGCTGAGGTAAAGCTGACCTTGAGCCTCTCAAAAGCAGACTGAGCCTGTGGGGTCCATTTGAAAGGAGTACGAGTGCTGGTTAGCTGAGTGATGGGAGCAACAATCAAAGAGAAATCTTTAATGAATTTCCTGTAGAAATTGGCGAATCCGATGAATCTTTGTACTGCCCTCCGATCGGTGGGCACCGGCCAATCCAAAATGGCAGAGACTTTCTGGGAATCCATTTCTACGCCAGCCGGAGAGATCTTAAAGCGGATCCGAGATAAAAAAAATTACTATAACAAGTAACTTGTTTATATATCTTATCTAAAATTTAGATAGTTTACACAGCAAATATAGCTGCAAACAGCTTTAATAGAAAATGATTATTTATTCCTGTGATACAATGACAGCAGCCATGTTGTTTGTAAACATTACACAGAGACAGGCTTATCTGTATCTTGATCACTAAGCCTGTGAAAAAAAAACGAATTCCCCCGCCTCCCCTCTGCCTCTGAAATCAATGGCTAGTAACACCTCCTCCTCCTCCTGCCCAGACTGAGCTCCCATGAGCCCTTGCTACTACCAAGGCTCTCTGAAAACCTGTGGGTGTGGTTTATTTAGTTTATAGGGAATTAGAGTATTAAAACAAAAACAAAAAGTATTTTAGCTTGAGGAATGCCCTATAAACAATAGGAAAGGAACACAATTATGCAATTAGTAAAAGTTCACCTCGGATCCACTATAAGGCCTAGAAACTGAATGTTCTCCTTGTCAAACTCACACTTCTCCGACTTAGCATAAAGTCTATAAGTGCGAAGGCGAGCAAGAACCTTCCTGACATGCCCGTGATGTTCCTCCTTGGAAGTTGAGAAGATTAGGATGTCATCCAAATAGACCATTAGGAAATCATCAATGAAATCTCTGAAGATGTTGTTAACAAAGTGCTGGAATGTGGCAAGAGCGTTGCAAAGTCCAAAGGGTATCACAAGATATTCATAGTGGCCAAAACGGGAACGGAAAGCTGTTTTCCACTCTTCCCCCTCTCGGATTCTGATCAGATTGTAAGCCTCACGCAGATCAAGTTTGGAAAAGATACAGGCAAAGCGGAGTCTGCAAAAAAAGTCTGGCATGAGAGGAAGAGGGTAGCGATTCTTCACCATGATCTTGTTGAGTTCCCGGTAATCAATGCAAGGACGAAGAGACCCATCGCTTTTCTCAACAAAGAAAATTCCTGCTCCGGCAGGGGAAGTAGAAGGTCGGATGATTCCCTACTTGAGGTTCTCTTCTATATATTCTTTTACGACCTGAGTCTCAGATTCTGAGAGGGGATAAGTCCTTCCAAAAGGAATGGGAGCCCCTGGCTAAAGATCAATGGGACAATCATAGGGACGATGAAGTGGAAGAGTATTTGCCCCAGCCTTACCGAACACATCTAGAAAATCATGATATACAGCAGGAATAATGTCCTTTTTTGGTGAACTTAGACAGAACAAAGTCCCAGCACGAGGATAGCAGGAGCGTAGACAGTAGCTGGAGGGAAAAGATACTTCTCCAGTGTTCCAATTGATTACAGGGGTATGGGTTCTTAACCAGGGCATTCCCAAGATCACAGGGAATAATGGTGATGGCAGTAGATCAAAGGATAAGCATTTCTGATGCTCCCCTTGAATGGTCACAAGTAATGGCAAGGTCTCAGATGTGATGGGACCAGAGCCTATAATAGATCCGTCAGCCAGCTGAATGGTGAGAGGTTGACATCTGGAGCGAGTGGGGAGCTGGAGCTGTTGGGCCACTGACAGATCCAAGAAACATGAGCAGGCTCCAGAGTCTATGATGGCCTTAATTTCAATGATCCTTCCTCTGGCACCCTGCAACCAGAGGATGAGGGGAATATGAGAAGATACAGGCGGAGGACAAGGAGCTCTGTTGACACACACAGCTGACTCAGGCTCACCCGAAGGACGGACAGGACAATTCAGGTGGAAAGGGACAGAAGCCCCGCAGTAAAGGAACAGATTGGAAGTCCTCCATCGTTGTCTCTCCTCTGGGGAAATAGCCGGACGGGCCAATCCGAATTGCATTGGTTCCGGTTCATCAGCCACAGGAGATGAGTCAAAGACTGGACCAGAGGGAGCTAGAGAGGTAGAGAAACTCCGTCCAGAATGAGTTCCACCCGACCTTTCTGCTCGTCTTTCCCTTAAAAGTCTATCAATCTGAATAGATAGACAAACCAGTTCTTTCAGAGTGTCCGGCACTCCCACCCTAGCCAGTTCATCCTTTATAGCATCGGAGAGCCCTTTGCGGAAACGGAACTTGAGTGCAGGGTCATTCCACGAAACATCAGCCTCCCAACGCCGAAACGCAGTGACATAGTCCTCTACTGGTCTTCTTCCCTGCTGTAGGGACTCGAGAACTAGCTCGGCGTAAGAAGCTCCCCCTGGGACATCATATAGCTCTGCCATGGCGTTGAAGAACGTGTTGAGATCACTCAAGGCTGGGTGACGTTGTTCGACCATGCGAAGGGCCCAGGCCTGTGGTTCACCCTGCAGCAAGGAAATGACCGCTCCCACCTTGATCTTCTCATTGGAGAAAGTTCTGGGAAGTAATGAGAAGTGGAGGCGGCAGGGTTCTCTGGAACCAGTGGAACTTTGTGCGGTCACCTGTAAACCACTCAGGAAGAGGCAACCTGGGCTCCGCCTGAGGACACGTGGCACCCTGCACATGGACTGGCTCAGGACTGGTAGGAGGGACGGAAGCTGCCGTTACAGGCACAGGTGGTCCGGTAGTGGGAATAGGTGGGCCTCGTAACTGGTCTTGAATCTCCTGGTATCCTTTTTGGACCTCATCCACATATACATGCAACTGCATGACCAGTTCATACAAGATTTCCACCGGCGAGTGTGTCTCACAAGCGTCCATCTTGGCTGCTCGTTACTGTTATCTTCGGCCTTATAGTCTTCGGACGCTGTTGACCCTTCCACTGATGGAAGAGGGGTTACCCAGTAGTGAGGTCTAAGTGACCACGGGTCTTCACCCACACCCCCTTGAGGGGAGTGCAGGACTTCGCTGCCTAGTGCTTACCAGGTCACTACTGGGTAACCTCAGCTAGTGGTTGGGAGAACAGCGACGCTGTTCCTACTGTGAGGAACCAATCAGCGCATTGGAATTTCGCACTAGTTTTCCACGCATGCACCAATGCGACCTTTTTGACGCATGCGTGAATGCGTCCATCTTTCCGAATGCGCTGATGCGACGTTTACGGCGCACGCTCTGATACGACCCCTTCGGCGCATGCGTCAATGCGGACATTTTGACGCATGCGCCCGAGGCGTGACACCAGACGCCGCCGACCCGGAATTAAACAAAGTACGCCCAGGGAACCCCCGCGCGTGCGCACATGGGAACGGACTCGGGAACACTGCGGGAGCCTGGCACGGTGAGTGTGACAAGCTGACGTGTTTCCGACCCTTCTGGGTCCTTAATCACAGCTCTCTCGTGAGCTACTACGACTAAGGACCCAGGAGGGTCGGACACGCAGTCGGAGAAGGAGTGGTGTTCCTGTCTCCCTGCACCCTTCTACACACAGCACAGCGATATGTGGTGAGGTGGAGCAGCTTCTTTTTCTTTTTCCACTCGAAGGGAGATGTAATTGGCTCTGGTGATTGACGGATCCCATAATTACTGGCGTGGGGCGATTAGCATAACACTAGTGCTGTGATGGCGCACAGCTTTGGCACTCGGGGCAGAACGGCGGGCGCCGAAATAACCTGCTTCATTTTATAACCCTAAACATTTTTTTATTACATATTTTTGCTTCATTATACCACTGTTTCTTAGTGTCTTTGAATTGTGTCTATCCCTCTGCTTTCTGCCTCATCACTGCTTTCATGTACCGTATTGCCCCTTCTACTGTATAGTCTACTCTCCACCTTCTAGTCTGTTATTCTTTAGATTTTATTTTGGAAAGCTTCTTTAACATGATCATCCCTGGTAAACTTTCCCACATCAAACTTTTTTCTGCTTTTCTCCCTTTGTATTTCTTACTTGAAAAATCCTCTGTGGTATTTTGACTAGCACAATTATAGTTCCTGTCATAGTCTGCCCCGTTATATGCTGTCTCATCTACAACGTAATAAGTTTCTCTCATGTCTTCTGACTGTCAGAAGGGTTATCAGGTGAATTCTAATGCATTCTATGTGGGAACCAGGTGCTGATAATAATCACGAACTTATGTGTCAAAAATCCACAGCCTTCAGATCAATACGATTGCTACACTATAATTATAATAATGCAAAAGTTAGATAGCATTTATCTGCTTTTCCAATTTTATCACTAAAATCTTCAGTTATCATGTTTATAGATATCATCTTCTCAGTTTCTCATAGAAGTTTTTTTTTTTCTCATATTTCTCATCCTCCTCCTTTATCAACATCTGTCATTGGTACACCAAAGACCTTTTCTTCTTATTGAACACTTTTTTCGTCCTCTGGTTCAATACTTATGACTTTATACATTCTTTCACACTCACAAAATCAGTTCAAAATCTATGGTTATTTCCTCTTCTGTGGTACATTGTAAGGTCTGGTGCATCCAAAATGGTGTTGCCTATCCCATGAATTCTTGTTGTGCTGGTATGTTAACTCCACCAGTAATATTTTTTTTTTTTACTAAATTGGATCTCCTCACTTTTGTTGTCCCTATCCATATTTCACAGTCCATTATATCTATATGTCCCTATACATATTTCACAGTCCATTATATCTATATAATGGACTGATACAGTACTATTATTTATTGTGTTTATGGCTAGGTGCCCACATAGCAGAACGCTAGCGTTGCGGAAAACACTGCGTTTTTGCTGCTAATGGAAGTCTATGTACCGCAGGAAAAAAATGCATATAATGCGTTTTCTATGCATTTTCAAACCTGTGTTTTTGAAAACGGTTTTGTTGCATAATATTCATAAACGCATCAAAAATGCACATAATGAAAGTCAATGGGAATGCAATGGTATGCATTTTTCATGCGTTTTTCTATGTGTTTTGTGGGGAAAAAATGTTTATGATGTATTTCCGCTTCTTGTTGTCTTTCTAGTGATTTGCATAAAATGCAAAATAAAAACGCATGAAAAACACATACAAAAGGCATATTTGTAAATGCAAACCGCAAACGCATTAAAATGCACACAAAACACTTAAAAACGCATCAGCGGTAAAAAAAAATGCTAACGCAAACAAACCAGAAACGCAGTAAAAACGCATTCAACCTTAACATAAAACATGACATACAACACAGCCTTTCATGCTATGTTATGTGTGCATCTAGCCTAAAAAGTGCCAACATATTACGCAGCACTGCACAATAGATAAATGGGTCAACATACACATGCATGGATTTCTGGCAAGGCCACATAGGCCATGGCCTAGGGCACCAGAATGCAAGGGGCGGGCTATGGGCAGCAGACTTTATTGGCAGTTAACCTGCCGAACATTCTCAATGGTCGGGACACGGGCGACGGCCATGCCATTTCTGCACAAGCATAGATAGACACTATCACTCAGCAGTAGCAGCCAGATCCAGTCTGTGGCCACCCTGCTTAGCTTGTATACAGCAGAGGGTGGCCAGGTCTGGCACTCAGTCAGGGAATGAAAGAATTCTTTCAGCAAACACAGTAGATCCAGGATTATGTATCTCTGTGAGAGGCTGGCTTCCCACCATGTGATGTGCCCATGCGTTTTACTGTGGATGAAGGAAGACTTGGAAGCTGGTGTTAAGCTTGGAGGTGTAATCTCCACCGTCAGCATGCAACACATAAGCTGACGTGAAGGAGGTACACACACCAGCACAAGGAATCAGGATATCCCCAGTTTAGTGGAGGAGAGGACTGACTCCAATAGGAGATTGTGGTGCACAGAGCCGGTGCAGATCCGAACAGCCACAAACAACACTTTCGTAATAACGTCTCAGCGCAAGTAGTGCTGAGACGCATAAACCAGGACTGAGGAGATCAGGACAGGTAGACAGAATGAACGCTTGCTTAACTAGTCACTACTTAGTGACAGCAAGCGTCCACAATAAAACAGACTGGAATGAGGTAGCCAATGCGTTTGCAGCGATGGCGTGCCTCACCAAGACAGGACAGGATAGTCAGGAAATAGCAGGATCAAGATAGATGAACGTAACACAGATATATATACAATAAGTATGATTTCCTAGCGTATTACAATTACAGCTATCAATGAAACTATTTGTAACGTCTGACTAACATCTGTATATATCGGCAATGAACCGATATATGACATAAGCAGGAACTCTGACTAAGACTGGAGTAATACAGGGAACAGGACTCAGAAGGATTCGCTATCTCTTCGCAGAGATGAACGCAATCCACAAACAGGACCAGGAACAGGATAACTAGCTCAGCGTGCTGGAACGCTAACTAACGGAACACAGGATATAAACAGTTCGTGTACGTATATATCAGCGACACTGATGTATCAACGTAACACGAATACAAGGAAAATAATAAACGTGCAAGTATGCGTATATATTGGCGATGAACCAATATATGACACAAGACACGCAAAGTAACAACTTCTAGAAACAAGAGCAGAACTAGGAGGACTCGCTGACCCCTTCGCAGGAGTCAGCGCAGTCCACACGGACTAGGAACGAGGTGGGGCACGGGCAGAGTAACAGACAGGATCTGAGACTATGGTAGCCCATGAGGCATTGCAGGAAGCAGTTCTTTATACTGAGGTCATCCAATGGGAGCAGACCTGCAGATTCCCACACAAGTGAATGGTAATTAATCACAGGCTGATAGCAGGAAAAGGCAGACAATGATATGCAGCCTGCAGGAAAGGGATTGCCCCTCCATTGCAGCAGACAATGTTTGTTTACACAAAAGCATATCAAACTGTCATCAACTTCAGAGCGACTGCAGATGGAATCAGCAACTAGTTTAAGTGCAAACCAAACTATGCAAGCATGTAATGACATTAGAACTGCTTGGTTTGCAATACCACTGCAGTCAGCAGTAAACGCTGCAGAAGCGATCATAACAGTACCCCCTCCCTTAAACGCGGCCTCTGGACGCCTATGAAAACTGACATATTTCTCCTGAACCACCCAAACCAAAAAATCAGAAGTGGGAAATCCAGCAAACTGATCTGACTGAAAATTCATGAAGGTCGGATCAGCCCGACAAAACCAAATTCCCGAATCAGTCTCACCAAAACTAGACCAATTGGAACCAGAACCTACCGAACCATGCCCGTCAGCACTACAAGCCTCAGTGTGACACCCATCAGAACCACGACTTCCAGAAAACAACCCCAAGAAACTCTCTGAGCGATACCCACCGCCTTCCAAGGACTGTCCAAAAACGCCAAAGCCTTTGCAATGCCCACCGGAACTGTCCTTACCAACACAAAACCCACTGTTGAACCAGTCCAAGGTACCAGGACAAGTTTCCTCAGAGATCTCCCAGAACACTTGGAAGCTCCAAAGAGATCCCCACAGGTCAGAACGCCCCTTAGGCTCACATGGAGAACTATCAAGAACCCCTATGGAACCCAGGGCAACTCCAGAGTCAGGGTCACAAGGACAAACATCAAGATCAGGGCTTTTAGGGACCAGAACCATCTCCGGGCATGCAGGCCAACCGGCAACATCAGAACATGTCTCCACTAGGGAAGCACGTGAGCACGCTAACACAGACACATCTGGACACTCTGGCATACGAAGCACATCTGGGCACACCGGCACAAGAGAAACCTCTGGGCATGTCAAGGAACTGCGAACCTCAAAGTCAGTCAAGACAGGACCGAAACCAGAACTAGTGTTGGGCGAACAGTGTTCGCCACTGTTCGGGTTCTGCAGAACATCACCCTGTTCGGGTGATGTTCGAGTTCGGCCGAACACCTGACGGTGCTCGGCCAAACCGTTCGGCCACATGGCCGAACTAAGAGCGCATGGCCGAACGTTCCCCGAACGTTCGGCTAGCGCTGTGATTGGCCGAACGGGTCACGTGGTTCGGACCCGAACGCGCTCTGATTGGCCGAACGGTCACGTGGTTCGGGTAAATAAATACCCGAACCACGTCATATCTCCGCCATTTGTCTGTGGGTTTAGCTTTGGGTAGGCAGGCAGGGTAGTTCGCGCTCCAGCCACGCTAGCCAGGGTCCCCCCCAGTCATTGTGTGTCACTGCTGGGAACAGTAGTACACCGCTCGTTCAGCCACACTATATAGCATTCTGTGTACTGTTCTGTGTCTGCTGGGAATAGTGGTACACCGCTCGTTCAGCCACACTATATAGCATTCTGTGTACTGTTCTGTGTCTGCTGGGAACAGTAGTACACCGCTCGTTCAGCCACACTATATAGCATTCTGTGTACTGTTCTGTGTCTGCTGGGAACAGTAGTACACCGCTCGTTCAGCCACACTATATAGCATTCTGTGTACTGTTCTGTGTCTGCTGGGAACAGTAGTACACCGCTCGTTCAGCCACACTATATAGCATTCTGTGTACTGTTCTGTGTCTGCTGGGGATAGTGGTACACCGCTCGTTCAGCCACACTATATAGCATTCTGTGTACTGTTCTGTGTCTGCTGGGAACAGTAGTACACCGCTCTTTCAGCCACACTATATAGCATTCTGTGTACTGTTCTGTGTCTGCTGGGAACAGTAGTACACCGCTCGTTCAGCCACACTATATAGCATTCTGTGTACTGTTCTGTGTCTGCTGGGAACAGTAGTACACCGCTCGTTCAGCCACACTATATAGCATTCTGTGTACTGTTCTGTGTCTGCTGGGAACAGTAGTACACCGCTCGTTCAGCCACACTATATAGCATTCTGTGTACTGTTCTGTGTCTGCTGGGAATAGTGGTACACCGCTCGTTCAGCCACACTATATAGCATTCTGTGTACTGTTCTGTGTCTGCTGGGAATAGTGGTACAACGCTCGTTCAGCCACACTATATAGCATTCTGTGTACTGTTCTGTGTCTGCTGGGAATAGTGGTACACCGCTCGCTCAGCCACACTATATAGCATTCTGTGTACTGTTCTGTGTCTGCTGGGAACAGTAGTACACCGCTCGTTCAGCCACACTATATAGCATTCTGTGTACTGTTCTGTGTCTGCTGGGAACAGTAGTACACCGCTCGTTCAGCCACACTATATAGCATTCTGTGTACTGTTCTGTGTCTGCTGGGAATAGTGGTACACCGCTCGTTCAGCCACACTATATAGCATTCTGTGTACTGTTCTGTGTCTGCTGGGAATAGTGGTACACCGCTCACCCGCCACTGTATAGCATTGTGCTCTGTGTCGCTGCTGGGAATAGTGGTACACCGCTCACCCGTCACTGTATAGCATTGTGCTCTGTGTCGCTGCTGGGAATAGTGGTACTGTATAGCATTTCTGTACTGCCACTGTACTGCTGCCAGTCAGCGTGTACTGTAAGGATAAGTGAAATGAGGAAGAAATCCGGTGAAAGAGGGAGGGGCAAGGGAAGAGGTGTTTCCCCTGACGGTTCACGTACAGGCCACAGGGGAGCACCCAAGAAAACCCACTCAATACCGCCCATGTTGTCCAGGACAACAACCCTCACAAATCCAAAAGAACAGGACCAGATAATTACTTGGATGACCTCTCAAGCGTCCAGCAGTGGGTTAAGCAGCACCAGCACATCACGCACGAGGTCCGAGTCCTCAGCCAGTTACAAGGAGCCAGTGGGCACAAAGCTGACACAACCGGCAGCGACACCACGCACACAACTGCCAGATAACCAGTCCGATGAATTACCTCAGGACACAATGGGGTATTCGCAGGAGCTATTCCCAGCCCAACAAACTTCCACCTTTCAAAGGTCAATGGAGGAACAGCCAGAAATGTTGTGCCTGGATTCACAACCGTTAACTGTGGGAAATGCACCGCGCACTGAAATACAAGGCGAGTCCGAAGAGGACTCGGAAACCCAAATCCCAGAGCAATTTGGGCAGGAGGGGTTGCAATTGCAGGAGGTCGGCCGACAAGATCTGGAAGACGACGTTGGAGTGTGCTGCGCAGAGGTTGTTGTGGGGAGCTCTACTCCACGGCGGCGGCCCACAATGACATATGACGAGTTTGAGGAGATGGAAGAGGAGGGTATGGACAATGTGGACAGAGACCCAGATTTTGTTTGTGAACGAGAACATCGCCGTCGTAGCAGCAGCACAGATGAGTCTGTTGAAGAACCCACTGCTGCACGAGCTCGCCTTGTGCCACAAGGTAGGCGGCGCGCAATTTCAGGCACCACAAGCGTGGAAGTTCAAGTGAGAGGCAAAAGAGGAGCAAACAGAAATCGCCAGCAAGGAGGCAGGTGCTCCAAAGTCTGGGCTTTCTTTGAAGACTGCACTGAGGATGTTACCATGGCGATTTGCAAGGTGTGCAAGACCCGCCTGAGCAGGGGGAAAAGTATTAACAACCTCTCCACCACCAGCATGAGCCGTCACATGCTATCCAAACATCCCACTCTTTGGGCAAACGCGTCAGGACAGGGTACCAGAAACAACACTGCCTCCCTTGGGTTCACCAGACCCGCCTCAGCAGCAGCAGTAGCCCAGCCATTGCGTGGTTCACAACATTCACAAACATCAGACGACGCTGACACTGTCACTTTCCGGAGTAGTGCTCTTGAGGTCTCCCAGTGTTCTTCAAACACAACAACCAACAGCCCTTCCGTGTGCAGCGCTACGGTTCAGTTGTCTGTGTCGGAGATGTTTGAGCGCAAGAGGAAATTGCCAGCAAATGACCCCCGGGCCGTGGCAGTAACAGCCAGCATAGCCAAGCTTCTGGCCTGCGAAATGCTGCCATATCGATTGGTGGAGACAAACAGCTTCAAGGGCATGATGTCAGTGGCCATCCCACGTTACGTGGTTCCCAGCCGCTACCACTTTGCACGCTCTGCAGTGCCTGAGTTGCATGAGCACGTGGTCAGCAAAATAACCCGAAGCTTGAAGAATGCCGTTGCCTGCAAGGTTCACCTCACCACTGACACCTGGACGAGTGCGTTCGGCCAGGGTCGATACATCTCCCTTACCGCGCACTGGGTGAACCTTGTGGAGCCTGGCAGCGATTCCTCACCTGCTACGGCACGGGTGTTGCCCACGCCACAAACAGCTGCACCGCCGTCCCTCCCACTGGATAACAGCAGCACCTACCTCTCTGACTCCTTCTCCTCCAACGCATCTCAAAGCTGTACCTCATCCGGAAACGCTAACCCAGCAGCAGTAGGATCGTGGAAGCAGTGCAGCACAGCTGTTGGCATGCGTCAGCAAGCGTTGCTGAAGCTAATCTGCCTTGGGGATAAGCAGCACACAGGGGAGGAAATTTGGAAGGGAATAAAGGAACAGACGGATTTGTGGCTGGCACCGCTGGACCTGAAACCGGGCATGGTTGTGTGTGATAATGGGAGTAATCTCATTCGCGCTTTAAGGTTGGCTAAGCTGACACACATCCCTTGCCTGGCGCACGTGATGAACCTAGTAGTTCAGCGGTTCCTGAGGACATACCCAGGCGTGGCCGATCTTCTGTTGAAGGTGCGTCGAGTGGCCAAACATTGTAGAACTTCCAGTACTGCTTCGGGGGCACTCGCCAAGATGCAGGAGCGCTTCAATCTCCCCCACCATCGCTTGCTGTGTGATGTCCCTACGCGCTGGAATTCTACGCTGCACATGCTAGCCCGCTTTTGCGAGCAGAAGAGTGCAGTGGTCCAGTACATGACGGCGCAGTACCGAGGCGCATCCGGCCAGCTGCCAAGCTTCTGTGGATCCGATTGGGCCAACATGTTGGACCTCTGCCAAGTCCTCCAAAATTTTGAGCAATCCACGTTGCTTGTGAGCAGTGACAACTCTTCAGTCAGCATTACCATACCACTGCTGTGTTTACTGAAGAGGTCGATGTTAAAAATCAAGGAAACAGCTGTCATGATGCAACTGGGGGAATCTGAAGGAGAAAACGATCAGCGTGATGGTACCAACATCAGGCCATCCGCCTCAGGGAACGCTGGCCCCAGCAGCTATGACGAAGAAGAGGAGGAGGAACAGCTGGAGTTGGAGCAGGAATTTCATGCCACCACTGACGAGGGCCAGAGCGGTGCACGTTGGACTTCCACAATTCAACGCGAATGGTCAGCAGAAGCAGACCAGGAGGAAGGTGACGACTATGATGCATCACAACAACTATCACAACGCTCACAAGAGGATGATGAGGATTCTGGTAGGACTCTGGCACACATGGCTCAATTCATGCTAGACTGCATTGAACGTGACCCACGCATTGTGCGCATTCTGGACAACACCAATTACTGGGTTTATACCCTTCTGGATCCACGGTACAAACACAATGTTCCAAAACTGCTTGAAGAAAGAGTCAGACAGGTCAAAATGGAAGAATACCAGCAGGCCCTTGTGGAGACTTTAGAGAGGAGATTGACATCCTCCCCCTCCTCTAGCCAGTTGTACGCAGACAGACTGACTTCCGCAAACCCAGGACGACCAGGAGGGCAGCAAACAACGCAAGCCGCAGCTAGTACCCAAAAGGGAATGGTATCGGCAGTGTCCTTGGAGTGGGAAAATTTTCTGACACCCATGCAGCAGCAGCCCACAGAACAGCAAGCGTGCAGATCCACCTCCAACACCGATCGCCTGGAGAAGATGGTCAAGGACTACATGTCAGATGACGTAGCTGTGTCTAACAATCCATCTGCACCCTTCAACTATTGGGTATCGAAGCTAGACACCTGGCACGAACTGGCAATGTACGCAATAGAGGTGCTGGCTTGCCCGGCAGCCAGCGTTATGTCGGAACGCTGTTTCAGTGCTGCCGGAGGCATCGTCACAGATCGGCGTATCCGCCTCTCCACAGAAAATGCAGACCGTCTGACTCAAATTAAAATGAATCAATCCTGGATTGGAAACGACTACGCAACACTCCAGGACCCCAACCAAGTAACATGACCAATGAACATCTGGGATGGTTTAGCGTTTCCGGTCCCTGTTTATTGAACCTCTCATCTGTATTACACTTATGACTGCATGGCGGCAAAAAGCATTGCTATATCCGCACGCTTTTTGTCCTCATGCAAGGCCTGTGTTGTTGTGTCTCAAAAAGCTTGGCCTTCTCCTCCTGCGCCTGCTCCTAGTCCTGTTCCATCACGTCTGCTGCTGCTGGGTTAGCATTTCCAGTCCCTGTTTATTGAACCTCTCATCTGTATTACATTTATGACTGCATGGCGGCAAAAAGCATTGCTATATCCGCACGCTTTTTGTCCTCATGCAAGGCCTGGGTTGCGTCTCAAAAAGCGTGGCCTTCTCCTCCTGCGCCTGCTCCTGTTCCATCACGTCTGCTGCTGCTGCTGGGTTAGCGTTGCCGCTCCCTGTTTATGGAACCTCTTATCTTTATTACATTTATGACTGCATGGCGGTACAAAGCATGCTATCCGCACGCTTCTTGCCCTCATGCAAGGCCTGGGTTGTTGTGTCTCACAAAGCGTGGCCTTCTCCTCCTGCACCTGCTCCTGTTCCATCACGTCTGCTGCTGCTGCTGCTGCTGCTGGGTTAGCGTTGCCGGTCCCTGTTTATGGAACCTCTTATCTTTATTACATTTATGACTGCATGGCGGTACAAAGCATGCTATCCGCACGCTTCTTGCCCTCATGCAAGGCCGGGGTTGTTGTGTCTCACAAAGCGTGGCCTTCTCCTCCTGCGCCTCCTCCTGTTCCATCACGTGTGCTGCTGCTGGGTTAGCGTTACCGGTCCCTTTTCCTGGAACCTCTTATATGTATTACATTTATGACTGCATGCCGACAAAAAACATGTTACCTGTGCAAAGAAAACAGACATTTCCCGCATTTAAAAGACAGTTTTCCCTTTGAAACTTTAAAATCGATTTTCTCAAAAACTATAAGCTCTTTTTGCAAATTTTTTTTTTCCTCTTGTACCCACTCCCAAGGTGCACATACCCTGTAAATTTGGGGTATGTAGCATGTAAGGAGGCTTTACAAACCACAAAAGTTCGGGTCCCCATTGACTTCCATTATGTTCGGAGTTCGGGTCGAACACCCGAACATCGCGGCCATGTTCGGCCTGTTCGGCCCGAACCCGAACATCTAGATGTTCGCCCAACACTAACCAGAACTGGGCAAAAAAAATTCATCATGACTAGACTTCACAGTTACTGGATTCTCACTAAAAACTGCAGGATCAGACTTAGATGTCGCTGATTCCAGCAGGGTTATTAACAAATCATGTTCAGGGGCATTTACAAGACAGGGCAAATCTTCTGATGTATGCACTGAACTAGACAGGGTTCCCATAGCTTCTTCTGGACTAGACAGAGACTCATCAAATACACTGGACTGGAGCTCATGAAGGGCTGCAAAACAAGTCAATATTGCAGCAATCCCCACTGAACTAGGCAAAACTGAGAAACTCACTGGACAGGAAGGGGACTCTGGAACTACTGCCACACCGGGCAGAAAACCAGAATTTTCCAGGATACAGGGCTGGGTTTCAGAAACACTCATTAACCCGGACTGAAATTCTGAGATTTCTACTATTTTTTCCAACGAGTCAGAATTATCCATGTTACAGGGCAAGACTTCTGAAACATTCAGAGGACAGGGCTGGAGTTCCTCGGCTGTTACAACACTGGAGAGGGACTCAACAATATTGGTTAAATCAGACTGTGTACAGGGCAAGGTATCTAACACACTTGCTGACGAGGACAATATTTCAATGGCTTCTGCTTTGCTGGGCAGAAATTCATCAAGTTTTATTAGAGCAGACTGTAATTCCAAAACAGCTGCTAGACAAGTGAATATTACTGCAACACCAACTGAGGTAAGCAGTGCCTCAGACTCCTCTGCTAGAGGGTTTGAAGTATCCAAAGTACTGGGTGAAGCATAAGACTCTGCGACCACAGCTTCACTGGACAGGATCACTGAACAGTCCATATTGCAGGGCAAAACCATGGAAGCACCTGCTGGACAGCATAATGATTCTGTGACCTGAGTTTCATTGGAGAAATCTACTGCACAATTCATGGTACAGGGCAAATTCACTGGAACATTTTCTGAACAAGGTAATAATTCTACGATTTCAGGTTCACATAGCAGATGCTCTGAGCTATTCACGAAACTAGAGCGAGGTGTAGAGACAGGAAGATCAAGACACAAAGTTTGTGCATCTGAAGCACTATTCAATTGTAAAATTGGAAAATTCAGATGCTGGGGTTCTGAGGTTTCTAGACAGGATTGCTGGGACTCAGAAACTAATGTAGTGCATCTATTGGCATCTGCTGGATCAGACAGGAGTTGAACTTTATTAACACAGGTAAATTCTACAGAAGTGTTTGCAGAGGCAGGCAAAGATTTTCTAATGTCTGTTTCACTGAACAAAGACTCATGAGTACTGGCTAGGCTGGACTCAGAAGTCAGCAGGACCTCTGGATTCTCTGCTGAGAAATTTGTGCAGGGCAAAGTTAAGAAAGTATCAGTGGCTTCTGTTTTACTGGGAAGTAACACTGAGTTATCCATGGTACAGGGTGGAGTTACAGGAACATTCACAAGACATGGCAGGGACTCAGTAACTGGAGAAGTGGGACAGTCTCCAATTGACAGTGTGTCTTCCCTGGTATCAACTGATTGAATCGCATAAAAATCGTCCAAAATCATCTTCCACACATCGATCAATGGAGCCACAAAGTCATACCCACACACACCAGTTTTTATTAGGTTATAGGCAGACTTAATGCATGCATTCAATACTAATTCACTTTTTGCACTGTAAAACTGACAAAATGAACTTGCATCTTTCTTCCATTCATAGACCAGGGCTTCCATCTCTCCTTTCTCAAATGGAGGATCCCATGCATATTTAACAGCTGAGCATTCCGGCTGATCAGAGTTTGCAAATGTGTTAGTGGCAGAAACATACATTGGGTTATTTAGCAGGTGATTGGCCGATTTCTTATTCCTAAGGATCTCCAATACCTGTAGCAAGTGTTGAACTGTAGTGTATGCAAATTTCCCTTGCTGCACGAATAAATTGATCTGTTCAATACTCTGTAATATATCTTCATAATCATATTCAGATAATTCATTTAAACAAGAACTTTTATTTTCCCTGGCTAGCAATGAAAGTTCATTAGTAGTTTCATAGGTCCATTTGACTCCCCTGAATGGTGACTGAATTTCATTATCTGCTACTGGCGGAGTCTCATTACAGATCTGATGCGCAGTCGCCAAGGGCAACGACTCCGCTGATTGTAACGCTTTTCTTTTGGAGCGTTTACGTTTGGCTTTAGACCCTGCTGCCTTAGCAGAAGAAAAGTTATCAGAACAATTATCTGCTTGCTGATTATTTTTGTAGGCAGTAGAAGGAGCAGCTGATTGACAAGCTGCCAGGAGCTTATCCAAAGGGCTAGGCAAATCGGTTTTGCGCAGCCAGTTATGGATCACAAACGCTAGAAATTCCAGTGGTCTCTCTTTTAAATTGGTATGATCCAAGACATCGTAGGCCCACTGAAACAATCTTCCCTTAAATAAAACATAAACTAGCTGGGGGGCCCACGTTGAAACAGGAGTAACCTGGAGCTCGGGATTGGCCAGGAACCTGGTACATTCAGAAAAAAACTCATTTTCTGTTTCAGAATTGAGTTTCTCAAATTTCTTAAAGGAACAGGAACCATAACAAACAGTGTCATTTTTGCTGGGACCCCCCCCCCACACAATGGGGATTGGTAATGGGGCTACCATAATGTTAAGCTTGGAGGTGTAATCTCCACCGTCAGCATGCAACACATAAGCTGACGTGAAGGAGGTACACACACCAGCACAAGGAATCAGGATATCCCCAGTTTAGTGGAGGAGAGGACTGACTCCAATAGGAGATTGTGGTGCACAGAGCCGGTGCAGATCCGAACAGCCACAAACAACACTTTCGTAATAACGTCTCAGCGCAAGTAGTGCTGAGACGCATAAACCAGGACTGAGGAGATCAGGACAGGTAGACAGAATGAACGCTTGCTTAACTAGTCACTACTTAGTGACAGCAAGCGTCCACAATAAAACAGACTGGAATGAGGTAGCCAATGCGTTTGCAGCGATGGCGTGCCTCACCAAGACAGGACAGGATAGTCAGGAAATAGCAGGATCAAGATAGATGAACGTAACACAGATAAATATACAATAAGTATGATTTCCTAGCGTATTACAATTACAGCTATCAATGAAACTATTTGTAACGTCTGACTAACATATGTATATATCGGCAATGAACCGATATATGACATAAGCAGGAACTCTGACTAAGACTGGAGTAATACAGGGAACAGGACTCAGAAGGATTCGCTATCTCTTCGCAGAGATGAACGCAATCCACAAACAGGACCAGGAACAGGATAACTAGCTCAGCATGCTGGAACGCTAACTAACGGAACACAGGATATAAACAGTTCGTGTACGTATATATCAGCGACACTGATGTATCAACGTAACACGAATACAAGGAAAATAATAAACGTGCAAGTATGCGTATATATTGGCGATGAACCAATATATGACACAAGACAAGCAAAGTAACAACTTCTAGAAACAAGAGCAGAACTAGGAGGACTCGCTGACCCCTTCGCAGGAGTCAGCGCAGTCCACACGGACTAGGAACGAGGTGGGGCACGGGCAGAGTAACAGACAGGATCTGAGACTATGGTAGCCCATGAGGCATTGCAGGAAGCAGTTCTTTATACTGAGGTCATCCAATGGGAGCAGACCTGCAGATTCCCACACAAGTGAATGGTAATTAATCACAGGCTGATAGCAGGAAAAGGCAGACAATGATATGCAGCCTGCAGGAAAGGGATTGCCCCTCCATTGCAGCAGACAATGTTTGTTTACACAAAAGCATATCAAACTGTCATCAACTTCAGAGCGACTGCAGATGGAATCAGCAACTAGTTTAAGTGCAAACCAAACTATGCAAGCAAATGCATGTAATGACATTAGAACTGCTTGGTTTGCAATACCACTGCAGTCAGCAGTAAATGCTGCAGAAGCGATCATAACAGCTGGAATCTGAATGGTCCTAGATGCTGTTGGTCAGGGGTGGCTGGTGATAGTGGGCCTTGAGCGGTAAAAAGTACAAATCCGGCCCTGAACATACAAGGTAGGACATACATGGAACGCACAACAAGATAATGCAAATGCCATTGATAACAGTAGTTTAGTTTCTTTGTTCAAAATAGAGTTTGTTCTAGTCCACAAGAGGGGTGTCAGACAGTGAGATTGCATAATCAAGCTGGAAACACTAGGGGGAGGGCCCTGCCAGAGGCTTACAATCTATATCTATATGTCCCGATCCTTATTTCACAGTCCATTATATCTATATATTTCACAGTCCATTATACAGGTGAAACATCATGCAAAAGTACATTTATTTCAGTAATTCAATTTAAAAGGTAAAACTAATATATAAAAATAGGCTCATTACATGCAAAGCAAGATATTTCAAGACTTTGTTATAATTTTAATGATTATGGCTCACAGCTTATTGGAGAGAGAGAGAGAGAGAGAGAGAGAGAGAGAGAGAGAGAGAGCTTCAGTTTCCTGAGATTTCAGTAATGATAATCTTCTATTAGTTCATAACACCATTGCAGTGGCATATCTAGAGGGGTGCAAGCATGGCTTTATGCCATGGGCATCACCACACCATGGACGCCATGACTACCCCCGTGCCACCATGCAACTGCTGTCTACCTTCCCTCCTGGTGCCACTCCCACCGCTGCTGCCTGAGTCCCCCTCTCCATCACACGAACAGGCCTCAGATCAGTTCAGAAGCCGAGACAGACATGCTACCTGCGCCTGGTGTACTCCAAATGTGGAAGTGACGTCATTGGTCCCTTCCTGCTTTCGGCGTGCGCTGGGGGTGGGTAGCATGTGCTCCCTCTTTGCCTCTGCTACAAGAAACAGTGGGGTGGGCAAGCACCATCCACAATCAAATATAGTGCATCAGCGACCGATATGTATCCAGAGTGCGCAGGAAGGCATATAAAAAGCATACAAGAATAAAGAAGATGATAAATCAATACATGCATATAAAGATAAACTCAACAAAAAACAATACCAAATTAAAATCTTGGTGAGAGCAAAATAAGGTGGATCTTGAACTAAAAGCTACAAGAAAATACATGTATTGGAGAGATATAAAGACCTAGCAATAGCCTTTAAAGGGGAACTGAAGAGAGAGGTATATGGAGGCTGTCCTGTTTATTTCCTTTTAATCAATACCAGTTGCCTGGCAGCCCTGCTAGTCTATTTCTCTGCAGTAGTATCTGATTAAAACCAGAAACAAGCATGCAGCTAGTCTTGTCAGATCTGACTTTTAAGTCTGAACCACTGAAACACCTGATCTGCTGCATGCTTGTTCAGGGGCTATGGCTAATAGTATTAGAGGCAGAGGATCAGCAGGGCTGCCAGGCAACTGGTATTGTCTAAAAGGAAATAAACATGACAGCCTCCATATACCTCTCTCTTCAGTTCCCCTTTAACTTGTTGATGCTAATGTAGTATCCTGGGATAAATAGGCTGAAAGAATAGGAGTATCAAAGGTTAAGCTGAGACCACTTACACCACAAATTAACTTAACCGCTTGAAGACCGTAGGCTTACACCCCCAGTGACCAGGTTATTTTTTACAATTCAGGCCACTGCAGTTTTAAGGGCTCGCTGAAGGGTCGTACAACTCAGCACACAAGTGATCCCCCCTTTTCTGCCCACCAACACAGCTTTCTGATCGCTGCTGTCATGTTTGTTTATTTTTTATTTATTTACTTTTAATACATTTATTTATTTCTCACCCCTCCCTTCCCCGCCAGCCAATGACAGCGATCGGCTGTCATAGGTTGATTGAGAGCCAATCGTTCTTGTGCCTCCCCAGGGGACAGCCAAGTGACAGGGCTGTCCCCAGTACAGCTCTGCTGTAGATCGCAGCACTGTGCAATGTAAATAGATGGGGGTTTTGCCGTCTAACAGTCTCCTAGCGGAGCTCCGTCATTCAAGCGAGGATGCACGTGCATTAGCGCACACTATCCCCTGCAAACCATGCCCCCAGGACTTAACGCCAATTGGCATGAGGCAGTCATTAAGAGGTTAAATGGGAACAATTCAGAGAGACAGAATGATTGTATCTATAATTTAAAAGTGCTAGTGTGAACTGAGGGAAAGTAGGCCACAATGACAGAATAGTTGTACCTGGATATCCTGATAGGTGTGACTATATCTAAATATTTGAAGGGAAGGTCCCAGCTAATTAAAAACAAACCATCTACTTACCCGGGACTCCCTCCAGCCCCTGGCAGCCGTCTTGTACCCTCGCCGCAGCTCCACATCGAGCCGGTGGCCTGGGGTCTCCTCCGCAGCAGATGCCGACCTCATCAGGTCGGCATCTACTGCACACCTGCGAGGGAGAGTGTTCTGCGCAGGCACAGAACTACTGCGCCTGTGCAGAACACTCCAGATCAAGGTCAGCACCTGCACCGGAAAGAACCCCGGGCCACCGACTGGATGCGGAGCTGTGGCTTGCACCTTTCCTTAAAGAATGGACTCATGTTTGCAATATCTGTATTCTATTCACTACTGTAAAATGTTAAATCAAAGCTTGATATAATAACTTTTTGCAAGCCACTGATATATTGTAAAAGGAGTCAAAGGGATATTGCATGAAGGCATATTACATTGGCAGCCAACAGGGTAATTAGAAGAAAGAAATTATCCTTGTGAAAGACAAGGTAACTTACCAAACATCAGTAAAGCTTTGTTAATGCCTTAATACAGTACATCTCTTTTTCAACATCTTTTTTTTAAGGAAAACTGTTTTTTGTAAAAATCCTTTTATGATGAAAATACAAAGTCATACTACATGCTTTACTGAAGTCCCTAAATAAGCAAAACACATATATACTTGCACATAAGCTGTATGGGTAGAATTGGGAAGAGCTAGATTAGAAGGAATCTCTGTGCAATACTGTAAACCCCTAATGAGTCATGCCCAGGTGATGAAACATTAAATACAAAATTTAGCACAAACTGGGGAGGTGCAGTAAGGATGCTGTATAGCATCCAACCAATAGGTAAAACTGGTCCACAAGAACAGGAAAATAAATCGGCACAAGATGAGCTCCTGGCAGGTCGGGAGATGCAGGTGCAAAACGCAATTGTGCCTCCAGCAGACAATTATATAAGTGAAAAAGAACAGAGGGTTTCCGGGCACCAATTTGCATGAGTAGTCACCTTTAATCTATACTCCCAACACCTTCAAAAATATACATGCAGTAAAGATCAGCCTAACAGCTGTTTCGCAGGATAACCTGCTTCTTCAGAGGCAGCAATACAAAGTTTAACAGACAATACACGATATATATATAAGGAAAGACATAATCAAGGTCTTACCCCACGCTGCAGATGGTCCCCACTGCCGAGCGCGCGCCGGAATCCAGCGCCGCCCCGAGCCGGTCAGTCCGCCTACTGGAGGAGGCACGCCCCCTTGTCTGGGAGCGTACAATGGGATTTCCCCAAGCGGCACATGACATTAGTCACGTGCACCGCTCACGTCACATCCTCTCATTGCGGATAGGCTGCCGGTATCAGTGAGGAAGGAATCGCCGCACAGCGTCGCCTAGCAACTAGGCACGCTTCAGGGGGGGACCTGAAATGTAAACATATGATTCATAATTAAAAACATAAACATAACAGGCACAATACAGAGATTATAGAGCACAAGTGACGAGTAAATATTTACAATTAATGCAAAGAACGGCAATATAAAGCACTCCTGCAGCTGACAATTGCGGTCCTACGTCCGCATGAGAGCATACTGCAGGCTGCTAAACAGCCTAAAAACCTGGAAGCACATTGGCAGGGAAACATAAGATCAAAGCAGCTAAAATGACAAGTGATTAGGCACCATTGTGTAAAGGTAGCCGCACCATCCAATATAAAATATAAATAGCCGTCCAGCCAATTTGTAATCAGTATTTATCCAAGAAGCACCATAACTCATTTCTTTCATTAAGGCCCATCCTCCCACAGGCACCTGTAAGTGAAATTAATCTAGCTTCTGACCTTCTCAGGGACTGATCTCTGGAACCCCCCCTATGTGGGTATGGGACGGTTTTAAGGCCACAAAATTTTAGGCAATCGGCATCGCTCGCATGGACATCCCTGATATGGGCGATAAGTCTCCCGACCCCCTTTCCAGTCTCAACAGACTTATAATGCTCTTGGAATCGGGTTTTAATGGGGCGAGTGGTCTTGCCGATATAAAACCTCATACACGGGCAGAACACCACATACACACAGAATTCCATTCCACAATGTATGCAGTCTTTGATCTGAACCGTGAACCCACCCAGCTGTATATACTTACAAGGCCAGAACTGATGACAGTGACAGCAATTGTGACAACGAAAATTACCTTTCCGTCTCGAATTGGTTAGCCAGTAGAGTTGGGCCGAACGGTTCGCCTGCGAACGGTTCCATGCGAACTTCAGTGGTTCGCGTTCGCGTCCCGCAGGCGAAGTTTTGCGGAAGTTCGGTTCGCCCCATAATGCACCATGAGGGTCAACTTTGACCCTCTACATCACAGTCAGCAGGCCCAGTGTAGCCAATTAGGCTACACTAGCCCCTGGAGCCACTCCCCCCTAATAAAAGGCAGGCAGCGGCGGCCATTAAGCTCACTCGTGTGCCTGCGTTAGTGAGAGTAGGGCGAGCTGCTGCAGACTGTCTCTCATAGGGAAAGATTAGTTAGGCTTAGCTTGTTCCTGGCTGCATACCTGTTCTGTTCAGTGAGCCCACCATACCTGTTCTGTTCAGTGAGCCCACTGGATACCTGCATACCTGTTCAGTGAACCTGCCACTGCATACCTGTTCTGTGAACCCACCACTGCATACCTGTACTGTGAACCCACCACTGCATACCTGTTCAGTGAACCCACCACTGCATACCTGTTCAGTGAACCCACCACTGCATACCTGTTCAGTGAACCTGCCACTGCATACCTGTTCTGTGAACCCACCACTGCATACCTGTTCAGTGAACCCACCACTGCATACCTGTTGTGTTCAGTGAACCAGCCACTGTATACCTGTTCTGTTCAGTGAACCTGCCACTGTATACCTGTTCTGTTCAGTGAACTTGCCACTGTATACCTGTTCTGTTCAGTGAACCCGCCACTGTATACCTGTTCTGTGAACCTGCCACTGCATACCTGTTCTGTGAACCCACCACTGCATACCTGTTCTGTTCAGTGAACCCGCCACTGCATACCTGTTCTGTTCAGTGAACCCACCACTGTATACCTGTTCAGTGAACCTGCCACAGCATACCTGTTCAGTGAACCCACCACTGCATACCTGTTCAGTGAACACACCACTGCATACCTGTTCTGTTCAGTGAACCCGCCACTGCATACCTGTTGTGTTCAGTGAACCCGCCACTGTATACCTGTTCTGTTCAGTGAACCTGCCACTGTATACCTGTTCTGTTCAGTGAACCCGCCACTGTATACCTGTTCTGTTCAGTGAACCTGCCACTGTATACCTGTTCTGTTCAGTGAACCCGCCACTGTATACCTGTTCTGTTCAGTAAACCTGCCACTGTATACCTGTTCTGTGAACCTGCCACTGCATACCTGTTCTGTGAACCCACCACTGCATACCTGTTCTGTTCAGTGAACCCGCCACTGCATACCTGTTCTGTTCAGTGAACCCGCCACTGTATACCTGTTCAGTGAACCTGCCACTGCGTACCTGTTCAGTGAACCCACCACTGCATACCTGTTCAGTGAACCCACCACTGCATACCTGTTCAGTGAACCCACCACTGCATACCTGTTCTGTTTAGTGAACCCGCCACTGTATACCTGTTCTGTTCAGTGAACCTGCCACTGTATACCTGTTCTGTTCAGTGAACCTGCCACTGTATACCTGTTCTGTTCAGTGAACCCGCCACTGTATACCTGTTCTGTGAACCTGCCACTGCATACCTGTTCTGTTCAGTGAACCCGCCACTGCATACCTGTTCTGTTCAGTGAACCCACCACTGTATACCTGTTCAGTGAACCTGCCACAGCATACCTGTTCAGTGAACCCACCACTGCATACCTGTTCAGTGAACACACCACTGCATACCTGTTCTGTTCAGTGAACCCGCCACTGCATACCTGTTGTGTTCAGTGAACCCGCCACTGTATACCTGTTCTGTTCAGTGAACCTGCCACTGTATACCTGTTCTGTTCAGTGAACCCGCCACTGTATACCTGTTCTGTTCAGTGAACCTGCCACTGTATACCTGTTCTGTTCAGTGAACCCGCCACTGTATACCTGTTCTGTTCAGTAAACCTGCCACTGTATACCTGTTCTGTGAACCTGCCACTGCATACCTGTTCTGTGAACCCACCACTGCATACCTGTTCTGTTCAGTGAACCCGCCACTGCATACCTGTTCTGTTCAGTGAACCCGCCACTGTATACCTGTTCAGTGAACCTGCCACTGCGTACCTGTTCAGTGAACCCACCACTGCATACCTGTTCAGTGAACCCACCACTGCATACCTGTTCAGTGAACCCACCACTGCATACCTGTTCTGTTTAGTGAACCCGCCACTGTATACCTGTTCTGTTCAGTGAACCTGCCACTGTATACCTGTTCTGTTCAGTGAACCTGCCACTGTATACCTGTTCTGTTCAGTGAACCCGCCACTGTATACCTGTTCTGTGAACCTGCCACTGCATACCTGTTCTGTTCAGTGAACCCGCCACTGCATACCTGTTCTGTTCAGTGAACCCGCCACTGTATACCTGTTCAGTGAACCTGCCACTGCATACCTGTTCTGTTCAGTGAACCCGCCACTGTATACCTGTTCTGTGAACCCACCACTGCATACCTGTTCTGTTCAGTGAACCCGCCACTGCATACCTGTTCTGTTCAGTGAACCCGCCACTGTATACCTGTTCAGTGAACCTGCCACTGCATACCTGTTCTGTGAACCCACCACTGCATACCTGTACTGTGAACCCACCACTGCATACCTGTTCAGTGAACCCACCACTGCATACCTGTTCAGTGAACCCACCACTGTATACCTGTTCATTGAACCTGCCACTGCATACCTGTTCAGTGAACCCACCACTGCATACCTGTTCTGTTCAGTGAACCCGCCACTGCATACCTGTTGGGTTCAGTGAACCCGCCACTGTATACCTGTTCTGTTCAGTGAACCTGCCACTGTATACCTGTTCTGTTCAGTGAACCCGCCACTGTATACCTGTTCTGTTCAGTGAACCTGCCACTGTATACTTGTTCTGTTCAGTGAACCCACCACTGTATACCTGTTCTGTGAACCTGCCACTGTATACCTGTTCTGTGAACCCACCACTGCATACCTGTTGTGTTCAGTGAACCCGCCACTGTATACCTGTTCAGTGAACCTGCCACTGCATACCTGTTCTGTGAACCCGCCACTGCATACCTGTTGTGTTCAGTGAACCCGCCACTGCATACCTGTTCAGTGAACCCGCCACTGCATACCTGTTCTGTTCAGTGAACCCGCCACTGCATACCTGTTCTGTTTAGTGAACCCACCGCATCAGTGCGCATACCTGTGCAGTTAAGTGAACCCACCTACCTACGTGAGTGCACGCAGTGTGATATACCACTCCGTGCATACCCGATATGGACAAAACAGGTAGAGGAAGAGGTAGTGCCAGAGCCAGAGGAAGGCCACCCGGCAGGTCTGTGCGAGGTTGTGTAAATGTAATTTCGTGTGGACCTGGCCCACAGTACAGTGCTCGGAAGAAGGCACGTCCCATCACCTCCCAAGATTGTCAGGACGTGGTTGAGTATTTAGCGACACAGAACACCTCATCTTGCTCAGCCACCAGCGCTACTACTAGCACCACTTCCGCTGCATTTGACACTTCACAAGAATTATTTAGTGGTGAAATCACTGATGCACAGCCATTGTTGTTACAGCCAGATAAATTTTCACCAGCTCATATGTCTGAGTTACGCAGCAACACTATGGATGTAACGTGTAAGGAGGATGAAGGACCTACTGATGGTGCATGTTTGGATTTTTCTGAGGCAAGCGAAGCTGGGCAGGATGATTACGATGATGACGATGATACGGATCCTCTGTATGTTCCCAATAGAGGAGATGAAGAGGGGGACAGTTCAGAGGGGGAGTCAGAGAGTAGTAGGAGGAGAGAAGTTGCTGAAAGAAGCTGGGGCAGCTCTTCGTCAGAAACAGCTGGTGGCAGTGTCCGGCACCATGTATCGCCACCTATGTACAGCCAGCCAACTTGCCCTTCAGCATCAGCTGCTGAGGTCCCCATAGTGCCCACATCCCAGGGTGGCTCAGCGGTGTGGAAATTTTTTAATGTGTGTGCCTCAGATCGGAGCAAAGCCATCTGTTCGCTCTGCCAACAAAAATTGAGCCGTGGAAAGGCCAACACTCACGTAGGGACAAGTGCCTTACGAAGGCACCTGGAGAAAAGGCACAAACAGCAATGGGATGGCCACCTGAGCAAAAGCAGCAGCAGCACATAAAAGAAAAGTCACCCTCCTTCTCCTCTTCCTCCTTCAGGTGCATCATCTGCTTCTGCCGCTTTCTCCCTTGCACCTTCACAGGCACCCTCCTCCACTCCGCCGCTGCCCTTGAGCGCTTCCTGCTCCTCTGCCCACAGCAGCAGTCAGGTGTCCGTGAAGGAAATGTTTGAAGAAGCCAATTTCGGCCAGTCACCCCCTTGCCCGGCGTCTGACAGCTGGCGTGGCGGAACTGTTAGCTCGCCAGCTGATACCATACCGGCTGGTGGACTCTGAGGCCTTCCGTAAATTTGTGGCCATCGGGACACCGCAGTGGAAGATGCCAGGCCGCACTTATTTATCTAGAAAGGCCATACCCCAACTGCACCGTGAAGTTGAGAGGCAAGTGGTGTCATCTCTTGCGAAGAGCGTTGGGTCAAGGGTACACCTGACCACGGATGCCTGGTCTGCCAAGCACGGGCAGGGCCGCTACATTACGTACACAGCCCATTGAAACAACCTGGTGAACGATGGCAAGCGGCGCAGCGGACCAAATTGTGACACCTCCACGGCTTGCAGGCAGGCCTCCTGCCACCTCCTCTCCTCCTGCTACATGCTCTTCACTGTCCTCCTCCTCCTTGGCTGAGTGGCAGTTCTCCTCTCCAGCTACACAGCCCCAGCTCCGCAGGGCCTATGCTGCATGCCAGGTACGACGGTGTCACGCCATCTTAGACATGTCTTGCCTCAAAGCGGAGAGTCACACTGGAGCAGCTCTCCTGGCTGCTCTTAAGAAACAGGTGGATGAGTGGCTGACCCCGCACCACCTGGAGATAGGCAACGTGGTGTGCGACAACGGCAGCAATCTGCTTGCCGCTTTGCATATGGGGAAGCTGACACACATACCCTGCATGGCACATGTCATGAATCTAGTTGTTCAAAGATTTGTGTCAAAGTACCCTGGCTTAGTGGATGTCCTGAAGCAGGCCAGGAAGTTCTGTGGGCATTTGAGGCGGTCTTACACAGCCATGGCACGCTTTGCGGAAATTCAGCGGAAAAACAACTTGCCGGTGAGACGCCTGATTTGCGATAGCCCGACTCGCTGGAATTCGACCCTGGTCATGTTCTTCCGCCTGCTAGAACAGAAGAAAGCCGTCACCCAGTACCTCTACAACTACAGTAGAATGAAACAGTCTGGGAAGATGGGGATGTTCTGGCCCGACAACTGGACACTGATGAGAAATGCATGCAGGCTCATGCGGCCGTTTGAGGAGGTGACCAACCTGGTGAGCCGCAGTGAAGGCACCATCAGCGACTTGATTCCCTACGCTTACTTCTTGGAGTGGCGGATGAAGCTGCGAATGAGCGTGACCAGGAACAGTTACGGCAGGAACAGGCATGGGACCAATTTTCATCAGACCCAGCTGTTTCCTCAACACCTGCGGCAGCACAGAGGGGGGAGGAGGAGGAAGAAGAGAAGTCGTGTGCAGAAGACGAGTCAGACTCAGAGGATGATGAGCAAGGTGTTTCTTTGGGGGAGGAGGAGGAGGAGGAGGGGACAGCGGCAGGAGAACAACCGCAGCAGGTGTCGCAGGGGGCTTGTGCTGCTCAACCTTCCCGTGGTATTGTTCGCGGCTGGGGGGAGGAGGTTAACTTACGTGACGTCACTGAGGAAGAGCAAGAGGAGATGGATGGTACATCTGGATCCAACTTTGTGCAGATGTCGTCTTTTATGCTGTCCTGCCTGTTGAGGGACCCCCGTATAAAAAACCTCAAGGGGAATGAGCTGTACTGGGTGGCCACACTACTAGACCCTCGGTACAGGCACAAAGTGGTGGACCTGTTACCAACTCACCTGAAGGTGGAAAGGATGCAGCACATGCAGAACAAGCTGTCAACTATGCTTTACAATGCCTTTAAGGGTGATGTAACAGCACAACGCCAGCAAGGTACCACTGCCACTAATCCTCCTCCCGTGTCCACGCAGTCAAAGACAGGACGCTCCAGCGATCTCATGGTGATGTCGGACATGCGGACGTTCTTTAGTCCAACGCCTCGCCATAGCCCTTCCGGATCCACCCTCCACCAACGCCTGGAACGGCAGGTAGCCGACTACCTGGCCTTAAGTGTGGATGTAGACACTGCTGTGAACAGCGATGAGGAACCCTTGAACTACTGGGTGCGCAGGCTTGACCTGTGGCCAGAGCTGTCCCAATTTGCCATCCAACTTCTCTCCTGCCCTGCCGCAAGCGTCCTGTCAGAAAGGACCTTCAGCGCAGCTGGAGGCATTGTCACTGAGAAGAGAAGTCGCCTAAGTCACAAAACTGTTAAGTACCTCACCTTTATCAAAATGAATGAGGCATGGATCCCGGAGGGCTGCTGCCCGCCCCAAGACTAAGTCAGTCCCCGCACACACAGCATCTCTGCCTGCACGCCGTGTAACTGGCTGCCTGGCCTGCCCCAAGAAGACTAAGTCGCTCCCAGTCCCTCCACACAGCATGTCTGCCTGCAGGCCGCTTGACTACCTTCTCCGCCACCACCAACAGGGTCCGGGACTCCAGGCGGATTGCTGAATTTTTTAGGCCGCTGCTAGCAGCGGCCGCTGTAATAGTTTTTCTGGTGCGTGTACATGACTGCCTAATTTTTCTGGCTGCACTGCGGGCAGCTGCAACAACAAAGGAAAAGGCATGTACATGTGCCCATTCCCCTTCATGATCATTACCTTGCCGTGGTGAAGGGGCTTGCGTATCACAATGAAGCAATGACCGGCGCCTAGATGAGTGTCTCAGGGGGCACACCCACGATAATAAGTTCGTTGCCTCATTGTGGTCAGACCAAATTTGATCAGCTGGACAGTCACTGTTCTGTCATTCAGCTACATCAGCCAGGCGACCATATGGGCTGTAAAGCCACCAAAACCTGCACTCTCGCCATGGTGCGCACCAGTCCAGCACGGCCGTCACTACACAAACAGCTGTTTGCGGTGCGTTACACAGTGAGTTTGGTGTGTCAGTGTGAAGCAGTACCTTAATTACACTACCTGATTGATGTATACACATGCAAGATGTTTTAAAGCACTTTAGGCCTGTCATTTAGCATTCAATGTGATTTCTGCCCTTAAAACGCTGCTTTGCGTCAAATCCAGATTTTTCCCGGGGACTTTTGGCATGTATCCCACTCCTCCACCTGGGGGTCCAGGTGTTAGACCCCTTGAAACATCTTTTCCATCACTTTTGTGGCCAGCATATTTTTTTTTTTTCAAAGTTCGCATCCCCATTGAAGTCTATTGCGGTTCGCGAACTTTTCCGCAAACCGAACCTTGCGCGGAAGTTCGCGAACCCGGTTCGCGAACCTAAAATCGGAGGTTCGGCCCCACTCTAATAGCCAGTCGGGTTCACTCGGATCCCTAAACTCGCTTCTAACCAATCTATCACCAATCGTGGGGGCACGACGAAAAGTCACGATGGCTTTTTCTGCCAGACGATTTTCCCAGTTTGGACGAGTCCGCAATTCAACCCAATTCCTGGAAATGGCACTATGAATTTTATCTGCCATTGGGGAAAATCAAAAACAAAGGGGGCATTGGTCTTTCTCATTATGTCATTTGGAAAAAGGTTAGGATCACCTGATGGAATATTTTTATTCTTCCTACCAGTACTAGTGTTGGGCGAACAGTGTTCGCCACTGTTCGGGTTCTGCAGAACATCACCCTGTTCGGGTGATGTTCGAGTTCGGCCGAACACCTGATGGTGCTCGGCCAAACCGTTCGGCCACATGGCCGAACTAAGAGCGCATGGCCGAACGTTCCCCGAACGTTCGGCTAGCGCTGTGATTGGCCGAACGGGTCACGTGGTTCGGCCCCCGAACGCGCTCTGATTGGCCGAACGGGTCACGTGGTTCGGCCCGAACGCGCTCTGATTGGCCGAACCGTCACGTGGTTCGGGTAAATAAATACCTGAACCATGTCATATCTCCGCCATTTGTCTGTGGGTTTAGCTTTGGGTAGGCAGGCAGGGTAGTTCGCGCTCCAGCCACGCTAGCCAGGGTCCCCCCAGTCATTGTGTGTAGCTGCTGGGAACAGTAGTACACCGCTCGCTCAGCCACACTATATAGCATTGTGTGTACTGCCACTGTGTACCTCGCTCAGCCACGCTATATATAGCATTGTTTACTGCCACTGTGTGTACACGGCTCAGCCAGACTATATAGCATTGTGTGTACTGCCACTCTGTGTACACCGCTCAGCCAGACTATATAGCATTGTTTACTGCCACTCTGTGTACACCGCTCAGCCAGACTATATAGCATTGTTTACTGCCACTCTGTGTACACCGCTCAGCCAGACTATATAGCATTGTGTGTACTGCCACTCTGTGTACACCGCTCAGCCAGACTATATAGCATTGTGTGTACTGCCACTGTGTGTACACCGCTCAGCCAGACTATATAGCATTGTATGTACTGCCACTGTGTGTACACCGCTCAGCCAGACTATATAGCATTGTTTACTGCCACTGTGTGTACACGGCTCAGCCAGACTATATAGCATTGTGTGTACTGCCACTCTGTGTACACGGCTCAGCCAGACTATATAGCATTGTTTACTGCCACTCTGTGTACACCGCTCAGCCAGACTATATAGCATTGTGTGTACTGCCACTGTGTGTACACCGCTCAGCCAGACTATATAGCATTGTTTACTGCCACTGTGTGTACACGGCTCAGCCAGACTATATAGCATTGTGTGTACTGCCACTCTGTGTACACCGCTCAGCCAGACTATATAGCATTGTTTACTGCCACTCTGTGTACACCGCTCAGCCAGACTATATAGCATTGTGTGTACTGCCACTCTGTGTACACCGCTCAGCCAGACTATATAGCATTGTTTACTGCCACTCTGTGTACACCGCTCAGCCAGACTATATAGCATTGTTTACTGCCACTCTGTGTACACCGCTCAGCCAGACTATATAGCATTGTGTGTACTGCCACTCTGTGTACACCGCTCAGCCAGACTATATAGCATTGTGTGTACTGCCACTCTGTGTACACCGCTCAGCCAGACTATATAGCATTGTTTACTGCCACTCTGTGTACACCGCTCAGCCAGACTATATAGCATTGTGTGTACTGCCACTCTGTGTACACCGCTCAGCCAGACTATATAGCATTGTTTACTGCCACTGTGTGTACACGGCTCAGCCAGACTATATAGCATTGTTTACTGCCACTGCGTGTACACGGCTCAGCCAG
Source organism: Hyperolius riggenbachi (assembly GCF_040937935.1). Taxonomy (NCBI): domain Eukaryota; kingdom Metazoa; phylum Chordata; class Amphibia; order Anura; family Hyperoliidae; genus Hyperolius; species Hyperolius riggenbachi. The sequence goes on along the minus strand of NC_090652.1, from coordinate 143,012,363 downwards.
ACTATATAGCATTGTGTGTACTGCCACTCTGTGTACACCGCTCAGCCAGACTATATAGCATTGTTTACTGCCACTCTGTGTACACCGCTCAGCCAGACTATATAGCATTGTGTGTACTGCCACTCTGTGTACACCGCTCAGCCAGACTATATAGCATTGTTTACTGCCACTCTGTGTACACCGCTCAGCCAGACTATATAGCATTGTTTACTGCCACTCTGTGTAAGACTATATAGCATTGTGTGTACTGCCACTCTGTGTACACCGCTCAGCCAGACTATATAGCATTGTGTGTACTGCCACTCTGTGTACACCGCTCAGCCAGACTATATAGCATTGTTTACTGCCACTGTGTGTACACGGCTCAGCCAGACTATATAGCATTGTTTACTGCCACTGTGTGTACACGGCTCAACCAGACTATATAGCATTGTGTGTACTGCCACTCTGTGTACACCGCTCAGCCAGACTATATAGCATTGTTTACTGCCACTCTGTGTACACCGCTCAGCCAGACTATATAGCATTGTTTACTGCCACTGTGTGTACACGGCTCAGCCACACTATATAGCATTGTGTTTACTGCCACTCTGTGTCTGCTGGGAACAGTAGTACACCGCTCACCCGCCACTGTATAGCATTGTGCTCTGTGTCGCTGCTGGCAATAGTGGTACACCGCTCACCCACCACTGTATAGCATTTCTGTACTGCCACTGTACTGCTGCCAGTCAGCGTGTACTTTAAGGATAAGTGAAATGAGGAAAAAAACCGGTGAAAGAGGGAGGGGCAAGGGAAGAGGTGTTTCCCCTGATGGTTCACGTACAGGCCACAGGGGAGCACCCAAGAAAACCCACTCAATACCGCCCATGTTGTCCAGGACAACAACCCTCACAGATCCAAAAGAACAGGACCAGATAATTACTTGCATGACCTCTCAAGCGTCCAGCAGTGGGTCAAGCAGCACCAGCACATCACGCACGAGGTCCGAGTCCTCAGCCAGTTACAAGGAGCCAGTGGGCACAAAGCTGACAAAACCGGCAGCGACACCATGCACACAACTGCCAGATAACCAGTCCGATGAATTACCTCAGGACACAATGGGGTATTCGCAGGAGCTATTCCCAGGCCAACAAACTTCCACCTTTGAAAGGTCAATGGAGGAACAGCCAGAAATGTTGTGCCCGGATTCACAACCATTAACTGTGGGAAATGCACCGGGCACTGAAATACAACAAGGCGAGTCCGAGGACTTTGAAACCCAAATCCCAGAGCAAGTTGGGCAGGAGGGGTTGCAATTGCAGGAGGTCGGCCGAGAAGCTCTGGAAGACGACGTTGGAGTGAGCTGCGCAGAGGTTGTTCTGGGGAGCTCTACTCCACGGCGGCGGCCCCCCACAATGACATATGACGAGTTTGAGGAGATGGAAGAGGAGGGTATGGACAATGTGGACATAGACCCAGATTTTGTTTGTGAACGAGAACATCGCCGTCGTAGCAGCAGCACAGATGAGTCTGTTGAAGAACCCACTGCTGCACGAGTTCGCCTTGTGCCACAAGGTAGGCGGCGCGAAATTTCAGGCACCACAAGCTCAAGTGAGAGGCAAAAGAGGCGCAAACAGAAATCGCCAGCAAGGCAGGTGCTCCAAAGTCTGGGCTTTCTTTGAAGACTGCACTGAGGATGTTACCATGGCGATTTGCAAGGTGTGCAAGACCCGCCTGAGCAGGGGGAAAAGTATTAACAACCTCTCCACCACCAGCATGAGCCGCCACATGCTATCCAAACATCCCACTCTGTGGGCAAACTCGACAGGACAGGGTACCAGCAACACTGCCTCCCTTGGGTTCACCAGACTCACCACCAGACCCGCCTCAGCAGCAGCAGTAGCCCAGCCATTGCGTGGTTCACAACATTCACAAACATCAGACGACGCTGACACTGTCACTTTCCGGAGTAGTGCTCTTGAGGTCTCCCAGTCTTCATCAAACACAACAACCAACAGCCCTTCAGTGTGCAGCCCTACGGTTCAGTTGTCTGTCTCGGAGATGTTTGAGCGCAAGAGGAAATTGCCAGCAAATGACCCCCGGGCCGTGGCAGTAATAGCCAGCATAGCCAAGCTTCTGGCCTGCGAAATGCTGCCATATCGAGTGGTGGAGACAAACAGCTTCAAGGGCATGATGTCAGTGGCCATCCCACGTTACGTGGTTCCCAGCCGCTACCACTTTGCACGCTCTGCAGTGCCTGAGTTGCATGAGCACGTGGTCAGCAAAATAACTCGAAGCTTGAAGAATGCCGTTGCCTGCAAGGTTCACCTCACCAATGACACCTGGACGAGTGCGTTCGGCCAGGGTCGATACATCTCCCTTACCGCGCACCGGGTGAACCTTGTGGAGCCTGGCAGCGATTCCTCACCTGCTACGGCGCGGGTGTTGCCCACGCCGCAAACAGCTGCACCGTCATCCCTCCCACTGGATAACAACAGCAGCAGCTACCTCTCTGACTCCTTCTCCTCCAACGCATCTCAAAGCTGTACCTCATCCGGAAACGCGAACCCAGCACCAGCAGCAGTAGGATCGTGGAAGCAGTGCAGCACAGCTGTTGGCATGCGTCAGCAAGCGTTGCTGAAGCTGATCTGTCTTGGGGATAAGCAGCACACAGGGGAGGAAATTTGGAGGGGAATAAAGGAACAGACGGATTTGTGGCTGGCACCGCTGGACCTGAAACCGGGCATGGTTGTGTGTGATAATGGGAGTAATCTCATTCGCGCTTTAAGGTTGGCTAAGCTGACACACATCCCTTGCCTGGCGCACGTGATGAACCTAGTAGTTCAGCGGTTCCTGAAGACATACCCAGGCGTGGCCGATCTTCTGTTGAAGGGGCGACGAGTGGCCAAACATTGTAGAAATTCAAGTACTGCTTCGGGGGCACTCGCCAAGATGCAGGAGCGCTTCAATCTCCCCCACCATCGCTTGCTGTGTGATGTCCCTACGCGCTGGAATTCTACGCTGCACATGCTAGCCCGCTTTTGCGAGCAGAAGAGTGCAGTGGTCCAGTACATGACGGCGCAGTACCGAGGCGCATCCGGCCAGCTGCCAAGCTTCTGTGGATCCGATTGGGCCAACATGTTGGACCTCTGCCAAGTCCTCCAAAATTTTGAGCAATCCACGTTGCTTGTGAGCAGTGACAACTCTTCAGTCAGCATTACCATACCACTGCTGTGTTTACTGAAGAGGTCAATGTTGAAAATCAAGGAAAGAGCTGTCATGATGCAACTGGGGGAATCTGAAGGAGAAAACGATCAGCGTGATGGTACCAACATCAGGCCATCCGCCTCAGGAAACGCTGGCCCCAGCAGCTATGACGAAGAAGAGGAGGAGGAACAGCTGGAGTTGGAGCAGGAATTTCCTGCCACCACTGACGAGGGCCAGAGCGGTGCACGTTGGACTTCCACAATTCAGCGCGAATGGTCAGCAGAAGCAGACCAGGAAGAAGGTGACGACTATGATGCATCACAACAACTATCACAACGCTCACAAGAGGATGATGAGGATTCTGGTAGGACTCTGGCACACATGGCTCAATTCATGCTAGACTGCATTGAACGCGACCCACGCATTGTGCGCATTCTGGACAACACCAATTACTGGGTTTATACCCTTCTGGATCCACGGTACAAACACAATGTTCCAAAACTGCTTGAATAAAAAGAGTCAGACAGGTCAAAATGGAAGAATACCAGCAGGCCCTTGTGGAGACTTTAGAGAGGAGATTGACATCCTCCCCCTCCTCTAGCCAGTTGTACGCCGACAGACTGACTTCCGCAAACCCAGGACGACCAGGAGGGCAGCAAACAACACAAGCCGCAGCTAGTGCCCAAAAGGGAATGGTATCGGCAGTGTCCTTGGAGTGGGAAAATTTTCTGACACCCATGCAGCAGCAGCCCACTGAACAGCAAGCGTGCAGATCCACCTCCAACACCGATCGCCTGGAGAAGATGGTCAAGGACTACATGTCAGATGGCGTAGCTGTGTCTAACAATCCATCTGCACCCTTCAACTATTGGGTATCGAAGCTAGACACCTGGCACGAACTGGCAATGTACGCAATAGAGGTGCTGGCTTGCCCGGCAGTCAGCGTTATGTCGGAACGCTGTTTCAGTGCTGCCGGAGGCATCGTCACAGATCGGCGTATCCGCCTCTCCACAGAAAATGCAGACCGTCTGACTAAAATTAAAATGAATCAATCCTGGATTGGAAACGACTACGCAACACTCCAGGACCCCAACCAAGTAACATGACCAATGAACATCTGGGATGGTTTAGCGTTTCCGGTCCCTGTTTATTGAACCTCTCATCTGTATTACATTTATGACTGCATGGCGGCAAAAAGCATTGCTGCTTTATCCGCACGCTTTTTGTCCTCATGCAAGGCCTGGGTTGTTGTGTCTCAAAAAGCATGGCCTTCTCCTCCTGCGCCTGCTCTTGTTCCATCACGTGTGCTGCTGCTGCTGGGTTAGCGTTGCCGGTCCCTGTTTATGGAACCTCTTCTCTTTATTTCATTTATGACTGCATGGCGGTAAAAAGCGTGCTATTCGCACGCTTCTTGTCCTCATGCAAGGCCTGGGTTGTTGTGTCTCAAAGCGTGGCCTTCTCCTCCTGCGCCTCCTCCTGTTCCATCACGTGTGCTGCTGCTGCTGCTGGGTTAGCGTTACCGGTCCCTGTTTATGGAACCTCTTCTCTTTATTACATTTATGACTGCATGGCGGTAAAAAGCATGCTATCCGCACGCTTCTTGTCCTCATGCAAGGCCTGGGTTGTTGTGTCTCAAAGCGTGGCCTTCTCCTCCTGCGCCTCCTCCTGTTCCATCACGTGTGCTGCTGCTGGGTTAGCGTTACCGGTCCCTGTTTATGGAACCTCTTCTCTTTATTACATTTATGACTGCATGGCGGTAAAAAGCATGCTATCCGCACGCTTCTTGTCCTCATGCAAGGCCTGGGTTGTTGTGTCGCAAAGCGTGGCCTTCTCCTCCTGCGCCTCCTCCTGTTCCATCACGTGTGCTGCTGCGGCTGCTGGATTAGCGTTACCGGTCCCTGTTTATGGAACCTCTTCTCTTTATTTCATTTATGACTGCATGGCGGTAAAAAGCATGCTATCCGCACGCTTCTTGTCCTCATGCAAGGCCTGGGTTGTTGTGTCTCAAAGCGTGGCCTTCTCCTCCTGCGCCTGCTCCTGTTCCATCACGTGTGCTGCTGCTGCTGGGTTAGCGTTGCCGGTCCCTGTTTATGGAATCTCTTCTCTTTATTTCATTTATGACTGCATGGCGGTAAAAAGCATGCTATCTGCACGCTTCTTGTCCTCATGCAAGGCCTGGGTTGTTGTGTCTCAAAGCGTGGCCTTCTCCTCCTGCGCCTCCTCCTGTTCCATCACGTGTGCTGCTGCTGCTGCTGGGTTAGCGTTACCGGTCCCTGTTTATGGAACCTCTTCTCTTTATTACATTTATGACTGCATGGCGGTAAAAAGCATGCTATCCGCACGCTTCTTGTCCTCATGCAAGGCCTGGGTTGTTGTGTCTCAAAGCGTGGCCTTCTCCTCCTGCGCCTCCTCCTGTTCCATCACGTGTGCTGCTGCTGCTGCTGGGTTAGCGTTACCGGTCCCTGTTTATGGAACCTCTCATCTTTATTTCATTTATGACTGCATGGCGGTAAAAAGCATGCTATCCGCACGCTTCTTGTCCTCATGCAAGGCCTGGGTTGTTGTGTCTCAAAGCGTGGCCTTCTCCTCCTGCGCCTGCTCCTGTTCCATCACGTGTGCTGCTGCTGCTGGGTTAGCGTTGCTGGTCCCTGTTTATGGAACCTCTTCTCTTTATTACATTTATGACTGCATGGTGGTAAAAAGCATGCTATCCGCACGCTTCTTGTCCTCATGCAAGGCCTGGGTTGTTGTGTCTCAAAGCGTGGCCTTCTCCTCCTGCGCCTCCTCCTGTTCCATCACGTGTGCTGCTGCTGCTGCTGCTGGGTTAGCGTTACCAGTCCCTGTTTATGGAACCTCTTCTCTTTATTACATTTATGACTGCATGGCGGTAAAAAGCATGTTACCTGTGCAAAGAAACATGACATTTTCCGCATTTAAAAGACAGTTTTTCCTTTGAAACTTTACAATCAATTTTCTCAAAAACTATAAGCTCTTTTTCAAATATTTTTTTTCCTCTTGTACCCACTCCCAAGGTGCACATACCCTGCTAATTTGGGGTATGTAGCATGTAAGGAAGCTTTACAAAGCACGAAAGTTCGGTTCCCCATTGACTTCCATTATGTTCGGAGTTCGGCGCGAACACCCGAACATCGCGGCGATGTTCGGCGAACGTTCTCGAACCCGAACATCTAGGTGTTCGCCCAACACTAACCAGTACCTCTTTTCAGAGTATCCTCTCTCCTACGTCTATCGGCCTTGTTGAAGGCCTCAATAAGCAGAGCGAGAGGGTACCCTCGATTGAGAAGTCTGAACCCCAGTTCTCTACTTTGGGAAATAAAATCCTCCTGTTTGCTGTTGTTTCTCTTTAACCGCAAGAACTGGCTATATGGGATACTGTTCACTACATGGCGGGGATGATAGCTGTTATAAGCTAGGATTGAGTTGGTGGAGGTGGCCTTCCTAAAACCCTTGGATAAGAGACGCCCCTCATCCACAAACAAGATCAGATCCAAGAACTCAATCCTTGATCCACCCCACACGCCCATGAATCGCATATTAAGACTGTTAAGCCCCAGCCAGTCCACAAATTCAAAAAATAGGGACTCACTGCCATTCCATACCAGGAGCACATCGTCCACATAGCGGTACCAGGACACAATGGCATGGCGGTAGGGATTGGAGGAAGGAGAGATATACTGATCCTCCCAATACGCCAAAAATAAATGAGCGAATGTGGGGGCCACAGAATCCCCATCGCTACGCCAGAGGCCTGTCTGTACCACTGATCATCAAAGAGAAAAGCGTTATGAGTCCAAACATAAGATAAACATTGGCCAATGTAATCAACCCATTCAACATCCCTGCCCTTCTCAATCAGGATAGATTTAACTACTGAAACTCCCAAATTTAGAGGGATTCTGGTATACAGGCTCTCTACATCAATTGATGCCAACCTGTAATGATCCTCCCACTCAATATTGGGTAGCAACCTCAGGACCGCCAATGTATCCGCCAAGTAGGAGGGAATTTCCTCCAAAAAGGGTCTTAAAGTGTACTCAAGGTACCGGGATAAAGGTTCAGTAACCAATCCCTTGGCAGACACAATGGGACGGCCCGGAGGGCACTCCAAACTTTTGTGGATTTTTGGCAAAAAATACCAAACCGGTTTAATAAAGTACTTGTGTATTAGTAGACCACTGTGGACCATTGTTTGTTGGATATTATGTAGCCGAGCCCAGGATTCCTGATAATTCACCTCTGCCACTATATGTTAGCCGAGCTCCATGCACCATTTACACATCTCTGCCGCTATTTGGACTTCGACTACATGATCACCAAACTTCATGTGCTGCTGCCACTATCTCCACTGCTATTCCGAGTTCAGCTACTAGGTCACTGCCATTTACTGTCCACCATGGCTAGCCAGAGTCTGGATATATGATAACTCCAGTGCCTCTTGTACCCAAACTACTCAATTGGCGCGTCCACAGCCACAGTTTACATTGTGGTCTATGGCGGCACCCAATTACCAATCAGGCAGTGTGCCCAAAATAAAAGGAGAGAGAAGAGAGAGCCTCTATGGTGCAATACAAAATCGCATAAATTTGCAAGCATATCTCACATGCTCAATGTTCCACTCCTCGGACGTCGACCATGGCCAGCGGGGGACATCAACAAGGGTGCGTGATAGGTCTGGATTCCAGGTGTGCTGGGTGATAATGATGACACGTTCCGACACACCAGTGTGTCTTTGTCAAGTCAGGACTTGACAAAGACACACTAGTGTGTCGAAACACGTTGGATCCTAAGTTGACAAAGACACATTAGTGTGTTGAAATGCATCATCATTATCCCCGGCACACGGAGCTTGCCTGGACTCCAGACCTACCACATACCCTTGTTGATGTCCCCCGCTGGCCACGGTCGATGTCCGAGGAGTGGAACATTGAGCATGTGAGATATGCTTGAAAATGTATGCGATCTTGTATGTGTATTTATTTTGCAATTTGCAAAATGAATTAAAAGTATTGCACCATAGAGGCGCTCTCTTCTCTCTCCTTTTCCTGATACAGACACTTGTCAAATCTTACTGCTGAGAGATCTGCACTGGATGCTACCTTTCCTCCTTTCATTGTCTGACAATGGCATTGGAGAACTGATTCACTTTGGACATAGGGCTCGATTCACAAAGCGGTGCTAACCCAGTTAGAGACTTTAGGCATGATAACCATTGCACCACACTGGTGAAAAGCCAGTTTAGGCGTGATACGTTTAGGCATGATAAGTTTAGGCGTGATAAGTTTAGGCATGATAAGTTTAGATAAGCTTAGATCGCGCGTAAAATCCCGCACGCAAAGCAGCGCCATTAAACTCTATGCGAAGTGAACCAGACTTTGCTAGCGCAAAATTTTTGATCAGCTGTGCACTGCGGTGCTAACCCAGTTGGTGCTTAAACTTATCACGCCTAAACTTATCACACCTAAACTTATCACACCTAAACTTATCATGCCTAAACTGAGTTTAGGCATGATAAAGGGCTTCTCACCAGCATGCTAACTGTTAGTACCGCTTTGTGAATCAGGCCCATAATATCCTTTAGTCCTGGTTGTAACACGCAGCACACATAGGGCCTGATTCACAAAGCGGTGCTAACAGTTAGCACCCTGGTGAAAAGCCCTTTATCATGCCTAAACTCAGTTTAGGCATGATAAGTTTAGGTGTGATAAGTTTAGGTGTAATAAGTTTAGGCATGACAAGTTTAGGTGTGATAAGTTTAGGTGTGATAAGTTTAAGCGCCAACTGCGTTAGCACCGCAGTGCACAGCTGATCAAAAGTTTTATGCTAGCAAAGACTGGTGCACTTTGTATAAAGTTTAATGGTGCTGCTTTGCATGCGGGACTTTGCAAGCGATCTAAACTTATCTAAACTTAGCATGCCTAAACTTATCACACCTAAACTTATCATGCCTAAACTTATCACATCTAAACTGGCTTTTCACCAGAGTGGTGCAATGGTTATCATGCCTAAAGTCTCTAACTGGGTTAGCACCGCTTTGTGAATCGAGCCCATATATTTGTCTATAGTGTGCCCAAATTAACTGATTTAGGTAAAATCACCAGGTGTCTCATGCTGTACTTTAGAACCACTGGTGTTTGTTAGTGCAGTAGCTGGATTTTAACAATAAAATGTTTAAATGTTGTTTAATGAAAAGTGTGAAGGTTTTAATAAGCATAAAGTATTTAGCTTTTAAAGAACTTTTTAGCTACGTTTTGTATTAATTACCTGCAATTATCATTTGCATGTTAAACGCCTTATTTTATTTATTGTTTAAAAAAGTTTATAAAAAAGATATTTCGCACTCATAGCACAGCTGCTCTCGCACAGCGATGCAAAGAACTTTACAGACATATTATAAAAGACGTGACATTGAGTCTGCATGATGGTATATTACATTGGCAGTCAACAGAGTAATTAGAAGAAAGAAATTATCCTTGTGAAAGTCAAGGTAACCTGTGAAAAGCATCAGTAATGCTTGCCTAATGTCTGTATACAACACTTTGTCAACAACTTTGGGTACATACAGTATGTTACAGGCTGAGAGTGAAATGCAGGTATAATAGGGGTAATGCCTGTTACTGATATATAACATATATTGGGCTCGATTCACAAAGCGGTGCTAACCCAGTTAGCATGCCTAAAAGACTTTAGGCATGATAACCATTGCACCATGCTGGTGAAAAGCCAGTTTAGGCGTGATAAGTTTAGGTGTGATAAGTTTAGGTGTGATAAGTTTAGGCATGCTAAGTTTAGATAAGTTTAGATCGCTTGCAAAGTCCCGCACGCAAAGCAGCGCCATTAAACTTTATACAAAGTGCACCAGTCTTTGCTAGCGTAAAACTTTTGATCAGCTGTGCACTGCGGTGCTAACGCAGTTGGCGCTTAAACTTAGCATGCCTAAACTTATCACACCTAAACTTATCATGCCTAAACTTATCACACCTAAACTTATCACACCTAAACTTATCATGCCTAAACTGAGTTTAGGCATGATAAAGGGCTTTTCACCAGCGTGCTAACTGTTAGCACCGCTTTGTGAATCAAGCCCATTGTATTGATAGAGTGGCAAGACGATATAATGTGACTCAGGGCATGTGTTGAAGCAACAGTTGTTTTGCATATGCACAGCTCCCAACTGTCCCTTTTTTGGAGGGACACTCCATCGTTGGTAACCAAATCCCCCTGTCCCTCTTTTTCCTCAATTGTCCCTCTTACAGGACTGATGTACAGATCTAGGAAATTATTTTTCTAATGAAAAATGTTTCTCATTGACTCTGAACTTTATTCCCATTTCTTTAAATTGTAATACTGTATTTCTTGTTTTCAAATGTTTATATGAAGGAAAACTAATAATGATAAAAAGGACCAGTTGGTTTGACCCATAAAACTACGTCATTTGTTTATGAATTCTTAGTGGTATGCATGAGTATGACTAAGGGTGTGGTGAGGGCCTGCCTGGAGGTGTGAAAGGGGCGTGTCTTAAAGGTGTCCCTCTTTCGCACCTCAGACAGTTGGTAGGTATACATATGCTTTATTCTTCTCCTAGGTTTTCTATACAATGCCTAGGCATATCAAATAATAAGGAGGTGTAACAAACATGGAAGAGACAGCTGCGGTGAACAGCGATACCACCGCAGCTGCCTCCATCTCCCTGCCTAGCGATCTATCCAGGCCTCAGGCATCTAGCACGCCGAGGACGGGTTTGTCAGCAGCACATAGGGTTGCATTGTCGCGTGCGCGCGTCCACAGACGGGACCTTTATGCGGGGAGGAGGCGCGTTAGTGGACCGGCCGGTCAGCTGACGTCAGAGCAGACGCTCGCCACTCCTCATTGGTTGATGGGAGTGGGCGTGCTGAAGGGGTTTCTCTGCTTCTTAAAGCGGTATTGTCACCATAAAAATCAAATTTCAACAGCAACTGGTCTGAGTGTATTAAGTGATAAAGATGCTAATCCTGCATTCAAAACTTTCAAAACTTTTTCTGCTGTTATGATTTGGAGTTATCACATACTTAAGGAACACTGGCCCTTTAGTAGTTGTGCCAAAGAATTGCATGCTGGGGGTTCTTTTTATCTATAATCTATTCCTCCTCTTCCCTTTATTTCCCTGCCAGCTTCATATCTGAAACCTAATCCCCTACTCACTTGTGTTTACAAGCAAGGCTGAGGCGACTCAGCGATTGGAGGAGACAAGAAAAAAAGTAAGGGGCAGAAATGACATCACGAGTTAGCCTTAACTGTGGGCAAAAGACATGGCCCCCACCAGGAACAGAATTCTCGTAATTTACTATATAACATTCACTGAAATCAAAACGTGGACAGTATAATACATGTGTTATGTAAGTAGATCAAGTATTTATCTACTTATATATGTGTTTTTTTACCTGGCATAGTATGGCTGATCCTACCACTTTAAGCTTTGCTGATTCACTCGCAACTTGTCTGGTGTTGCGAATACTTTGTGTTAGCGCTCAGACCTTAGATAGATCCGGTGTGCTTTGATCCGGGAGGAAACCGGGGATTTCACACAGTGTTAGGATTTATTTGATAGCTATAATTATACTCGGAATACTGTTTATTATCTGTGTATGACTCTTGCTCGTTCTGACTATTCTTACTCCCAGTGATTCTGTACTTCTGCCCATCTGATCTTGCTGCCGACTCTGCCTGTTATACCTTCTCGTCTTTGCCTTCTGATTTTGTACCGTATCTGTCTGTCTGTTGCCAACTCGATTAGTCTGACCACTCTACTCTCACCAGAGGGCCCTTGTCTCTGGTGAGGGGCTCTGTACTGTTAGTGCCCTCCAGTTCCTCTGGTGAGGTACAGCCAAATCAGTAATACTGTTGCACCAAGCACTACCTTGCTATCACTAGCTGCTGGTATACTTGTATTATTGGTGATTCTGCAGATCACCATATAATCAGGTGATATATATCTGTATTATAGGTGATACTGCAGATCACCTAATAATCAGAACTCTGTTACTTGCTGACACTTATCGTTACAGGAGGACTGTTTAGGCAAAGTGTGAAAACAGCATCCTGTAAAAAGGGCACTCTGAGGGCTCGTTCACAAAGGGTATTTTTGCCCTTTTTTCAAGCGCAGGCGATTTTCAAAATCACCCATAAACCGCCTGTGCAATGAATATCTATGAGAAGGTTCATATCAGTGCGGTTCGTGCGCTGTACGTTCAGCAAAGCGGTCCCTGTACCATTTTTGGGGCGTTTTTTCTATAATAGAAAGTATAGAAAAAACACAAAATGCTCAGGTCAAAGAGTTCATTTCCTGACTTGCGTCAGTGAGTGAATTATAAAACTGCTCTGGAAAAGCGCTTAGAAAAGCGCTTTTATCAGAAACACAGCGCTCAGTGGAGTGCCGGGAAGAGGAAAAAAAGCGCACCAAAGCGCTTGCGTTTGCGTTTTCAGTTGTAGTTTTGTTTTTTCTTTTCATTGTATTTCCAGATGTGATTTGGACATTCAGCAGTATTCTCAACATTGAAGAAAAAAACACACAAGATATTAACATATTGTCACGTCGCCAGTGAGTTGAATGAAGGCTCTCCCTGCTGCCGCAAAACTCCCCGGTGGCGTTAAATAATATTCCCCCTCTGAATTGTTGCAACTTGGAGGGAGATGTAATTCGAGGTCCAGCAGCTGCCGGAGCCCCAAATTACCATAACGCACCCCATGCAGCGTAACATTGCTGCTATGGGGCGATTGGTTTTGGCGCCGGCGGTGAGCTCTGTGCACTGAAACCACCTGTTTTGGATGGTACTTAGACAATGCAATAGCTGTTATGGTGCTACCCTATTGAGCAAAAGGCTAGGAAATACTTAGGCTTGGTTCATATTGGTCCGGATGCAAAATGGAACGCGCATCCGCAAGGCGGATGCATTCCGTCTATTCTGCATCCACCTTACGCAAAATAACCGACCCATGTCCATTCTGTGTATAGCGTAGCTCATGTTGGCTTACATGCATCACCGCTCACCTGTCTCCTCGCGCTGCTCGTCCTGCCGCTCAGTCTCTTCAGCAGCTCGCAGGACAGCTGAAGCATGGCTCCCCATAGGCTGCAACAGGCCAATTCTACCTAGCACCAGGGAGCGTTTTCATTGGTTCATCATGAACCAATGAGAATTATCCTGTTGCTTAGGATCCCCATTGGTCTCCTGTAGCTCATTGGAGAATACCCAGCCACTGGACTGTTCAAAAGGGATTAAGCAGTGGCGATGGGCGGCAGGTCACGAGTGTATGATGTCACGGCGGCGGCGTGGATGCAGGCAAAACGTGCGACGTGGATGCAGCGACTAGTCTGTTGAGAAGGAACAGTGTCTGTTCTCATAGGCTTTCATTATGCACATTTTCACGTCCAGTCCAGGAAAAAGTGCCAAGTCCAGACTCTATGTTCCATCTTGCGTTCTGCGGCACACAGATCGTACATGGATCCGTGTATTTGACAAGTGGAAGCGGCCCTATTTTTAACATAGGATCCACTTCCTGTGTTTTTGAGGAGCTTTAAAAATGTATATCACAGATATGTTTTTTAAAGCAAGTGTGAACCGACCCTTATGGAGATGATAACAGCGGGGTCAGTATTTTCCCCTAGCTCTGTAATTCATAATTTGAACTATTTTTTTTAATCACTGCTTCTTGCAAAGGAATATAGCAATCATGCTTTCATACATAAATCCCAGTGTGATTTCCACAAGTGATGCTTGTACTGAAAGTGATTAAAGCACAACTTGGCTGAAATCAACTATTTTTAGAATCCATTAGGTTCTTGAAGAGATGTTTAAAAAAAACAAAAAAAAACAACAATGCATACCACTTGTACATCACAACATTTTGCACAAAAAGCTTCAATCTATTTATAACAAAACAAGTCTATAGTAAAGGCTGAACATTAACCTTCACGTAAAATGCATCAGTAAATGCTAAATGCCAAATTAAACTTTATAAATAACACCAGTGTTTTCCCCTTATGGACCAGAGCAATTTTGACGTTTTAGCTATGTCCCTAGGTAATCAGCCATAACTTTATCCATATTCATTACACTTAAATGATCTATATATTGTTTTGTTCAAGACAAACTAGGATTTCAGTGGCAGGTATTTTGTCTTAAGAATAATTTTGTTTTCTATGTATTTTAATGGGAAAAAGAGGAAAAAAATAAAAAGTGCATTATTTCTCAGTTTTTCCAATTCCAGTTTCAAAATAAAAACTGCCACAGTAGATAAAAACCATGCCACAAGTTTATGTTCCTACATGTATAGATAGCCAGATGTGTCCCCAGTATCAGCCCCCCAGCATAGCCAGATGTGTCCCCCTGCATTTGCACCCCCCAGTATAGATAGACAGATGGTTAGCGCCCCTCATTATAGCCAGTTGTACCCCCAGGATTAGCCCTGCCTCATTATAGCCAGATGTGCTCCTATTATTAGGTTACCCCCCCAGGATAAACGGTTGTGCCCCCATTAAAAAAAAAACAGCAGGAAGCAGCCTGTCTTACCTCACTTCGTTCCAGTGATCAGCCTGCAGCCCGAGCCTCCGTTCCCCATTCTGCAGTCAGCTCCGCGATACCGAACATCTGGGACCCGGTTTGAAGACATCATCAAGCCGGGACCCGGATATTCAGCATCAGGGGACTGACTGCTGGAACAAGGTGAGGCTGCTTCCTGCTGCTTTCTAGTAGTGAACTGGGCACGGGGAGGGGGGGGGGGGCACAAGGTCTCTAATTGGCATAAAGGGAACATGTTCCCTTTCACCAATTAGTATTGCAGCTGAAAGTGCAAGGGGACGCACACAGGGGTGCGCCCACTCGTGCACAGCTGTGCTGCAGAGGAAATCGTATATCTACGTCCTCATGGCTTTGATGAAGTTACAGAGGAGGTGATATACTGTAGTTGTGGGAAAAGTGATTAAGTTTGAAGTAAAAACCTTCTTTATGGAAAAAAACGAACACAAAACAAAATATGTTTTTTCAGTTTGGTTCCAGTTGTTCATATTGCGAAGATTTAGGGTACTTTCACACTTTGCACGTTGCATATCATGAACAATAGGATTACATCGCTGCTGTGTTAAAAAGTCGAATTAAGCGGTAGAAGTGTAATGTTACCCATTCAATGAAGCATACAGTTTAGCAAAGTACGCTTTACTGCACCTGTAATCACGCACTTAATCCAGTAAACACACAGTATGTTGCACATTATTCCATCAGAACCTGACACATTGCACTGCACCACTAATGTGCAGATGTGAACACAACATTGCAATATAATAGCATCACATTTCAAAGCAATTACAGTATATTTGGACTAATTCACAAAGCTTTACTGTTAAATTATCTCATTTCACTTATTAACTTACAACCAGTGGCGTAACTACAAACCTCGGGGCCCCGATGCAAACTTTGGACCCAGGCCCCCCCCCCCCCTTAAATAGCCAGGAGCAGGACCGGATTTACCATTTAGGAGCCTGTAGGCGCAGAATTTCTGGTGCCCTAAACCCCGCCCCTCAGCATAGGCCACACCCCAGGTCAATCCCTACCCCCCCATAAAGTGTAGCTCTTATGGCCTACCACCCTTCCCCTAATGCTGGGTACACACCATGCGTTTTCCCGCTCGATCCGCGGGTCGATCGGGATCGATTCGATTATTTCCGACGTGCTTGATTCGGGTTTCGATCGTTCCTGCCGTCGATTTTGCATACTTAACATGCAAATCGACCGCAGGAACGATCAAAACCTGAATCAGGCACGTCGGAAATAATCGAATTGATCGCAATCGACCCACGGATCAAGCGGGAAAACGCATGGTGTGTACCCAGCATTAAGGGTGCTTCTCCCAAGGAGCCCTTGGACTGGGTAATAACCTCTCCCCCAACAACATTCCCCCCTTCCCCAGAAAGCATGCCTTTAAAACACACACAGTGGACACACACACACACACACTCTGGTACACACACTCTGACACACACATATACACACTCTGCACCACACACACTCTGACACACACATATACACACTCTGCACCACACACACTCTGGCACACACATACACACTCTGGCACACACATACACACTCTGGCACACACACACATACACACACTCTGGTACACACACACATACACACACTCTGGTACACACATACACACCACACTCTGGCACACACATACACACACTGGCACACACATACACACACACACACTGGCACACACACGTACACACTGCACCACACATACACACACTCTGCACCACACATACACACACTTTGTCACCCTCTTCCCTCCCCCCAGCAGCAAAGAATAAGTGAATACTTCACCCCAGCAGGCAGCCTTTGAACTTTACTTGAGGGAGGAACATCCCACACTCTCTCCGCGGCTGCAGCTGCATGAATCCTGGCTGTCGCTGATCCCATCATGCCTGTCCAGTCCAGACCAGATAGAAAGCAGCTACTCCGGAACGGCCACAAAGTCTCCCGAGTCCCGACTGAAGTCTGTGCTGTGCAAAGCGCCCCTCCCCCACTTGCAGGGGATCTAAAGCCACAGAGATCTGATACAGTGCAGAGCGGGCCGGGCAGCATGAATGTGAGAGTGAGTCGGGATGAGTGAGCAATGCAGAGGCCCGACTATAGCATCAGCAGAGCGGGTGGCTGCGCTGTCATGCGTACCCACGTTTTTAGAACCCGGAAGCAAAGTGGAAGGGAGGCACGCTGGGAGGATGAGCGGGCCCTTGAGGGCCCCGGGCCCCGTCGCACAGGCGACTGCTGCGACCGTGGCCCCTACGCCAGTGCTTACAACTTATCTCTCCTTAAACTTATTTATCATTCCTTATCTAAATTAACTTATGATTTATCTCTCCTTAACTGACTTATTTCCTGATTTATCTCTCCTTATTTGACTTGAAGAGGAACTTCAGCCTAAACAAACATACTGTCATTGAGTTACATTAGTTAAAATAATCTCTTACCCACCCTGTTTTAAAAGAACGGGCAAATGTTTGTAATTTCATGGGGGTGTAAGAATCTATGCGTTGGTTGCTATTGGCAACAGCACAACACACCTTTTACTCCGGCACCAGCAACTCATTAGAGCTGCAACTCACAGCGACAGCATACAGGAGAGAGAGCGGAGACAGCCACCTTCATCTTTAAGGGGTTTATCCAGCAATCAGGCATCTTTTGTTACATGTTGATTTCTTCAGAGTATAAACAGTCTTTCCTATGTCCTATGTACATCACATATATTTACAGCATAAAGACATGAAGCTAGTACTCTAACTAGGAAGCGTAGAGAGCAGGATAGCATGCAGAAGACGAAGTAAAGTGCCGTTCTGCCATCCTGTCTCCCTCTTTTATATGAACATCAAGGAGTTAAAGTCTGACATCACCCGAGCCATACCCCCAAGCCTACAATTGGCGGGCATGGGCATGTGACGCACATCATGATCTAATATACCAATGCTTTATGACCTAGTTGCAAGGAATGCAATGTTTTCCAAATATCGGCTGTGTTTACTGTTTCGTCGTCTAACAGTCGGTACAGTTAGACCTGAAAACATTATGTGTCCTTCTAGAGGAACATGTTTCTTGTAAATGACTGGATAATTTCTCTCCGAGAAACTCTGCTTAAAGAGACCCTGCATCTCAAGTCTTTACTAGACTTTAGTACCTGAGGCCTAGAATTCAAGTATACTTACATTCTAACATGGGGCAGCCATCTTTTTGGTTGAAAGGAGGTGACAGGGAGCATGAGACTGATCACCTCTCCCAGCTTTGCACTAGTGTTGGGCGAACAGTGTTCGCCACTGTTCGGGTTCTGCAGAACATCACCCTGTTCGGGTGATGTTCGAGTTCGGCCGAACACCTGATGGTGCTCGGCCAAACCGTTCGGCCACATGGCCGAACTAAGAGCGCATGGCCGAAAGTTCCCCGAACGTTCGGCTAGCGCTGTGATTGGCCGAACGGGTCACGTGGTTCGGACCCGGAACGCGCTCTGATTGGCCGAACGGGTCACGTGGTTCGGCCCGAACGCGCTCTGATTGGCCGAACGGTCACGTGGTTCGGGTAAATAAATACCCGAACCACGTCATATCTCCGCCATTTGTCTGTGGGTTTAGCTTTGGGTAGGCAGGCAGGGTAGTTCGCGCTCCAGCCACACTAGCCAGGGTCCCCCCAGTCATTGTGTGTCGCTGCTGGGAACAGTAGTACACCGCTCGCTCAGCCACACTATATAGCATTGTGTGTACTGCCACTGCGCACCTCGCTCAGCCACGCTATATATAGCATTGTTTACTGCCACTGTGTGTACACGGCTCAGCCAGACTATATAGCATTGTGTGTACTGCCACTCTGTGTACACCGCTCAGCCAGACTATATAGCATTGTGTGTACTGCCACTCTGTGTACACGGATCAGCCAGACTATATAGCATTGTGTGTACTGCCACTCTGTGTACACCGCTCAGCCAGACTATATAGCATTGTGTGTACTGCCACTCTGTGTACACCGCTCAGTCAGACTATATAGCATTGTGTGTACTGCCACTGTGTGTACACCGCTCAGCCAGACTATATAGCATTGTGTGTACTGCCACTCTGTGTACACCGCTCAGCCAGACTATATAGCATTGTTTACTGCCACTGTGTGTACACGGCTCAGCCAGACTATATAGCATTGTGTGTACTGCCACTCTGTGTACACCGCTCAGCCAGACTATATAGCATTGTTTACTGCCACTCTGTGTACACCGCTCAGCCAGACTATATAGCATTGTGTGTACTGCCACTCTGTGTACACCGCTCAGCCAGACTATATAGCATTGTGTGTACTGCCACTCTGTGTACACCGCTCAGCCAGACTATATAGCATTGTGTGTACTGCCACTCTGTGTACACCGCTCAGCCAGACTATATAGCATTGTGTGTACTGCCACTCTGTGTACACCGCTCAGCCAGACTATATAGCATTGTTTACTGCCACTCTGTATACACCGCTGAGCCAGACTATATAGCATTGTGTACACCGCTCAGCCAGACTATATAGCATTGTTTACTGCCACTCTGTGTACACGGCTCAGCCAGACTATATAGCATTGTGTGTACTGCCACTGTGTGTACACCGCTCAGCCAGACTATATAGCATTGTGTGTACTGCCACTCTGTGTACACCGCTCAGCCAGACTATATAGCATTGTTTACTGCCACTGTGTGTACACGGCTCAGCCAGACTATATAGCATTGTGTGTACTGCCACTCTGTGTACACCGCTCAGCCAGACTATATAGCATTGTTTACTGCCACTCTGTGTACACGGCTCAGCCAGACTATATAGCATTGTGTGTACTGCCACTGTGTGTACACGGCTCAGCCAGACTATATAGCATTGTGTGTACTGCCACTGTGTGTACACCGCTCAGCCAGACTATATAGCATTGTGTGTACTGCCACTGTGTGTACACCGCTCAGCCAGACTATATAGCATTGTGTGTACTGCCACTGTGTGTACACGGCTCAGCCACACTATATAGCATTGTTTACTGCCACTCTGTGTACACGGCTCAGCCACACTATATAGCATTGTTTACTGCCACTCTGTGTACACCGCTCAGCCAGACTATATAGCATTGTGTGTACTGCCACTCTGTGTACACCGCTCAGCCAGACTATATAGCATTGTTTACTGCCACTGTGTGTACACGGCTCAGCCAGACTATATAGCATTGTGTGTACTGCCACTCTGTGTACACCGCTCAGCCAGACTATATAGCATTGTTTACTGCCACTCTGTGTACACGGCTCAGCCAGACTATATAGCATTGTGTGTACTGCCACTGTGTGTACACCGCTCAGCCAGACTATATAGCATTGTGTGTACTGCCACTGTGTGTACACCGCTCAGCCAGACTATATAGCATTGTGTGTACTGCCACTGTGTGTACACCGCTCAGCCAGACTATATAGCATTGTGTGTACTGCCACTGTGCGTACACGGCTCAGTCACACTATATAGCATTGTGTGTACTGCCACTCTGTGTACACGGCTCAGCCACACTATATAGCATTGTTTACTGCCACTCTGTGTACACCGCTCAGCCAGACTATATAGCATTGTGTGTACTGCCACTCTGTGTACACCGCTCAGCCAGACTATATAGCATTGTGTTTACTGCCACTCTGTGTACACCGCTCAGCCACACTATATAGCATTGCGTACTCTGCCAGTCAGTGTGTATATTGCTGGGATCAGTAATACTCCACTCACCGCCAACCACTATATGAGCTCACCATGAGTTCCTCAGAGACCTCCGCTGTGAGCAGCACTCCCAACAACAGCAACAGCCAACGCCCCACGCAAGCTATAACATCCACCCCAGCAGCCAGTGGTCAGCAGCAGCCCTCCCCGGAGGAGAACGTTGTGTCCATCGGTCCGTCGCCAGAGCGATTAATGAGGGCTGCCATTGAGGAGATGATGGGGCCTGATGTGGAGGAGGTCTGGCTCAGGCCAGCATCCCAAGTTAATGTTGAGGACGATGAGGGGTCTGTGTCTGGGGATGTTTGGGTGGCAGAGGTGGTGGGTGGGTCAGACTCAGGAGAAGAGTTGTATGATGAGGATGATGATCGGGACCATCTGTATGTGCCTCAGAGTCCGACCCCGGAAAACATGTTGTATCGTGTGTTTAGGTACTAAAATCTGCGTTCCCACTTCCCAGTACTGCCCGGGTCCACGGATCCATATAATTTTTTGGGCAGCACTATCAAACTGTGGTACTATGAGTGAGTTGCCATGGTCCTTCTGTGCTGTCACACTTACCGTCTGTGTGCAGATGGATTGTTCAACACAGCTACGCCATCTGACATGTAGACCTTGACCATCTTCTCCAGTCGATTGGTGTTGGAGGACGTGGAACTGCCCGATTGCTGTTCTGTGGGCTGCTGCATGGGTGTCAGAAAATGTTCCCACTCCAAGGACACTGCCAATACCATTCCCTTTTGGGCACTAGCAGCAGCTTGTGTTCTTTGCTGCCCTCCTGGTCCTCCTGGGTTTGCTGAAGTCAGTCTGTCGGCGTACAACTGGCTAGAGAAGGAGGAGGATGTCAATCTCCTCTCTAAAGTCTCCATCCTCAAGGGCCTGCTGGAATTGTTCCATTTTTGACCTGTCTGACACTTTCTTCAATCAGTTTTTTAACATTGTGTTTGTCTAAACTGGGTATAAACCCAGTAATTGGTGTTGTCCAGAATAATGAATAATAATGAATAGTGAATAATGCACGGGCCGCGTTCAATGCAGTCTAGCATGAATTGAGCCATGTGTGCCAGAGAATCCTGCCAGACTCCTCTGTCTTCATGTTCTTGTGAGCGTTGTGATTGTTGTGATGCACCATATTTGTCACCAGCATCACTTTCTTCCTCTTCTGCTGTCCATTCCCGATAAATTGTGGAAGTCCAACGTGCACCGCTCTGTCCCTCGGCAGTGGGGGCATCCAATTCCTGCTCCAACTCCAGCTGTTCCTCGTCCTGTTCTTTGTCATAGCTGGGACCAGCGTTTCCTGAGGCAGGTTGCCTGATGTTGGTATCATCACGCTGATCGTTTTCATCTTCAGATTCCCCCACTTGCATCATGCCAGCGGTTTCCATCTTCAACATTGATTTCTTCAGTAAACACAGCAGTGGTATTGTAATGCTGACTGTAGAGTTGTCACTGCTCAGTCACAAGCAACGTGGATTGCTCAAAATTTTGGAGGACTTGGCAGAGATCCAACATGGTGGCCCAATCAGATCCACAGAAGCTTGGTAGCTAGCTGCTGGAATGCGCCTCGGCACTGCGCAAAAGCGTGCTAGCATGTGCAGCGTAGAATTCCAGCGCGTAGGGAGGGACATCACCCAGCGAGCGATGGTGCGCTAGATTGAAGCGCTCCTGCATCTCTTGGTGAGTCCTTCAGAAGCGGTACTGGACTTTTAAAAATGTTTTTTTTTTCCCTTCAACAGAAGATCTGCCACGTTGGAGTGAGGAGGACGCCGCCGACCCCGACACCAAGCTGAACCCCGGCGAACTCCAAGCAGAGGATCTTCAGGAACCCTCAAGGCTTTGAGCAAGCTGAGGAGGATCAGCAGTCCCGACGAGACCTCTCCTCATATGTGACTGTGTGCAGTGGAGTAGAGCTCCCCAGAACAACCTCTCACTTGTCACTTTGTCACTGGTCACTTTGTCACTTTGTCACTTGTCACTTTGTCACTTTGTCACTTGTCACTTTGTCACTTGCCACTTTGTCATTTTGTCACTTGTCACTTTGTCACTGGTCACTTTGTCACTTTGTCACTTGTCACTTTGTCACTTGTCACTTTGTCACTTGTCACTTTGTCATTTTGTCACTTTGTCATTTTGTCACTTTGTCAGTCACTTTGTCACTTTGTCACTGGTCACTTTTCACTTTGTCACTTGTCACTTGGTCACTTGTCACTTGGTCACTTGGTCACTTGTCCAGATGATCTCGGTACACCTCCTGCGATTCAAATTCCTGCACACATTGCTCTGGGATTTGGGTGTGATGAATGATGCATCTAACTGGCCACCGGAGGCAATTAAGGCCTTCAAAACATTGAAAGCAGCTTTCTGTTCCGCCCCCATTTTGCGTCATGTTGAGTTGTTGACGTCATGTTCATCCTCGGCCTCACCTTGCATTTCAGTGCGAGGTGCATTTTCCACAGAAAAAGGTTGTGAATCCGGGCACAACATTTGTGGCTGTTCCATTGACCTTTCACAGGTAGAAGATTGTGGGGGTGGGAATAGCTCCTCCGAATAGCCCATTGTGTCCTGAAAACTACTCATTGCATTGCTTTGCGCACGCATTTTTTTGTCCTCATGCAAGGCCTGAGTTGCGCCTGAAAGCGTGGCCTTCTCCTTCTGCTGCTGCTGGGTTAGCGTTGCCGCGTGGTCCCTGTTTATTGAACCACTTATCTTAATTACATTTATGACTGCATGGCGGTACAAAGCATGCTATCCGCACGCTTCTTGTCCTCATGGAAGGCCTGGGTTGTTGTGTCTCACAAAGCGTGGCCTTCTCCTCCTGCGCCTCCTCCTCCTGTTCCATCACGTGTGCTGCTGCTGGTGCTGGGTTAGTGTTACCGGTCCCTTTTCCTGGAACCTCTTCTCTGTATTACATTTATGACTGCATGGCGAAAAAAAGCATGTTACCTTGGCAAAGAAACATGACATTTTCCACATTTAAAAGACAGTTTTTCCTTTGAAACTTTACAATCAATTTTCTCAAAAACTATAAGCTCTTTTTCAAATATTTTTTTTCCTCTTGTACCCACTCCCAAGGTGCACATACCCTGCTAATTTGGGGTATGTAGCATGTAAGGAAGCTTTACAAAGCACGAAAGTTCGGGTCCCCATTGACTTCCATTATGTTCGGAGTTCGGCGCGAACACCCGAACATCGCGGCGATGTTCGGCGAACGTTCGCGAACCCGAACATCTAGGTGTTCGCCCAACACTACTTTGCACGCTAGGCAACGAGAACAACAACATCAGAAATCCCATCATGCTTTGCACAGCATCAGGGGAAAATGCCATGGGGTGGAGCCTAGCTTCTGTGCAGCTAAAAATGAGGCTTGGGTAAGAAAAACAAAATTCTGAGGCTGTGAATGTGAGGAAACGCGGAAAAGCCGCCGCGTGTACTCAGAACGGGGCGGCTGATTCCGCGTCCAACGCGGCGGTTTGCACGCATAGGCCTACATCCAGTAAGATGGCCGAACGCGGAGGAACCGCTGCATGCCGTGATAGCGGTGCGGCGGATTCCGCGTCCAGCACAGCAGGTGATTTGCAACACGTCTGGTGTGGCTGGGACTGATAGTCCACACAGGTCCAGAAAGACGCTCGCGCGCGCAGAGACGCAGAGCTTTTATGACAGCCAGAAGGGAGTCAGCTGACCAAGCCGGTCAGCTGACGATTCAACCAGTTCCCATTGGTCCAGCACTTAGGGGAGGCGCTGGAGAGCGCTTTGCTATATATACTGGGTGCTGGTCATTCTCTGGTTGTCTGCCGTTGCGATCACTATGTGGAAGCACTCAGACCTTTTGTCAGATTCTGTGTTATATCTCTGTTATACTTCAGACTAGTTCCAGGGTGTTGATGATCACGGACCTCACACCCAGATTAGGGACTTGTGTTATATCTCTGTTATACTTCAGACTAGTTCCAGGGTGTTGATGATCACGGACCTCACACCCAGATTAGGGACTTGTGTTATATCTCTGTTATACTTCAGACTAGTTCCAGGGTGTTGATGATCACGGACCTCACACCCAGATTAGGGACTTGTGTTATATCTCTGTTATACTTCAGACTAGTTCCAGGGTGTTGATGATCCAGGAGCTCACACCCAGATTAGGGACTTGTGTTACCAACCTGTTATACGTCAGACTAGTTCCAGGGTGTTGATGATCACGGACCTCACACCCAGATTAGGGACTTGTATGATCATTCTGTTATCCTTCAGACTAGTTCCAGGGTGTTGATGATCACGGAGCTCACACCGAGACTAGGCATTGTACATTATCTGTTATGACCTTCTGCTTTCCTGACCATTCCTCTGCTTTCTGATTCGGTACCACGCATATCTGATATCACGTTGCCAAACCCTGCCTGTCTTGGATACCGAATCAGCCTCCTGTCTTTGTACCTTATCTGTCTGTCTGTTGCCGACCTGGCTAGTCCGACCTCGAGAACTATCTCCTCTGTTTAGAGATAGTTCACAGATCTGTCAGTGACACCCCACCCTTGGTGTCACTCACACTCTGGTCCTTCCTTCACTCAGCCTGACTCCCCTGCTTTGGGAGCCTCAGGCCGAGGAAGGAGCCTGTCCTTCAGGCAGTATCCCATACTGCCTTGTATTCCCTTTACGGGGACCCTCCTCAAAGTATTACTGTTGCACCAAACACTCATATTACTCAGGTGTCCAGAGGTTAGAGATATATCTGATTATCGGTGATACTGCGGATCATCAATAATCGGGTAAATATCTGTATTCTCGGTGATACTGCAGATCACCGGTAATCAGATCCTCTCTGTGTTACACCGATCGTTACAGAACGGCAGACCAAACACAAATGGATGCACTCACCAGCCGTCTGCGCACACTTACCACCTCGTGGATAACATCAACCAAGTGCTGGGTAGCCACCGGACTTTAATAGACGCCTTATCTGGATTTGTACAAACCCTCCAGACGGCTGTGGATGAAGTGCGATCTCCTCCTAGCACAGACATACGTATGCCTGTACCCGAAAGATTTTCTGGTCACAGATCTGACTTCCGAAATTTTAGAAGTAGAGTGTTATCATACTTTGAGTTAAGACCTAAGTCTTCAGGCACTATGGCCCAAAGGGTTACATTTATCAAAACTTTATTATCTGGCGATTCCCAGACCTGGGCATACAGTCTCCCCATCGGTCACCCAGCCCTGGCCTCTGTGGAAGAATTTTTTCAAGCTATGGCTGTAATTTACGACGACCCAGACATTGCCTCGACTTCTGAGCGGAAGCTCAAACTTTTGCCTCAAGACAAGGGTCTGGTAGAAGATTATGCTGCTGAATTTAGGAGATGGTCGGTATCGGCCAGGTGGGATACTTTTGCCATGTTAGATTGTTTTTTATCAGGGTTGTCAGACGAGGTCTCTGATCTTATGTTAAGTCAGCCTGAACCCAAATCCATCGATGAGGCCATTTCATCAGCCATTAGAATAGATCGTTGGCTGCGCTATCAGAGGGAGACCTGGGGAAAAAACCACGTGAGAATGGTGTCCCATGCTGTACCCCCAGTAACTCCTATTCCCCCCGCATCACCTCCCCCTGAGCCAATGCAGATTGGTCGGTCTAAATTGTCTCAGGTGGAGCGGAAACGCAGAATATCAGAGCAGCTCTGTCTGTATTGTGTAGAAAGGGGTCATAGAGTGCAGAACTGCCCTAAGAAATCGGGAAACGCTACTGCCTAGGTGTAGTTGGGGGTAATACCCTAGGCGTACAATTTTTACCCCTAGATGAGAAACGTTTGCTTCTTCCTTGTACTATTTCATAGGAAGATAAGTCTGAAGTCACTGAAGCCTTCATTGACTCAGGCTCAGCGGCTAATTTTATGGATTACAAATGTGCTAAGAAATTGGGAATTCCGCTCACACCGGTTAAACCACAGATTCAAGTTACTGCAGTGGATGACTCCCCACTGCAGGGTAACAGTCCACTGTCGCAGACTCCAGAGGTGGGAGTCGCTATTGGGGTGTTGCATAGAGAAGATTTGCATTTTTTTTGTGTTACACATGACAACCTCCACGATCATTCTGGGCATGCCTTGGTTACAACTCTACTCCCCTCAGATAAATTGAGCCACTGGTCAGCTAACGAGCTGGTCGTCCCATTGCTTTCATCACTGTTTGGCGAAGGTAACCTTGGGTCGGACCAAGATTCACGTGGAGGGAGTGCCAGTTCAGTATTCAGAATTCTCAGATGTGTTTTGTCCTAGATCAGCCGATAAACTTCCTCCACATCACCCTTTCGATTGTCCCATCGATCTCCGGTCTGGTTGTATGCCCCCTAGAGGTCACCTCTACAATTTGGCTGGGCCGGAAAAATTGGCCATGCAGGAGTATATCTGCGAGAACTTAGCTAAGGGGTTCATTCGACCTTCCCGGTCACCTGCAGGAGCAGGTTTCTTTTTTGTTAAGAAAAAAGACGGAGGCCTTCGGCCGTGCATTGATTACCGGGGCCTGAATAAAATCACAGTAAAAAATCGCTATTCATTGCCTTTGATAGACGATTTATTCACTCAGGTCACCAATGCTAAGATTTTCTCAAAATTGGATTTGCGGGGTGCATACAACCTGGTACGGATCAGAGAAGGCGATGAGTGCAAGACGGCCTTTAACACACCCGATGGGCATTACGAGTACCTGGTGATGCCCTTCGGGTTGTGTAACGCCATGGCCGTCTTTCAGGAACTCATCAATGAGGTGTTCAGGGAGGTTTTGGGTAAATTTGTCCTGGTATATCTAGATGATATACTAATCTTCTCAGCTAACCTCACAGAGCACAGGGCCCATGTCAGATTTGTGTTGCACAAGCTAAGACAAAACATGCTTTATGCTAAGTTGGAGAAATGCATTTTTGAGGTAACATCTGTCGCCTTTCTGGGGTATATAATTTCCACCTCGGGCCTTTCTATGGACCCTGCCAAAGTCTCTGCTGTCCTGGAGTGGCCTCAGCCAGTAGGATTGAAGGCCCTCCAAAGGTTCTTAGGATTCGCAAATTACTATAGAAGGTTCAAAAAGGGGTACTCCACAGCCATTGCACCCCTCACCAGTCTCACTAAGAAAGGGGCAGATACCAACCACTGGTCCCCCGAAGCTTTGGCTGCTTTCTCCACTCTGAAAGAGCCGTTTTGTTCTGCACCTATCTTGAGACACGTCGACACATCCTATCCCTTTATTGTAGAGGTGGATGCCTCAGAGGTTGGGATAGGGGCTGTGCTGTCTCAACGATCTGGGTTGCAGGGAAGATTACACCCATGTGCCTATTTTTCTCGTAGGTTTTCACCAGCGGAGAAAAACTACGATATAGGCAACAGGGAGCTCCTAGCCATTAAATTGGCCTTTGAAGAATGGCGTCATTGGCTAGAAGGATCAGAACATACGATTGCAGTTTACACTGATCACAAAAATGTGGAATACATTGAGGGGGCTAAGAGATTGAGTCCCCGTCAGGTTTGATGGTCACTATTTTTCTCGAGATTCAGATTTGTAATTACGTATACTCCGGGTAGTAAAAACATTAAAGCAGATGCTTTGTCCAGATGCTTTGAGCCAGAGACAGCGCAGCCCTCAGACCCAGAGACTATTATCCCACAGAAAGTGGTATTGGCAGCCACAGAGACCTGGAAGAACTGGATGGAGACTTCAAGTCCCTTCCAGCAGGATGTTCCTGAGGGAAAACCTGAAGGGGTCATGTTTGTACCATTGCCGTTTCGTCTCCAGTTATTGCATGTTCCACTCCCACAAAAATGCTGGGCACCCTGGGGCCTCCAGAACACAGGACCTTGTTGCTAGGTGTGCTTGGTGGTCTTCATTGGCAACTGACTGCAAGGAGTATGTGAGAGAAGGTGCAGTGTGTGCGAAAAGCAAACCCTCCCGTCTGGCACCTGTGGGAACATTGCAGCCTTTGCCCACCCCGAGTGAACCATGGACCCACTTATCCATGGATTTTGTGGGTGAGCTCCCGAGGTCTGAAGGCATGTCGGTCATCTGGGTGGTAGTCAACAGATTCAGCAAAATGGCCCATTTCGTGCCCTTGAAAGGACTCCCCTCGGCCCAGGAATTGGCCGATCTTTTCATCATGCACATTTTCCGGCTACACGGCATCCCGGAAAATGTAGTGTCTGATCGGGGAGTCCAATTTGTCTCTAAATTTTGGAGGGCATTTTGTCATCAACTGGGCATGGAACTGTCATTTTTATCGGGCTACCACCCACAGACAAATGGTCAGACCGAGAGAATTAATCAGTCACTGGAATAATTTCTCAAGTGTTATGTTGCGGATGCGCAAAATGATTGGGTCAAGTTCTTGCCATTTGCAGAATTTGCACACAATAATTTAAAGAGCTCTTCCTCTGGATTCTCTCCATTTCAGGTGGTAACTGTAAAGTTGCCTAAGTTCTCCCCACTGCCAGTAGCTTCCACTCCATTTCCAGCTTTGGAGGCTAGGCAAGAGTCATTTAAGAACATTTGGGGGAACGTGAAAAAGAATTTAGCGAAGGCCTTTCAGAGTCAGAAAGGTCAAGCTGACAAGAAACGTTCCATTGAGTGGAAGTTCCGCCCAGGAGACTTGGTCTGGGTGTCCACTCGTCATTTGAATTTAAAACAGCCTTCGCCCAAGTTAGGACCCAGAGTTGTGGGCCCTTTCCCAGTTACCAGGAAAATCAACAATGTTACTTATGCCATTGATCTTCCTGCCAGCATGCGTGGTGTATCCCTGCTTAAGCCAGCAGTGCATGTAGGTTCCACTCCTCCTCCCCCTGTGGTGGTGGATGACCAACCAGAGTATGAAGTGGAAAAGATTTTAGATTCACGCATTGTACAGACTTCAGTACAGTATTTGGTTCACTGGAAGGGTTATGGTATTGTGGAAAGAACATGGGTACCTGATTGCTGCATGCATGCGGATGACTTAAAGAAGGAATTCCACGTCCTACATCCTGAGAAACTGGGTAGGAGCTGTCCGCAGTCCACTCCTAAGGGGGGTACTGTGAGGAAACGCGGAAAAGCCGCCGCGTGTACTCAGAATGGGGCGGCTGATTCCGCGTCCAACGCGGCGGTTTGCACGCATAGGCCTACATCCAGTAAGATGGCCGAACGCGGAGGAACCGCCGCATGCCGTGATATCGGTGCGGCGGATTCCGCGTCCAGCACGGCAGGTGATTTGCAACACATGTCTGGTGTGGCTGGGACTGATAGTCCACACAGGTTCAGAAAGACGCGCGCGCAGAGAGGCAGAACTTTTATGACAGCCAGAAGGGAGTCAGCTGACCAAGCCGGTCAGCTGACGATTCAACCAGTTCCCATTGGTCCAGCACTTAGGGGAGGCGCTGGAGAGCGCTTTGCTATATATACTGGGTGCTGGTCATTCTCTGGTTGTCTGCCATTGCGATCACTACGTGGAAGCACTCAGACCTTTTGTCAGATTCTGTGTTATATCTCTGTTATACTTCAGACTAGTTCCAGGGTGTTGATGATCACGGACCTCACACCCAGATTAGGGACTTGTGTTATATCTCTGTTATACTTCAGACTAGTTCCAGGGTGTTGATGATCACGGACCTCACACCCAGATTAGGGACTTGTGTTATATCTCTGTTATACTTCAGACTAGTTCCAGGGTGTTGATGATCCAGGAGCTCACACCCAGATTAGGGACTTGTGTTATATCTCTGTTATACTTCAGACTACTTCCAGGGTGTTGATGATCCAGGAGCTCACACCCAGATTAGGGACTTGTGTTACCAACCTGTTATACGTCAGACTAGTTCCAGGATGTTGATGATCACGGACCTCACACCCAGATTAGGGACTTGTATGATCATTCTGTTATTCTTCAGACTAGTTCCAGGGTGTTGATGATCACGGAGCTCACACCGAGACTAGGCATTGTATATTATCTGTTATGACCTTCTGCTTTCCTGACCATTCCTCTGCTTTCTGATTCGGTACCACGCATATCTGATATCACGTTGCCAAACCCTGCCTGTCTTGGATACCGAATCAGCCTTCTGTCTTTGTACCTTATCTGTCTGTCTGTTGCCGACCTGGCTAGTCCGACCTCGAGAACTATCTCCTCTGTTTAGAGATAGTTCACAGATCTGTCAGTGACACCCCACCCTTGGTGTCACTCACACTCTGGTCCTTCCTTCACTCAGCCTGACTCCCCCCCTTTGGGAGCCTCAGGCCGAGGAAGGAGCCTGTCCTTCAGGCAGTATCCCATACTGCCTTGTGTTCCCTTTACGGGGACCCTCCTCAAAGTATTACTGTTGCACCAAACACTCATATTACTCAGGTGTGCAGAGGTTAGAGATATATCTGATTATCGGTGATACTGCAGATCATCAATAATCGGGTATATATCTGTATTCTCGGTGATACTGCAGATCACCGGTAATCAGATCCTCTCTGTGTTACACCGATCGTTACAGTGAAACGGTCAAAGAAACACCAAGCTTTTTCAGTGCTGCTGAGTAGATTTTTAGTCTGAAGGTTCGTTCACTTTAACTCATAATTTACCTTTCCTTGTCTGTTTATTTCAAGAATTATCTTTCATTATTTGTATATCTCATGCATTAGCTCTTCCTACAGTTAAGGTGAAATATAAGTAAGTGGAATGTACTGGACAGTTCATAGCAGTGTTGCTTGAATACCCCTAATCACGGATTCGTATAAATCCAGGCCAGGGCAGTCCCAAAATCTGGATATGCCGTGATTGTGACCCGGATTTGAAACTTATTAAACTTATTCGACTCAGATTTTAGCCGTGATTACCATTAGAATTAGTGATCGCGGTTCGTAATCCGGATTTACCTTTAACGTTAATTACAAAGCTACAATCCTCAAAATTGCATGGATTATAAGGGTGATCAGTGTCTACAACTTAAACATGTTTTCAAAAAGACCTTATAGTCTTTGAGAAAATCAAATGTAAAGTTTCAAATGAAAAAAGTATTCGTGATTAAAAACCGCCAAAACTCACTGATTTTAGCGGTTAATAGCAAAGCCCCCTTACATTGGAAGAAACACCAAAATTTGCCAGATATGTTAAGAATAGTGGGAACAAGAAGAATTTTTTTTTCAAAAAGACCTTATAGTTTTTGAGAAAATTGATTTTAAAATTTTAAAGGAAAAATGTATACACTTAATTACGTAAATTACAGTTAGTTAATGAAACAAAACCCGCCGACTTTAGCAAAGCCCCCTTACATGCTAGAAACACAAAATTTGCAGGATATGTTAAGAAGAAGAGATGTAAAGAATAATCTTTTCCTATTTTTTTAACTTTTTTTATGTTCAGAAAGTGGGAAATTAAAAAAAATGAAGTGGGGTCCCCCCTACCAAGCATATTTAACCCACTGTCCCCCATGCAGGCTGGGATAGCCAGAATGTGGAGCCCTCGGCCGACTGGGGCTTCGCACCCTGAGCTATACCAGCCCGCATGGTCCATGGTATGGGGAGGCTCCGGGGGGGGGGGGGGGGTTTGGCCAATCCTTCCCCTCACCCCTGGAGCCCTGCCCAATCCATGGACAAGAGGCTCTTCCCCACCTCCGGTGCCCCAGGAAGAGGTGGAGATGACTACTCCCTGGGGGGGTTCATGGTGGCATCTGGGTGTCCCCTTTAAGAAGTGGGCCCCAGATGCCTGCCCCCCTACCAGAAATGAGTATAGGAGTACAAAGTATCCCTTACCCATTTCCACAAAGGGTTAAATGAAATAAAAATGCAAAAATGAAAAAAGCCCTTTATTAATCTTAATTAACAAGAAATACTTACCTGTACCTTTAAAAAATGTTCCCACGCCAATATCTTGCGATCTTGGAAAATCTTCTCTCCTTATTGTGAGAGAAAAGAAAACATGCTAGCTCTAAGTAGGATCGGTAGGGTACCGGGCATTACTAGGATACCAAAAGATTTGGGGCATCAAGGATAAAGAGAGTTTGTTGTGTGGTGAAAAATAGGTGTGGACAGGACAGGCAGGGACGGATCTGGGGGGGGGGGGTGGGGGGGGGGCAGACGGGTCTCTTGCCTCAGGCGCAGTTTGTTGAATTCTTAAAAAGGCGGCAAAATTTGGATGGGGAATGGCAGTTTAGGTGCCAAAACCTGACCTTTAGGCGCCAAAACCTAACCTTTAGGCGCCAAACCCTGACCTTGCTCCAGACGCAACTTGGTCTAAATCCGTCCCTGAGGACAGGATGTGGGTGGAGCCAACTGTAATGTAACAATGTAACTCAAAGGCAGTGGATTCAAGTTTCTCAAAACACAGTTAGGCAAAGTGATCCTAATGGTAATTAGACAATGTTGTCCTCCAAAAAAACACATTTAAGGCAGGGTTTTCTTCCAAAAAAACACACATAACAGGAATGACAGAAAGAATTAAGGCAGTTCTGAAGGAATAGGCAAATTCTGCTCCAATAACCGCAAAATACTAAAAACAGCCATGGTGACCATCTGTAATGTGAATTACACAAAACCTGTAAACAAAGCACCTATGTGTCACCCAGGCACTTTTATTTATTGTACGTTCAGTTTCAGAGCAAATAAAAATAACTCACAGACAGCTCTTATGTGTAAAAGATAACATGTAATGAATAAATACTTAACTACAGAATGATGGTCAAACGTCCAGATGTCTTTCAGCTCGATCAGATAAGTTCACACATAGTCCTGAGGGGCCCCATATGCCCGTATAGGCATCTCAGGTACGGGGACCCGGGCAATGCTGCTGGCAACATAAATCCTGTCACAAGGCCAAAGATAATAGGGTGTTGGCCCCTTTTATACCCATTTTAGACAAATACATAGTCCCAACCAATCCTAAATTGTCTTCACTTCAGGCCGTAGCCTTATAAGGTTCTGGTCATCTGCTCAGCAAGGTATATTACATATACTTAAAGAAATGTTCCATAAAAGGAAATGGTCAGTAGTGAAGGAAATGGCCAAAGTAAAGGAATGTTAACTCTTCCCATACTGGCAACGGGCAATATACTATATATGTAATAACGTGTATATACAATATCACTGGATGAGACATGATTATATAATTGATTATAAGTACATCATTCTACACCATTTAATAATAAACGGAGCAGTCATTACTCCACATAAGAAAAGAAGCTAGCATTAACGCACATATGAAATTCAGAAAACACATATGAAATACAGCAAACATTACCCTTCATATGAAATGCAGCAATCATTACCCCTCACGAGAAATATAGCAAATATTACCCCACATTAAATGCAGCAGTCATTACCCCCATACGAAATGAAGCACATGTTACCCCACATATAAAATGCAATAAACATTACCACACATTGAAAGCAACAGTCCTTTCCCAAGCATATTTAGGCAGAGTCCTCCAACCTAAACCACCAAACATTATGTGCTTTGGTCTTTGCTTTGCTTTCAATTTCATGGGTGTATGATTATTAGAGGGGTTGCTACTACTCTGAATATTGTTATTTAACCTCCTTAGCGGTAACCCTGAGTCAGGCCGAAAATCCACAGCTCAGAGTGGTAACCCAGAGCTGGATCCATGGAAGGTGTGGAATGTGCAGGTCTGCTGCAGATCTATCTAGTGGTATGATTTTTAGTGTCATAAATCGTGTGAAAAATTGCACTGCTTTCAGACCCTATCCAGAAATAGTAATACCGCCAAGTAGGTTAATATGCTTTGGTCTTAAGCCCAGGCTTACAGTGGTTCCTATTCTGTGCCTCTTACAGTGTTCCCTGGTAATTTAGTAGTCCCCCCTTCTAGTATTCCCTAGTGGTCTAGTAGCCCCCCTCCCCTTTACAGTATGCCCTGGTGATCTAGCTGTCCCCTCATCCCCTTTAGGCTTCTCAGTTGGTCTAATGGTCCCCAACTCCATATAGCTTGCCTGGTGGCGTAATGCCCCCTCCCATTTTTATATAGTATACCTGGTGGTCTAGTGGTCCCCCACACCGATCTAGCTTACCTGGTAATGTCGGTTCCCCCATCCCCATTTGGCTTTTTCTGGTAGTCTAGGGGTTCCCAGCCCATTTTAGCTTCCCCAGTGGTGTCCAAAACCCATTTAGCTTTCCTGGTGGTCTAGGGCCCCCCATATAGTTTTCTTTCATGGTGTAGTGGCCCCCCTCCCCATATAGCATCCCTGTTGGTCGGTCGCCCAAGCCCCTCCCCCCCGTCTCTCCCTGCTGCCGCTAAACTCCGAGGCGGCGTTGAATACTATTCCCCACAACTGGGAGGGAGATGTAATTCGGGGTCTGGCAGCCGCCAGAGCTCCGAATTACCAATACGCGGGGGGCGCATCATAGCATTGCTGCTATGACGGCGCCCAGTTTCGGCACTCGCTCTCAGAGCCGCGTGCCGAAATCACCTGATTCATACTTTTGTATTGACATCATGCCTAGTGACTCTCTATAATAAAGTGACCGGTCCTATCCTTATTGTCTTTATCACGTGAAGGTATAGAAATGAATTCCGGTCAAAGTGGTTTCTATGGACAGTAAGGACAGTACATCTGATTTTCTTTCAGCGTGTTCAAGTACTGTTGCTGCTGCCTTAAAGATTTTACCCTTACAGTGAGAGCCCCAGAGAGGATAAGTGATAAGCTGTTTATCAATCAGTAAGCAACATAAAAATGAATGACACAGTGTGCAGACATCTAATAAACATCTGGGGAACACTGTTTAGCAGATACAAAGAAGAAAAAAAATAAGAAGCATCCTTTGAACCATCATACAGTCTGCTATGGAATATAATAACACATAAATTTGCAGACCTTTAAAATAATCACTGAGGGAGTTATTACATTTTGGATTTGACTTCAATAATAAAATCAAGTTACGCAATCAGAAAAGCATATTGGGAATTCTACATGGCTCTTTCTGACAACAGTTTAGACGTGTCAGAGGACAGCTTTCTGTACCTCCTGGTATCTATTATCCTGAAAGCACTTGACAAAGAGCTATTTGTAAGTGCAAATAAAAACCCACAGAGAAAACAAAAATGATTACTGAACATATCAGACAGCTAATATTCTGTGGGGTCCGTTTGAACACAAAGTTCTGCAAAATACTAGGAGCCTGTCATAAAGCTTACAATTACTTAAAATTTCAACATGGAAATGAAGACAAAGCAGATAAGTTATTGTTTTACAATCCGCCAATAATGCTGGACGCTGTTACACCATACCCAAGTATCAGCAGGCAATTTTTCAACAGCGAACAATGGACAGCGCTACTTAAAGGACTTCCGAGGCCAAATGTTCCCCCCAAAAATAAAAATAGTTAGATAACTGTATAACTTTGGTGGACACGGAGGACGCGGTCCGCGCCCTCTGTGCCGTTCCACCGGGTCCCCGCCTCTCAATATCCCCCCGAATGGCTCCCGACCCAGGGGAGGACTGGGACCTTTTGGCCTGGGGGGAAAACACAAACTACAGGCCCATGTTCATGGCAGCCTCAGCCCAAATGGTCCCCCCCCCCCCCCCACACACTTACTGTATATCCAGAGAGGGACTATCCCTTCAAAAGAGGGAAAGTTGGGAGCTATGAAGGTAAGAGAGCAGACAGAGTTTTTTTCCCACAGACCCTCCAGGCAAGCCTCTGCTCTGCAGCATGCTGTGTATATTTACTTTCCCGCCCTCTAATTGCTAATTGGGTTTTTATTTCCCTCAGCCAACCTAGTGGTTCATATTGCCTTATACAATAACCTGAATAAAGCAGGCCATGCACTAGTCCTAAATCAATAAATGAGAGGCAGCCTGGGGGGAAATCTCCCCCTCCCCCCCCCCTGGCCAGTCCTCCCCTGTCCCGACCCCACAGCCAGGGTCGGGCTCTGCTGCCTGTATAAAGATGGCCGCCGGCGCTGGCCGCGGCTGCGCACTTCGCATGGCCGCTACTGCGTCTGTGCAGCTCTAGGGCCAACCCCCCGGTCCACGCTACAGGAAACAGCCTGTTGCGTGGATCGGGGAGTTGGCCCTAGTGCTGCGCAGCCGCAGTAGCAGCCATGCGGAGTGCGCAGCCGCGCCCAGCCCCGGCGGCCATCTTTATACAGGCAGCGGAGCCCGACCCTGGCCGTGGGGTCGAGAGCCATTCGAGGGGATATTTAGAGGCGGGGATCCGGGGGAACGGCACGGAGGGCGCGGACGGCGTCCTCCGTGTCCTCCAAAGTTATACAGGTATCTAACTTTTTTTATTTTTTGGGGGAACATTTGGCCTCGGAAGTCCTTTAAGACAGACTGCATTCAAATGACTACCAGCACGAAGTGTGCAAGGACTACTTGTAGACAAAGTACACACCCTGCATTCAAATGAGATGCACCTGACTACCACTGAAGGATGTTAGCTTCCATAATAGCTTGCATGCAAATTATTAAGTACTTGACCCTCCCACCACAATGAGATCATAGTGGTGGGAGGGTCGGGGTCATGAGGTCAGACAATTTTTTTAAGGCTTAGTTGACCAAAATTGTTTTCTTTTAACCACTTTACCCCCGCGCGTACGTATTTCTCCGCCCCTTTTTCCATCCTTTAAAAACCAGGGACGGAGAAACACGTACTTTCCGCGTTCCCGACGCTGCCCGCGCTCCCGCTCGTAAACACGCCGCCCGCCGCTAGTAAAACCGACGCCGCCCGCTCGCCCAGAGATCAATGAACGGGTAAATCCATTCCCGTTCGTTGATCTAAGCCCCGCAATGATCAGCTGCTCTCCTATGGGCAGCACGATCATTGTGAGAAAAAACTCACGTGTCCAGCCTCCTCATTCTTCCTCCAAGCTTCCGGAAGGAAGCTTGGAGGTCGCATTAAAACAAAAAGTTACTGTGGCCATCTTGTGGCCAAATAGTAAACTACACCCTACACATTTTTCACATACAAATAAATGACTTTTACACATAAAATTAACTCATTACCTCCCACACTCCCCATTTTTTTTTTTTTTTGTAATTAAAAAAAAATTAAAAAATTTACAATAAAAAAAAATACATAAATAGTTACCTTAGGGACTGAACTTTTTAAATATTTATGTCAAGAGGGTATAACACTGTTACTTTATAAACTATGGGCTTGTAATTAGGGATGGACGCAAAACTGAAAAAAATGCACCTTTATTTCCAAATAAAATATTGGCGCCAAACATTGTGATAGGGACATAATTTAAATGGTTTTATAACCGGGACAAAAGGGCAAATACGTTTCATGGGTTTTAATTACAGTAGCATGCATTATTTAAAAACTATAATGGCCAAAAACTGAAAAATAATTATTTTTTTCCCCACATTTTTCCTATTTTCCCATTAAAACACATTTAGAAAAAAATAATTCTTGGCATAATGTGCCACCTAAAGAAAGCCTAATTGGTGGCGAAAAAAACAAGATATAGTTCATTTCATTGCGATAAGTAATAATAAAGTTATAGACGAATGAATGGAAGGAGCGCTGAAAGGTGAAAATTGCTCTGGTGCTCAGGGGGTAAAACCCCTCAGTGGTGAAGTGGTTAATGTCAATTTATTTTAAATAATTTTCTCAAATTAAACCATGCCCTTATCCCCAACTGATCTAAAATTGTATTCCCCACCCATAAAACATTCTCTATACTCTCCTACAGAGGTCCCCAACTTCCACCCTGCCCCTATTAAATACATTTTTTCTCCTAAGTTTTCTCCAAGGTCATACTTTCATGCTGTATTAACCTTCTGGGGACCGCCTAACGCCGATGGGTGTGGCCGCGGCGGCAGCCCCAGGACCGCCTAACGCCGATGGGCGTCAAGTCCTGGGGCTGCAGTTTCCCAGGGAATGGCCACGCACATGCGCGATCGTTCCCTGCCACTTCACGGAACGGAGTTCCGTGAATAGCCTGCTAGTCGCCGATCGCAGCTAGCAGGCTGTTTGTAAACGAAAGGGGAAAGAAATCCCCTTTGTTTACAACTGTACAGCGCTGCGGTCCCCGGCAGCGCTGTACGATATCGGCCTCTGATGCCTATGAGAGGTGGAACAGGATGGATCGCCGTCCTGTTCCAATTCAGATACCGGAGGGGAGGAGGGAAGGGGAGGGAGGAGGGAGGGAGGGAGAGAGAGCCTCAACGAGGCTGAAGAAAAAAAAAAACTGCCACAGCGATCGGCCCCCTTCTGCGGCATGTCCCCTTAGGGACAAAAAAAGGAGGTGAGTCCAATTGCTGGGCTCCATAGCTGGGCTGTGCAGGAGGCTGAAAAGCCTGCACAGCCCAGTGCAAGAAAAATGAGCCTTGTCGTTAGGGGGGGTTAGCACTATGGTCGTCAAGTGGTTAATAACATGCTTTTTAAGCCACCAGCAAGAAAGTACAAACTTTGACAGTACTTTGTTTCACCTACCGTTTGATACTTAATGGCAGAGTACTGAAAATGATTGATAACAGAAGATGAAAAATGATCTTCTAGGATAAAACTTAGGAGAAAAGGTGAATTAAAAAGGGTCATGGTTCTACATTGTGTAGCATCTGTGATTTTTGTGACTAGGAATATTATTCTTTTTTGCAGACTGGTGTGTACTTATTCTGTAAATTAATCTAAATGCCCTTCGGAATCTAAGGGGTTTCATGAGCTGCTCAAAAATTGGTTACTCTTCACAAAGCATTAGTGCCCAGTGCTCTTTGGTATACTGTACATCAGGGGTCTCAAACTTGCGGCCCGCGGGCCATTTGCTGCCCTTGATACAATATTTTGTGGCCCGCGCCGGCAAAAGCTTCCTTTTAGTTCGCTTCAGTGCTCCCAAGTAATCCGCCGCATCCCCGACGCTAAACGAGGGCTGCAGAGCCCCCAAATCGCCAGGGGGGCAATCCGCCGGCATTTCCTGGAAGGGACAGAGCTTTCAGCTTCAGCTCTGCCCTTCCTGGCGTCAATCGCGGCGCATCGCCGCCTCTGCCCGCCCCTCTCACTCTTCCTTCACAGAGAGGGGCGGGGAGAGGCGGCGATGCGCCGCGATTGAAGTCAGGAGTGGCAAAGCTGAAGCTGAAAGCTCTGCCCCTTCCAGAAAATGCCAGCGGATTGCCCCCCGGGCGATTTGGGGGCTCTGCAGCTCTCGTTTTGCGGCGGGGACACGGCGGATTACTTGTAATGGGAGCACTGAAGCGATCTATAAGGTAAAATAGGCAAAATTGTTCGCTTCAGTGTGAATTTGATTTTAAAATAAAAATCGATGCAAGGGACGGGGGGGGGGGGGGGAGGGGTTTGCTGATTGACTATT
Organism: Hyperolius riggenbachi; assembly: GCF_040937935.1. Lineage (NCBI taxonomy): Eukaryota > Metazoa > Chordata > Amphibia > Anura > Hyperoliidae > Hyperolius > Hyperolius riggenbachi. The sequence goes on along the minus strand of NC_090652.1, from coordinate 142,972,621 downwards.
TTTGTGAAATCCCTTATGCGGCCCAGCCTCATCCTGACTTTGCCTCCTGCGGCCCCCAGATAAATTGAGTTTGAGACCCCTGCAGTACATGGTACCCAAGAAGCCCCCCTCCCCCCCCCCCCCCCCCCCCCAACTCCTCTCCTATTCACCAAGTCTGCAATGATTAAACTAACAAATTAACTATTATTTTTTAAAATGTTTTTGTTCATCTTTCTTTCCCATTATTGAGTTTAAATCTGGAAAAGGAAAAAAAAAAAGGCCAGCAAGTTGAGAAAGGTCAGTTGTGAGGAGAGAAACTTAGAGCTGAATCTACAGGGTCGGCCATTTATATGGATACACTTTAATAAAATGGGAATGGTCGGTGATATCAATTTCCTGTTTATGGCACATTAGTATATGTGGGGGGGGGGGACTTTTCAAGATGGGTGGTGACCATTTTGAAGTTGGTCATTTTGAATCCAACTTTTGTTTTTTCAATAGGAAGAGGGTCATGTGACACATCAAACTTATTGGGAATTTCACAAGAAAAACAATGGTGTGTTTGGTATTAATGTAGCTTTATTCTTTCATGAGTTATTTACAAGTTTCTCTTTGCTTACAGCCATTGACATGTCGCCAAGGTTAACACGTAAGGAGTGGATAGAAATTGTGTAGATGTCTGGTGAACGTAGTACCTGGGTCATTGCAGCAGATTTTCATTGCAGCAGGAGTTGAACTGCGTAGCTTCTGTTCAGTAAGTCCTTTAGTAAATAAAGAATACCTGGGAATCCCCTACGAGGAGATGGATTAGTCCAAAACCTGACAGATCTATCTGATTTTCAATACATACTATAAGTGCATTTCATTCAGTGATAAATCTATGTTTTATATGCATGTATTTTAACTTTTTCAATTTTTCACTATAGTGGTCCTTTAAGAAGTTTAGGACCCAGACAATCAAGTCCAATCATACCACCATGGTCTTCCAGTAGGCCCTAATCTCATTCTGATATTTTATGCTGGGATCTGTATTAGGACACTGTCTGTGCGGATTCTGTATGTTCTTTCTTTTTGCGTGTTTCCTCTGGGTACTTTGTTTTCCAACATGGGTCTAGTGGTGCAAGGAGAAAGTGCTAGCCACATAGTTAGAGACTTGTTACGTTTTTCCAAAGGAACGTCCATTACAACAAATACCTCTTTAAACATTAAATTCACTGACCATCTGACCAAGTAATTAAACAGACACTAGACAAATCAATAGATCTTCTTTTCATGAGGTTGGATTCTTCAATCCTTCTAATGACCTTTAATTCTGAGCTACATTGTGATTAGTAATTAGCACGAGTCTGCATGCTTGTGGCTCACCTCTATTAGCATCCTGACTGTCTGATAATGGGAACTATTTCTCCTGAGGTACCCACATGTTTCTATACTAATTTCCCCAATGGATTAACTGAAACTACCAGTAAGTAATTTATGTCAAAGAGACTCCGTAACAAAAATTGCATCCTGTTTTTTATCATCCTACAAGTTCCAAAAGCTATTCTAATGTGTTCTGGCTTACTGCAGCACTTTCTACTATTACAGTCTCTGTAATAAATCAATGTATCTTTCCCCTGTCAGACTTGTCGGCCTGTGTCTGGAAGGCTGCCAAGTTCTTCAGTGTTGTGGTTCTGCTATGAACTCCCCCTTCCAGGCCCCTCTATGCACACTGCCTGTGTATTATTTAGATTAGGGCAGCTTCTCTCTTATCTTTTACAAGCTGGATAAATCGTCCTCTGAGCTGGCTGGGCTTTCACATACTGAGGAATTACAGACAAAGGCAAAGCTGTTTGCAGGAAGAAACGAGCAGCCTGAAACGTCAGTGCATGAGAACTGCAGGGGGAAAGAAACACAAATGATTGCTTGAGATTCAAAAGGAAGGGTGTATACAGCCTGCTTGTGTATGGATGTATTTTCTATGTGTGGACATACTGTACATCAACCTACTTCCTGTTTTGGTGGCCATTTTGTTTGTTTATAAACAAACTTTTTAAAACTGTTTTTAACCACTTTTAATGCGCGCGAGGAGCGGCGAAATTGTGACAGAGGGTAATAGGAGATGTCCCCTAACGCACTGGTATGTTTACTTTTGTGTGATTTTAACAATACAGATTCTCTTTAAGGTTTTTCGTTTGTTTTTGTTTTGTTTTTCACATTGATTAAATTACCCCTAGGTTAATTCCTCTAAGAGTGGTAAAAATGGGATTATTATTATTATTATTTAGTATTTATATAGCGCCGACATATTACGCAGCGCTGTACAGTGTATATATATATATATATATATATATATATATATATATATATATATATATATATATATATATATATATATATTGTCTTGTCGCTAACTGTCCCTCAAAGGAGCTCACAATCTAATCCCTACCATTGCCATATGTCTATATCATGTAGTGTAAGTACTGTAGTCTAGGGCCAATTTTAGGAGGAGCCAATTAACTTATCCGTATGTTTTTGGAATGTGGGAGGAAACCGGAGTGCCCGGAGGAAACCCACGCAGACACAGAGAGAACATACAAACTCTTTGCAGATAGTGTCCGGGCTGGGATTCGAACCAGGGACCCAGCGCTGCAAGGCGAGAGAGCTAACCACTACGTCACTGAAATAAAGTGAAAACCTCTCACCATTGAAAAGAACTCTATGGCCAGTAGGGATGTTTTGTCTCTTTGCTGTCACTTAAAGGATACCACAACTGACATGTGGCATAATGAGATAGACATGGGTATGTACAGTGCCTAGCACACAAATAACTATGCTGTGTTCCTTTTTTTCTTTCTCTGCCTGAAAGAGGTAAATATCAGGTATGTAAGTGGCTGACTCAGTCCTGACTCAGACAGGAAGTGACTACAGTGTGACCTTCACTGATAAGAAATTCCAACTATAAAACACTTTCCTAGAAGAAAATGGCTTCTGAGAGCAAGAAAGAGATAAAAAAGGGGGAAATTCTTATCAGTGAGGGTCCCACTGTAGTCACTTCCTGTCTGAGTCAGGACTGAGTCAGCCACTTACATACCTGATATTTACCTCTTTCAGGCAGAGAAAGAAAAAAAGGAACACAGCATAGTTATTTGTGTGCTAGGCACTGTACATACCCATCTCTATTTCATTATGCCACATGTCAGTTGTGGTATCCTTTAACAATTGATTGCAATGTAGCGTTATAAATAATTATAGTAACGATTGTAAATGTACCTCCTTGAATGAAGCAGCACTTGCTTTTAACCTGTTCACCCCCAAGGGTTTTTACCCTAACAGACCAGAGCAATTTTCACCTGTCAGTGCTCCTCCCTTTTATTCACAAATAACTTTATTACTACTTATCACAACAAAATGATCTATAACTCTTTTTTTTCGCCACCAATTAGGCTTTCTGTGGGTGGTACATTTTGCTAAGAATTTTTTTATTCTAAATGCATTTTAACGGGAAAAATAAGAAAATAATGGAAAAAATTAATTATTTCTCAGTTTTCGGCCATTATAGTTTTTAAAATTAAACGTTCTCCTGTGGATAAATCCAACACATTTTATTTGCCCAGTTGTTCCAATTATTAAACTTTAAATTATGTCCCTATCACAATGTATGGCGACAATATATTATTTGGAAATATAGGTGTTATTTTTCAATTTTTTTTTTTTCTCTTTTTTGTCCGGTCCATAATTACAAGCCCCTATGAAGTAAAGTAAAAGCAATTTTCCCTGATAAAATATAGATTAAAAAAGCTAAGTCCCTAGGGCAACTATTTATGTATATTTTTAAACTGATTTTTAAAGTGTTTTTTTTTGGGGGGGGGGGGGCTTTGGAGGTGTAAGTTATTATTTTTATGAATATTGTGTATGTATGTATGTGCCTATATGTTTAATTATACATTTTGGGCACAAGACAGCACTAGTAAACACTTTCCCGTTTGATAGGCAGTGTTCACTTTTTTGGACATTTAACTACACTGTGACGGCTTCCTGTTTTATGAATGGACGTCCATTCATTCCAGGCATTGCGATTGGGTAGAGGACCGCTCGGTCCTCTTCCCCAATTACTGAACACGGAATCCCGATGGAAACAGCGGCGGGAGCGGTGCACACACGTGCGGAGCGGCTGTGGGAACGAGCGACTTATTAAAACGTCCTGTTGCAATTAAAAGGCTCAAACAGGACGTTTTAATAAGTCAGGATGCCATTAACTGGTTAATATGCTGATAAATTAATCATACACCGGTATATAACCATAAAATGAGGCTTAAAGGGACCTGAACTCTTGCACAGGACAAAAGGAAAACATAGAGAAATGCACCCTGTGTGTATTTAGAAAGTTTAGCCTGTCTAATTCCTCCTCATCTGTGACTAATCACCACTGTAATTTGATCTCCCAGCTGTATCAGCTGGCTGCCTAAGCACAGCAGCTAATCTGTAAACACAGGGTGTTAACCCTCTGTCTGCCTCAATGAATGCAGGAAGTAGACACACTTTATTGAAGGGTTTGTATCAGCTGTAACAAATAAATGTTTTTATTTAAAGGTTATTATGTTGTTGCTTATCTTTTAGAACAAAGAGGATGTTCTGAGTCTAGGTCCAATTTAAAGTGTACCTGTGAGAGAAAGAAATGAGAAAATATAGATAATCACTTCAGTAAAGGGAAGCCTCTGGATGGTCCAGAGGCTCTCATCCTCCTTGATATCCTTGCCATTTCAGCACTGGGATTCACTGCTTGTTGTGTATGTTTTTGTGGTCGTGCTCCCGTCCATGTTCAGCCAGCCACACCACACAGGTAACTCCCAGGCCCACGCCTGCCCAGTAGCATGAGGTCCCTCATGCACTGCTGTTTCCTTTCTGTGCTAGCGGCGTTGTGCTACTGAGAAGGTGACACAAGGGCTGGTTCGCCCAGGAGGCAGGGTGAAACAGGTTCCTCAGGTGGCAAGTCCGAGGGGGGGGGGCAGCACCCACCAGGCCGTGGGTGTGTCGGGCTGCCGAGCTGTAGGGGGTAGTGGACAGGAAGGGGGTATTGGGTACAGTGGTGGGGAGGGGGGTCGGACCCCCCCTCCTTCACCTGGGTCCCCCGATCTGAGCTCCCCCTCTAGCTTTTAAGTCCAGCAGCGTATTAATATGAGGCAGCGGGCGGGGATAACTTACGTCTTCCGCGTTCCAGCATGCGTTCCACTGTCGTCCCTTCCTGCAATGCCCCCCACTGTATGGTAAGTGGACGGCATTGCAGGAAGTGACAAGAGTCCCCTGTGCCTCCATGCTCTTCCTCTCGGCGGGTTAAGCTACAACAGCACTACCCCACAGACTCGCTGTTTGAGGACGGGACCAACTTTGCTGTTCCTCCAGGCTACAGCCAGCAGTATGCTCCGATGTGAACCAAGAGGGAGCGGTTACATGAGTTGACATGGCTTGCTATCTATATGCTTGGCTTTATGATATATATGGCCGGACTTTATCTGGCAGTGGATGTCCTGTAGTGCAGCTTTAACCAGCATTCAGCTGGATGCAAAAAGGTTTGCCTTCTCAGCTTGACAGGTTTGACTCTCATCAAATGTGTCTGTAATGAACGTGTATATGCTAACTCCCTCCTACCTATGGACGTTACCTTTGCCAACAATTTACACAATTTTTGGGCCTGATGAAATTTTTGAAGCGATAGCTATAGTCCTTATAAGGAGTGCACTCCAGAGTGAGACTACAAGTATCAGTAATGCTTTATGGTGTTAGCCTCTAGGCCAGTGGTCCTCAAACTAAGGCCCGCGGGCCGAATGTGGCCCCCTGAGACTTTTTTACCGGCCCCTACTCACAAAATCTATGAATTATTGATGCGGTCAGCTACATCTTTAAATACTGGTGGTCCGCATATAGAATAGCAGTACTAGCACCACCCATCCACATGGAAACCAGAAAGCAGTAATTCGCAGGTTTCCAATCAAATTCCACATCAGGTGACACTGCTGTCCACTGCAAGTTGTCACCTGGGTATGCTTCACTGTCTGGTCCGCAAAGATTTTTACATCATTTTATGTATACTCCGCCCCCCAGCAATCTGAAGTATGTTGACCAGGCCCTCGACCCAAAATGTTTGGGGACCCCTGCTCTAGGCAAATGTCTGTTCTTAAGTCTTAAAGTTTTTATTAATGGAGCAGTTCTATATGAAGTTTTCTACAATAAAGATTTTTGATATAGCCCTGGCTCCCTTAACCATTGTGCTGCTAATTTTATGATCATCCTGGATTGGTGTGAGGTGCGACTCCATGCGAGTATTTCGCGCCTGACCCTGGTTTGGGGTTTCCCATTTATATGAGCTTTGAACTGCTTTATACTTGCCATTAGAATGTCATGATTGTATTCATACGCTCCTTGTTGTTATATAATTATTTTATGATTGTAATACGATACTTGTAAAGTATGTATAACTGTGATTTAATTTGCTGTTGCATGGTTGAGTTATTATTTTTCTGCAATAAAAATCACTTTGAAAAGTAAAATTAACAACATTTTTTACACTGTGTTTTCTTTCATTTTGATTGGAGAATATGAAATATCACAAAGTAATTTAGAGTTCCGCAACCTAGTCTAATTGACATATCTGTAAGAATAACTTGAAAAGATCCCCACAAAAAATAGGGCCTACCTATCTTCAGTCACCAAGTCTGAGGTTTATACTAGCCTGGTACACACTTTCAATTATAATTGCCCAATTCCTGACAAATTGTGTTACCTCCATGTAGTATGGATGTTCACCTACACAATCTGCTTATAGTATTCAATATCTGTTGATACTTATACAACATGCTTAAAGAGAAACGGAAGTGAAAATAACATAATGAATAAAATTGCTTATTGTTTACAATATTAATGTATAAATGCTTTAGTCAGTGTTTGCCCATTGTAAAATCTTTACTCTCTCTCTGATTTACGTTCGGAAATGTATCACTAGTGGTGACAGCTTTATTTTTGCCAGGTGATTTGTACGGAATGTTCATTACTGAGAGTTCTATGCACAGAGGGAGATATTGCTTGCTTGCCAGTTGAAAAATGCAATTATTTCCCGCAACGAGGTTCACAGACAGCAAACTGTCAGATCCTTGGTCATGACATCACACTGTGGGAGGAGTTTCCCCACAATATCAGCCCTACAGACTACCCTAATGATCTATTCGAGAAATGGTAAAGACTTCTCGTAGGATAGAAAGTATCATCTACTGATTGGAATGAAGTTCAATCTTTGGTTAAAGTTCCTATTTGCCAATATTACAACTTAAATGTCATATGATACCTCCACAATCTCTTCTTAGTATTCAAAATCTGATGGCCTCCATACGACATGGAAGTGATTGGCAAATCAAAATAGCCTGTACGCTAGCAATGAGTCTATACACTATATCCAGGGCCGGATTTCCCATAAGGCACTCTAGACACATGCCTACAGGCGCCATATATGGGCAAAGGCGGCCACTAAATGTCCCCATGAATGATCAAAGTTAAAAAAAAAACTTCAGAGAGCGATACAACTAACCCGGTCCACCCCATCCCGCCCGCAGCGCTATACCAGGTGTCCCCTGCAACTCACAGCTGCACAGAGTGTACCTGGCTGCCTATGCACACAGGAAGTCAGAACGCAGCTTTGCACCTCACTTTCCTGCAGGCTGCTACAGGTAGTAGGCAACTAGGCATTGGGGCGGGCAGCGCACACTCACTGTACCAGCTCTATTTATTTTCCTTCTCTGGCTGCCGAGGAAGCTACCACAAAGATTGTTGAAGGGGGGAGATAGGAGAGCGGAACTAGGCTGAATACAAGAAGCTCCGTTCCTGCCCTTCCCTTTTCACATGTGCAGGGCTGGAGATTTAGTACAGGGGAGGAGGGGTGGCATGGAACGCTGTGACAACTATCCTTGGGTCTCAGGAGGTTAGCTGCACAGCGTGTGGGCTACAGCTCTGCTCCTCCCTCCTGTGTGTCTATTGGTGCAGTCTGTGCCCGGCGCTTTTGAAGATGACAGTGGAGAGTCTGGCGACCATGATCTATTTTGCACAGCCAGCTTGTCTTGCAGTCACACAGAGGAGCTCTGTAGGCAGCTACAGTGAAAAGTAAGTGACTGATCATTATGCAGAGGCTTGGGACCCTAATTGATCCTCCCCCCTCCTTTTCCCAGCAGAGAAAATGCTCCCCCTCCCCTCCTTCCGAACAGTGTCCCCTGCTCAGACAACCCTGTGATGCTTCCCAGTGTCTCCATAGTGTAACAGGCAGCTCTGTCCAGCTGTCACCTGATCTGATCAGATGTCATAACATTGCTGCCTTGATTAGGTCAGGCGATAGCTGGTCAGTGATGAGGTGTCCCCCTATGGAAACACTGCTGGAAGTCAGGTTGTAGGTGTCAGATGGGGAGGGTAACCACTTGAAATACTGTAGTTAGGGGAAGCCAAATGGGATTGCATCAGCAAGGGACACAGTTTGGGGGGGGGGGGGGGGGATTGTAGTTTTTCAGCTGTAGAAGTGGCCAGATAGGGAACCACAACTGTAGGCAAAAAAGACTTTAACTCACCTGGGGCTTCTACCAGCCCCCTGCAGCCGCCCTGTGCTTGCGCTGTCACTAAGTGTCCGTCCTGTCCCCTGCAGCAACCCTCTTCCAGTCGGCCGTTTGCCGACGGCCACTGCGTGCGTCCTTGATTACACTCCCATCGCCAGTAATGTTCTGCACATGCGCAGTAGGGATTTTTTATGTTACGCATATACAGAGCGGATTAGGAGGCGCGCGGACCAGAGCCGCACAGTCAAGTGACAGAGGGTCGCTGTGGGGGACCGAAGGATCACTTTGTGATAGTGCAGGCACAGGGTGACTGCACGGGGGTGGTAGTAGCCCCAGGTAAGTTAAAGTCTTTTTTTTTTGCTTCAGTTAAGGTTCACTTTAAGGATAGATGAGGCTCCTATTATATGTGTCACCTGTAAGGATCAAGCTAAATCCTTCGTGTGAGATCAGTTGGGTATACCAGAACAATGTGCTGATTCTATGGAGTGGGGAGGTGGCACGACAGAGCAGCTTCCCATTGGCTGGGAGGAGGCAAACAATGCACCAATGTACTGGCTGCCTCTAGAATCTGGCACTAGGACTAACCGATCACTATTCACTACCTGTCTGCCACTAGAATCAACTGATCACTACCAGCCTGGCACTAGGATTGACTGATAATTACCAGCTTGGCAATAGGATTCACTGATCACTGCCTGCCTGTCACTAGAATTGACTGATCACTACCAGCCTGGCACTAGGACTGACCGATCACTGCCTGCCTGCCACTAGAATCAACCGATCACTACCAGCTTGGCACTAGGACTGACCGATCATTGTCTGCCTGCCACTAGAGTCAACTGATCACTACCAGCCTGGCACTAGGATTGACTGATCACTACCTGTCTGCCACTAGAATCAACTGGTCACTACCAGCCTGGCACTAGGATTGACTGATAACTACCAGCTTGGGAATAGGATTCACCGATCACTGCCTGTCTGCCACTAGAATTGACTGATCACTACTAGCCTGACACTAGAATTGACCGATCCCTACCAGTCTGGCACTAGAATTGACCGATCACTGCCAGCCTGACACTAGAATTGACCGATCACTGCCTGTCTGCTGCTAGGATTGACAGATCACTGCCAGCCTGACAGTAGAATTGACCGATCACTGCCTGTCTGCTGCTAGGATTGACTGATCACTGCAAGCCTGACAGTAGAATTCACCGATCACTGCCAGCCTGACAGTAGAATTCACCGTTCACTGCCTGTCTGCTGCTAGGATTGATTGATCACTACCAGCCTGACACTAGAAATGACCGACCACTGCCTGTCTGCTGCTAGAATTGACCAATCACTACCAGCCTGAAACTAGAATTGACTGATCACTGCCTGTCTGCCACAAGAATCGACTAATCACTGCCAGTCTGTCACTATGATTGATCAATTACTACTAGTCTGCCACAACAATCAACTAAACACTGCCACCTTGCCAATAGAATCAACTGAGCACTATCAGCCTACCACAAGAATCAACTCTCCTCCAATAAGGCTTCTTTCAGATCGGCAGCTGATAGGTGGTGAAATTGCTGCCTGTCTGCTGCTCTTCTGCACCGCCCAGGCGCTTGCTAGTGCTCGGTACTGACACTAGACAGGCCGCCCCCCATGGAGTCAGATCTGAGTGCGGCTGCAGCTATTTCTGTTTTCTATTTGTCTTTAGTAATACTGTATCTATGTTGCCTTGCGTTAAAAGGGGGCATGCCTTGGGGGTGTGACATGTGCTGTTGGGCGGGGCTTAGGGCGCCCTAACTTCTGTGCCTATAGGCTCCTGAGCTGTAAATCCGGCCCTGACTATATCTGAGACCCGAACTGTCGGCCGAGAGATCGAGTCCTGAGCCCTGTGGACGATAGTAATTGTGCATGTGTATGCACCTTAAATTGCTGCTTCTAATCATCTCTGAGGTAGCATGTATAGCATTAGAAGATGACAGGATAAAGGGGGCAATGCATAGAGCAAGCTCTACCAAAGGAGAGTAAATCACCAGCAAGACGTGTGGAATCGGATATCTGCAGCAAGGGATATCAAATAGCCCAGCTTAAGTTATGTATATAATCTTGGCTAAAAGATAAGGACATGAAAAACCTTAACAAAAAATAATACCGATATTCTACTATCATCCTGTATACCATAATTCTACCCCCCCCCCCCCCTTCCTTGTATGCCTAACACTAACCTACACCTAACACGAAACCCACTGATTCACCTTCCACGCCTGTCCAATAATCACAAAGGCCGGAGTTCAGTGTACAGTGCAAGTAAACTCTGGTGCACTACTGTTCCCAGCGAGTGGCTAAATAGCCTCTCAAAACCATCCCTCTGCCACTTCCCCCGCAGAGTTCCACTACATCATTGTTTAATGTAACAAGCGCCTGCGGCAAAGCCCAAAATCCTGGGGCTTGATTGCGCCCAAATCTACCATTTTGCAATTTAGGGAATTAGTGTGTTTGATAGTAGTTCAGCATGAGGTTAAATTAGCTTTGATTGAAGGTGAGATGTAGGACTACAGAAATCCAAGTGAAGGTCACCTGGGTGTGGGATTTTGTATACAGTTAAGACTTGTGTCCAGTCCTTATTTAATTGAGCTTGAGTCCAGTCAAAGGTCCACACACGCTAACCTAAACGTTATATTATGTGCTGCAAACATCCTATATTTTTTTCTCAGCACCTTACTAGATTTTTTGAATTTGCTTCAGTAAGCCATTAGCACTGTTGTTACACTTAGATGATCTAATAAAAATGTGCCAGGTGAATTTACAGCTTTGTGTAACTTGTTTATTTTAACAGTGAATTTTTTGTTCTGCTGACACATTACCAGGTGAAGGTGCAGGTGGAATAAGAAAACAATCAAATGTTTATCGTTAACATTTTTTATGTTTCCATTTATTTATTTAGTCCACAGTAAATTGCTGTACATGTCACTGATGCCATTTTCTGCCCTTAGATGCATCACCCGTAAACAGTATTTTTGAAACATTCTCCATTCATTCACTTGTTCTTTAATTCGCTAAAATAAAATGTAATACAATTTAATACAGATTTTCAGTATTGAAATATAGCAAAATATTAACTACTTCAGGATATCTACGCCCCTGTATACTTCACTTGTGGATCAGGGGCGTAGATATGCGTATTGTTTACTTATCACTTCATTTGTGATCTCGGCACCATTTCCGTTCACCTAACCATCGCTATCCCCTCCTTCTGTGATCAGGGTATGTGTATCAGCTGTTCCCAACCCCGATCACTGTGCTTGTGATGGCTCAGAGCCTGCAGCAACGAGACAGAAAGCTCTCATTCACGAAAACCCTGATGTTTCTGTGTTTCTATTTATAGAACACTATTAAAGTAGCACCATCTTGTGGCCAAAAAGTAAAAATACCCCAAATACACCATTGTACACTTTTACATAATTTTTTTTTTTTGCAGTATATTTTATAATAACCCCTTTCACCCCTGCCCCATAGTTACCAAAATAAAACACTTGTTAAAAAAATAAAAAAAATTACTTCATTTAAAAAAAAAATACATAAACAGTTACCTTAGGGACTTTTTTAATATGTACGTCATGAGGGCATATTACTGTCTTGCAATTAGTGATATAGTAAAAAAATCACTAAACACAAAAAAAATACACCTTTATTTCCAGATAAAATATAATCGCCATACATTGCACAGCAGGGGACACAATTTAAATGTTGTAATAACCGGGACAAATGGGCAAATAAAATGTATGAGTTGTATGTATCGAAGCACATTTTATTTTAAAACTATAATGGCTGAAAACTGAGATATATTTATTTTTTTCCATTTTTTCTTATTATTCCCTTTACAATGCATATAAAATGAAATAATTCTTAGCAAAAAGTACCACCCAAAGAAAGCCTGATTTGTGTGGAAAAAAACAATATATAGATATAATTTCAGTGTGATAAGTAACAATAAAGTTATCGGTAAATGAATGGGAGGAGCACTGAAAGGTTAAAATTGTTTTGGTTTTTAAGGGGAAAAACCTGTGATCTTGAAGTGGTTAAGTTCTATGTTTTTTTACTATAGGTCTGCCCAAAAAATGTTATGTACCCCTCCTAAAATCTGCTGTATTGTTACTTGAGAAATATTCATTTCTAGTGATGTCAATGAGTTAAAAAAGCAAACTCACCGCAGTGTTTTATGTAATTGGCTTATTTCTCTGCATACTAGGCAGCATTTGTGTTTGTGCACTTTTATTCCATCCAAGCCTTATCACAGTTTTCCATCTCATTAGCCTAAACTGCAGGTAAGTATGAGCCTCGGGAGAGTGAATTTCATAGTCAATTGTACACAATGTGTTGCATATTGCTTAGAGACAGGAATCCCAGACTGAATTTCAGAAGCATTTAAATTCAGTGAATGAATAAAATATTAATAATACCAAGAAGAAGTATGAATAACACATGACAACTTATCAGCCATGTTAGTGTAACCAATGTTCCTGTGTCAACAAGACCTACTTCACTCATTGGGGAAAGCAGGTACTGGCCCCTGGGACTTGAGGTCAATGAAGTTTGCTGATTAAAAATGCACACACTGCTGCTCAGAATCTTAATTTATAAAGTAACTCAAACATTGAAAACAAACTAACATACAAATTCCTAATGGACATTTTCCCTTTTGAATTTTTTTATGCTGCTGAAATGCTTACGGTAATTTCATCCAATCTGCGCAACTGTACATTTGTATAGGGATGGCCCGAACCTCCGATTTTCGGTTCGCGAACCTCCCGCAAAAGTTCAGTTCGCGCAAACGTTTGCGAACCGCAATAGGCTTCAATGGGGAGGGGAACTTGGAAAACTAAAAAAAATGTATGCTGGCCACAAAAGTGATGGAAAAGATGTTTCAAGGGGTCTAACACCTGGAGGGGGGCATGGCAGAGTGAGATAGATGCCAAAAGTCCCGGGGAAAAATTTGCATTTAATGCAAAGCAGTGTTTTAAGGGCCGAAATCACATTGAATGCTAAATTGAAGGCCTAAAGTGCTTTAAAACAAATTGCATGTGTATACATCAATCAGGGAGTGTAATTAGAGTACTGCTTTACACTGACACACCAAACTCACTGTGTAACGCACCGCAAACAGCTGTTTCTATTGTGACGGCCGTGCTGGACTGGTGCGCACTATGGCCAGAGTGCAGGCCGTGGCGGTTTTCAAGCCCATATGGTCGCCAAGCTGAGGTAGTTGAATGACAGAACAGTGACTGTCCAGCTGATCAAATTTGGTCTGTCTACAATGAAGCAACGACCTTATTATCTTGGGTGTGCACCTCCCCGAGACACTCATGTAGCCGGTGGTCATTGCTTCATTGTGATACGCAAGCCCCTTCACCGCAGCAAGGTAATGATCACGAAGGGCAATTGGCACATGTACATGCCTTTTGTTTTGTTGTAAGTAGAAGAGATCAGCAGCACCACGTAGATGTATTTAAGCTCTTTATTGCATAAAGATAAAGCCCAGGGACAGCGACAGACGCTGTTTCGGAGGTAAACTCCTTCCTCAAGCTGTATAGGCTCACTCAAAGAGATAACAACCACAATGGCATTTATATACAGTTTCAATAAAGTCACATGGACCAATCAGATAACATCACAATACAAAAAAACATGAATGTCCAATCACAGGGCAAAGCATAATGAGAGGACCTGATGGGGAACAGATATGCAAATCAGCAGCCATTACCACAGCAGAATTTAAAAAGTGTCATATCCCTAGTGGCCAATCAGCACTTACCAAGTCAGGAGGACCTGATGGGAAACCACAGCACTGTCATAACGCTCCGCCCAATCTCCCAGAGGGCAATGCGAGGAGCGAACTGGAACGAATGACGTCATGACGTCAGCCGTTTCCATTCGTAAAAGCGCCCTGACAATGCGTTAAAACATACGCATTAAATCCTCAACTCTATCCATGCGTAAAAGCGTCCTAACGAAGCATAAAAACGTACGCATAAGGTCAGATGCGGAACCATACAAATAGCCGCTATGCCGAACGCAGAAATTCGCAAACTTGACGCGTAAAACGCATGTAATACATCACATGCTGACAAAGTCAGCATCATAAATCATCAAATGATGACCAAAAGCAAAAAATGCTAGTGCTGTGATATAAGTAACGCTGAGTGTGCCATAATGGATAACCACCCTTATAAATAAATCATTGTATTAGATGTTTTGTTGTTGCAGCCGCAGTGCAGCCAGAAAAATTAGGCAGGCATATACATGCACCAGAAAAATTATTATAGCGGCCGCTGCAAGCAGCGGCCTTAGAAATTCAGGAATCCGCCTGGAGTCCTGGACCCTGTTGGTGGTGGCGGAGAAGGCAGTCAAGCAGCCTGCAGGCAGAGATGCTGTGTGGGAAGCGACTTAGTCTTGGGGCAGGCAGTCACACGGCGTGCAGGCAGAGATGCTGTGTGTGGGGACTGACTTTTTTGAGAAATAATTGCATATCTTCCACTGCGGTGTGTGGATTTGCTTTCGTTTGCTGCTTTCCTCAGGTGGTCATCCCATTGCAGTTTGTGCTTTGTAATCATGTGCCTTCGTAAGGTAGTTGTCCCTACGTGGGTCTTGGTCTTTCCACGGCTCAATTTTCGGTGGCAGAGAGTACAGATGGCATTGCTCTCATCTGAGGCAGACACACAAAAAAATTTCCACACTGCTGAGCCCTGGGGTGATGGCACTTTGGTGGTGGCGGCCGACTGAGTGTTAAGTGGGGTTCCAGAATCAGAGCAGGAGGAGGAAGATATGTCACGCTTCCATGCGGAAGCTGAGAAAGATGAGGTGTTCTGTGTTAAATAGTCAACTACGT
This sequence comes from Hyperolius riggenbachi, assembly GCF_040937935.1. Taxonomy (NCBI): domain Eukaryota; kingdom Metazoa; phylum Chordata; class Amphibia; order Anura; family Hyperoliidae; genus Hyperolius; species Hyperolius riggenbachi. The sequence continues at coordinate 142,957,195 of NC_090652.1, read as the reverse complement.
CCTGACAATATTGGGGATTGATGGTACATGCCTTCTTCTGAACACTGTACTTTGGTCGCAGGCCGCACGAAATCACGACAGCACGACCTCGAACAGACCTGCCAGGGGGCCTGCCTCTGCCTTTTGTTTTGTCCATATTGGGATGGATGAAGTGAAAGGTATGCACTGACTTGACTAATACACCGTGCAGTCAGTTACACAGGTGCAGTTAAGTGAAAGGTATGCACGGAGTGGTATATCACACTGCGTGCGCTCACGTAGGTAGGTGGGTGCACTGAAGTGAACAGCAGGTAGTAGGTATATGCAGGGATGGGTATTACATGTGCACCTGTCACACATAGACAGGTACCGGATAGGCACAGTGACACTGCGTGCACTCATGTAGGTAGGTGGGTGCACTGAAGTGAACAACAGGTAGTAGGTATATGCAATGATGGGTATTACATGTGCACCTGTCACACACAGACAGGTATCGGATAGGCACAGTGACACTGCGTGCGCTCACATGGGTAGGTGGGTGCACTGAAATAAACACAACAGGTAGTAGGTATATGCAGTGAAGGGTATTACATGTGCACCTGTCACACACAGACAGGTACCGGATAGGCACAGTGACACTGCGTGCGCTCACATAGGTAGGTGGGTGCACTGAAGTGAACACAACAAGTAGTAGGTATATGCAGTGATGGGTATTACATGTGCACCTGTCACACACAGACAGGCAAAGTGACACTGACTGACAGGGCTGTATATAATGCAAGTGGGCCACACACACAAAAAAAAAAACAGATCACAAGAACAAGATTAGCTCTCAAAAGAGCTGTTGAGGGGTGCTTTTTTAGCAATAACATTCAGCCAGGAGCAAGCTAACAAGCCTACAAGAGCCTAACTAAGCTTTCCCTATGAGAGTCTGCAGCAGCTATCCCTTCACTAATTACTGCAGGCACACGAGTGTGTCCACTGCCTGACGCTGCCTGCCTTTTATAAGGGGGGGGGGGGCTCCAGGAGGGAGTGTAGCCTAATTGGCTACAATGTGCCTGCTGACTGTGATGTAGAGGGTCAAAGTTGACCCTCATGATGCACTATGGGGGCGAACCGAACTTCCGGAAATGTTCCCGGTTCGCCGCGATCGCGAATCACGGAAGTTTGCCGGGAACCGTTCGCCGGTGAACTGTTCGGGCCATCTCTACATTTGTACACTGACATTATTTTCATTCATTCCCATGGCTGTATTGTAAAGGGAATCCAAGGTGGAACGTAACTGTAAAAATAAACATACTGTAATCCAAAATGGCCACGACCCCAGAAGTACTTCCGGGTCACTGCATGGCCATGAGGGAGCAGAGACGGGTGGGAAGTGGACGTTCCTAACAGTGAACTGGGCATAATGCAGGAGTGCCATTCCAGCAAGGAACGTCCCTTCCTGTCTTAAAATACAGACATGTTGCTTGTCTGTATTTTTGGGAGGTACTGCTGATGTTACAGGGGACGGAGAGAAGCATACAGAGGTATGTGATTATGAAATGAACATTCCTCTGTGTCTCATTCAATACATAAAATCCACCTAAGGTACACCTTAATGTACACCCAGAGACATGCTGAAGTGTAGTCAGAAGAGTTGCCTCCATTTGCTGCACCAGCATATTAGTTTTGTGTCGGGACGACAGCAAAGTTATCTACAGTTCTGTAGGGTCCATATCATAGCTGTTCTTTCTTAGTTTCCCACTGACCTCACAATAAGTGGTACACTTAACAGAGAGGACACTTGTCAGACTTCTTTTCAGTTTTGTAACACAGGACGGTTTTGCCTAGAAGAAAAAATGGTATATACAGCACAAAAGGCAGCATTTTCAATTGTGTTCACAGAAAGGTGAAATAGCATATTTTGTCCAGTGCTCTGACATGTATTCCCCACATAAACTAGTACACAAATCATTTTTTGTGGTAAATTTATGCAATAAACCTTACCATGTCTGAGAAACAACCAGAAAACGTATCTAAGGAAAAGGTTCCATTAAAAATGTTTTTGGGTATGAAGTCCATTTCATTTTAAAGAAAAATGAATGCAACCAAAATATTCTGGGCATCCATGAACAAATACCTTGGGAGGGGGTCTAGTTTACAGAATGGTGTAATTTTGATGGGATTTTTACTGTATATCAGTTATTTAGCAAAAAGTCCTTTTGGTACCTATCAGAAATAATGCACTTTGTTTTACATCTCTGCATTGAAGACATATAGAACCATCCATTTTTAAAGGTTATATTGCAGTTCATAAACATTTACATTTTTTTGATAAAAAAAAATCAAAAAGTGTATATATATATATATATATATATATATATATTTTTTTTTTTTTTTTTTTTTTGGGGCAGCATATTTTCTCTTAAAACACAAGGAAATTCCAATTCCAACTAAATGGTGCCAAAAGAGAGTCTTATTTGAAAAAAAATAGAATAAGATGTTGTTTTGATAGACTAAAAATGAACTAAAATATATAAATCCAGGCAAAAGTATAGCAGTAGTTTAAAAATATTGTGGTTCTTTGAGTGGTATGAAACTCAGCATTTTCTCTAAAACATTATTTACAGCATAAAATCTACTACCAGAAAAAAAATGTAGCAGAACAGCATTCAAACAGTTAAACTCAGCACTTTGTTCTTCAGTGGAAAGCTTTGTGCTTTAGTAGGACACTTCTGTCCGCATCCGAAAAGGTGATAACATTATCTTTTGTTTACATTCCTTTGTCAGATACATTTAGTAAACATTAGCAAACTGCTGAAACTGAACTGTACTGAGCTGAGAAGAGGAAATAACTGAGAAGTTATCACTAAATAGATTTTCATATACAAATACAGCAGTTATGCAATAAAGTGCCATGGCAGCTTTCAAAGCAGATAAATTGTATTTTGGTAATTTGTAATTTGTAGACAGACAATATTACTTGTGCACAAAAGCAAATATTATAACTGTATGGGTAATAAAATGTAGGAAAACCAAATCTATCAGACCATTTTTTGAAAGGTTTATTGAAAAAAATGACTTTTCTCATTCCCATAGAGTGCAATTTATTTTTGTGAAAATGTATCATTCACATTGACTTCATCCTACCTAATAAATGCCCTAGGACCTACATTCATGGGCTGCATCCATGTCAGGGGTTGAGTGCACAAGCGTGGAGCTTCGGCTGTTGCCACCTGTGCAGGTGTACATGGTAGCACAGAGGTGTGCTTGGGTATACGTGGGAGCTAGCATTTGGGTTGACATGGGGCATGTGTGTTCATTGACGTACATGGCCATGCGCATGGGCAGACATGGCGGGCATATGTGAATGCCTCTCAGATGTTTAATAACTCTGAAATGGAATTAGTTTTACTTCAGTATTAAATGTCTACAGGTTTATATAAAACTCATAAAAAGCTAGCTTCCGAGTCTTTTTCCTAGTTTCCTGTGTCTTTTTCTCCAGGGTGTCAAGACACCCCCACGACTTAACATCAATATACTGGAACTAACTGTTGCTTTAAAGAGGAACTCCAGGGAAAATAATGTAGTAAAAAAAGTGCTTAATTTTTTACCATAATTATGTATAAATGATTTAGTCAGTGTTTGCTCATTGTAAAATCTTTCCTCTCCTGGATTTACATTCTGACATTTATTACATGGTGACATTTTTACTGTGGGCAGGTTATGCAGCTGCTCCTAGCTGTTTTGGCTGTTAGAGACAGCTGTAAACAGCTAATTCCTGTCTGTGAACATTGTTACATTGTGGCAGTTTGCCCAGAGTACCGCGGTACTCAGAGCTTCTTGTGGGAGGGGTTTCACCACAAAACCAGTCATACAGCGCCCCCTGATGGCCTGTTTGTGAAAATCATTATATTTCCCATGTAAAAGGGGGTATCAGCTACTGATTGGGATAAAGTTCAATTCTAGGTTGGAGTTTCTCTTTAAAGAATTCCATATGCATCAAAGCCATACACTGCTAGTATCCAATCAGGAACCTGTCATTTCCAAATCAGCCATTCCACTCCATACATGGTAATATTAACATTTTCACCACACTCTAAACTTCTTCCCGTGGAGGCTGACATTAGAATTACTCTATTTCTCCTATGGGTACCCACTCGACGGAAACTGCTCTCACCAAAGTGGTCAATGACCTTGCCTTAGCTAAAGCTGAAGGTAAATACTCCATTCTCCTCCTTCTTGACCTTTCAGCAGCTTTTGACACAGTAGATCATCCCCTACTCCTCCAGTCCCTCCAGTCCATGGGCATTCACGATCTTGCCCTGTCCTGGCTTTCATCCTACCTCTCCAACCGCTCCTTCACGACCGCCTTCAATGAGTCCTCATCCACCCCCAACCACCTCTCGGTGGGAGTTCCCCAAGGTTCGGTCCTTGGCCCCCTTCTGTTCACCCTATACACATCCTCCATTGGCAAGGTTATCTCCTCCATGGGTTTTAACTATCATCTGTATGCAGATGACACCCAGATCTACCTCCACACCCCTGACATATCCACCACTACCATGGACAAGGTCTCCTCCTGTCAGCCATCTCCTCCTGGATGTCCGCTAGGTTCCTGAAACTAAACCTAGACAAAACGGAATTTATGATCTTCCCACCCCGGACATCCATAAACCTCCCAGATGTGCATGTCACTGTTAACCACACTACCATTCACCCTACCTCTCAAGCCCGCTGTCTGGGTGTCACCCTGGACTCCGCACTCTCCTTCACTCCCCACATCCAAAACCTCACAAAGTCCTGCAACTTCCACCTTCGTAACATCTGTAAGATTCGCCCTTTCCTGACCTCTGACACCACCAAACTCCTCATCCATGCCCTCATAATTTCCCGCCTTGACTACTGCAATGCCCTGCTGTCTGGTCTCCCTATGACCCGAACAGCCCCACTGCAGTCCATCATGAATGCAGCAGCCAGAATTATCCACTGCTCCCATCGCTCCACCATGGCGGATCCCCTCCTTGAATCCCTCCACTGGCTTCCTATCCGGTCCAGAATCAGATTCAAGATACTGTGTCTGACCTGCAAATCTGTCCACAAAACCTGTCCAACCTACATTTCCGATCTTACTCAGAGGTACACACCTAGCCGCTCACTCCGCTCTTCCAATGAACTTCGCCTAACCGCCCCCCGCATCACCCAGTCCCATGCACGCCTCCAGGACTTCTCAAGAGCTGCTCCAACACTATGGAACTCCCTACCTCCACCCATTAGGGCAGCCCCCTCCTTCAACATCTTCAAAAAAGCCCTCAAAACTCACCTTTTCACTCTGGCCTACTACCCCTCACAAGTGCTCTAAACCCACACCTGAACTCTGGTCTCCTACCTCTCGTGTCCTTACCTCTCCCTTTAGATTGTAAGCCTTTGGGCAGGGTCCTCCTCCTTTTGTGTCCAACCTGACCATGCACCTCCATTACTGTGAACCTATGCTAGGCATCTGAGTGAACCTAACTTGCCTAATCTCCATGCTCCCCTCCAGTGACTAAGCATTACCTTGTACTCATACTGCGCTGCATGATCTGATCTTTCTTGTATTCAGGTATTGTCATTTTGCTGTATGTCACCCCTAAATATTGTATGTATCCCTATTTATTGTCCAGCGCTGCGTAATATGTTGGCGCTTTATAAATACAATAAATAAATAAATAAATAATGGGTAGTTATGCACACAAATCCTCTGTCTCGCAGTGTGTCACTTACAGTGGGGAAACACTACACTAGTAGAGGCAATCACTGCATAATGTGGTTACTGAACAATGATAATATTTTACTAATGCATGCTTTATTTACTACTAACAGGCTTACACAGAGGAAAATAGAGTATGTGGCTGGACAACAATGGAAAAAATCCAAATTATATTTAAAAACACTGAGATCTAATTGTGGCTCCAAACATTATTACTTCCCTGTTGATTTTGATAATTTCACTGTAAAAATGAATCCAACTGAATAAATTCAGAAAATGTCAGTGTTCTATGACAACAGTTCCCTTCACACTCATGAATCTCTCCCGCTGGCCTGCAATCTGTTAACTACATGGACTGTATCCTTAGTTCACTTATGTTTGTTTTTGAAGGTGAGAGAAGTAATAGATAAAATTGGTCTACTGCTTTGTTGTTCTTTTCTAGGTTTCATTACTGAATTCTAATGAACAAAAATGGCAAATTATGATTTTAAATGCACAGTATTACTTAAAGGAAACCCGAGATAAAGAAGGTATCTAGATTTATATTATTATATCTATTACTTGAAGATGTACTTGACTATAGAGTGATAAGATTGAACCGTGCCGTCACATCTTATAGCTATATTATTTAATATTTTAATTTGTGCATGCTGTTAATATACAGTATAAGTATAATAGACAGACAGACAGACACAGAACATTTATATCGCGCTTTTCTCCTGGCGGACTCAAAGCTGCAGCCACTAGGACATGCTCTATAGGCAGTGGCAGTGTTAGGGAGTCTTGCCCAAGGTCTCCTACTGAATAGGTGATGGCTTACTCAACAGGCAGAGCCGAGATTAGAAACCAGGTCTCCTGTGTCAGAGGCAGAGCCCTTAACCATTACACGTTCCAGCCACCATATATACATTTAAAGCAAACCTTAAGAGAAAATAAACATATGAGATAATTAATTGATCATGTAGTACAGCTAATAGTAGTAAAAAAGTTTGTGTACCGTGTTAGCTAAACAAATTATGTAAGTAGAAAAAAACAAAGTCCTGTAACATTAATACCTTTTAATGGCTAACTGATAAAGTTAAATGATGCAAGGTTTCTGGGATCTAGAAGATGACTAGATCCCAGAAACGTTGCATACTTGAGTCAAATACAGTCCTGTTTTCTGAAGCACTTAAACAATCAAGAAACAGTGAGAGACAATTTAAGATAAGGTGTTACCAGGGACAGATCTAGGGGGGGGGGGGCAAGCGGGTCTCTTGCCCCAGGCGCAGTTTGTTCAATTCTTAAAAAGGCGGCAAAATGTGGATGGGAAATGGCAGTTTAGGTGCCAAAACCTGACCTTGCCCCAGGCGCAACTTGGGGCAACTTGGTCTAGATCCGTCCCTGGGTGCTACTGCAGGAAGGTTCAAAGAGTCATTAGCTATGCTGTTTTATAGTTTAAAATACAGAGTATGGTTTGTAAGTTGCAAATATGACAGAATGTTATATACAAAGCAATTTAACTGACAATAAAAATATGAAACTCTTTTCTTTGCTACTAATGTTCTATTCATTATCCGAATTACACATACTGTCTCTTCAGGTTTGCTTTAAAAAGAGAATTTGAAATTATACTGACGGAAACATGTTAAAGTGTACCTGAGATAAAGTACTTAAAACAGGGGTGACTGTCTAGAGAGGTGCTCATGCTTGCTACACAGCCATAGCAGTTAAGGCACCTGTTTTTTCATTGACCTGAGGAAACGGGCAAGTACCCGCGAAACGAGTTGTCAATTTTATGTGCTTGAATGAAAGATCTTTTTTAAATAAACTGGTCCAAATTCTTTAAGAGAGGTAAGATTCTCTCTCTGTTTATAGGATTAACAGCTTATTATCCTATCTTTTATGCATTGGCCGCCTCCACCCCTGTTTTACATGTCTTGTTATACCTCTTTTAGAGGTGATAGTTTTTTAGTTGTACTAAACAACTTCCAGAGTGCGACCGCCCAGTTCCTGTCACAGTCCTCGAAAACCGAGTGGGGACGGTTAATTTCCCGCCTGCTCTGATGGTGGTTGCAAGGATTTGCAACCCACCTTTGTGAGTATATACATCCAATTTGCTTTCCTGAATCTTACACGATTCTGCACCATTGGGCTCCTTGTCTCCTTTTGTCTTTTAGATGAACCTGAGGTTGTTATAATCACAGGAACCATTGACATAAGCTATCTCCTGAGATAAAGTAAGTATGGGACCGTGCATGCACAGTGGGCCAGTCAGGGAATCTACCAGTCCACACTGGGAGGTTGGAGAGAATTGGGGGTACAGCAATTGAGCAGACAGACTACAGGGGACTGGAAGAGGCCCCAGGTAAGCATGAATTCTTATTCACACTTAAAGGACAACTGAAGTGAGAGGGATATGGAGGCTGCCATATTTATTTCCATACAAGCAATGCCAGTTGCCAGGCCCTCCTGCTGATCCTCTGCCTGTAATCAGGGGTCTAGTCCTGGGAAAAGAAGTGAGTGGACTCACATGGAGAACTCCTGCGTCGCGTGGGCGTGGTCAAGCACACCGTGGGCGTGGTCATGGGTGGGGCCACATATACATGACCTTAGCAGTGATGTAAAACGTCTGCCAAGGAAGTTTGAGCTCTGCCGTAGTGTATCCCCCAAAAATAGATGTAATCTGACAGCATTTCACCAAAAAGACACATAATCTGGTAGAAGTTCCTTCAAAATACAGATAATATGGAAGTGGTTCCCCCAAAATAGACAATGTGGCAGCAGCAGTTCCACCAACATACACATAATTTGAAAGCAGTTCCCCAAAATACGCGAAACCTAGCAGCGGATCACCCAAAATACACGTAACACCCAAAGGACATATAATCTGGCAGTAGTGGTCCCCCAAACATACACAATCTGGCAGCAGTTCCCCAAAATACACGTAATCTGGCAGCAGCCGTTTCCCTAACATACACATAATCTGGCAGCTGTTCCCCAAAATACATAACAGCGGTTCCACAAAAATGCAGATAATCTGACAGCAGTTCCCCCAAAATAGGTACCCCCAGGTAGCCAGGTCTATAGGTGTCCCCAGTATAAGTAGCCATGAGTATAGTAGTCCCCAGTATATGTAGCCAGAGGTATAGTTGGCTAGTATATGTAGCCAGGGGTATATGTCCCCAGTATATGTAGTCAGGGGTATATGTGCCCAGTATATATAGCCAGGGGTATATGTGCCAGTATATATAGGCAGGGGTAAATGTGCCCAGTATATATAGCCAGTGGGATATGTGCCTAGTATTTATAGGCAGCGGTATATGTGTCCAGTATATGTAGCCAGTGGGATATGTGCCCAGTATATGTAGGCAGGGGTATATGTGCCCAGTATATGCACAATCTGGGCCCTGGATACATGAAGGACTTGCTGAAGCTGCACCACACCTCTCACAACCTTAGATCAGCTAGTTCTATAAACTTGGTCACTCCCAGAGTGCACCTCAAAAAATCTGGAGATAGAGCCTTCTGTCATGCTGCCCCTACTCTTTGGAACTCCCTGCCACACCCAGTAAAGACATCACTATCCCTGGAGCTATTCAAATCCAGACTGAAAAGCCACCTGTTTAGCCTGGCATTTCTGGACTTATAAAATTCTTCCTCTGTACCACAATGGTCTGAGCCATGCTTATGCGCTTTGAGTCCTATGGGAGAAAAGCGCTCTACAAATGTTATTTGTTGTTGTTGTTGTTGTATATGTAGCCAGGGGTATATGTGCCCAGTATACGTAGGCAGGGGTATATGTCCCCAGTATATGTAGGCAGGGGTATATGTGCCCAGTATATGTAGCCAGGGGTATATGTGCCCAGTATATGTAGCCAGGGGTATATGTGCCCAGTATATGTAGCCAGGGGTATATGTGCCCAGTATATGTCGCCAGGTTTATATGTGCCCAGTATATGTAGCCAGGGGTATATGTGCCCAGTATATGTAGCCAGGGGTATATGTGCCCAGTATATGTAGGCAGGGGGTATATGTGCCCAATATATGTAGCCATGGGTATATATGCCCAGTATATATAGCCAGGGGTATATATGCCCAGTATATGTAGCCAGGGGTATATATGCCCAGTATATGTAGCCAGGGGTATATGTGCCCAGGTAGCCAGGTTTGCCCCCAGCAGGAGGGGAGCAGCGCAGAGAAGGAGAGCTATGGGGACAGCAGGGATGGGCGGACATCTCCCCCCTCCATCCCTCACCTTCGTGCTCTCCTTCCTGCCTCTCCCCTCCAGTGTTTGGAAGTGTCGGGCCCGGCGGCGAAATTGGGCGGAGACTTACTGCGTTACAGTCGCAAGGGACGCTCCGCTCTGTGTGCGGCTAGTCTGGTCTTCTAGCCGCACACAGAGCGGAGCGTCCCTTGCGGCCGGAACGCGGTAAGTCTCCGCCCACTTTTGCCGCCGGGCCCGACACTTCCAAACACTGGAGGGGAGAGGCAGGAAGGGGAGCACGAAGGTAAGAGATGGGGGGGGGGGGGGAGATGTCCGCCCATCCCCGCTGTCCCCATAGCTCTCCTTCTCTGCTCTGCTCCCCTCCACTCAAGCCAGGGTGAACGGCATCCACGCTGAAAAAAAAGTGGGTGGACGCCGTTCACCCCAGTCCACGCAGGACTCGACCCCTGCCTGTAATACTATTAGCCATAGCCCCTGAACAAGCATGCAGCAGATCAGGTGTTTCTGACATTAATGTCAGATTTGACAAGACTAGCTGCATGCTTGTTTCTGGTGTTATTCAGATACTCTTGCAGAGAAATAGACCAGCAGGGCTGCCAGGCGACTGGTATTGATTAAAAGGAAATAAATATGGCAGCCTCCGTATACCTCTTACTTCAGTTCCCCTTTAAACATATTGCCCTCAGTTAAATTTCTAATTCTCTTTATAAATACATTTTAATATACCTACATGTTAACAGCATGCACTAATTAAAATATTAAATAATATAGCTATAAGATGTGACGGCACGGGTCAATCTTATCACTACATAGTCAAGTACATCTTAAAGTAGAAGAGCAGGTGGTTGCTTGAACAAAATACAGAACTAGGTCATTTGTAAACTGACCTGCATTAGCAGCAATATAGAAAGCACACACTGAGTTTACATTCTAAGCCCTGCCAAGCATATTGATGCTTGACAAGTAGCCATAATCACTAGTAATCTTCATTACAGCACTTCAGAAGGGCAGAAGGAAACGCACATCATTGTAACACAATGGCAGAGCCAATAAATCTGGATATGGCTTATTCCATAAACACAAGTGTCTGTGATTAAACAGGGAATAAAACAAAATGCATTCACACAGTGTAAAAATAAGCTCTCCCTTCCCAAACATACATAGTCCTTTTCAGTTTTCTTACAGAGGTTTGTAAAGTTCAATGTTATATTAGGTCTTATTTTCTTTGAAAATGTTGAGAAACAACACATACAAATAACTGCCAAGTTGAAATTATTTTATTTTATTTTCTGCACAATAAAAGCTGTTGTAAGCCAGTTTTCGATACTTACCTACAGTTATGAGCTCACAAGCTGTGGAGCAAGCACAGTAGCATAGTCTGCAGCCACACTGTACTGCACTGTGTATGCTGTCTTATAAGCTGTCTCACAAAAAGTTTTGAAAGGCCTTGTCATTTAAAGGATATCCAAGCTGATTAAAAAAAAATGAGTTTTACATACCTGGGGCTTCTACCAGTCTCTAGAGGTCACGTGTGTCCATTGTGCCGGCTCCAGTTTTGTATCGGATACTGCTGGCTGCCTCTGCACTATCACTGACCCCAATGGATTGGCGTCTTCTGTGCATGCGTGTGCCCGTGCCGCACCTGAACATGCCCAAGTCATTGTGCAGGAGCAGTAAGATCCCAGTGACGCGGGCACACGCCCACGCATGTGCAGAAAATGCCAAACCATCGGGGTCAGCGATAGTGGGGTGGCTGGATGGTGTAATGGTTAAGGGCTCTGCCTCTGACACAGGAGACCAGGGTTCGAATCTCGGCTTTGCCTGTTCAGTAAGCCAGCACCTCTTCAGTAGGTGACCTTAGGCAAGTCTACCTAACACTGCTTCTGCCTATAGAGTGTGCCCTAGTGGCTGCAGCTCTGGCGCTTTGAGTCCGCCAGGAGAAAAGCGTGATATAAATGTTCTGTGTTTGTTTGGTTTGTTTGTAGTGCAGAGGCAGCCAGCAGGATCTGGGAAATGACTGGAGCTTGCACGATTGACACACATGACCTCTAAGGGCTGGAAGAAGCGCCAGGTAAGTAATGCTAGTTTTTTTAATCACCTCGGATATTCTTAAAAAGAATCTGTAACACAATGTTCAGCCTTATTTCTTCTATCCTAAAATTTCCTATACCTCTGTGTTCTTTGTTTATTTCTCACAGACAGCATCTCTGCTCTCAGTTTCAGCTTGTCTGTGATGCAGTTTGTGAGGCTGAGGGAGGAGGGAGCTGCCTGTCACATTCTGAGAAACTGTGAGAATCCCAGACTGGAGTACAGATAATTCACTATGTAATAAAAAACGTGTGGTATACTGTAACATGATATGCACTCACCTAAAATATTATTAGGAACATCTTGTAACGATCTAAAACGTTACCTCTGTGGTGGAAAGCAGCGCTTTCACACCTGATGTCACCTCTCTGGCCAAGCCATCCCGGGTGTCGCTTCCCGACTCAGCTGGGACAGGGATCTCTGTTGCAGCAGCTTGGGTCCACACGCCTGCGCATAGAGCAAAAGGACCTTTACATGGAGCTAAAGGAACTTTATGGGCACAGGAGACAGATCAGCTGACTTTGTGGTCAGCTGACTTCCACCTGTCAATCTTCTTTGCAGGTTGGTTCAGCCCCTCGGGCGGGGCTGCTTGAATCTGCTGTCAGTATTTAAACCTGGAGTTGTTACTCTGTCTTTGTCTGTTGTCGTGAACGCTTGTGTGCCAGCGCTCAGACCTATCTTGTGATTCTGTGTCATAGTCCTGTTATATCTTAGATCATGCTAGTGTCATAGTCCTGTTATATCTTAGGTCATTCCTAGTGTCATAGTTCTGTTATATCTTAGATCAAGTTCCAGTGTCATTTGTGTTATACTCCAGACTAGTTCCAGGGTGCTGAGACCACGGACCTAGCATCCAAGATTAGGGAACTGTATTATCATTTGTGTTATACTCACTCCAGACTAGTTCCAGGGTGCTGAGACCACGGACCTCACATCCAAGATTAGGGAACTGTATTATCATTTGTGTTATACTCCAGACTAGTTCCAGGGTGCTGAGACCACGGACCTCGCATCCAAGATTATGGAACTGTATTATCATTTGTGTTATACTCCGGACTGGTTCCAGGGTGCTGAGACCATGGACCTCGCATCCAAAATTGAGGAACTGTATTGTCATTTGTGTTATACTCCAGACTAGTTCCAGGGTGCTGAGACCACGGACCTCGCATCCAAGATTAGGGAACTGTATTATCATTTGTGTTATGCTCCAGACTAGTTCCAGGGTGCTGAGACAACGGACCTCGCATCCAAGATTAGGGAACTGTATTATCATTTATGTGTGACTCTTAGCATTGTCCTGACTCTGATTCTGCCTTCTGTTCCTGTAATTTCGCCTATCTGCATACCCGTTGCTGAACCTCTGCCTGACTACCGATTCTTCCCTTGTTTCATGATTTTGTTCTGATATCTGTCTCTCTGTTGTCGAATCTTGCCTGCCTGACCATTCTACTCGCCGGTGGATTCTCGCCACTGGTGAGGTGTTAGCTACACCAGCCCCTCTAGTGAAGCAGTTCTTCTAGACTGCAGTAAAGTCTGAATCACCTGCTCCACAGGTGTCTGTGAGAATTATATTATTTGTATTTCTAGACTGCAGTAAAGTCTGAATCACCTGCTCTACAGGTGTCTGTGAGAATTATATTATTTGTATTTCTAGACTGCAGTAAAGTCTGTATTTACCTGTCTGTCTGTCTTGTTTGTATTCGGTTTTTTCCTTACCAACTCCTCCGGTAAGGTCTAGTAATATCATTAAAGTTACGGTTGCACCAAACACCACACACTCTGCTCTTGTTCTTGCTATACTGGTATTATTGGTGATTCTGCGGATCACACATAATCGAGTATAGTGTCTGTATTCTTGGTGATTCCGCAGATCAACAACAATCAGATATCTGAGTAGTGGCGATTCGTCACAGAACAACAGACCAGAAAAAACATGGTGACACTTGGAGAACGGATCGATGTGTTAACCGCTACTCTTAAGGAATTCAAAAAAACGGTTGATACATTGCAGACTTAGGTTGACCAACTGACTGAGTCAATTAAGCGTATTTTAAACTCTGTGGCACCAGTGTCACCCCCTTCTGTAATCCAATCTAGAGTGCCCTCACCAGGGAAATGTTTTAAACATAACATAGATCTTGTCAATCGTAGAAACTCACACTGCGGGGGAGAGTTTTATTCATCTCCTGAGTGTGTAACATGTTTTGTAAATAACACTGAACTTCTCAGTCATTGGAAGTCTCACACCGATGAGAAAACGTATTCATGTTCTGAGTGTGGGAAATGTTTGTGCCTGATGCACCGATTGTCACTCATGAGATATCTCGCACTGTTGAGAGGTTGTATTTATGTTCTGAATGCGAGAAATGCAGTAACTATCACATTTATACTTTATTCCAAAATCCAGAATCTGAAACAGGACAGTCCTCGACTCTGGTACCTGATCAGGTGAAGAGTGTGGGTATGAGATGAGGACGTCGCAATCATTGTCTCTTGGGGACCTGTCTGGGGCGTGTCCGGAGTCCACGCCTCAGGGAAGGGGGGATAATGTAACGATCTAAAACTTTACCTCTGTGGTGGAAAGCAGCGCAGCTGCTTTCACACCTGATGTCACCTCTCTGGCCAAGCCATCCCGGGTGTCGCTTCCCGACTCAGCTGGGACAGGGATCTCTGTTGCAGCAGCTTGGGTCCACACGCCTGCGCATAGAGCAAAAGGACCTTTACATGGAGCTAAAGGACCTTTATGGGTAGAGGAAACAGATCAGCTGACTTTGTGGTCAGCTGACTTCCACCTGTCAATCTTCTTTGCAGGTTGGTTCAGCCCCTCGGGCGGGGCTGCTTGAATCTGCTGTCAGTATTTAAACCTGGAGTTGTTACTCTGTCTTTGTCTGTTGTCGTGAACGCTTGTGTGCAAGCGCTCAGACCTATCTTGTGATTCTGTGTCATAGTCCTGTTATATCTTAGATCAGTCCTAGTGTCATAGTCCTGTTATATCTTAGATCAGTCCTAGTGTCATAGTTCTGTTATATCTTAGATCAAGTTCCAGTGTCATTTGTGTTATACTCCAGACTAGTTCCAGGGTGCTGAGACCATGGACCTCGCATCCAAGATTAGGGAACTGTATTATCATTTGTGTTATACTCCAGACTAGTTCCAGGGTGCTGAGACCACGGACCTCGTATCCAAGATTAGGGAACTGTATTATCATTTGTGTTATACTCCAGACTAGTTCCAGGGTGCTGAGACCACGGACCTCGCATCCAAGATTAGGGAACTGTATTATCATTTGTGTTATACTCCAGACTAGTTCCAGGGTGCTGAGACCACGGACCTCGCATCCAAGATTAGGGAACTGTATTATCTTTTGTGTTATACTCCGGACTGTATCCAGGGTGCTGAGACCACGGACCTCGCATCCAAGATTAGGGAACTGTATTATTATTTGTGTTATACTCCGGACTGGTTCCAGGGTGCTGAGACCACGGACCTCGCATCCAAGATTGAGGAACTGTATTGTCATTTGTTTTATACTCCAGACTAGTTCCAGGGTGCTGAGAACACGGACCTCGCATCCAAGATTAGGGAACTGTATTATCATTTGTGTTATGCTCCAGACTAGTTCCAGGGTGCTGAGACCACGGACCTTGCATCCAAGATTAGGGAACTGTATTATCATTTATGTATGACTCTTAGCATTGTCCTGACTCTGATTCTGCCTTCTGTTCCTGTAATTTCGCCTATCTGCACACCCGTTGCTGAACCTCTGCCTGACTACCGATTATTCCCTTGTTTCATGATTTTGTACTGATATCTGTCTCTCTGTTGTTGAATCTTGCCTGCCTGGCCATTCTACTCGCCGGTGTTAGCTACACCAGCCCCTCTAGTGAAGCAGTTCTTCTAGACTGCAGTAAAGTCTGAATCACCTGCTCCACAGGTGTCTGTGAGATTTATATTATTTGTATTTCTAGACTGCAGTAAAGTCTGAATCACCTGCTCCACAGGTGTCTGTAAGAATTATATTATATGTATTTCTAGACTGCAGTAAAGTCTGTATTTACCTGTCTGTCTGTCTTGTTTGTATTCAGTTTGTTCCTTACCAACTCCTCCGGTAAGGTCTAGTAATATCATTAAAGTTACGGTTGCACCAAACACCACACACTCTTCTCTTGTTCTTGCTATACTGGTATTATTGGTGATTCTGCGGATCACACATAATCGAGTATAGTGTCTGTATTCTTGGTGATTCCGCAGATCAACAACAATCAGATATCTGAGCAGTGGCGATTCGTCACACATCTGTTCAATTTCTCATTAATGCATTTATCTAATAAACCAGTCACATTGCAGTTGCTTCAATGCATTTAGGGGTGTGGTCCTGGTCAAGACAATCTCCTGAACTCCAAACTAAATGTCAGAATGGGAAAGAAAGCTTAGTTAAGCAATTTTGAGCGTGGCATGGTTGTTGGTGCCAGATGGGCCAGTCTGAGTATTTCACAGTCCGCTCAGTTACTGGGATTTTCATGCACAACCATTTCTAGGGTTTACAAAGAATGGTGTGAAAAGGGAAAAACATCCAGTATGCTGCAGTCCTGTGGGCGAAAATGCCTTGTTGATGCTAGAGGTGAGAGGAGACTGGGCCGACTGATTCACGCTGATAGAAGAGCAACATTGACTGAAATAACCAATCGTTACAACCAAGGTATGCAGCAAAGCATTTGTGAAGCCACAACATGCACAACCTTTAGACGGATGGGCTACAACAACAGAAGACCCAACCGGGTACCACTCCTTTCCACTACACATAGGAAAAAGAGGCTACAATTTGCACGAGCTCACCAAAATTGGACAGTTTAACACTGGAAAAATGTTGCCTGGTCTGATGAGTCTTGATTTCTGTTGAGACATTCAAATGGTAGAGTCAGAATTTGGCGTAAACAGAATGAGAGCATGGATCCATCATGCCTTGTTACCACTGTGCAGGCTGGTGGTGGTGGTGTAATGGTGTGGGGGATGTTCGGCTCGGCGCGGATATGTGCACGTGCAAGCGCACTGGTGGCTACGGCCGTTGCCGGAAAAACACCTAGAGCCCGTTTGGTCTACTAGTATATATATATATAAATACATATATATATATATATGTGTGTGTGTGTATATGTATATATATATATACATATATATATATATATATATATATATATATACATACATACATATACAGTATATATATATATATATATATATATATATATATATACATATATATATATATATATATATATATATATATATATATATATATATATATATATATATACACACACACACATACACATATATACATACACACATATTTGTGTGTGTACACTGTATATATATATACACACACACACAAACATCACTTCCCGATTAGTGGCCATGTTTTTTGTTTGTAAACACTGCCTAAAACTGGCGATTACAAGCCAGGATCATGGCGGGGAGTGGCGGAAATGGCAAAAGAGGGACCCAGGAGATCACAGTGACTCGATTGGTATGTTTTTTATTGTACAGTCGGACAGTACAGAGCCTATTTAAACATTTCTGAGATGTACTTTTTGTGATTAACAAAGCCCCTAAATTAACTATTTTAATTCTTCCCTCTAAATTGCAGTGTGATTGTGATTGTGATTGCCACACTATGGTGGGATTTGCAGGATTCACTTATTCACAGGTGTGTGAACCACAGCATTGTATAGAAATCCTTGCCTTCCAACAATGTCCCCTTTATATTCATTACTATGCCTTATATATTGTATACAAATATTTGCTTCTGTTTAATTTACTGTCCTGTCTTACCATGAATCCATTTCTATGTTTTATGCAAAATGAGTATTATAATGTTTTACTACACTTTAATGACCGTTCAAACTAATACCTGTCTTTTTCCATAGTAATGGTCACATTTGTGCATGATTCCATAGTTGTATGTGTGCATTGCCGAGGGTCACACTGCCTGACCAAGAGTTTACTAGCTGAATTAAATATAGTAAAAAATAAACTTTTTTGATTAAGCTCAATGGAAAAAGGAAATCCACAGCATGCATTCATCTTTAATAGGAATGACTATGGTCTAACACCTGTTACCTGATCTTCAGGCCAGTAAAGGTCTCTGAACAAATTTGAGGCATGCTGCTGTCTGCAGTTGGGTCTTGCAAGTGGCCTGTCCTGTACTAGCTTTTCAGGGAATCAGTGGATATCCTTTTTCCACTGATTGAGAACAATGCTTGTTAACCTCTTGAGGACCATCGCAGCGCTGTACATGTAAATACACGGCGGTTTCGCCGTGTAACAGTCTTCCGAGCGGCGCGGAGCTCGGCTCCGCCCACCAAACAGGTGATGCGTGCGCAACCTGCGCGCAATCTCCTGCGCGCAATCTCCTGCAAAACAGAGCCCCAGGACTTTACGCCAGTTGGCGTTAGGCGGTCCTGGGACTGACGTGGCATGGTTGGCTAGAGGTTAATCAAATTTCTGAATTTACATACTTGTGTACATGCACAGTGGGCTACAATTTGAACTTAAAAGATGTTTGCATCTTCTTGGTCCTGCAAGTATACACATATGTGTTCTACAAGAAATAAATCAAATGTAAATATTGTAACGGGTTTGTATTACTATATCAGAAATTGTTGATGTCTTGTGACTGGGAAAAAAATTCTTATCAGTTATTTAAGGCAAACCTAAAGTGAGGAAACTCTCTTCAGGTTTGATACCTAAAAAGAGGGAAGCATATAGGTATGCTGCATGTTTTGCAGAAAAACCACACGCATTCACCGGTAATGTAGTTAGTGTCTCAGCAGAGCTTATTATCTACCTCCACAAAACTTGCACTGTTGGTGGGCCATGAGGACAGGGTTCAGGTACTCTGCTATGGAGCCTTCCAATTCCTCCATTCTGGCCATTGTTCCTGTGCCATGCCCAGTTAAATGGCCTTGAACTGCTATCACTTTGGTAGTCTTTCGGAATCCTTTGGAGGTATTCGCATCCTTGAGTACTTCCGAAGAAGAGCACGTCCATAATGTACACACGTGAGTCTAAAGGTTTTAAGGAAAATGGCTTAACATACATAAAGACGAACTTCCTTGGTTCGCGTTCGCGGAGAACCGCAAAATTTTTTCGGAAGTTCAATTCGCCCCCACAGTGCATCATTAGGGTCAACTTTCATCACAGTCAGCAGGCACATTGTTGCCAAACAGGCTACACTCCCTCCTGGAGCCCCACCCCCCTTATAAAAGGCAGGCAGCGTCAGGCATTGGACTCACTCGTGTGCCTGCAGTAATTAGAGAAGGGAGAGCTGCTGCAAACTCTCATAGGGAAAGCTTAGTTAGGCTCTTGTAGGCTTGTTAGCTTGCTCCTTGCTGATTCTTATTGCTAAAAAACACCCCTCAACAGATCTTTTGAGAGCTAATCATGTTCTTGTGATCTATTTTTTTTTTGTGTGGCCCACTTGCATTCTATACAGCCCTGTCAGTCAGTCGCAGCTGGCATTTGGCCCTTTGGTGGTAATTACTACTGTGCCAGGTGCAGATTTGTAACACCCATCATTGCATATACCTACCTGTTGTTCACAGTGCACCCACCTACCTACGTGAGCGCATGAAGTGTCACTGTGCTTGTCCGGTACCTGTCTGTGTGTGACAGGTGCACATTGTAATACCCATCACTGCACATATCTACCTGTTGTTCACTTCAGTGCACCCACCTACCTACGTGAGTGCACGCAGTGTCACTGTGCCTGTCTGGTACCTGCCTGTGTGTGACAGGTGCACATTGTAATACCCATCACTGCATATACCTACCTGTTGTTCACTTCAGTGCACCCACCTACCTACGTGAGCGCACACAATTACTGCAGATCCAAGGAAAACTCTGTAAAGGTCATCAAATTTGCAGATGACACCACCATCGTTGGACTAGTAACAAACAATGATGAGCAGGCCTACCGCCAGGAGGTTGACAGAGTTTGCCAGTGGTGTAGGGAGAACAGGCTGGTCCTCAACTCATCCAAAACTGTGGAACTGATTGTGGATTTCAGGAAGCATGCCCCCCCCCCCACCAATCTCTATCAATGGCACTGAGGTCGAGAGAGTAGCCAGCGTTCGCCTACTGGGCACCACCGTCTCCAAAGACCTGAGCTGGAAGGAAAACACAGCCTTGACCCGGAAGAAAGCACAGCAGAGGCTTTTCTTCCTCCGCCAACTGAAGAAGTTCGGCATGGCTCAAGAGCTACTGACGTGCTTTTACACCGCCACCATCGAGTCCATCCTCTGCTCCTCAATCCTAGTCTGGTACGCTGGCTCCTCCACCAGAGACAGATACAAACTTCAGAGGGTCATTAGATCGGCGGAGAGAATCATCGGCAGACCTCTACCTTCGCATGACCTCCTCCACAACTCCAGGCTACGCTCAAGAGCACGGAGGATTGCTGGCGACCCCTCTCACCCTGGCCAGCGGTTCTTCAGCAGACTTCCGTTAGGCCGTAGGTTTCGGGCCATCGCCACTAAAACTTCTAGGCACAGGAACTCTTTCTTCCCCTCAGCTGTCACCCTCCTGAACTCATTAACTCGCTCTGAGCCCAGCACTAGAGCAACATTGTGTTCCAGAACTACACCCTGTTCATGAACTAATTATGAATCTGGACTTCTGCTTTAGCCATTTTTGGTTTATGTGCTCTTCCTTTTGTTTTTATCTATGACTCTCTGTTACTGTATGCCCACTGTTATCTATAGACCTATCCTTTATCCGTGAAATTGTACGTGCCAAATCCAATTCCGAGCATGACCCCGTCGTGCCTGGCGAATAAAAATGATTCTGATTCTGATTCTGACAGTGTCACTGTGCCTGTCCGGTACCTGTCTGTGTGTGACAGGTGCACATTGTAATACCCATCACTGCATATACCTACCTATTGTTCACTTCAGTGCACCCACCTACCTTCGTAAGCGCATGCAGTGTCACTGTGCCTGTCCGGTACCTGTCTGTGTGTGACAGGTGCACATTGTAATACCCATCACTGCATACACCTACCTGTTGTTCACTTCAGTGCATCCACCTACCCACGTGAGCACACGCAGTGTCACTGTGCCTGTCTGGTACCTGTCTGTGTGTGACAGGTGCACATTGTAATACCCATCACTGCATATACCTACCTGTTGTTCACTTCAGTGCACCCACCTACCTACGTGAGCGCACGCAGTGTCACTGTGCCTGTCTGGTACCTGTGTGTGTGTAAGACAGGTGCACATTTGTAATACCCATCACTGCATATACCTACATGTTGTGTTCAGTGCACCTACCTACTTACGTGAGTGCATGCAGTGTGATATATCACTCCGTGCATACCTGTTAACTGCACCTGTATGACCGGACATTGTATTAGTCAAGTCAGTGCATACCTTTCATTTCATTCCCCCCGATAAGGACAAAACGGACAGAACAGGTAGAGACAGAGGTAGAGACAGAGGTAGAGGCAGACCCAGAGGAAGGCCAGCCGGCAGGTCTGTGTGAGGTCATGCTGACGTGATTTCGTGCAGCCCTGGACCAAAGTACAGTGCTCAGAGGAAGGCACGTCCCATCAACTCCCAAGATTGGACGTGGTTGACTATTTAACACACAACACCTCATCTTCCACAGCTACCAGCGCTACTACAAGCACTACACCCGCTGCATTTGACAGTTTGCAGGAGTTATTTGGTGGAGAAATCACTGATGCACAGCCATTATTGTTACAACCAGATGAAGGCGCTAAGCAAGTTACACCACCTCATATGTCTGAGTTAGGTGACACTATGGACATAACGTGTGAGGAGTGCAGTTTTGGAGGTGTCTGAGGCAAGCAAAGCTGGGCAGGATGATTATGATAATGACGATGATACGGATGCCACATATGTTCCCAATAGAGGAGATGTGCCTGTCCGGTACCTGTCTGTCAGCTGCCACCATAGTGCCATCACCCCAGGGGGGCTCAGCGGTTTGTAAATGTTTTTAATGTGTCTGCTGTAGATCAGAGCAATGCCATCTGTTCTCTCTGCCTCCAAAAATTGATCCGTGGAAAGGCCAACACCCACGTAGGGGCAACTGCCTTATGAAGGCACTTGGAGAAAAGGCACAAACTGCAATGGGAAGAGCACCAGAGGAAAATCAGCACACAAAAGAAAAGCCACCCTCCTTCACCTCTTCCTCCTTCAGGTGCAGCATCTTTAGCCGCTTTCTCCCTTGCACCTTCACAGCCACCCTCCTCCACTCTGCCTCTGACCTTGAGCAGTTCCTGCTCCTATGCCCACAGCAGCCAGGTGTCTGTGAAGGAAATCTTTGAGCGTAAGAAGCCAATTTCTGCCAAGTCACCTTCTTTGCCCGGTGTCTGACAGCTGGCTTGGCGGAACTGTTAGCTCGCCAGCTGTTACCATACCAGCTGGTGGACTCTGAGGCCTTCCGTAAATTTGTGGCCATTGGGACACCGCAGTGGAAGATAGCAGGCTGCAATTATTTCTCTAAAAAGGCGATACCCAAACTGTACCGTGAAGTTGAGAGGCAAGTGGTGTCATCTCTGGCACACAGCATTGGGTCAAGGGTCCACCTGACCATGGATGCCTGGTCTGCCAAGCACGGCCAGGGCAGGTACATTACTTACACAGCCCATTGGGTCAACCTGGTGATCGATGGCAAGCAGAAAGTACGTGACTGTGCAGCGGACCAACTTGTGACACCTCCACGGCTTGCAGGCAGGCCTCCTGCCACCTCCTCTCCTCCTGCTACATCCTCTTCGCTGTCGTCGTCCTCCTCCTCCTTGGCAAAGTGGCAGTTAGACTCTACTGGTGCTGCGATCTCCTCTCCAGCTACACTGCCCCAGCTCCCCAGGGCCTATGCTGCATGCCAGGTACGATGGTGTCACGCCATCTTAGACATGTCTTGCCTCAAAGCGGAGAGTCACACTGGAGCAGCTCTCTTGGTTGCTCTTAACACACAGGTGGATCAGTGGCTGACCCCGCACCAGCTGGAGATTGGCAACGTGGTGTGTGACAACGGCAGCAATCTAATTTCCACTTTGAATTTGGGAAAGCTGACACATGTACCCTGCATGGCACATGTGCTGAATCTAGTCATTCAAAGATTTGTGTCAAAGTACCCAGAATTAGAGGACGTCCTGAAGCAGGCCAGGAAGTTGTGTGGGCATTTCAGGCGGTCTTACACGGCCATAGCATGCTTTGCCGATATTCAGCGGAGAAACAAGTTGCCAGTGAGACGCCTGATTTGCAATAGCCCGACTCGCTGGAATTCGACCCTCCTTATGTTCTCTCGCCTGCTAGAACAGGAGAAAGCTGTCACTCAGTACCTCTACAACTACAGTAGAAGGACACAGTCTGGGGAGATGGGGATGTTCTAGCCCAACAACTGGACACTCATGCGAAATGCATGCAGGCTCATGCAGCCGTTTGAGGAGGTGACCAACCTGGTGAGTCGCAGTGAAGGCACCATCAGAGACTTGATCCCATACGCTTACTTCCTGGAGCGTGCCATGCGTAGAGTGGTGGATCAAGTTGTGGAGGAGTGTGAACAGGAACAGTTATGGGAGGAAGCGTTGTGGGATCAATTCTCATCAGAACCAGATGTTACCTCAACACCTGCGCCAGCACAGAGGGAGGAGGAGGAGGAAGAGTCGTGTGGGGAAGAGGAGTCAGACTCAGATGATGAGGAAGGTGTTTCATTGGAGGAGGAGGAGGAGGCAGCGGCGGCAGAAGAACAACCGCAGCAGGCGTCACAGGGGGCTTGTGCTGCTCAATGTTCCCATGGTATTGTTCATGGCTGGGGGGAGGAGGATTACTTACCTGACGTCACTGAGGAAGAGCAAGAGGAGATGGATAGTACGTCTGGATCCAACTTTGGGCAGATGGCGTCTTTCATGCTGTCCAGCCTGTTGAAAGACCCCGTATAAAAAACTCAAGGGAAATGACAATTACTGGGTGGCCACGGTACTAGACCCTCGGTATAGGCACAAAGTGGCGGACATGTTACCAACTCACCTGAAGTCAGAAAGGATGCAGCACTTGCAGAACAAGCTGGCAACTATGCTTTACAATGCGTTTAAGGGTGATGTCACAGCACAACGCAATAAAGGTACCACTGCCAGTAATCCTTCTCCCATGTCCACGCAGGCAAGGACAGGATGCACCAGCGATCTCATGGTGATATTGGACATGCGGACATTCTTTAGTCAAATGCCTCGCCTTAGCCCTTCCGGATCCACCCTCCACCAACGCATAGACCGGCAGGTAGCCGACTATCTGATCTTAAGTGTGGATGTAGACACTGTGAGCAGCGATGAACCCTTGGACTACTGGGTGCGCAGGCTTGACCTGTGGCCAGAGCTGTCCCAATTTGCCATCCAACTTCAGGTCTTGCCCTGCCTCAAGCGTCCTGTCAGAAAGGACCTTCAGCGCAGCTGGAGGCATTGTCACTGAGAAGAGAAGTCGCCTAAGTCACAAAATTGTTCAGTACCTCACCTTTATCAAAATGAATGAGGCATGGAACCCGGAGGTCTACTGCCCTCCCCAAGACTAAGTCAGTCCCCACACACAGCATCTCTGCCTGCACGCCGCGTGACTGCCTGCCCCAAGACTAAGTCGTTCCCCACACAGCACCTCTGCCCGCAGGCCGCTTGACTGCCTTCTCCGCCACCACCAACAGGGTCCAGGACTCCAGGTGGATTCCTGAATTTTTAAGGCCGCTGAAAGGGGCTTGCGTATCACAATGAAGCAATGACCGACGGCTATATGAGTGTCTCGGGGGGGGGGGGGGGGGGCACACCAAAGATAATAAGGTTGTTGCTTCATTGTGGACATACCAAATTTGATCATCTGGACAGTCACTGTTGTTCTATCATTGAGCTACCACAGCCCGGCGACCATATGGGCTGGAAAACCGCCACAGCCTGCACTCTGGCCATGGTGCGCACTAGTCCAGCACGGCCGTCACAACACAAAGAGCTGTTTGCGGTGCGTTACACAGTGAGTTTGGTGTGTCAATGTGAAGCAGTACTCTAATTACACTCCCTGATTGATGTATACACATGCAAGATGTTTTAAAGCACTTTAGGCCTCCAATTTAGCATGCAATGTGATTTCTGCCCTTAAAACACTGCTTTGCGTCAAATCCAGATTTTTCCCCAGGACTTTCGGCATCTATCCCACTCATCCATGCAAAAACTCAGATGTTAGACCTCTTGAAACATCTTTTCCATCACTTTTGTGGCCAACATAAATGTTTCTAGTTTTCAAAGTTCGCCTCCCCATTGAAGTCTATTGCGGTTCGCAAAAGTTCGCTAACGTTTGCGGAGGTTTGCAAACCCGGTTCGCGAACCTAAAATCGGAGGTTCAGGCCATCTCTAATCAAGAGTTCCCTAAGAGTAGTCTTAAATTTAATAGAGAGTCAAGAATACCTATGTTGCTGCACAATTGTGGTAAAATGTGTTAAACAAAAAACGCAGGGTGCATGGCCGGGAAGTATTAAGAATAAAGTAAGAGTTCAATCTTTTCAAAGCAGTTAGTGTTAGCAGTTCATAACTGGCAGGTTAGTGTGAGAATGGGAGCCGGGAGTTTGTGCTAATATTACCGATATCCGTATTATCCGTAATCTGTGCCAAACTTCCCAATGTCTATATTATATGTACACCCATCTTTTGTAGATCAATATTAGTCTTTCACATAGTTTTGATTAGCCTAATATATAAGACAGAGACACACAAGTAATGTGAGAGTGACACCCAGTTTCAAAATGAGAGGTTGGAATAAAATGAACTGACAATCTAAGGAGGAATGTCATCTTAATCAGTAGCTGATACCCCCTTTCCCAAGAGAAATCTTTACTTTTAATCAAATAAATAATCGTGGACATCCATATGGCTGTAATTATGGGGACACCCCTCCCACCTCCCACAGTGTTATGTCAGGGCTATGACCCTGACAGTTTCCTGTTTGTGAACCTCATTGCATAGGGGAAATAACATCTGACTCCAACTGCCAAGCAAGCAGAATCTCCCTCTGTGCACATAAGTATAAAAAACTCAACTTTTTTATACTTTATTTATTTATGTATTTTATATTGTTAGTGGGTGTGTTTATAGATAATATGAGTTGGTTCTGTATGTTTTTCTTCTCTTGTCTGCCAGTAGTAAAGTTGCTTTGCAGACCCACACAGTGGATCAAACAACATGAATGAATTACACAGTGAATTCGTAGTGACAAAGCAAGCCAGCGGGACAATAACTGGACGCTAACTGACCAGGTTAAACCACAATCCTGGGGACTCTTCTCACTGTTCTTTTCGACTTCTTTTTCTCTTTATCTTCCGTCTTCTTCTTTCCTCTCCTCTCTCTGTTTCTTTCCTAGGGCTAGACTGTGGGGGTCTGATTCAAAGTATCGCTGCAGAAGCATTTTGAGTGCTATAGACGGCAGCGGATTACCCCACTGGTCCTTCTCCTGGGTCCATCTTTTAAGTATCCTTCTATCTTTGCTAAATTGTCTTTGCCTATGTTGCACAATACCTACTGTATGTATCTACTGCATATACCTGTATGTTTCTACTGTATACTAAATGCACTTTTATTTCATTCTGCTATTCTACCACCACCGACCCTGTAGTGCCAAAACCAATTCCGGGTACAACCCCCGTTCTACTTGGCGAAATAAACATAATTCTGATTCTGAATATCAATCATTTCTTGGTCTATCTTTTTTTTTTACTACCGTCTTACTTTGCTAATGCTAAGTATTGGTTTATTCCCCCACGCCCACTACTACTATCAGTAAAGTTTCTCTTTAACTGCTTCCGGACCAGCACAGTTGAAATCTGTGTCCTGCTTGTGGCTATGACAGGAAGTAGATTACAACAATCATTCACCGCACGGTGTGATCGTGCCGCTTTTCGCCCGCCGCAGCCCACTTGCCCTGCCGTCAGTATGACAGCAGAGCTCTGTGTGACGGTCAGGAGCCGATATCATTGGCTCCTGACCCTGTCATCACTGTAAGCCTATCCCATTGGCTTACACAGGGTCAGGAGCCAATGAAAGCAGCTCCTGACCAGCGCACAGACCTCTGCCATCATAGAGATGGCAGAGAGGGACCTGGGGCAATGGGAGACTGTTGTGACTGGTAAAAAGGCGAATCTGCAGCGAAATTGCCAGTAAGTGCCAGTAACAATCATTCACTGCACGGTGTGATCGTGCCGCTTTTCGCCCGCCGCAGCCCACTTGCCCTGCCGTCAGTATGACAGCAGAGCTCTGTGTGACGGTCAGGAGCCGATATCATTGGCTCCTGACCCTGTCATCACTGTAAGCCTATCCCATTGGCTTACACAGGGTCAGGAGCCATTGAAA
Organism: Hyperolius riggenbachi; assembly: GCF_040937935.1. Taxonomy (NCBI): domain Eukaryota; kingdom Metazoa; phylum Chordata; class Amphibia; order Anura; family Hyperoliidae; genus Hyperolius; species Hyperolius riggenbachi. The sequence goes on along the minus strand of NC_090652.1, from coordinate 142,929,787 downwards.
GCAGCTCCTGACCAGCGCACAGACCTCTGCCATCATAGAGATGGCAGAGAGGGACCTGGGGCAATGGGAGACTGTTGTGACTGGTAAAAAGGCAAATCTGCAGCGAAATTGCCAGTAAGTGCCGTTTTACACCCATTTGCAGTACCAGCAGTCTCTGGTCTTTAAGGGGCCAGAGACTGCTGGTATGGAAGTAGTTAAACAAACATCAGTTGCCCTGCAGTGCGCAGACACTTGCTGTACAGTAAAATGGCCACTTTCATTCCCTAGCCCTCCAAATGTCAATAAACCTAACATGTATGAGGAGGCTATGATGATTGATGAGTCTGACACAGTAGAAGCCTCTCAGCAACTCTTCTATAGATGATAAGTTACAACATCTATATCATAGAAGTGCCAAGGTTGTTGGTGGAGAGCAATAAAATGGCAGCTGACATTACAAGGAGTGCAGAATTATTAGGCAAGTTGTATTTTTGAGGGATAATTTTATTATTGAACAACAACCATGTTCTCAATGAACCCAAAAAACTCATTAATATCAAGTAGCAGTTTTAGCTATTTTAGGGGGATATCTGTGTGTGCAGGTGACTATTACTGTGCATAATTATTAGGCAACTTAACAAAAAACAAATATATACCCATTTCAATTATTATTTTTTTTTACCAGTGAAATCAATATAACATCTCAACTTTCACAAATATACATTTCTGACATTCAAAAACAAAACAAAAACAAATCAGTGACCAATATAGCCACCTTTCTTTGCAAGGACACTCAAAAGCCTGCCATCCATGGATTCTGTCAGTGTTTTGATCTGTTCACCATCAACATTGCGTGCAGCAGCAACCACAGCCTCCCAGACACTGTTCAGAGAGGTGTACTGTTTTCCCTCCTTGTAAATCTCACATTTTATGAAGGACCACAGGTTCTCAATGAGGTTCAGATCAGGTGAACAAGGAGGCCATGTCATTAGTTTTTCTTCTTGTATACCCTTTCTTGCCAGCCACGCTGTGGAGTACTTGGATGCGTGTGATGGAGCATTGTCCTGCATGAAAATCATGTTTTTCTTGAAGGATGCAGACTTCTTCCTGTACCACTGCTTGAAGGTGTCTTCCAGAAACTGGCAGTAAGACTGGGAGTTGAGCTTGACTCTATCCTCAACCCGAAGAGGCCCTACAAGCTCATCTTTGATGATACCAGCCCAAACCAGTACTCCACCTCCACCTTGCTGGCGTCTGAGTCGGACTGGAGCTCTCTGCCCTTTACCAATCCAGCCACGGGCCCATCCATCTGGCCCATCAAGACTCACTCTCATTTCATCTGTCCATAAAACCTTAGAAAAATCAGTCTTGAGATATTTCTTGGCCCAATCTTGACGTTTCAGCTTGTGTGTCTTGTTCAGTGGTGATGGTCTTTCAGCCTTTCTTACCTTAGCCATGTCTCTGAGTATTGCACACCTTGTGCTTTTGGGCACTCCAGTGATGTTGCAGCTCTGAAATATGGCCAAACTGGTGGCAAGTGGCATCTTGGCAGCTGCACGCTTGACTTTTCTCAGTTCATGGGCAGTTATTTTGCGCCTTGGTTTTTCCACACGCTTCTTGCGACCCTGTTAACTATTTTGAATGAAACGCTTGATTGTTCGATGATCACGCTTCAGAAGCTTTGCAATTTTAAGAGTGCTGCATCCTTCTGCAAGATATCTCACTATTTTTGACTTTTCTGAGCTGGTCAAGTCCTTCTTTTGAACCATTTTGCCAAAGGAAAGAAAGTTGCCTAATAATTATGCACACCTGATATAAGGTGTTGATGTCATTAGACCACACCCCTTCTCATTACAGAGATGCACATTACATAATATGCTTAATTGGTAGTAGGCTTTCGAGCCTATACAGCTTGGAGTAAGACAACATGCATAAAGAGGATGATGTGGTCAAAATACTCATTTGCCTAATAATTCTGCACTGCCTGTAGTGGAAAAATTACCGTATTTTTCGGACTATAAGACGAGGCATCTATAAGACGCACCTAGGTTTAAAGGGCAAAAACTGGGGAAAAAATACACTAAACCTGGGTGCATCCATGGTCCAGGAGCGTCCTATGGACCTTTCCTCCCCCTAAGATGTCTCTGTCACATTGCCAAGCTACATTAACCCCTGCTGCCATTACAAACTATACTAAACTACACTTCACTAACCCCTGCTGCCCCCCTCCCCCCAGCTACACTGCACAACTCCCCCCCCCCCCCCTTCCCAGCTACACTAACCAATACAATTACAGCAAACGTGATCTCACCAGCCTGGGTGGCAGTAGCTGTGTCTGGTCAGGGTGTCCATGAAGTGCACAGTAGGATGACTGTAAGACTCGAGGCAGCTGCGGCGAACAGCACCGCCGCCGCAGCTGCCTCCATGCGGCCATCCACCCGTCCGGCGTCTAGGACGCTGAGGATGGAACTTTCGCTCGGGCAGGGGGTCGCCTTAGCGCGCGGGCACGCACATAGACGGAACCTTTATGCGGGAAGGAAGCCCGTCAGCTGACCTGCTGGTCGGCTGACGTCAGAGGAGTCCCACGGCGCCCAGGATTGGCTGATGGCAGGGGGGCGTGCCGGTGGGGTCTCCTCTGCTTCTTAAGCCTCTGGGCTTCATTCTAGCTTTGTCTGTTGTCGTGAATGCTTGCGTGTTAGCGCTCAGACCTTAGGCTAGTTCCCTGGTGTTGATGCTAAGGATTTCACACCTAGACTAGAATATTGCTATCTTGTTATTGTTATTGGTTAGACTAGTTCCCGGGTGTTGATGCCAAGTTAGGTACCTGTCATTGTAGTATTACTGTGTCTCGCAGGCTGCAGTACAGTCTGTCTCACCCGCCCCTCGGGTGTTCATTTGTCTGCAGTATATTCGGAATCACCCGCTCCTCAAGAGATTCAGCCTCTTTAGCAATGTTCCTCCAGCGTGCTGGAGGTTGTACATTAGTGCACGGTCAGTGTACTGTTTGTACACTGCCCCTCTGGTGAGGTCTCATTAACCATTAAAGTTACGGTTGCACCAAATCACTACACTTTCTGCTCCTTGTCTGCTATACTAGTATTATTGGTGATTCTGCAGATCACCAATAATCGGGTATAGCGTCTGTATTATTGGTGATTCTGCAGATCGCCATATAATCAGACATCTGAGCTACGACACCCTACCGTTACAATGACATCAGCAGCACCCACGTGATCCACAGTGTTCTTAACCAGCATAGGAGCAGCTTTTGCAATTATATACAATGCTGTTCCTTTGATCTATAATCCCCCCGAGCGTGCCCCACAGCAGCGCGATACACCTGACATTGTAATTATCCACAGGGCGCTTGCTTTGATCTATAATCCCCCCCAGCGTGCCCCGCAGCAGCGCGATACACAATGACTCTAGGTGGCATAGGAAAAGCCAATACACAATGACTCTGGGCGGCATAGGAAAAGCCGCTGTGATCATTAACAATGTTCTTTCAACTTGCCCAGCGTTAGCCCCGTTAGCCCACAGCTCGATCCCAGCTCGATCCCAGCGGACAAATTACGATACACTTCAGTCGCTTTAGCGGCAGTCCTCAGAGGCTTCCGTACTTGCATTGTCATCACATGACCTGCATGACCCGGCGGGTCATGTGATGACACAAGTAAACAATGTGAGTACGGAAGCCTCTGAGGACTGCCGATAGCGGCTGAAGTGTATCGTAATTTGTCAGCTAGGATCGATCAATGTCGATCACGCTGCTGCTGCTTCCACCCCACTGCGGACCACATAAGGAAACAAGCATTCGAACTATAAGACGCAGACACTTATTCTCCCCACTTATAGTCCGAAAAATACGGTACATACTATATATATATATATATATATATATATATATATATATATATATATATATATATATATATATATTATACTCGTATCTTAGAACATAATGTGACAACATTGCAGATTATATGCATCTCTTCGAAGATGAAAATTCAAATTTAAAATCTGAAATGGCTAATATAACACTTCAGCAGGACTGACAAGGATCTGAGAAAATATTTGCTTTCCCCTCCCCCCCATTGAATGGATAGCCCCAGGCATTCTTAACAGGTGTTGTAGAAGAGGTCACATAGATCACTAGCTCCTAAGCCAGCTCCAGGCACCAGGCCTAGAGATCCAATAATTCATATGTAGGTTCTTCACTGCAAAGCACTTGAAACAAATCCACTACTGATTTTCCAGGCAACATTACGGATTTTTGATGATTGATTCCCCACTGCTTATGCCAGACACAGACCTATAAGCCAGTCATTGGGGTTTTCCATTCCACTTAATGGTAAACTTTAATGGAGTTCGACATACCCTAAGGGCTGGATAGTGTATTGGTTAAGGGCACTGCCTCTGACACAGGAGAGACCAGGGTTTAAACCTCAACTCTTCCTGTTCACTTAATGCCAACTGCAACAAACACAATTGCTAACTTCCAGCTAGAGCAATATCCTGCCTCTATCTGGCCAGCGGACGCCAGTCAGCCAATCAGGTGTACTGTCATACACCCTTTGCCTGCTGTACCAAATCTAGCAGGAATTACATAAATTAGCATTCAGGTGGGAGGCTTTGGTTGGATGCAATCGTGAATTGCATCGTTTACAGGGACGCCCCGTGTAGGCACATCTCCCACACGGTCCCCTCCCTAACCACTCACATGTCAACCGCATCCTAGAAGCTGCAAAAAAGAAATTTAAAATCACAAACACTGGTCCACATGACAGCCCAGGGGCCCCAGGTCTCTCTCACTCGCTGGGGCCCCCAAACCACCATGCGACACCTAGAGGGAAGTGTGGGCAAGCCCTGGACCTCTCATCTCCAGGGAACTCACCCCACCACCTCTAAACTGAATGCCAACTGCAACAAACACAATTGCTAACTTCCAGCTAGAGCAATATCCTGCCTCTATCTGGCCAGCAGACGCCAGTCAGCCAATCAGGTGTACTGTCATACACCCTTTGCCTGCTGTACCAAATCTAGCAGGAATTACAAAAAATAGCATTCAGGTGGGAGGCTTTGGTTGGACGCAATCGTGAATTGCATCGTTTACAGGGACGCCCCATGTAGGCACATCTCCCACATGGTCCCCTCCCTAACCACTCACCTGTCAACCACATCCTAGAAGCTGCAAAAAATAAATTTAAAATCACAAACACTGGTCCACATGACAGCCCAGGGGCCCCAGGTCTCTCTCACTCACTGGGGCCCCCAAACCACCATGCGACACCTAGAAGGAAACGTGGGCAAGCCCTGGACCTCTCACCTCCAGGGAACTCACCCCACCACCTCTAAACTGAATGCCAACTGCAACAAACACAATTGCTAACTTCCAGCTAGAGCAATATCCTGCCTCTATCTGCACCTCTTCAGTAAGGAGACCTTGGGCAAAACTACCTAACACTGCTACTGCCTATAAAGTCCTCCCTAGCTGCTGCAGCTCTGGTGCTTTCAGTGCACCAGGAGAAAAGCGCAATATAAATGTTCTATGTCTTGTCTTTCTGAGAAAAAAGGTAATCCCCCTATCCATTGGATAGTGAGTGATTTTTAGTTTCTGCACAATGTCCCCAGGAACTCTGTCAAGACATTTAACCAGTTTACTGGCAAAGGCTTCTGGGCTCTTGGTGAAACCATTGCTACTAGTCTCCAAAATCATTGTTTGGGATCTTCAGAATGCATACAATATTTTCATGGCTGATCAGAAAGATGATCAGCAGGATATACTGTATTCTTTTTGAATTGATGAGTAGCACAACTTCCAGGTTAAAACTCATTTAGTTGCTACATTTTTTTGTTTTCTCAGCATGATGCTCCAACGTTTATCATGGTCACCTTTTTCTTTGGCGTATATTGTTATTGCCCAGCAATATATTTTCTGCTTTAACTATGATGTTGTCTTTGTTTTGTTTCCATTTGCTTGCGTAACTCTAGCCAATCTTCTTATTGCAAAATCTCCTTTCCAATGCCTGAACCTAACCACCCCTCTAATGATAGCTTCTTTATAATGCTCTTTCCTAACCATCCCCTCAGTGTCAACCCCTTATGGGGCCAAACCCCAACATGCACCTAAGATTAGCCCTATTCCAGAGGCCTAACCCTAACATTTCAACATTTGCCTCTAAACCTGACATCCTGCTAACCTACCCCTTAGTTCTTACCCTCCTACGGGACTCTCATCCCTAACCACTAATAAAAGGACCCATCCAAGGACCTTCTACCTCTACTCTAGTTCATTTGGGCAGCTGCTTTCGCAAGCACATAATAGATCACAATGTAGCATAGTAGCCGATTGGTTACTATTATGGTTGGGTACATTATGGTAGTGTTAGGAATTAGGATGGGCTTAAGTGATAGTCATTAGGAGCAGGCTTAGTGTTAGGCACTAGGAGAGGAGTTAGCGTTAAACATTAAAAGGGAGGGTTAGGGTTAGGCATTAGGAGGGAGGGTTAGTGTTATAATAAGGGTCTTTTTTGCCTCTCACATTATCTTAGTGGGTCTAAAATACAATAAGATATATTGCAGAGTACTTTGTACTTAAAACCAGTAGGATATTTGATTTTTGCCTGGCTACAGAAAAAAACTATATGGGCCTTTTCCTGTAATCAAAGTTACACCTTAATTAAACCAATTTTGAGGGTTTTTTTTACAGTCAGTAATTTGACTCCTGGGCCCAAATGCAATTAACGTTTTCTCCTTGGTGATATTTTTAAACGTGTCAATAAAATGCCTTTTTATCCACCAGCAAGCAAGAACATATTTAAAGAGACACTGAAGCGAAAAAAAAATGATGATATTATGATTTGTATGTGTAGTACAGCTAAGAAATAAAACATTAAGATCAGATAGATCAGTCTAATTGTTTCCAGTACAGGAAGAGTTAAGAAACTCTAGTTGTTATCTCTATGCAAAAAAGCCATTAATCTCTACGACTTTCAAAGTCGTGGAGAGGGCTGTTATCTGACTTTTATTATCTCAACTGTAAGTGAACTAATTACTTTTTCTCTGCCAGAGGAGAGGTCATTAGTTCACAGATTGCTCTGAAAGAATCATTTTGAATGCTGAGTGTTGTGTAATCTGCACATATTAGAGAATGATGCAATGTTAGAAAAACACTGTATACCTGAAAATAAAAATATGAGAATATTTTCTTTGCTGCTGATCTTCTAGTAATTATTCATAGTACACAACCAATTCACTATATCATATATTTTTTTTCGCTTCAGTGTCTCTTTAAAATAATTTTAAGGTACTTTTTAAATACTCCTTGGTACTTTTTTAATTGCAAAGTGCTAAAAAAATTACATTAAAAATTATGTCCTGGGAGAAAACGGAGGAGAAAAAGTTAATTGCATGTGGGCCTGGTTTTGTTACTTTACAGGAGGAATGACACTGATACAGAGAAGACCATATTGTATCTACTGCAGAATCTTTAATAACGCTTTGTGTTTGTGTAATGATAATTTCACTTACTGTATTTTTTGGACTCACTTTTTCTCCCCCAAAAGTGGGGAAAAAAAGTCACTGCATTTTATAGTCCAAATGCAGGGAGTTCCTGACTTGTGAACACCAGCCAATACAAACTTTCAACCCGCCACAATGTTGGGAACTCCCTGTACTGTGTCCATGTAGAGGAGGACAGGAGGGATAAACGGAGGACACAGGGGGACACAAAGGGCATAGAGGAGGACAGAGGCTGACACGTGGGGGACAGTGGAGGACACAGGGAAACACAAGAGGTACAAGGGAGCATGAGGTACAAAGGGGGCATAATCCACAAGATGCCCCTTCACCATGGATGCACCAGGTTTAGTATATATTTTTCCCCTGTTTTTTGTCCTCTAAACCTAGGTGTGTCTAATGGTCAGGAGCGTCCTATAGTCCGAAAAATACGGTCATTTTTAAATCTCCCTACAAAGTATCTACAGTAAGGAGCTATATAGTATTGGATAGTGTACTGGATAGTGCACTGGTTAAGGACACCATCTCTGATATAGGGTCAAGTCCTGGCTGAAACTCATACCTATTCAGTAAGGAGTCCTTGGGCAAGACTCCCTAGCACTACAGGGGTGGCTGCAGCTCTCAAGCACTTTTAGTCTGACAGGAGAAAAGCACTATGTAAATGTTAGTAATAGTATTACTAAATAAATAAAAAATATGTGTAAGGCCTCGTTCAAATCTCTTCAGCACAGATGGCCGTGCGATCGGAACGCAACACGTACGATCGCACGACATCTGCGCCGCTGCACTGCTGATCCCATCCCATTCCGATCGCACAGCCATCTGCGTTGGCTAGATGTGAACGAGCCCTAAGGCCTCATTTCCACTTAGGCCTCGTTTCCATCTATGCGCTTCTGTCCGCTTCTGTCCGCTTTTCAGCAACATGTATCAATCTGTAACATTGATGTGCTGATAAAAAGCGGATAGAAGCGGACAGATGGAAACAAGGCCTCTGTGTGATTCTGTCCGCTTCTGTCCGCTTTTTATCAGTACATCAATGTTACAGATTGATACATGTTGCTGAAAAGCGGACAGAAACGCACAGATGAAAACGAGGCCTGAGAGATACTATAAATCAAGTGGACTACAACAACCAAAAACAAATGTTAAAATTACTCTGTGAAACTAGGTTTACGGCCATGCTGAGATTTTTTTGTGCGTATAATATTTCCTGGGTGACGGTAGGTAAGTTCAATGTCTTTAGTGAAGGAGGTTTACAGACCCCAGGTATAACAGTGCTCAAATGAGCATAAGGAGACCTGGAGTAAGCAACTCTATAATGTTGCATTGTCATTTTAAACATTTCCTCATGAGAGCTGTCCAATGAAAATTGGGACCTGGCAAATTAATGCAAGACACAAATCAAATTTGGAAAGTAATATGCTGAGGGCACATCCTCTTGATAATGTGTTTTATAGACCATTTTCCTTAATCAGCACATTGTATATATCCTGCTAAACATCTTGTTTCAACAATGCCTTTGGGGACAGCTGCAAAGAGCTACTGAATACTGAAACTCGCAGATAATTTGCACATTTTAAAAGCTCCAATAGTATTTTATTACACAATCTTGAAAGCAGGATAAGATTAAAGCAACTGTGTATTATAGAGCATCTCAGCATTCTATATTTTTTGATTAAAAACTGAATAAAATGCATATCAAAGATAACTGCAGTGTACATATATATTCTCTTTAAAGGTACACTGCTCAAAGCAGGTTGTTTTGATGTTCAGTAACGGCCGCGTGGCACCTGAGCTGGGCACTGTTATAGCAGTAATGCAGTAGTGCGCTTGGAGGGTCTGGCAATTGCCGGACCCCAAATGACTTCTCCCTCCATGTTGCTACAGCTTGGAGGGGGAATAGTATTTACACTGCTGGGAATTTCAGCGGTGTGAGCAATTGTTCGGGTCACCCAGTGCACAGCACATACATATACGTACGCACACTGCTGCCAAATGTACGGTACATTCATTCATGGAACACAACATGCATGGGCAGGTTTCTGCTTATCTTTTATCTACACATCTATTGTACACCAGGTTACCTGTGTGCTTACACAAACAAGCAAAAACATTTTTGCAAGATCTAAAGGTGGCCACAAATGGTCAAATTTCTAGCGAAAAATTGTTTGAGCGATCAGACATTTTGATTGGATTGGTTGTAATTAACCTCCTGAGTGGTATGCACGACACTGTGTCGGGCAAGGAATTTTTGCTGAAAATCTGTATGCCCGACACAGTGTTGGGCATGCCACTCAGAAGGTTTTGCGCAACCTGTAACTTCCTGGTTATAATTAATTATGTGGGGGTTCAAGGTTATGTAGGCGTTAGTATGGCCGCTAATTTGTGTGCCCCGATTCCCCCCATGCACCCCGATGTAGCTGCTATATACATTACCAAGCCTTGTTCCAGCGATTGTTCAAAAGACAGCAAGCAATGGGCAGCGCTCACAGGCTGCAAGTGAAGTGAAAGCTCCAGAGATATGCCCAGCCCCTTGGGGCTAAATACATACCTTAAATACAAATCAGATGCAAATTATGTGCTAACACTAATCTAAATTCTAAAATTTGAATGCAAGCTGACACCCCTGGAGGCAGCTAGCCTGAAGTATACTTAAGTTTTGTACAGCAGAAGGAAATGGCAGCGCTTCCAAACAGACGCTGCACCTGAATTGACTACCTGCACAAGTATGCAGAGCTCGACTAACGGGCAGGTTACACACCTTGCATTCAAAACAGGTACAGTAAAGGGGGCGTTAGCTTCAGCATAAGTTGTGCACAAATTATCCCTAATAGACTCTCCTACGGCGGTGACGTGCCCCAACAGGAGAGAAACTAACCACTAATCTAGCAGTGAAACATATCAAAAAGTAAAGCATGTTCAAACGCGTACGTTAAAAAGGGGCGCTGGGAAAAAAGGGCGCCGGGTTTTTAACGATAAGCATGGATAACGTTTAAAAAAATATTGTACTGTTTTTCGTTTAAAATTAATGTTTTTTAAAGTTATAAATCATTAAATAATGTGCATTAAATCGGCAATTGTAAAAACGTTAATCTTTCGTTTAAATAGTGAAACGTATAATAACGTTAAAAAAAAAAATTACTAAGTAACCCTCCCTGTACCTACCCCTAACCCCTAGACCCCCCTGTTGATGCCTAAACCTAAGACCCCCCCTGTTGGTGCCTAAGTAACCCTCCCTGTACCTACCCCTAACCCCTAGACCCCCCTGTTAGTGCCTAAACCTAAGACCCCCCTGTTGGTGCCTAAACCTAAGACCCCCCTGTTAGTGCCTAAACCTAAGACCCCCCTGTTGGTGCCTAAACCTAAGACCCCCCTGTTGGTGCCTAAACCTAAGACCCCCTGTTGGTGCCTAAACCTAAGACCCCCCTGTTGGTGCCTAAACCTAAGACCCCCCTTTTGGTGCCTAAACCTAAGACCCCCTGTTGGTGCCTAAACCTAAGACCCCCCTGTTGGTGCCTAAACCTAAGACCCCCCTGTTGGTTTTTTCGTTTAAAAATAATGTTAAAAAAAAAAAAGTACTGTTTTTCGTTTAAAAGTAATGTTTGAAAAAAAATATTGTACTGTTTTTCGTTTAAAAATAAAATTTAAAAATGTATAAATCATTAAATAATGTGTAATCATGAGAAACAGTAATAAAACATTAAGTGTCCGGGCGCCGCTTTTAAAACGTTATTTTTCTCCGGCGCCCTTTTTTCCTATCGGGCGCCCATTAAACGATATTTATTATAGGAGTGAATGGCGGCGCCCGATTTGTCCACTAGCCTCAGGCGCCCGAATTTACTGTTTCCTGTTCAAACAATGAAAATTGTCCAAAAAAGAAAAAAGGGTTAAAACCTCAAACTAATGTAATGGTGAAGCATATTCAACAGTGAAACATATCCAACAGTGAACCCTAGCTAGTCTAAAATTAAAATCATAATCCTTACCTGGTGCAGCTAGCCATAAATGGTATACACATTTGTTCAAAAAACAGCAAGCAATAGGCAGCGCTCACAGGCTGCAAGTGAAGTGAAAGCTCCAGAGATATGCCCAGCCCCTTGGGGCTAAATACATACCTTAAATACAAATCAGATGAAAATTATGTGCTAACACTAATCTAAATTCTAAAATTTGCTCTGCATACTTGTGCAGGTAGTCAATTCAGGTGCAGCGTCTGTTTGGAAGCGCTGCCATTTCCTTCTGCTGTACAAAACTTAAGTATACTTCAGGCTAGCTGCCTCCAGGGGTGTCAGCTTGCATTCAAATTTTAGAATTTAGATTAGTGTTAGCACATAATTTGCATCTGATTTGTATTGAAGGTATGTATTTAGCCCCAAGGGGCTGGGCATATCTCTGGAGCTTTCACTTCACTTGCAGCCTGTGAGCGCTGCCCATTGCTTGCTGTCTTTTGAACAAATGTGTATACCATTTATGGCTAGCTGCACCAGGTAAGGATTATGATTTTAATCTTAGACTAGCTAGGGTTCACTGTTGGATATGTTTCACTGTTGAATATGCTTCACCGTTACATTAGTTTGAGGTTTTAACCCTTTTTTCTTTTTTGGACAATTTTCATTGTTTGAACATGCTTCACTTTTTGATATGTTTCACTGCTAGATTAGTGGTTAGTTTCTCTCCTGTTGGGGCACGTCACCGCTGTAGGAGAGTCTATTAGGGATAATTTGTGCACAACTTATGCTGAAGCTAACGCCCCCTTTACTGTACCTGTTTTGAATGCAAGGTGTGTAACCTGCCCGTTAGTCGAGCTCTGCATACTTGTGCAGGTAGTCAATTCAGGTGCAGCGTCTGTTTGGAAGCGCTGCCATTTCCTTCTGTTGTTCCAGCGATTGCTGCAGCCTCTCCGCAGTCCATACAGCTCCGGTATTGTTCACTAAGGGGAGGATTGGGTATGACGTCACGACATAGGCGACGTCATGACGTCATTCCCGATCCTCCCCTTAGCGAAGAATACCGGAGCTGTGTGGACTGAGGAGAGGCTGCAGCAATCGCTGGAACAAGGCTTGGTAATGTATATAGCGGCTGCATCGGGGAACATGGGGGGATCAGGGGGTGGGGGGCACATCAATTAGGGGCCGTACTAATGCCTACATAGCCTTGAACCCTCACACATATCTAAATTATACAGGGAACTCCTACTCCTACCTAGCCTATAAGGGGGGCATAAATACCTACCTAGCCTATATTGGGGGACATATCTACCTAGCCTATAATGGGGGACATACATACCTACCTAGCCTATAATGAGGGACACCTAGCTTATAATGGAGGACACCCAGCTTATAATGGAGGACACCCATACCTACCTAGCCTAAAATGGGGACATGCATACCTGCCTAACCTATAATGTGGGACACACCTACCTACCTAGCCTATAATGGGGGGGCATGTGTACCTACCTAGCCTATAATGGGGGACATACATACCTGCCTAGCCTATAATGGGGGACATATGTACCTACCTAGCCTATAATGGGGGGCACGTACCTACCTAGCCTATAATGAGGGACACCCGTACCTACCAATCCTATAATGGGGGACACCCTTACCTACCTAGCCTATATGGAGCGATACTTGTACCTAACGAACCTACACTGGAAACACCTGTACCTAGCTAGTCTATACTGGGGAACACCTGTACCTGGCTACCTACAATAATCTGCAGAGGATTCTGAAAACGGCTGGGCACTGCGTGGTGGGCAACACAGGAAAGGTAATGTATAAATGCACACACAGGGGTACATTTATATACCGGGGGGAACGGCGATGCAATGGACGCGGCCAATTCCCAAGAGATTTCATGGTGAAGTCAATCGGGAATCAGCCTGTGGTGTTTGGGAAGCCAAATTATCTCTCTCTAATCAAATTCAATTAGAGAGAGATTTGTCTCTTGGTTGAATCTTCCCGTCATCACTAGATGTATGGCCACCTTTACAATCGTGTTAGTGCAGGTTGAGCAGCTGCAGCTTGAACGTATTAATGATTAAAGATTTTGGGGAGTGATTTTGAAATTTAGTTTAGATTTGGTGTTTCAAGCTTTTATTAAACTCAAAATGTATACTAGAACCCTGCTTGACACATTTTGGTAAGTTACAGAAAAAAAGTGTAACGATCGGTGTCGGCACGCAGAGAGGATCTGATTATTGGTGATCTGCAGTATCACCAAGAATACAGATCTATACCTTATTATGGATGATCTGCAGAATCACCAATAATACAGATATAGTGCTAACCTCTGGACACCTCTAGATATATATTTGGTGAGTGTTTGGTGTAACAGTATGACTTTGAGCAACCCACCTGATGAACAGGTGACCCTAAGCAGTACAGAAGATACTGCTATGGAGGGTACAGAAACCTTCCAGCAGCCTGAGACTCTCCAAGGGGTAAAGTCAGGCTGAAGGTAGGAAGGACCAGAGAGTGAGTGACACTTGAAGGTGGATGTCACTGACTGATCTTGGAGACTATCTCTTAAGTGGAGAGAGATAGCTCTCAAGGTCGGGCAAGCTAGGTCGGCAACACACATATAGATAAGGTACAAAGACAGAAGGCTGATTTGGTATCCAAGTCGGGCAGGGTTTAGCAACGTGATATCAGATATGCGTGGTACCAAATCAGAAAGCAGAGGGATAGTCAGGAAAGCAACAGGTGATAACAAATATCAAACAATGCCTAATCTTGGGTGTGAGGTCTGTGGTCTTTACACCCTGGAACTAGTCTGATATATAACAGAATGATAATACAAGCTCCCTAGTCTTGGGTGTGAGGTTTGTGGTCTCTACACCCCGGAACTAGTCTGAAGAATAACAGAATGATAATACAAATTTCCTAGTCTTGGGTGTGAGGTCCGTGGTCTCTACACCCTGGAACTAGTCTGAAGTATAGCAGAATGATAATACAAGTTCCCTAGTCTTGGGTGTGAGGTCCGTGGTCTCTACACCCTGGAACTAGTCTGAAGTATAACAGAATAATAACACAAGTAATCTGGCTCAGTGTGAATTCCCAGGTCCTCCTGGTTCAAACACACTGTTGGATCTGACTAAGGTCTGAGTGCTTCCACGTAGTGATTGCAACGGCAGACAATTTGAGAGTGGCCAGCAGTAACCATATATAGAGCAGTGCTCTCTGGCGCCACCCTGACGTGATCAACCAATGGTTACCAGCTCTGAGGTCAGCTGACCGGCCTGGTCAGCTGATCCCTCCTTGGCCATCATAAAGGTTTTGCCTCTCAGCGCGCACGCGCGTATTCCTAAACCTGTGGGAACTAACAGGCTCAGCCACACCAGCTGCACGTTGCTGTGTGCAAACCGCCGCACTGGACGCGGAACCAGCCGCCTTGCTGTCAGTACATGCATCGGCTTTTCCGCGTTCTGCCATGTCATTGGATGCACGCTTCCGCGTGCAGACCACCGCGTTGGACGCGGAATCAGCCGCCTTGCTGTCAGTACACGCGGTGGCTTTTCCGTGTTCTCTCACGGTACCCCCCCCCCCCCCCCCCCTGAGGAGTGGACTCCGGACATCTCCTACCCGGCTTCCCAGGATGCAAGTTATGGAATTCCTTTTTCAACTCCTCTGCGTGCATACGACAGTCTGGCACCCAAGTTCTTTCCTCTATGCCATACCCCTTCCAGTGAACCAAATACTGCACGGAGTTCTTCACAAGCCGTGAGTCCAGAATCTTCTCAATTTCATACTCAGGTTGGTCATCAATCAACACAGGGGGGGGGGGGGAAGGAATTCACGTGTACTGCTGGCTTGAGCAAGGACACATGAAATGATCTCACACCTCGCATGCTGGTAGGGAGATCAATGGCATAAGTGACATTATTGATTTTCCTGGTTACTGGAAAAGGACCCACAAATCTAGGACCTAACTTGGGTGACAGTTGCTTTAGAGCCAAATGTCGAGTGGACACCCAGACCAAGTCTCCTGGAAAAAATTCCCATTCTATGGAACGTCTCTTGTCAGCCTGTTTTTTCTGGTTCTGAAAAGCCCTACCCAGATTTCTTTCAACCATTCCCCAAATCTGTTTCAAAGACTTCTGCCAGTTCTCCAGTGCTGGAAACGGGGTAGGAACCACTGGCAATGAGGTGAACTTAGGTAACCTTCCCGTCACCACCTCAAATGGGGAAAATCCTGAGGAGGAACTCTTCAGATTGTTGTGTGCAAATTCTGCAAACGGCAAAAATTTGACCCAGTCGGTTTGTGCATCTGCAACATAACACCTCAGAAATTGTTCCAGAGACTGATTCGTTCTTTCGGTCTGGCCATAGGTCTGTGGGTGGTAGCCTGATGAGAAAGAAAGCTCCATGTCTAACTGATGGCAGAATGCCCTCCAAAACTTGGAAACAAATTGGACTCCCCAATCTGACACTATATTTTCCAGAATGCCATGCAGCTGGAAAACATGCTGGATGAAGAGATCGGCCAATTCCTGGGCCAAGGGGAGTCCTTTCAGGGGGACAAAATGGGCCATCTTACTGAATCGATCGACTACCACCCAAATGACCGTCATGCCCTCAGACCTGGGGAGCTCGCCCACAAAATCCATGTACAAATGGGTCCATGGTTCACTCGGGACTGGCAGAGGCTGCAATGTTTCAACAGGTGCCTGACGGGGGGGGGGTTGCTCCTAGCACACACTGCACATTCCCTCACATACTCCTTGCAGTCAGCTGCCAATGACGGCCACCAAGCACATCTAGCAATGAGATCTTAAATTCTGGTGGCCCCAGGATGCCCAGCATTCTTGTGGGAATGGAACAGCTGCAATATCTGCAAGTGGAAAGGCAATGGTACAAACAGGACCCCCTCAGGCTTTCCCTCTGGTACATCTTGTTGGAACGGACCCAGCGTGACTGTCCAGTCTTTCCAGGTCTCAGTGGCTGCCAGAACCATCTTTTGAGGAACAATGGTTTCTGGGTCTGAGGGCTGTGCTGTCTCGGGCTCAAAACATCTGGATAAGGCATCAGCCTTGATGTTCTTACTACCAGGGGTATACGTGATTACAAATCTAAATCTTGAGAAAAATAATGACCACCGGGCCTTTTGGGGGCTAAGTCTCTTAGCGCCTTCAATGTACTCCAAATTCTTGTGGTCAGTGTAAACCGTAATGGTATGTTCTGCCCCTTCTAGCCAATGTCGCCATTCCTCAAAGGCCAATTTGATGGCTAGAAGTTCCCTATTGCCTATATCGTAGTTTTTCTCTGCGGGTGAAAACCTACGGGAGAAATAGGCACAAGGATACAGTTTTCCTTGCAAACCGGAACGCTGAGACAGCACAGCCCCTACCCCTACCTCTAAGGCATCTACCTCCACGATAAAGGGAAATGAGATGTCAACATGTCTCAGTATGGGTTCAGAACAGAACAGTCTCTTCAGGGTGGAGAGAATCTCTGGAGAGCTTTCAGCCCTACAGGTTGGGGCCACTCCAAGACAGCTGAAACTGAACTTCTCCAATTTAGCATACAGCATATTTTGTCTTAACTTTCGCAACACAAACTTAACATGCTTTCTGTGTTCTGAGAGGTTGGACGAGAAAATTAGTATGTCGTCTAAATACACCAAGACAAATTTGCCCAATACCTCTCTGAACACCTCATTAATCAACTCTTGGAAGACGGCCGGGGCGTTACACAACCCGAAGGGCATCACTAGGTACTCGTAATGCCCATCGGGCGTGTTAAAGGCCGTCTTCCATTCATCACCGTCCCTGATACGCACAAGATTGTATGCACCCCTTAAATCCAGTTTCGAGAAAATCTTAGCACTGGTGACCTGGGTAAACAAATCGTCTATCAAGGGCAGGGGATAACGATTCTTTACTGTAATTTTATTTAAGCCCCGATAATCAATGCATGGACGGAGGCATCCATCCTTCTTTTTCACAAAAAAGAACCCGGCCCCTGCTGGAGACCGAGAAGGACGAATAAAACCCTTAGCTAGATTTTCTCGGATGTATTCTTGCATGGCTAATTTCTCTGGCCCAGACAGATTATAGAGATGACCTCTAGGGGGCATACAACCAGACCTGAGATCAATAGGGCAATCAAAAGGACGGTGGGGAGGAAGTTTATCCGCTGACTTAGGACAAAACACGTCCGCAAATTCTGAATACTGATCTGGCAATCCCCCCATGTGAATCTTGGTTTCACCCAAGGTTACCTTTTCTAGACAATGATGATAACAATGGGTAGACCAGCTTGTTAGCTGACCTGTAGCCCAATTGATCTGAGGCGAGTGAAGTTGTAACCATGGCATACCAAGAATGATCGTGGAGGTTGTCATTCGCAACACTAGAAACTGTAAATTCTCTCTATGTAACACCCCTACCGTAAGCCTTAACTCAGGGGTTTGAGACAGAGGGTGGTTACTCTGCAGGGGGGAGTCATCCACTGCAGTGACCAGAATCGGTTGCTTCAATGGGGAAATTGGAATTCCAAATTTCTTAGCAAATTCATAATCCATAAAGTTGGCTGCTGAGCCAGAGTCAATGAAGGCTTCAGTGGTCTCTGTCTTATCCTTCCAAGATATAGTACAAGGGAGGAGCAAACGTTTATCATCTAGAGGTAACGACTGCGCGCCTAGGGTATTACCTCCGACTACACCTAGGCGGCAGCGTTTCCCGACTTCTTGGGACAATTCTGCACTTTATGACCCCCCTCTGCACAGTATAGACAGAGCTGCTCTGTTTCTCTGTGCCTCCGTTCCACCCGAGACAATCTCGATCGGCCAATCTGCATTGGTTCTGGTGGAGGCGAAGCGGGTGGAGATGACACAGATGGAGGTGCAACGTAGGACACATATCTCACATTGTTCCTACCCCGAGGCTGCCTTTGGTAACGTAAGCGACAATAAACCCTGATGGCCAAAGATATGGCCTCATCGACAGACTTCGACTCAGGATGACTTAGCATTAGCTCTGAGACCGCATCTGACAGCCCTGATAAAAAAACAGTCTAGGAGCGCAAATGAGCCCCATCTAGCTGAAACTGCCCATTTTCTAAACTCAGCTGCGTAAACTTCCACCGGATCCCTGCCCTGCCGCAAAGTCTTGAGCTTCCGCTCAGCGGTAGAGGCAATGTCCAGATCATTATAAATTATAGCCATGGCTTTAAAAAATGCCTCAACCGAGGCTAGAGCCTAATTCCCTGGCTGGTGATTATATGCCCAGGTCTGGGAATCCCCTGACAATAGAGTCTTAATAAACGTAATTCTTTGTGCTACCGTTCCTGAAGAATTAGGTCTCAACTCAAAGTACGATAACACTCGATTTCTGAAGTTCTGATAGTCAGATTTATGGCCAGAAAATCTTTCAGGTACAGACATGCGTATGTCTGTGCTAAGAGGAGATCGCACTGTATCCACAGCCATCTGTAAGGTTTGTGCAGACCCAGACAAGGCATTGATCTGGATCTGATGATCGTCCAGCACTCGGATGAAATTTTCCACCGAGGTGGTGAGTGCATCCAGACGGCTGTTGAGTGCGTCCATTTGGGTTTGGTCTGCCGTTCTGTAACGATCGGTGTCGGCACGCAGAGAGGATCTGATTATTGGTGATCTGCAGTATCACCAAGAATACAGATCTATACCTGATTATGGATGATCTGCAGAATCACCAATAATACAGATATAGTGCTAACCTCTGGACACCTCTAGATATATATTTGGTGAGTGTTTGGTGTAACAGTATGACTTTGAGCAACCCACCTGATGAACAGGTGACCCTAAGCAGTACAGAAGATACTACTATGGAGGGTACAGAAACCTTTCAGCAGCCTGAGACTCTCCAAGGGGTGGAGTCAGGCTGAAGGTAGGAAGGACCAGAGAGTGAGTGACACCTGAAGGTGGATGTCACTGACTAATCTTGGAGACTATCTCTTAAGTGGAGAGAGATAGCTCTCGAGGTCGGGCAAGCCAGGTCGGCAACACACAGACAGATAAGGTACAAAGACAGAAGGCTGATTCGGTATCCAAGTCGGGCAGGGTTTGGCAATGTGATATCAGATATGCGTGGTACCGAATCAGAAAGCAGAGGGATAGTCAGGAAAGCAACAGGTCATAACAAATATCAAACAATGCCTAGTCTTGGGTGTGAGGTCCGTGGTCTCTACACCCCGGAACTAGTCTGATGTATAACAGAATGATAATACAAGCTCCCTAGTCTTGGGTGTGAGGTCCGTGGTCTCTACACCCTGGAACTAGTCTGGAGTATAACAGAATGATAATACAAGTTCCCTAGTCTTGGGTGTGAGGTCCGTGGTCTCTACACCCTGGAACTAGTCTGAAGTATAACAGAATAATAACACAAGTAATCTGGCTCAGTGTGAATTCCCAGGTCCTCCTGGTTCAAACACACTGTTGGATCTGACTAAGGTCTGAGTGCTTCCACGTAGTGATCACAACGGCAGACAATTTGAGAGTGGCCAGCAGTAACTATATATAGAGCAGTGCTCTCTGGCGCCACCCTGACGTGATCAACCAATGGTTACCAGCTCTGAGGTCAGCTGACCGGCCTGGTCAGCTGATCCCTCCTTGGCCATCATAAAGGTTCTGCCTCTCAGTGCGCGCGTATTCCTAAACCTGTGGGAACTAACAGGCTCAGCCACACCAGCTGCACGCTGCTGTGTGCCCACCGCCGCGCTGGACGCAGAAAGAGCTGCCTTGCTGTCAGTACATGCGGCGGCTTTTCCGCATTCTGCCATGTCATTAGATGCACGCTTCCTCATGCAGACCGCCGCGTTGGACGCGGAATCAGCCGCCTTGCTGTCAGTACACGCGGTGGCTTTTCCGTGTTCTCTCACAAAAAGGTTATGAAAATTAATTGGATCACTTTTTGCACAGAAGTTGCAGGAAAAACTGAACGCCAGGGAGGTTAATCTCTATTGATGGGCACAATTGATTACGAGAGCTTATAAAAAGAGTCGTCCAATTTGATTTTCATCAAACCAAAATGTGGATTTTCTTGTTGATTGTGATAGATAGGAAACAGAAATTGGTTTGTTGATGGTGTAGTGAACGATTTTTCTACCGACCAGAATTATCTGATCGCCCAAATGATTTTTCACTAGAAATTGGACCGTTTATTGGCCACCTTAATGTATTACAATTTAATACAATACCACACACACTGGATAAAACACTAACTGGATTGAGAACCATGAAAAAAACAATCCTAAGGATGTGTAGGATCTGCTCAAGATAGGCTGGTGGCCAGTGGCTGATTAGAGGTGGAAACTTCTGGATGATCCCTGACATTGTGACCTGCAATGATCTCCCAGTCTCTTTGCCAGATGGCCTCCAGGCTTATGCGTTTCCGCGAACAACCCTCTTCATCAGAGCATACCAGACCAGGAGACTAGATGACTGGGGAAAGGGTAGTCCAGACACACTTCCAAATGGAAGGGTGAATATAAAGTTGTCAGGGCTGACAGCAGCTTTCTCCATCCGTCTTCTGGCAGATCATCAGACAGTCTAGTAATTATTTCAATACTTAACTAGACTACATAGATACTGTTTCTGTGTTCTATGTGCTTAAATAGAATGATTGCGTTTAATCTGGTATATATTCAGAAAAATGTCCAGCTATTCAAGCAATACAGTACAGATAAAGAGAGAGTATGAAGTAGCACCATATAAAGGAAATACATGAACAGAATTTAAAAACTCAAGGCAGTTCCAGTGTCATTTGGTATTGCTTACAGCATTCTCAGTGGAAAGATTGCCCATCAATTATTGCAGCAAACATGAGGAAGGATGCCCTCTATAGTCTCTATAGAGGGCATCCTTCCTCATGTTTGCCGCAGTTCTTTACAGCCCTTAAAGGGACACACTATTATGTGTCAAGGTTTAGCTCTAGTTGTTGGAGTAACTGCCCATCAATTCTTATCTCAAACTCACAAGGAACTAAACCTTTGTATCCGGAAGTGCAGTTAAAATATTTTTCATGGGATCCGCTAAAAGGCAAGGAAATTTGTTTTTTTTTTGTTGGTTTTTTTTGTGTGGTTTTACTGAGCTTGATGACACTAGAGAACAAAAGTGATTTTGTAAATCTGGCCTGGATTTATTAGAAGACAATTATAAAAAACAACAACTCACCATTAAAGAGTAACTTTGGCAAAAAGGAGTGCAAAATAAATTAATACATTGCAAAGTGTGACGTTAAAAAAATAAAAGAGAGATCAAGAAATGATTGATATTTGTCATGGAATTTGTTCATATTGTTTGAGCCACAATCAGCCTGTACATAATCATCTTTACTACTGGCAGACAAGAAAAAAAAGACAGCACCAACTGTCATTATCTATAACTACACCCCCTAACAATGTGATAGGCTAAAAGTTTTATATATATATATATATATATATATATATATATATATATATATATATAGATAGATAGATAGATAGATAGATAGATAGATAGATAGATAGACATATGCACAGAGGGAGATGCTAGTTGCCTGGCAGTTGATAACAGATTCTATTTCCCACAATGCAACAAGGATCGCAGACAGAAAACTGTCAGGACCATGATCCTGGCATCACACAGTGGGAGGGATTTCACCACAATATCAGCCATACAGACCTCCTGAGGATCTATTCGAGAAAACGTAAAGATTTCTCATGGAAAAAGGGGTATGTATCAGCTACTGATTGCGATGAAGTTCAATCCTTGGTTACCGTTAAGCTGGCCACTAACGGTCCAATTTCTAGCGAAAAATCGTTCGAGCGATCAGAAATTCTGATCGGATTGGTTGTAAATAATCTCCATTGGTGGACACAATCGATTATGAACGAGTGAAAAAAATGTCGCCCGAATTCATTTTCGTCGAACGAAAATTTGGATTTTCTTGGTGGTTGTGATAGATAGGAAGCAATGATTGGTTAGTTGATGGTGTAGTGAACGATTTTTCGTCCGATCAGAATTTCTGATCGCTCGAACGATTTTTCACTAGAAATTGGACCGTTAGTGGCCAGCTTTACTCTTTAAGTAGCACAAATGGCAACCCTTGCATGAGTCATGTATCTCACAATCTCACATGTACTGTATTTATAGTAAAGACTGTTTAAAGTGAACCTAAACCAAACGCAAGAAAAAGAGATTCACTTACCTGGGGCTTCTACCAGTCCCCTGCAGCCGTCCTGTGCCTGAGCTGGATCTCAGTGATCCCCCAGTCCCCTCAGTTTCTTTTCTTCTGACTGCTCAGTTGGCAGGCCACTGTGCCTGAGCAGCAACAAGAGTGCGAGTGCATCCTCGTTCGCACTCTTGTTGGCGAAAGCATCCTGTGCAGGCACAGTAAGGGAAAACCTTACACTGCGGCTGCGCAGGATACTCTCTGCGACTTGAGAGCAAACAAAGATGTGCGCGGTCAGGGCTGCACAGGCGCAGTGGCCCGTCGATTGATCAGTTGCCCAAAAGGAAACTGAACCGCAGCGGGGGACAGGAGGATCGCTGATGACCTGTGTGGGCACAGTATGGCTGCATGGGGCTGGTAGAAGCCCAAGGTGAGTGAAACTCTTTTTCTTGCGTTCAGTTTAGGTTCACTTAAAGTCCTGCATGCATGCGTCCATCTGACACACTGAGAAACAATTCAGGACAAAAATTGGCATTGTATACTGCAACTCTTCATCCAATAACCAATAGGAATCCTCTATTTGGTCTGAGTTAACCCAGAGAAAGTTTCACCACTTTGCCACCTAATAGCAGACAATGGGCTCGATTCAGTAAATGGTGCTAACCTAGTTAGCACGCCTAAAGGCTTTGGCGTGCTAACTAGGGTGCTAAGTAGTTAGCACATACAAACTACTTAGCACCGTAGTTAGCACATGCAAACTACTTAGCACCGTAGTTAGGACATGCAAACTACTACTTAGCACCGTGATAACTAGGGTGCTAATCTTCATGGTTAGATACCTCTGGTCTTGCTAATTATGATCTTGTAAAAGATAGAATATTTGGAAATTTAAATTCAATCTGAGCTCTATATATTATGTGACGATCATTATATTATTGTTAACAATACCTCTCATCTTCCACGGTGATAATTGATGCTGAAGCTACTGTTGGAAAAGTTAGGAGGTGCACTGCTACACTGCATATTCTGTCATATGTTCCTTTTCTTTGTTGAATAAACACTGATTTTTTTTTAAAAAAATAGGGTGCTAAGTAGTTTACATGTGCTAACTACGGTGCTAAGTAGTTTACATGTGCTAACTACGGTGCTAAGTAGTACATGTGCTAACTTCGTTGCTAAGTAGTTTGCATGTGCTAACTACTTAGCACGTACAAAGCATGTTAGCACATGCAAAGTGGCTTTTCACTGGCTTGCTAACACTTAGCACCCTTTTCTGAATCAAGCCCAATGTTTGACAAATCCAGGCTTTTGTTTGGCAGAATGGCTTATGTCCTTCAGATTTCTTCAGCCCTGAAGAGGAAATGGAAATTCAAGACTATTGGCACCTGCCCTCAGCATTGTCACAAAAGGAGTATATGCAAAATACAATGCCAACAGGGTAAATTGGAAGTACAGTGCCTTAAAGGTAACCTGAAGTGAGAAGTATATGGGGATTGCTATATTTCCTTTTAAATAATACCAGTTTCCTGGCAATCCTGCTGATCTATTTGGCTGCAGTAGTGACTGAATAACACCAGAAACAAGCATGCAGCTAATCTTGTCAGATTTGACAACAATGTCAGAAAAATCTGATCTGCTGCATGCTTGTTCAGGGTCTATGGCTAAAAGGATTAGAGGCAGAGAATCAGCAGGATACCCAGGCAACCGGTATTGTTTAAAACAAAATAAATATAGCAACTTCCATGTTGTTCCAACTTCCATGTATGTCTCTTGCTATTCAGGGACACGCTTTAGCGTCTGGGATACCGTCAGTGAATGCCAGTCTTCCATTATTAACAGATTGCGGTTCTATTCTGTGTATGAGCCGACAGTTGATGTGTGTGTATGCTGTATGCCTCTGAGGAAGCGGTTTTTGACCGTGAAACATGTGTCAGGCAGTCCTTTTGTGATGTGGAATCCTGAAATTGTTTTTTTCGCATGCTTGTCCGCAATCTTGAAGAAAGTTGAAAAGGAAGAATAAAAGACTAATTGTTCATTTAAAACCCCATATTTGTTGTTGTGGAATGTATATAGTACTGTAACCAGGGGTGGAACAAAACTACTGGATTTTAAGTGTTATTGTATTGTTTAGGTATAGGTGCAGCCAGTATAGGTATCTAGGTATAGGTGCAGCCAGTATAAGTAGCTAGGTCTAGGTGCAGCTAGTATAAGTACCTAGGTATAGGTGCAGCCAGTATAAGTAACTAGGTATAGGTGCAGCCAGTATAAGAAGCTAGGTCTAGGTACAGACAGTATAAGTAACTAGGTAAAGGTGCAGCCAGTATAAGAAGCTAGGTATAGGCGCAGCCACTAAAATTAGCTAGGTATAGGTACAGCCAGTATAAGTAGCTAGGTATAGGTGCCCCCATATAGGGGATGGAGCGGGGAGCCAACTTCTCCCTCCCTCTCCCTGGCCACCACCCCATGCTCCCTCCTCCGCTGCAGAGTACACGCAGCCGGTAGCAACTCACCTCTGATCACTTCAGCCGAGCTCCTCTGTCTGCAGCGCCATTTACCTTACTCTCTCTACTTCCTGATTAGCAGGAAGTAGAAAGAGTAAGCGGTGCTGCAGACAGAGGAGCCGGGCTGAAGTGATCGGCAGTTGGAGACAGAAAAGGAGGTGAGATGCTTCTTCTAGGAGGCTTCCCGATGTGTGTACTCTGCAGTGGATGGGGGAGCATGGAGGGGGGGGGGGCAGGGAGAGGGAGGGAGGGAGAAGTCGGCCCTCCTCCCCACAGCTAAATCCCAGTGTGGCCACAGCTCCCCCCTCCATCACTGTGCTCTCCCTCACTACACTCCAGGTGAACCCCCGCTTTGCCTGCCCTTGGAAACTGGGCTGGCAGCACTACGGCAAAGGATTACAATATGTAATCTTTCACGCTTGTAAATTAGGACATTTATTAGCATTCCTGAGTCAGTGGGAGTTTGCATATACAGTGAAGTTTTTGCACCTCACTACAATCGAAACTGGTGGTTTTGATACTTGGCTGAGTTTGGCTCTGCTATAGCAGTAATGCTACAGTGCACGTCCTGCACAAGGGTAATTCCTGGGTTCCGGCAATCGCTGGATCCCAAATTACTTCTCCCTCCAACTTGCTATGACTCAAAGGGGAAATATCTTTTCCTCTGACAGGAATTGCAGTGGCAGCAGAATGAGCCATCATTAGGCTCACCCCGTGCCCAACTGAATGGCGGCGTAACCATAAATACGCTCTAGAATCACCAAGGCTGTAAGAGAAGCAAGCAAGTCTACACTCCATTAGGTTGTAGGCGGTCAGTTTACTTGATATTGTTTCTAAATCCTGTATTTCAGTTGAGCTTACTACTGGGGGAGGAAGGGGAAGGATAAGAGTGAAAGGAAGTTGTAGAATTTCAGGAAGTGAGTACGTTGTCAGCAGTGATCCGCAGCACCTGCACATTTCTATTTAAACAGTGCAAAAATGAGTCCTTTTTACAATGTAGCTTTAAATGTATTCATTTTGTCATTGCAATTCTGTGAACTGCAACTATAAAAAACATTCATGTACTACTAAGGGCCCGTTCAGACTATAGTGTGTTGCTATGCGTATTTGAGGAACGCGTTCAGAGCCCAAAAACGCGTTTCCTATGAGCACGTTCACATCAATGCGTCTGACATGCATACGTTTCCAATCCACAGACTTGCACGCAGATGTGTGTGTTGAGTTCCGAAACGCACACATACGCATGTCAATGTTAATCAATGTACGCGTTGGGAATCCGCATAGTATTGGGTTTTGTGATGCGGATATCGAGCTGCGTTTCCCATAGTTCATATCTATTTCCTGTATGACGCACTTCCTTTTCCAACATGGCCACCTGAAAGAAGAGGGGAGGGCGCGGCAGCAGCAGCTAGAAACAGCGGTGTGGAGGTGTCCAGGAAAGCACTCTCTACGGAAGAGCTCATAGTCAGGGTACAGATGTACCCTGAACTACATGACAAGGGCCACAGTCTTTATAAAGACAACCAGCATGCAAGGCTGATCTGGCTCGAAACAGCAGAGCATTTTTATGCAGAACATTGGTACTCATATTCAGATGTACAGCATGAAGAACTCAGTAAGTATATTTACATATTATATTGCCTTGTATGTTTAGGTGATTGCTTTATTTTTGAGGTTTTTTTTTGGGGGGGGGGGGGGGAATTGCTTGGAGTGTTTTTTTAGGTTGGTGGAAAGCTGCCTTCACATGTGTGGTAAGTTTCTATGTTGTATTGTCTGCTTAAATTATTCAAGTGTGTTCTGGACAGGTGCTCTTGCCACATGACTGTATGTTTTTTAAAGCAGTATACCTGTTTGGATGTGGCTTATTGCTAAAATCTTCTGACATGATTGTTGTGATTGATCTGTTCACATGTGTTTATATGATCACCTGCTGTCATGATATTTTTTTTTTTTTGTGTGGATCCATTCTGCAGCCATGCATGCACTGTTTTTTAATTAAATCTGCTGATGTGATTGTATGTATATGGACTCATACATGTGTTGCAAAAAATGTGCATACATTGAAAAAATAGAATCCATTTAAAGGTAACCTTAAGTCTGCCAAAAAAATGACATTAACTCAGCTGGGGATTCCCTCAGCCCCCTGCAGCCTATCGGTGCTCTCGTGTCTCGGCGACCACGGTAGACATTGCGTCCCCTGCTAATGCAAAGTGGAATGCGAAGAAAGGATACACTGTGAAGGGCTTTGCTGGCATCGACTTTGAAATCTACCAGCGGAATGGAGCTGGCGGCGGGAGAATGGCAGCTCGGGCAGGAATGGCGCGTGACAGGATGCCTGCTGGGGGCTCGCTAAAGGCCTTGGTAAGTTAAACAGATTTTTTTTCTAAACTTTACAGTTCTGATTTAAACAATCATTGTACTTGGTGGTTACTTATTTGTTTGCATTTTATCACTATTTCATGTGATATTACTTTAGTTTGCAACAGTAGAATAAGTGGAAAGACATTTCGATGCAATAACTCACAACTGCACTGGGTTGTTGAAATGTATTGTTTGCACAGTATAAGGAGTTAAGTGGTAAGACAAGCACTTTGTACGTTCTATGGAGAAGTATGAGGCCTTCCAGGTTATGATGGCAATCAATAATCATTTCTTCTTCTTTGTTGAGTAATGGGTAGATGTAGTTTAAAAGTAGAAATGTTATGAAACTTTGCATGTTCAGTTTTGTGAACGTTATTTGAAATCTTTGATACTATGTGTCATGCTTCCTTTCAGACACAAATGTATTGTAACCCTCACCAATGAGGAACAGAGGCCGAGGTACTGTTGTCGTGATAGTTTGCAATATGTTGCACCCAATTACATGAATACTGTGATATGTGCATGACAAACTACTGTGGTTGTGTAGTCAATTGTAAAGGAAATTATTACCTTATGTACTTGAATAGAAGTTGACCTCGTGTACAAGTCGATCCCATTAATTAAGTTTCTAAAACTGGAATTTTCTGTAACCTTAACTATAACTTTAAAACTCAAAGTTAATGGCTTGCAATTGGGGACGATTAGTGGCTGCTCTGCGTAAGAGTTGTTGGCATTAATTCCTCCAAGCCCGAAGTTTAACCATGGTTGTCTCTCCCCCCAACCCTGCATTGTACTTGTAAGAGGGGACATTGATCCACCTTCCCAATCAACAACATCCAAAGAGCATTTACCTCTTTCTACATCAATTGCGTCCACCATGTTATTTAATGCAGATTATCACTGCAGAATAACCGCAGTGGTTGGCAGGGACTTTAATGCGCGCGCAGCATCTTTCTCTCTCTCTCTCTCACTCTCTCCCTTCCTCCCTTATTGCAGTTCACTATTGACCGGTTATTGAGATCCTGCCACCAGTGATGCTCATCCGAGCTCGGATATCCGAGATACTCGGATATCCTAGCTCTTTTTTCACTATCCGAGCTCGTATACCGAGCTCGAATAGTATTAGCTATCCGGGCTGTGCTATCCGAGCGCACTCGGATAGCAATCAGCTATCCGGAGATATCCTAGCTATCCGAGCTCGGATAGCGTCATCCGCTCGGATAGCGTCACGTCACCTTGAGTCCTCACAAGCGAATCAGAGGGCTCCCAGCCCTCTGGCTGCAGCCAACTTACAGAGGGGGAGCCTGGCCAAGCCCCCCTCTATAAATAGCGGGCGCCATGTTGACTCACTCTTCCTGCTTGCGACTTACTGACTGACTGTACTGAGAGATTGCTCCAGTGCTTTTTGTCTGTGCAAGTGCATTAATTGTTCAATACACCTAGCGTTTTTTACACTCCAACACTTGACATTCACCTGTATTGCTTTGTATTGTAGATAGATTGTATTTTAGGCAGTTTAGTTTGTGTGATTAGGGACTAGGGAGGGAGACTGTCACTGGTGCTGCTGCAGCCAGAAGCTAGGCCCTGTGCCTAGGCAAGGCAGCCTGCCCTGCTCTCTGCTCTAGTCTCTAGTTACCTGTGCTCTCACCTGTCCTACTCTACTGTACTACTTCTGTGTTAGATAGATTATTGTACTATTTTGTAGTTAGCAAGGCCCAGCTTTACTGCTATACCTGTCCTGTATCTGCTCTCTGTAATCTAGTCACACCTGATCTATTGTTTAGCTAGATTCTTCTATTGTTTAGTTAGTACTGTAGTACTGCAGTCAGTGCTAGTAGTTGTTAGAGTAGTAGTACTACTGTGTTAGCTTTCTACAGAACTGCTGTGCTGTGAGCAGTGCCAGTGTGACAGTTAGTATGCACTAGTGTCTTCTCTTCTGCTGTCTGACTGGCACTTGGCACGTGCCACATCCGGCATGCTCCTGGCACATGTTACACCTGCTGTTGCTGCTGCATTGCCCTGCTCCTGCTGCCTGTGCAGCTCCCACTGCCAGGCCAGGGTGCCAAAGGCCACTGATACCACCTATATTTAACCCAAAACACAATTGCTGCGTAATTTTTTGGAGGTGTCTGGGGTGAAAACTGTCATGTCCCAGTTGTGCGGTTGGACTTTGGACACAATGTGGGCTGCATGACTGCTGTCTGGGACCTAGGCCTGATGTTAATTTACAGCTATTTTTTTTTTGGGGGGGGGGATTTTAAGTCCCCACATCATCAATTAGTGTTCCCCTTTACAAAATAATGATGCTACATGCCTCATATACCCTAAAACATTTTTAAAGCAATTTAAAGGCCACTTCCGGTTTTTCTATCCGGATATCCGAATTTGCCCGGATAGCCCGGATACTGTGGTCGGATATCCGATTTGCATTCGGATCGGAAAATTTTGAACTTGGATATCCGACCCGGATCGGATAGCGGGGTATCCGGATCCGAATCAGATCCGGATTTTGAAAAGGGGTATCCTAGCATCACTGCCCGCCACCCGTGAATTCCACAGCAGTTGTGAAGTGGTTGCCGCTTTTAATCCTTCATCCCTACTTCCCTTTCTCCATCTCCCAAAGTTCAACCAGCCCAACCGCATTTCACTAACCTCCCCCGACTGTAATTGAATGCAGGCATCGTTTCAGGTAGGAGCAAAATAATTTCCTTAACAGAGCTGCCAAATTCAAATGGCCGCTAATGTTCCTCATACGCTGCTTGTCATGTGACTTTAGGAACAGACGCTACTTTAATGCACATACAGCCGCCTGCTAAACCAACATGACACGCAAAGTGTGTTCAAGATAATGCACATGGCAACTGGCCGGTTCTGGAATAGAAATTACTTTGCTCCTACTGCGATGTGTACATTCAATTATACACAAGGGAGGTTAATACAAGTTCGCTGGGTGGTTGCACTTTGGGTGTTGGTGGAAGAAAGGGTTGATTAAAGATGGCACCAACTTCACTTCTTCTGTGGATATTACGGTGGTGGATCTTAATACTCGCCCACTAGTGCACTGCAAGGAGGAAGGTATAGAAAGGAGCCCTCTCATTTCACTTATAAGTCTACACATATAGGAGTTCTCATGTATAAGTCCACCCCCCACTTTCATACTTTGATGCAGTCCAACATTTATCGGCTTGTATCCAAGTATGTAAGGTACATGGGTTTTTGCCCATGCATCTTACAAGTGAAACACGATGTTACCCTTTGTTGTAGAGAGTTACAATACGCAGTGCCTGCAAGTGGAACAGGTACGTTTCATATAGGAGTTACAGA
Source organism: Hyperolius riggenbachi (assembly GCF_040937935.1). Classification (NCBI taxonomy): domain Eukaryota; kingdom Metazoa; phylum Chordata; class Amphibia; order Anura; family Hyperoliidae; genus Hyperolius; species Hyperolius riggenbachi. Next base: position 142,898,971 of record NC_090652.1, on the reverse strand, counting down.
AATAGATTGAATAATGTAGGGCATTTATACCCAACTGGGATTTTTATTGCAATTTTTATAGTATTTGTTATGTCTCAATTCCATCATTCATAACAACTGTTGAATTGGGCCTACTGCAATAGTCTCTCGTTTACTTTAATTATAAAAAGTTTTGCAAGAATAAATGTTACTTTTATAAAGTACACCTTATGTGCATTTGAGTTATGTCCTGTTGTTTGGACTTTTTGAGTTGTTTATTAAAATGTTAAAAAACCATTTGTTGTTTGCCCTTTATTTTAAAGTAAAGATTTACTAACAGATATACTAATTTTTTTCCCGATTTCAAAACATTTCAGAAAATGAGGTGACAGATGCAAACACATAATAAAGTACTACTTGAAAATGTGCAAATTCTCTTCATTTGAAGCAGTAATTTTATTTAGCCTTCACGTTATTTTTATAAATTTTGAGAAATTAAAAATATTGAAAAAGGAAACCATGAAACTAACAGTCATAGAAGGCATATTTGTAGCATACATGTCAACCCTACTAAGGTAAGTATTACACACGTGGTTGAAATAAGTACAAAATATTGCATTGCAGTAAATAACTTTTTCCCAATCAGATTGTACTAAATAAAAATTTCCACTGACTCTGTGCCTTTGCAAACCGTTTTCTGAATATGCATATATTGTAGTTTAGTGTTCTCCCCAGATTGTTTTTCCAGCCGGGTGGCATGAAAAAGTAGCCGGGTGGGGCGAGATGAAAGAATACAGGGCTGGTGCTTCTCTGCACAACTCTGCTTACAGCAGAGGAGGAAGTGAGGCGATGACAGCCGGGTGCTAACCAAAACTAGCCGAGTGGAGCACCCGGCTAAAAGAGCCTGGGGAGAACACTGTAGTTACGAATAGAGTATACTTTCAGTTTGATCATCAAGGAAATAATGTTTAACAACAAATAAATACTCCATGTTTGGGGAAATTTTTTTACTATAAACATTGCAAATAGTTAATAATGTACAAATCAAACTTTATGAACATGTTATTGAATATAAACTCAAAAACATTGTGCACTTGACAGATCAAACATGGAAGATGACAGAAATGGGCATGTATACCTCGCTACAAGCACTTTTCATTGTTTGTTTTCGTTATAGAAAACTAGGGTAGATGAAACTCATGACTTGTACCAATCTCGCCATAGATAGTTGAAAGCAGTGACAATGTACTCTGCTAGTAGGTCACGCATATGCAAAGCATCTGTTGTCGCTCGTGGAGCAGCACGATGTGTAGAAAGATGTGCAGGGATGTTCGACTCATACAGATTAACACCCTCTTTCTCTCTGACATAATTGTGTAGTATGCACGCTGCTTTAACAACACAGACTGCATTTTCAGGTTTCATTTGCATGGAAGTGTGGAATATACGCCATTTCGCAGATAGAATTCCGAAAGTACATTCCACCATTTTCCTTGCTGTGCTGAGACGAGTGTTGAAGTTGGATTTTGTCCCATTCATTCCTCTCTGTGTATATGGCCGCATAAGATGAGTGGATAGGCCAAAGACTTCATCCCCAACGAAAAAAAAGGATAATTGGGTTCACTTTTTCCGGGCCACGGTTTGGCCAATGGCAGCTGTAAACGTCCACTTTGTAGCAATTTTCCAAATTTCGATCTGCTATATATAGCAGAATCACAAAAACTTCCATAGGAGCCCACATCAATATACAAAAATTTATAATCAGCGTCCACGATGGCTAGTAAAACTACTGAAAAAAAACTTTTTATAATTAAAAAATGTACTGCCACTACAAGGTGGACAAACCATCCGGACATGTTTGCCATCTATAGCACCGATGCAATGAGGAAAATTACATCTTCTCCAATAGAGATCTGCCACATCCATCCATTTTGCTTGGTCTGGGAATTTCATGTACTTGGGTTGTAGCTTCAACCAAATAGCTTTACAGGTGGTTAGTACGATCGACTGGATAGTACTTTTCCCAAGTCGAAATTCAAAATGTAGGGACGAATAAGAATGTCCAGATGCCAGAAACCTAGGAAAAAGGTAATAAAAAATTTGTAACATTTCCCAATATGGAGAATGGGTGAGATCACGTCCAAGAAATAGAGGATGCAGGATGATAAAATGTGATAGTTACTGTATGAGACTTATGAGAACGGGGATGGTGGGAGAAAAGAGAAGACTGTCATGATGGGGGGGAGGGATGGGGTGAATTTTGTTTGTGGATACAGGATAAGTGAAATGAGGATGAGGGATTAGAGTAAGGGCGCATTTCCACTTGCGCGCCACAATTCCAAAGAGTTTCCCTGCAGGCGAATAGTGCACAGAAACTCTGCCATAGGGTGGTAAGGTACAGGTGGCAGAATCACTACAGCTAGCGATTCAACCAACTTTTCCATCTGAATCGTCAAGGGAGGCTGCGTATCCCATAGCCATGCATGGCACGGCTGATGGGATTCGCCTGCTTTCCCCTCACATTCGGAAAAGCCGGTGCGCTTCTCTCAGATGCGCACCTCTCAAGTGGAATAGCACTCTAAGAAGATTTTGCAATACCAGTGTATTTTTGGGAATGCTGGATGATGGATTATAAATGGTGTGTATGGATTACAACATTAGATGAAAAATGAAGGGTTCTGTATGTGACAAAGTGTTAACGCTAACTACCTTAAAGAGAACCTGTACTGAGTAAAAATATTTAAAATAAACACATGAGGTAACTTCAAATGAACATTACATAGTTACTGTGCCATCAGTTCCTCTCAGAAGCTCACCATTTTCTTCTTACAATGATCCCTTCCAGTTCTGACAATATTTTGTCAGATCTGAAATATATCAGTTGCTGTCAGTAAAATATCAGTTGCTGTCAGTTATAGCTGAGAGGAAAACTGATGTACCAGTAATGTCCATGTTTCCCTATGGCTCAAGTGGGCGATGTTACAGTTCAACTGTGTGCTGACCAGAAAGCTGTTATGGGTAATGGCCATTTTCAAAATGGAGGACGGAAAATTCCCTTGATCACAGTGAACAAATAGGACGCGGGACAAGAGAAAGACACTGAGGAGTAGACCACATGGAAGGTAAGTATGACTTGTTTATGCTTATTTTGACTTTTAATTTTCAGTTCAGGTTTTCTTTAAGGTAAGAAGAAGAGGTTCACATGGCGGAACAGCACGACGGAAAGATGTACCCGTAAATTGCAGCTCACTATGCAGCTCTTCCAAAAGTATGTCGAAACTACAAACAAAACAACGAGAAATATTCCTTTAGGTGTAATACATGTGGACAAACTACAAATCAATAATTAATACAATCCTGTTTCCCATTTGCATTACGCTCCAAACTGGACCCAGAGAGTGGATAAGGGATTCACATCACCTGATCCTGATAGGCCATGGAGTGTTGATTAATATTGTGAAAATGGATCCAATCAACGATTGATTGAAACCTTTTACAATTAACAAATACATATCTTATGTTGAGCAGCAGACAACATTAGAGGGTTCATCTTCCACAGTTTTTACAAAGCGTATTATGAATACTCACGTGAGGCATCATGTAGTCACATGACCAGCAGGAAGATGGAAACTTTCACTACTGTCTGCTGCACAAGATTAGCTACGCATTTTTTTCTAACTAGCCACCCGCCCGGGTGCTGCACCCTCACCTCACCCTTCAGTCGTTCATAATCATGTCACACATGGCTCTTATCCTCAGTGGAACGGTTCATTTCCTCACTACTGTAAATATACGTTCTGTTTACTATTGGCCCCAATGTTGCACTATTTTATTTAGAATCTGTTCCGTTGTGAAGAAAACTCTGGAAAATAGGGTCCTGCAGAATCAGAGACCTATGGAGACCAGAATGTATTCGACATATCAGTACAAACGTACTGGTGTGTATGGACACAGGAGGAACTCCAAATGACCTGAAACATCATAAAGGTGTTCATTGGACTTTGTGCCCCTTAGCGCACCTAGGCTGCAAAAAAAGTGCCACACATGTGGTATTGCCGTACTCAGGAGAAGTAGTATAATGTGTTTAGGGGTGTATTTTTACACATACCCATGCTGGGTGGGAGAAATCTCTCTGTTAATAGCCAATTGTGTGTTAAAGAATAAAAAAAATGGCAATTACAGATATTTCTCCGACCCAGCATGGGTATATGTAAAAATACACCCCAACAATCATTGTACTACTTCTCCTAAGTACGGCAATACCACATGTGTGACACTTTTTTTGCAGCCTGGATGCGCTAAGGGGCCCAACGTCCTATTCACAGGTCATTTTGGGCATTTGATTTCAAGACTAATCCTAACGGTCTAGGGCCCCTAAAATGCCAAGGCAGTATAGGAACCCCACAAGTGACCCCATTTCAGAAAGGAGACACCCCAAGGTATTCCGTTAGGTGTATGGTGTGTTCTTAGAATATTTCATTTTTTTGGTCAAAAGTTACTGGAAAATGACAATTTGTAAAAAAATAATCAATTTCTGCTAACTTTTGACAAAAAAAATAAATAAATATTATAATAACTCATCATACACCTAATAGAATACCTTGTGGAATCTTATTTCTAAATTGAGGTCACTTGTGGCGGCACTGGCATTGTAGAGGCTCAATACAGTGAGGAGTAGTCTACAAACGAAATGCCTAAAATTGCAAATTTTGATGACAGGTGGTCTATGAGGGGCAGAATTTTGAGGAACCAGTCATAAGCAGGGTGACCTCTTAGATGACAGGTTGTATTGGTACAAAAGTGCAGGAAGCGCAGGATGTTCTCAACTCGTGACCTGGACATGGCAGCAGAGAACATGGGCATGTGATGTTTTGGGTGAGTAGACCAATATGACCGCAATACACTCTTTTTGACTAGACCCATGTTAAGTAAAAGGCCCCAAAGAATGTTCTGTTTGAAAACTTGTAGTGGTTACCACCTAAAAGGCTGGGCATGGTAGCTACTAGTATTGGCAGATGCGTATTGTGGTGCATAACGGTTAGTCTCAGCCACAATTACGTCGTAGAGACCAGCAGTGATCAGGAAAAAAATTATTTCACTACGGTGGGGCGGGTGAGGGTTTGGCCGGGTGATCAGAAGCCCGCAGGGGGCAGATTAAGCCCTGATCTAATGGACAGGAGTGGTAAGGAGTGACATGAGGTGTTTGATGGGTGTCTCAAGGTATGAGTAGAGGGGAGAACAGATGTAAATATTGCACTGGGGAGGTGATCAGGGGGGGGGGGGAGGGTCTGAGCACAATCTGAGGGTGTGGGCAGGTGTTTGGGTGCCCGCAAGGGGCAGATTAGGGTCTAATCTGATGGATAACAGTGACAGGGGGTGATTGATAGGTGATCAGGGTGTGATTAGAGGGGAGAATAGTTGCAAGCAATGCACTGGCGAGGTGATAGAGGGGAGGGGGTCTGAGGGTGTGGGCGTGTGATTGGGTGCCCGCAAGGGGCAGATGACGGTCTGATCTGATGGGTATGATGGGTAGCGGTGACAGGGGATGATTGATGGGTGATCAGAGGGTAAACAGTACAAAGAAACTGACCATCTGTAACTGTCAACTGATATAGCGGAGGCAGGATTCAATCAACTGATGTCAACATGAAATAATGAAATAGTCAACATTACATTACCTGGCAATGGACATCCGGGCATAATTAAAGAATTTATCCAGATGGTTCCTCAAATCATGATATAAAGTCCAAAACTGGCCCTTCTCTCTGCGCTCCTTCAGCAGAGGGTGTACCCAGTACCTCCTACACCTTGATTTCTTCCTGATCACTATAGCTACTATAATGATCAGAGCTAATGCAGCTAAAAAGGACATTTTCACTACTGAAACAAAAAACAATACACCTTTCTCCTTGAAATCTCCTTCACAACCCACACCCAGGAAATTACATCATTTTCTCAGGTTAAAAAAAAATAAAGAACTTTATTTATTACTTCCTCCAATTAAAAAGCACAGGCCTTCTGTGGAGGGAAAAACGCATATCAACAGACGCATGCGTTCTTAACGCATACGTTTTCTGTACTTTTACCAAAACGCATATCAAAAACGCATACAACCGCATTACAAATGCATGCGTTTTTTTAAATACGTTTTCTGTACATTGCCATGCATTTCTCACACACAGCCAGTCTGAACGGGCCCTAAGGCAAACTACATTTGGGGTTTAATGCCTAGTACACACCATACAATTTTCTGTTAGATTGTTTTCTGTTAGATTTTCTGTAATTAGATTATTTTCTGCAAAGTACTGGTAGAGACTGGTCATTATCTCTGGTGCATTGTCTTCTGGTTATCTCCTGCTGAGTAGAACAATGCTTAATTGCTAGGCAGATAGGTGATTAGATAGATCATTTCCAACATGTTGGAAATTACCTGTCTGGCAGGTAAATCTAACAGAAAATCTTACAGAAAATTGTATGGTGTGTACTAGGCATTAGAAAGGCGAGGTTAGAGCCACAAATCCAGGAGAGTGCCAACTTCCTTTCAACACTAGCACTGAATATATTTCCAAATGTCTACAGAAATGAAGACAAACGACCTTTGCTAGATAGTGTTTTTATGGGAAAAAAATATTCTGCTTTCTCAGAATTCCTTTGTTTGTTGGGCTTGATGTAATTACATTTAATAATGTCCCCAAAGGCTTATTCATTAGCCTTATTGTCAAGTAAAACGTAGAACATTTCTTTCCTTTCATTTACCATTTGACAGTGACATATGACATTACTAGGCCATAAACTCTGTATGTGACCTCTGGAATCTACGCTGCTGTTTACGACACCGCACATTATTTATTCTGAGAGCAAATATGCTGCACCTGGGTAACACTTTATTTCCCTGTGTGGGGTCAAAATGCAGCAAACATTACCATACTTTTTATATATACTGTTGATTGAGCCAAATCCATTGTTTTATAAATCAAAATAGGGTTTTTTTTGGTATTCATGAGTGCATGTATGTTTTTATGCAGGGAATACACCATTAGCTTTTCCAGCAGATTTACTGTCTGATCGTTTTTCCGATCAATTTCCATTCACTTCTATGAGAAATCGATCAGAAAAACTTTCGAAAATCAGATCGGACATGTCGGAAATTATCTATCGAACCATCTATCTGCCAAAAAATCTCATGGTGTATTCCCAGCATTAGACCATAAGTCATGACACACCCTACATCTAATTTATGATTATTGTATTGCTCTGTTGGTCACTGCAGACATGCACAACATGAAAATGCCTGTCTGATAGTATATTCATATTCTGGAATGTCATGTTTGCAATCATTGCAAGTCTGATACTGCTACATGAAAATAAGCCTGTTTAAGGTAAAAATAAATAAAAGTGCATCATTTAGGCAACTAAGCAACCTCACAACGCAATTACAGTAGAGCATACAGGCAATAAAAAGTATGCTTCCAAGTCATTACTGAGCATGTGCAAACAGTCCAATGCAGTTAATAACGTGTATAACGCACAGCATGCAGCACTTTCTAATAATGCTACACGTTACACACAAACGCAACGTGTGCAGCTGCGCACGACTTTGGCTGAAGTCTCCAGGCTAACGGGTTCACCAGCGGGTCCACAGAGGGGACCAGGGACCTCGCGGGCTATGGTGGGCTGGAGAAAGCCCTAGTTAAGTGCAGATTTTCATTTTAAAGCTCTGCTCAGGGTCCTTTAAATAACAGTATTTTACAGGACAACTGAAGTGAGAGGCATATGGATGTTGCCGTATTTATTTCCTTTTAACCAACAACAGTTGCCTGGCATCCTGCTGATTTCTCGTGCATCAGTAGTGTCTGGATCACTTACCAATCCTACCTGAAACAAGCATGTGACAAATGCAGTCAAACTTCTGATCTGCATGCCTGTTCAGTCTATGGCTAAAAGTAAAAGAGGCAGAGGATCAGCAGGACAGTCAGGCAATTTGCATTGTTTAAAAGGATATAAATATGTCAGCCTCAGTTGTCCTTTAAGGGTTTGGGACTATGTCCTTTTCTATCTCTATCATTAAAGTGGTATAAAACCCAGCATTTCTTCTTTGCTCTAAAAGATTATTTGCAGCATATAATATACTACCACAATTTGTTTTAGCATAACAGCATTCAAAGGGTTAAAACATAGGACTTACTTTTTTATTAGCAAGCTCCCTACAGGGAGATCCGCACCCGAAGCAGAGAGGAATGTAAACATTTTCTGACTGTGCAGAAACTTCTTCTAATGTGTCCAGAACACAGACAAATCAGAAATCATTACTGGATACATTACAATATAAATACACCAGTTATGAATAAAATGCATTGGCAGCTTTCAGAGCAAATAAAACTGTACTTTTGGAACTTGTAATTTCTAACTGAATAATAATACGTATGCACAAAAGCAAATATGATAACTGTATGGGATATAAAAAGTAGGAAAACACATTTTTATTGAACATTATGTCAGAGTTTAAAACCGATTTAACTACTAGCTGACCACGTCACGCTGATGGGCATGTCCCAGGACCGCCTAACGCCAAATGGTGTAAAGTCCTGGGGCGGGGATTTGCAGGAGATCGCACGCATCTCCGCTTGGATGACAAAGCTCCGTGCCGTCATCAGTCTCCCTCGTGTAACCAGCTTGATCCGTGAGCACCAAGCACTCGGCTAAGTGGAATCTACCAGATACTGACTGAAATTATCAAATATTTATTTGTGACCTAACAGTGGTCACTGTAGAAAGGAATCAATCAATTATCAAAGTACACTTCCCTTGCACATCAAAGGTCAAATAACACAATCTTCTGGTCTTCACTGCCGGTGCACCGGTAAAAGTTGCGGAAGGAAAGGGTTAGTTACACAGAAATTATAGTGAGCTACAATAGGTCTTCTCATAAAACAATCAACCACATTACAGCATATACAATTCACAGTACCGATGTTGGGCGTGGGCTGGGGATAAGACTGGTCTACTGAGCAATTCAGTCAAGTATCGGATCGGTTCTCAGTCTCTAGCAACTAAGTTAAAGTTCTATTGCTCAGCAAAACCTTGGGGGAAACTCGTGACAGTTCGCAATAAGTTCGTTGGTTGGTCCAATCAGGACATTCACCTTGCTCCAAGATCTTATATACTCTTTAGGTTGTATTTGTGGCACTCAATACACTTTCCTCAGAATACCTCCCCTCTAGATTGGGCTCACCAAAACCAAAATCAACAAACAAAATAAAAGATAACGCAATTAATCAAAAAGGGTTAAAGTAAAATAAAGATAAATAAAATAAATTACAAAGTGACCGATGTACCCCTCTATACCATCAACACCTTCCCACTATAATAGGACTCTATTTAAGTGCACTTTGTTGTTAAAGCTTGAACTCTGAATTAGAGTTGATGCAAATCTTGTAATCCAAATCTGTTAACTCTGTATCTTGCTCAGGTATCACCTGGTTGCTCCTGCAGCACACTTTAATATAATATGATGCAATGTGACTCCTCCTCCACTCTTCCACTGTAATGCTGACAGGTTCACTTTAAATATCACACTCCTGTTAACTCTGAAGAACACATCAATTGAAGAACTTGCAACTTGTAACTCAACTCCTGACTCGAAACGGACTTGACAGGGGCAATGTCTTTATCAGTCAGGCCTTAATGCTGGCAGGGGCTGCACCAGCTATGCGGGTACTTTAGGGAGGCTTATGACAGTCTATTAGCAGCAGCTAGGCCTGATCATGCAATGTACTTCTTATCATCAACAGTATCTTCTCTAAGTTCAATGTCGCTGTGTGTGGAAAGCTTTCTCACACTAACAGTCTCTAGTAACACCACTTTGAAACACACTAGGGGCTTGATTCACAAAGCGGTGCAAAGTGTTTGCACGCCAGTGAAAAGCCCCTTATCACGCCTAAACTCACTTTAGGCATGATAAGAAGCAACTCGCGCGAATTTTCCACGCGCAAAATTTTGCGCGCGCAACAGCGCACGCGCGCGCGCAGCGTCCCCGCTTCGCGCGAAGCTCCCATTAAGCGTCCCCGCTTCGCGCGAGTTAGAGCAAAAATCGGTGATAACTCAGTGGTGCAAAGGTTAGGACTCCTAAAGTCTTTTAGGCGTGATAACTGGGTTATCACCGCTTTGTGAATCGAGCCCGAGGTGGCTTAGGGTTGGCCCGCAGGCCTGTACTCATCTGTCCATACCTCCCAACATTTTAAAATTAGAAATCGGGACACAGGCCACACCCCTAACTACACCCTCAACACACACTCTAACCACACCCCCAAGTCACGCCTACCATAACGTTTTTTGAAGATTTTTTTTTTAATATTGATGCCCTTATATTTTTTAATAAATATATCCCTCATATACCCTGCCTGTGGGTGGGGCAAACTGTAATGTAGTTATACCAGCTAATGTAGTTACATAAAAAAAATGAAGTAAATGCACATAAAAACAGACAGTGTTTCCCCAGTAAATGCACATAATGAGAGACAGCTTTTCACCAGTAAATGCACATAATAAGAGACAGCTTTTCACCACTAAATGCACATAAGAGACAGCTTTTTACCACTAAATGCACATAAGAGACAGCTTTTCACCAGTAAATGCACAAAATAAAAGACAGCTTTTCACCAGTAAATGCATATAATAAGAGACAGCTTTTCGCCACTAAATGCACATAAGAGACAGCTTTTCACCAGTAAATGCACATAATAAGAGACAGCTTTTCACCAGTAAATGCACATAATAAGAGACAACTTTTTACCAGTAAATGCACATAATAAGAGACAGCTTTTCACCAGTAAATGAACATAAGAGACAGCTTTTCACCAGTAAATGCACATAATGACAAACAGCCAGTTGTCCCCAGTATATGTAGCCAGGGATATATGTGCCCAGTATATGTAGCCAGAGGTATATGTCCCCAGTATATGTAGCCAGGGATATATGTGCCCAGTATATGTAGCGAGAGGTATATGTCCCCAGTATATGTAGTCAGGGGTATATGTGCCCAGTATATGTAGTCAGGGGTATATGTGCCCAGTATATGTAGTCAGGGGTATATGTGCCCAGTATATGTAGTCAGGGGTATATGTCCCAGTAAATGTAGGTAGGGGTATATGTGCCCAGTATATGTAGCCAGGGTGTATATGTCCCAGTATATGTAGGCAGGTGTATATGTGCCCAGTATATGTAGACAGGGTGTATATGTCCCAGTATATGTAGGCAGGTGTATATGTGCCCAGTATATGTAGCCAGGGTGTATATGTCCCAGTATATGTAGGCACGTGTATATGTGGCCAGTATATGTAGCCAGGGGTATATGTGCCCACTATATGTAGCCAGAGGCATATGTTCCCAGTATATGTAGGCAGGTGTATATGTCCCAGTATATGTAGGCAGGGGAATATGTGTCCAGTATATATAGCCAGCGGTATATGTGCCCAGTATATGTAGTCAGGGGTATATGTCCCAGTATATGTAGCCAGGATGTATATGTGCCCAGTATATGTAGCCAGGGGTATATGTGCCCAGTATATGTAGGCAGGTGTATATGTGCCCAGTATATGTAGGCAGGGTGTATATGTCCCAGTATGTGTAGACAGGTGTACATGTGGCCAGTATATGTAGTCAGGGTGTATATGTCCCCAGTATACGTAGGCAGGTGTATATGTGTCCAGTATATGTAGTCAGGGTGTATATGTCCCCAGTATATGTAGGCAGGTGTATATGTCCCCAGTATATGTAGGCAGGTGTATATGTGGCCAGTATATGTAGTCAGGGTGTATATGTACCAGTATATGTAGGCAGGTGTATATGTGGCCAGTATATGTAGTCAGGGTGTATATGTCCCCAGAATAGGTAGCCAGGTGTCCCCCCCCCCCCAGGAGGGGAGCAGCGCAGAGAAGAGGGAGAGCGGTGGGCAGCAGTGGAGAAGTAGGGCCATCTCTCCCCCCCCCTTCCCTCACCTTAGGGTGCTCTCCCTCCCTCGCTCTCTCCTCCGGAACTAATGTGCGGTGGCTGGCAGAGGGGTGGATCTTACCTTCCGTGTCTCCGTCTGGTCTCGTCGCCGGCGCGGGATGATTTGCCACAGCGGCTGCGGCACCAGAGCTTCCGGCCGGCGCTTGGAGCAACACGGAAGGTAAGTCCCACCCGCTGCCAAACACCGCCACACTTACTTTCGGATAAGAGAGCGAGGGAGGGAGAGCCCCCTAAGGTGAGGGAAGGGGGGAGATGGCCCCCTTCTCCGTCGCTGCCCACCGCTTTCCCTCTTCTCTGCGCTGCTCTCCTCCTGCTACGGGCAGCTGTCGATACTGACAGCCGCCCGGGACTTGGGGGGCTCATACCGGGATAGCGGGAGAGCCCCCCAAAATCGGGAGTATCCCGACAAAAACGGAACGGTTGGGGACTATGTCTGTCTGTGGCCTCTGTTATGGCTCAGGTATGGGCAAGGTCTGCCTCCTCCGGCCTTCGGTCTGTCCAACATGCTGCCGCTGTCCTTACTGGTATGCACTAGTCTCTCTATGGCCGCCGCGTCACCTCCTACTGTCCGGGCGACTGCTACGGCCTCTGTGTGTCACCTCCTGCCCGCTCCGCACCACCAGCTCCTGGTGTAAGTCCTTCTCTCTCTCCTCTCTCGCGCACTCTCTCTCGTCTCAGCCTGTTCCCTCCGGCTACATCCTGGTCCCTCCGCCCCTTGAGCCTGCGCAGTAGCTCCCTGACTGGCCACGCGGGGTCTCTGGAAAATTCCAGCAAATTCCCCTAATTTGCATATTGGATCATTTAGCAACAGTCTATGCAACCTGTCTGATGCTTACTTTCCCTCTATGTGTCTATTTGGTTTCATAGGCAAAGGTAAATCTGCAATAATATTTTGTAACCTTCTTTTGGGGGTTACACTAGTAGACAGCGAAATTTACTGTGTACAGCGCTGCGATCCATGTCAGCGCTGTCCTGGGGACAGTTGTGTGACATGGCTGTTCCACTGGGCAGCGGGGAAGTTATCCGCTGTTATAGGCTGAAGCCTATGATAGCCGATCACACTGATTGGCTGGTGGGGGAGCGAGGGAGGGTGGGGTATAAAAGAAAAATAAACCACATGTTTTTTATAAAAATAATGAAATAAATATTTACAAAAAAATAAATAAATAAACATCCTGGGAGCGATCTTTGCCCACCAACAGAAAGCTCTGTTGATGGGCAGGAAAGGGGGGGAATCACTTGTGTGCTGAGTTGTACGGCCCTGCAGCGAGGCCTTAACCACTTGAGGACTGCAGGGCTAAACCCCCCTAGTGACCAGGCCATTTTTAGCAAAATTGGCAACTGCAGCTTTAAGGCCAAGCTGCAGGGCCGCACAACTCAGCACACAAGTGATTCCCCCCCTTTTCTCCCCACCAACAGAGCTCTCTGTTGGTGGGGTCTGATTGCTCCCCCATGTTTATTTTTTTTAGAATAAATATTATTGTTTGTTTGTTTGTTTTTTTTTAAAAAACATTTCTTTAACCACTTCCGGATACCGGGTGGTTTGGCTGATCTGTGCTGCGGGGGCTCTTCAGCCCGCAGCACAGATCAGAAATCAGGCAGGGCGATCAGACCTCCCCCCTTTTTCCCCCACTAGGGGGATGTCCTGCTGGGGGGGTCTGATCGCCGCCGCGCTGCTGTGCCTAGCGGGGGGGGGGGGCTCCTCAAGGCCCCCCTCCGCAGCACTAGTCCTCCCTCTGCCTCCTTCCCTCCCTCTCCCGTCCCCTGTGTGCGGCGCAGGACGGAAAGCCGTCCTGCGCCGGATAGGATAGGCTTTAGCCTATCAGATGCCGGTGATCCCCGGCCAATCAGAGGCCGGGGATCGCCGATCTCCTCTACGGCGCTGCTGCTGCGCAGCGCCGTATATATGTAAACACCGGGGAAGATCTTCCCCGCGTGTTTACATTTACCCTGCGAGCTGCGATTGGCGGCTCGCAGGGTGTTCACGGAGACACCCTCCGTGAACTGACATGGAACGGCCGCTCATACGAGCGGCCGTTTCCATGGAAACCACTTCAGGATTCAGGGGCGTAGTTAAGCGTACGCAGAATCCTGAAGTGGTTAAATTTCTTCCCTCCCTCCCTCCCTCCATACCCACAGCCAGCCAATTATGGCGATCGGCTGTCATAGGCTTTTGCCTATGAGAGCCGATCGCTCTCTTGTCCCCCACGGGGACAGCCGTGTCGCACGGCTGTCCCCAGTGCAGGGCTGCTGCTGATCGCAGCGCTGCACCTAGTAAATAGATGGCGATCATGCCGTCTAAAAGTCTCCCGAGCGGCAATAGCCGCTCGGAGACTAAAGGCGGGGCGGAGCTCCGCCCTCCGAGCATGAGATGCGCGCGCAGCGTGCGCGCGATCTCATGCAAATTTCAGCCCCAGGACTTTACGCCAATCGGCGTTAGGCGGTCCTGGGGCTGCCGCCGCGGCCACGACCATTGGCGTGACGCGGGCGGCAGAAGGTTAAAGCAGCAGTGGCCTGTTTTGTAATAAATGGCCTGGTCACTGGGGGGGTTTAAGCCTGTGGTCCTTAAAGAACTTCCCCTAATGATCCCACATTCAGCATCTAAAAACAAGCTGAAGAGCCTCATGGCACCTTGTCTGTGACTTCCTATTGTGCATTTAGGTTGTGAAACCCTTTATTTAAACATGCCTATCACAAGAGAAAAAATTACTCCCCCCAAAAAATATTGATGTCACTGTCCTTTGGTTTGTCTTTCTCAGGAGCAACTGAGGAAAAAAATTTAGCAACATAATTGAAGAAACTCTTGGAGGTATTTCTGCAGTAACTGCCTCTAGATTGTAAGCCTTTGGGCAGGGTCCTCCTCCTTTTGTGTCCTACCTGATCATGCACCTCCATTACTGTGAACCCATGCTATGCATCTGAGTGAACCTAACTTGCCTAATCTACATGCTCAATCCAATGACTAAGCATTACCTGGCACTCATACTGTGCCGTGTGATCTGGTTTTCTATTATTCCTGTATTGTCATATTGCTGTATGTCACCCCTAAATATTGTCTGTAACCTAAATTAATGTTCAGCGCTGCGTAATATGTTGGCGCTTTATAAATACAATAAATAAATAAATAAATAAATAAATAACTGCAAACCAACCTCTGCTGCAACTTGAAAACATTCCTGTCCCAGAAAAGACTACATAATATATTTAAGTGCCGGTCAGCCAAAGGATGACAAAGTGCATCATCCCAGCACCCGGTTACACCCAGACCATGTTAAGCGCAAGTAGTGTATGGCGAATACCTTAAAGGAATACTATCAAAGTTTACCTTTTTTTCGAAATACCTTAACCACTTGCCGACCGCCCACAGCCCATGGGCGGCGGCAAAGTGGATACCTTAAGGACCGCAATACGCCTTAGGGCGTTGCTTCCTTTTCCTATGCCGGGGGAGCGATCGCGTCATTGATTACGCGCGCTTCCCCCGGCAACTGGCTCCGCCCACCCGCCGCAACATCCCGCCGGCCATACGGAAGCGCCGGCGGAATGTTAACCCCGCGATCGTCGCTACAAAGTGTATAATACACTTTGTAATGTATACAAAGTGTATTATACAGGCTGCCTCCTGCCCTGGTGGTCCCAGTGTCCGAGGGACCACCAGGGCAGGCTGCAGCCACCCTAGTCTGCACCCAAACACACTGATCTGCCCCCCCCCCGCCCACTGATCGCCCACAGCACCCCTCAGACCCCCCCCTGCCCACCCCCCAGACCCCTGTTTGCACCCAATCACCCCCCTAATAACCCATCAATCACTCCCTGTCACTATCTGTCAACGCTATTTTTTTTATCCCCCCCCCCTGCCCCCTGCCCCCTCCTGATCACCCCCCCACCCTTAAGATTCTCCCCAGGACCCCCCCCCCTGTGTACTGTATGCATCTATCCCCCCTGATAACCTGTCAATCACCTGTCAATCACCCATCAATCACCCATCAATCACCCATCAATCACCCCCTGTCACTGCCACCCAACAATCAGCCCCTAACCTGCCCCTTGCGGGCAATCTGATCATCCACCCACACCAATAGATCGCCCGCAGATCCGACATCAGATCACCTCCCAAATCCATTGTTTACATCTATTCTCTCCTCTAAACACCCACTAATTACCCATCAATCACCCATCAATCACCCCCTATCACCACCTGTCACTTTTACCTATCAGATCAGACCCTAATCTGCCCCTTGCGGGCACCCAATCACCCGCCAACACGCTCAGATTGCCCTCTGACCCCCCTTATCAATTCGCCAGTGCATTAATTACATCTGTTCTTCCCTGTAATAACCCACTGATCACCTGTCAATCACCTGCCAATCACCTATCACCCATCAATCACCCCCTGTCACCCCCTCGCACGCATCTCCGCTTGGATGACAAAGCTCCGTGCCGTCATCAGTCTCCCTCGTGTAACCAGCTTGATCCGTGAGCACCAAGCACTCGGCTAAGTGGAATCTACCAGATACTGACTGAAATTATCAAATATTTATTTGTGACCTAACAGTGGTCACTGTAGAAAGGAATCAATCAATTATCAAAGTACACTTCCCTTGCACATCAAAGGTCAAATAACACAATCTTCTGGTCTTCACTGCCGGTGCACCGGTAAAAGTTGCGGAAGGAAAGGGTTAGTTACACAGAAATTATAGTGAGCTACAATAGGTCTTCTCATAAAACAATCAACCACATTACAGCATATACAATTCACAGTACCGATGTTGGGCGTGGGCTGGGGATAAGACTGGTCTACTGAGCAATTCAGTCAAGTATCGGATCGGTTCTCAGTCTCTAGCAACTAAGTTAAAGTTCTATTGCTCAGCAAAACCTTGGGGGAAACTCGTGACAGTTCGCAATAAGTTCGTTGGTTGGTCCAATCAGGACATTCACCTTGCTCCAAGATCTTATATACTCTTTAGGTTGTATTTGTGGCACTCAATACACTTTCCTCAGAATACCTCCCCTCTAGATTGGGCTCACCAAAACCAAAATCAACAAACAAAATAAAAGATAACGCAATTAATCAAAAAGGGTTAAAGTAAAATAAAGATAAATAAAATAAATTACAAAGTGACCGATGTACCCCTCTATACCATCAACACCTTCCCACTATAATAGGACTCTATTTAAGTGCACTTTGTTGTTAAAGCTTGAACTCTGAATTAGAGTTGATGCAAATCTTGTAATCCAAATCTGTTAACTCTGTATCTTGCTCAGGTATCACCTGGTTGCTCCTGCAGCACACTTTAATATAATATGATGCAATGTGACTCCTCCTCCACTCTTCCACTGTAATGCTGACAGGTTCACTTTAAATATCACACTCCTGTTAACTCTGAAGAACACATCAATTGAAGAACTTGCAACTTGTAACTCAACTCCTGACTCGAAACGGACTTGACAGGGGCAATGTCTTTATCAGTCAGGCCTTAATGCTGGCAGGGGCTGCACCAGCTATGCGGGTACTTTAGGGAGGCTTATGACAGTCTATTAGCAGCAGCTAGGCCTGATCATGCAATGTACTTCTTATCATCAACAGTATCTTCTCTAAGTTCAATGTCGCTGTGTGTGGAAAGCTTTCTCACACTAACAGTCTCTAGTAACACCACTTTGAAACACACTAGGGGCTTGATTCACAAAGCGGTGCAAAGTGTTTGCACGCCAGTGAAAAGCCCCTTATCACGCCTAAACTCACTTTAGGCATGATAAGAAGCAACTCGCGCGAATTTTCCACGCGCAAAATTTTGCGCGCGCAGCGTCCCCGCTTCGCGCGAAGCTCCCATTAAGCGTCCCCGCTTCGCGCGAGTTAGAGCAAAAATCGGTGATAACTCAGTGGTGCAAAGGTTAGCACTCCTAAAGTCTTTTAGGCGTGATAACTGGGTTATCACCGCTTTGTGAATCGAGCCCGAGGTGGCTTAGGGTTGGCCCGCAGGCCTGTACTCATCTGTCCATACCTCCCAACATTTTAAAATTAGAAATCGGGACACAGGCCACACCCCTAACTACACCCTCAACACACACTCTAACCACACCCCCAAGTCACGCCTACCATAACGTTTTTTGAAGATTTTTTTTTTAATATTGATGCCCTTATATTTTTTAATAAATATATCCCTCATATACCCTGCCTGTGGGTGGGGCAAACTGTAATGTAGTTATACCAGCTAATGTAGTTACATAAAAAAAATGAAGTAAATGCACATAAAAACAGACAGTGTTTCCCCAGTAAATGCACATAATGAGAGACAGCTTTTCACCAGTAAATGCACATAATAAGAGACAGCTTTTCACCACTAAATGCACATAAGAGACAGCTTTTTACCACTAAATGCACATAAGAGACAGCTTTTCACCAGTAAATGCACAAAATAAAAGACAGCTTTTCACCAGTAAATGCATATAATAAGAGACAGCTTTTCGCCACTAAATGCACATAAGAGACAGCTTTTCACCAGTAAATGCACATAATAAGAGACAGCTTTTCACCAGTAAATGCACATAATAAGAGACAACTTTTTACCAGTAAATGCACATAATAAGAGACAGCTTTTCACCAGTAAATGAACATAAGAGACAGCTTTTCACCAGTAAATGCACATAATGACAAACAGCCAGTTGTCCCCAGTATATGTAGCCAGGGATATATGTGCCCAGTATATGTAGCCAGAGGTATATGTCCCCAGTATATGTAGCCAGGGATATATGTGCCCAGTATATGTAGCGAGAGGTATATGTCCCCAGTATATGTAGTCAGGGGTATATGTGCCCAGTATATGTAGTCAGGGGTATATGTGCCCAGTATATGTAGTCAGGGGTATATGTGCCCAGTATATGTAGTCAGGGGTATATGTCCCAGTAAATGTAGGTAGGGGTATATGTGCCCAGTATATGTAGCCAGGGTGTATATGTCCCAGTATATGTAGGCAGGTGTATATGTGCCCAGTATATGTAGACAGGGTGTATATGTCCCAGTATATGTAGGCAGGTGTATATGTGCCCAGTATATGTAGCCAGGGTGTATATGTCCCAGTATATGTAGGCACGTGTATATGTGGCCAGTATATGTAGCCAGGGGTATATGTGCCCACTATATGTAGCCAGAGGCATATGTTCCCAGTATATGTAGGCAGGTGTATATGTCCCAGTATATGTAGGCAGGGGAATATGTGTCCAGTATATATAGCCAGCGGTATATGTGCCCAGTATATGTAGTCAGGGGTATATGTCCCAGTATATGTAGCCAGGATGTATATGTGCCCAGTATATGTAGCCAGGGGTATATGTGCCCAGTATATGTAGGCAGGTGTATATGTGCCCAGTATATGTAGGCAGGGTGTATATGTCCCAGTATGTGTAGACAGGTGTACATGTGGCCAGTATATGTAGTCAGGGTGTATATGTCCCCAGTATACGTAGGCAGGTGTATATGTGTCCAGTATATGTAGTCAGGGTGTATATGTCCCCAGTATATGTAGGCAGGTGTATATGTCCCCAGTATATGTAGGCAGGTGTATATGTGGCCAGTATATGTAGTCAGGGTGTATATGTACCAGTATATGTAGGCAGGTGTATATGTGGCCAGTATATGTAGTCAGGGTGTATATGTCCCCAGAATAGGTAGCCAGGTGTCCCCCCCCCCAGGAGGGGAGCAGCGCAGAGAAGAGGGAGAGCGGTGGGCAGCAGTGGAGAAGTAGGGCCATCTCTCCCCCCCCCTTCCCTCACCTTAGGGTGCTCTCCCTCCCTCGCTCTCTCCTCCGGAACTAATGTGCGGTGGCTGGCAGAGGGGTGGATCTTACCTTCCGTGTCTCCGTCTGGTCTCGTCGCCGGCGCGGGATGATTTGCCACAGCGGCTGCGGCACCAGAGCTTCCGGCCGGCGCTTGGAGCAACACGGAAGGTAAGTCCCACCCGCTGCCAAACACCGCCACACTTACTTTCGGATAAGAGAGCGAGGGAGGGAGAGCCCCCTAAGGTGAGGGAAGGGGGGAGATGGCCCCCTTCTCCGTCGCTGCCCACCGCTTTCCCTCTTCTCTGCGCTGCTCTCCTCCTGCTACGGGCAGCTGTCGATACTGACAGCCGCCCGGGACTTGGGGGGCTCATACCGGGATAGCGGGAGAGCCCCCCAAAATCGGGAGTATCCCGACAAAAACGGAACGGTTGGGGACTATGTCTGTCTGTGGCCTCTGTTATGGCTCAGGTATGGGCAAGGTCTGCCTCCTCCGGCCTTCGGTCTGTCCAACATGCTGCCGCTGTCCTTACTGGTATGCACTAGTCTCTCTATGGCCGCCGCGTCACCTCCTACTGTCCGGGCGACTGCTACGGCCTCTGTGTGTCACCTCCTGCCCGCTCCGCACCACCAGCTCCTGGTGTAAGTCCTTCTCTCTCTCCTCTCTCGCGCACTCTCTCTCGTCTCAGCCTGTTCCCTCCGGCTACATCCTGGTCCCTCCGCCCCTTGAGCCTGCGCAGTAGCTCCCTGACTGGCCACGCGGGGTCTCTGGAAAATTCCAGCAAATTCCCCTAATTTGCATATTGGATCATTTAGCAACAGTCTATGCAACCTGTCTGATGCTTACTTTCCCTCTATGTGTCTATTTGGTTTCATAGGCAAAGGTAAATCTGCAATAATATTTTGTAACCTTCTTTTGGGGGTTACACTAGTAGACAGCGAAATTTACTGTGTACAGCGCTGCGATCCATGTCAGCGCTGTCCTGGGGACAGTTGTGTGACATGGCTGTTCCACTGGGCAGCGGGGAAGTTATCCGCTGTTATAGGCTGAAGCCTATGATAGCCGATCACACTGATTGGCTGGTGGGGGAGCGAGGGAGGGTGGGGTATAAAAGAAAAATAAACCACATGTTTTTTATAAAAATAATGAAATAAATATTTACAAAAAAATAAATAAATAAACATCCTGGGAGCGATCTTTGCCCACCAACAGAAAGCTCTGTTGATGGGCAGGAAAGGGGGGGAATCACTTGTGTGCTGAGTTGTACGGCCCTGCAGCGAGGCCTTAACCACTTGAGGACTGCAGGGCTAAACCCCCCTAGTGACCAGGCCATTTTTAGCAAAATTGGCAACTGCAGCTTTAAGGCCAAGCTGCAGGGCCGCACAACTCAGCACACAAGTGATTCCCCCCCTTTTCTCCCCACCAACAGAGCTCTCTGTTGGTGGGGTCTGATTGCTCCCCCATGTTTATTTTTTTTAGAATAAATATTATTGTTTGTTTGTTTGTTTTTTTTTAAAAAACATTTCTTTAACCACTTCCGGATACCGGGTGGTTTGGCTGATCTGTGCTGCGGGGGCTCTTCAGCCCGCAGCACAGATCAGAAATCAGGCAGGGCGATCAGACCTCCCCCCTTTTTCCCCCACTAGGGGGATGTCCTGCTGGGGGGGTCTGATCGCCGCCGCGCTGCTGTGCCTAGCGGGGGGGGGGCTCCTCAAGGCCCCCCTCCGCAGCACTAGTCCTCCCTCTGCCTCCTTCCCTCCCTCTCCCGTCCCCTGTGTGCGGCGCAGGACGGAAAGCCGTCCTGCGCCGGATAGGATAGGCTTTAGCCTATCAGATGCCGGTGATCCCCGGCCAATCAGAGGCCGGGGATCGCCGATCTCCTCTACGGCGCTGCTGCTGCGCAGCGCCGTATATATGTAAACACCGGGGAAGATCTTCCCCGCGTGTTTACATTTACCCTGCGAGCTGCGATTGGCGGCTCGCAGGGTGTTCACGGAGACACCCTCCGTGAACTGACATGGAACGGCCGCTCATACGAGCGGCCGTTTCCATGGAAACCACTTCAGGATTCAGGGGCGTAGTTAAGCGTACGCAGAATCCTGAAGTGGTTAAATTTCTTCCCTCCCTCCCTCCCTCCATACCCACAGCCAGCCAATTATGGCGATCGGCTGTCATAGGCTTTTGCCTATGAGAGCCGATCGCTCTCTTGTCCCCCACGGGGACAGCCGTGTCGCACGGCTGTCCCCAGTGCAGGGCTGCTGCTGATCGCAGCGCTGCACCTAGTAAATAGATGGCGATCATGCCGTCTAAAAGTCTCCCGAGCGGCAATAGCCGCTCGGAGACTAAAGGCGGGGCGGAGCTCCGCCCTCCGAGCATGAGATGCGCGCGCAGCGTGCGCGCGATCTCATGCAAATTTCAGCCCCAGGACTTTACGCCAATCGGCGTTAGGCGGTCCTGGGGCTGCCGCCGCGGCCACGCCCATTGGCGTGACGCGGGCGGCAGAAGGTTAAAGCAGCAGTGGCCTGTTTTGTAATAAATGGCCTGGTCACTGGGGGGGTTTAAGCCTGTGGTCCTTAAAGAACTTCCCCTAATGATCCCACATTCAGCATCTAAAAACAAGCTGAAGAGCCTCATGGCACCTTGTCTGTGACTTCCTATTGTGCATTTAGGTTGTGAAACCCTTTATTTAAACATGCCTATCACAAGAGAAAAAATTACTCCCCCCAAAAAATATTGATGTCACTGTCCTTTGGTTTGTCTTTCTCAGGAGCAACTGAGGAAAAAAATTTAGCAACATAATTGAAGAAACTCTTGGAGGTATTTCTGCAGTAACTGCCTCTAGATTGTAAGCCTTTGGGCAGGGTCCTCCTCCTTTTGTGTCCTACCTGATCATGCACCTCCATTACTGTGAACCCATGCTATGCATCTGAGTGAACCTAACTTGCCTAATCTACATGCTCAATCCAATGACTAAGCATTACCTGGCACTCATACTGTGCCGTGTGATCTGGTTTTCTATTATTCCTGTATTGTCATATTGCTGTATGTCACCCCTAAATATTGTCTGTAACCTAAATTAATGTTCAGCGCTGCGTAATATGTTGGCGCTTTATAAATACAATAAATAAATAAATAAATAAATAAATAACTGCAAACCAACCTCTGCTGCAACTTGAAAACATTCCTGTCCCAGAAAAGACTACATAATATATTTAAGTGCCGGTCAGCCAAAGGATGACAAAGTGCATCATCCCAGCACCCGGTTACACCCAGACCATGTTAAGCGCAAGTAGTGTATGGCGAATACCTTAAAGGAATACTATCAAAGTTTACCTTTTTTTCGAAATACCTTAACCACTTGCCGACCGCCCACAGCCCATGGGCGGCGGCAAAGTGGATACCTTAAGGACCGCAATACGCCTTAGGGCGTTGCTTCCTTTTCCTATGCCGGGGGAGCGATCGCGTCATTGATTACGCGCGCTTCCCCCGGCAACTGGCTCCGCCCACCCGCCGCAACATCCCGCCGGCCATACGGAAGCGCCGGCGGAATGTTAACCCCGCGATCGTCGCTACAAAGTGTATAATACACTTTGTAATGTATACAAAGTGTATTATACAGGCTGCCTCCTGCCCTGGTGGTCCCAGTGTCCGAGGGACCACCAGGGCAGGCTGCAGCCACCCTAGTCTGCACCCAAACACACTGATCTGCCCCCCCCCGCCCACTGATCGCCCACAGCACCCCTCAGACCCCCCCCTGCCCACCCCCCAGACCCCTGTTTGCACCCAATCACCCCCCTAATAACCCATCAATCACTCCCTGTCACTATCTGTCAACGCTATTTTTTTTATCCCCCCCCCCTGCCCCCTGCCCCCTCCTGATCACCCCCCCACCCTTAAGATTCTCCCCAGGACCCCCCCCCTGTGTACTGTATGCATCTATCCCCCCTGATAACCTGTCAATCACCTGTCAATCACCCATCAATCACCCATCAATCACCCATCAATCACCCCCTGTCACTGCCACCCAACAATCAGCCCCTAACCTGCCCCTTGCGGGCAATCTGATCATCCACCCACACCAATAGATCGCCCGCAGATCCGACATCAGATCACCTCCCAAATCCATTGTTTACATCTATTCTCTCCTCTAAACACCCACTAATTACCCATCAATCACCCATCAATCACCCCCTATCACCACCTGTCACTTTTACCTATCAGATCAGACCCTAATCTGCCCCTTGCGGGCACCCAATCACCCGCCAACACGCTCAGATTGCCCTCTGACCCCCCTTATCAATTCGCCAGTGCATTAATTACATCTGTTCTTCCCTGTAATAACCCACTGATCACCTGTCAATCACCTGCCAATCACCTATCACCCATCAATCACCCCCTGTCACCCCCTGTCACTGCCACCCATCAATCAGCCCCTAACCTGCCCCTTGCGGGCAATCTGATCACCCACCCACACCAATAGATCGCCCGCAGATCCGACATCAGATCACCTCCCAAATCCATTGTTTACATCTATTCTCTCCTCTAAACACCCACTAATTACCCATCAATCACCCTCTATCACCACCTGTCACTTTTACCTATCAGATCAGACCCTAATCTGCCCCTTGCGGGCACCCAATCACCCGCCAACACGCTCAGATTGCCCCCTGACCCCCCCTTATCAATTCACCAGTGCATTAATTACATCTGTTCTTCCCTGTAATAACCCACTGATCACCTGTCAATCACCTGCCAATCACCTATCACCCATCAATCACCCCTGTCACCCCCTGTCACTGCCACCCATCAATCAGCCCCTGTCACTGCCACTTATCAATCACCCCCTGTCACTACCACCCATCAATCAGTCCCTAACCTGCCCCTTGCGGGCAATCTGATCACCCACCCACACCATCCGATCGCCTGCAGACCCGCAGTCAGATCACCTCCCAAGTGCATTGCATCTGTTCTCTCCTCTAAACACCCACTAATTACCCATCAATCACCCCCTGTCACTGCTACCCATCAGATTAGACCCCCATCTGCCCCTAGGGCACCCAATCACCCGCCCACACCCTCAGACCCCAGCCCTGATCACCTCGCCATTGCATTACTTGCATCTATTCCCCCCACTAATCACACCTTGAGACACCCATCAATCACCTCCTGTCACTACCTGTCACCCCCTAGCACACCTACCCATCAGATCAGGCCCTAATTTGCCCCGTGTGGGCTCCTGATCACTCGGCCAAATCCTCAGATCCCCCTTAGACCCCCTTCCGATCACCTCCCCAGTGCATTGAGTGCATCTATTTTCCCCTTTAATCACCCCCTGAGACACCCATCAATCACACCCTGTCACCCCCCTAGCACTCCTATCCATCAGATCAGGCCCAATACAACCTGTCATCTAAAAGGCCACCCTGCTTATGACCGTTTCCACAAAATTCGGCCCCTCATAGACCACCTGTCATCAAAATTTGCAGATGCTTATACCCCTGAACAGTCATTTTGAGACATTTGGTTTCCAGACTACTCACGGTTTTGGGCCCGTAAAATGCCAGGGCGGTATAGGAACCCCACAAGTGACCCCATTTTAGAAAAAAGACACCCCAAGGTATTCTGTTAGGTGTATGACGAGTTCATAGAAGATTTTATTTTTTGTCAAAAGTTAGCGGAAATTGATTTTTATTGGGTTTTTTTCACAAAGTGTCATTTTTCACTAACTTGTGACTAAAAATAAAATCTTCTATGACCTCGCCATACACCTAACGGAATACCTTGGGGTGTCTTCTTTCTAAAATGGGGTCACTTGTGGGGTTCCTATACTGCCCTGGCATTTTAGGGGCCCTAAACCGTGAGGAGTAGTCTAGAAAACAAATGCCTCAAAATGACCTGTGAATAGGACGTTGGGCCCCTTAGCGCACCAAGGCTGCAAAAAAAGTGTCACACATGTGGTATTGCCGTACTCGGGAGAAGTAGTATAATGTGTTTTGGGGTGTATTTTTACACATACCCATGCTGGGTGGGAGAAATCTCTCTGTAAATGGACAATTGTGTGTAAAAAAAATCAAACAATTGTCATGTACAGAGATATTTCTACCACCCAGCATGGGTATGTGTAAAAATACACCACAAAAAACATTATACTACTTCTCCTGAGTACGGCGGTACCACATGTGTGGCACTTTTTTACACCCTATGTGCGCTAAGGGGCCCAAAGTCCAATGAGTACTTTTAGGATTTCACAGGTCATTTTGCGACATTTGGTTTCAAGACTACTCCTCACGGTTTAGGGCCCCTAAAATGCCAGGGCAGTGTAGGAACCCCACAAATGACCCCATTCTAGAAAGGAGGCACCCACAGGTATTCCGTTAGGAGTATGGTGAGTTCATAGAAGATTTTATTTTTTGTCACAAGTTAGCGGAATATGACACTTTGTGAAGAAAAACAATTCAAATCAATTTCCGCTAACTTGTGGCAAAAAATAAAATCTTCTATGAACTCACCATACTCCTAACGGAATACCTTGGGGTGTCTTCTTTGTAGAATGGGGTCATTAGTGGGGTTTCTATACTGCCCTGGAATTTTAGGGGCCCTAAACCGTGAGGAGTAGTCTTGAAACAAAAATGACCTGTGAAATCCTAAAGGTACTCATTGGACTTTGGGCCCCTTAGCGCAGTTAGGGTGCAAAAAAGTGCCACACATGTGGTATCGCCGTACTCAGGAGAAGTAGTATAATGTGTTTTGGGGTGTATTTTTACACATACCCATGCTGAGTGGGAGAAATCTCTTTGTAAATGGACAATTGTGTGTAAAACAAAACAAACAATTGTCATTTACAGAGATATTTCTCCCACCCAGCATGGGTATATGTAAAAATACACCCCAAAACACATTATACTACTTCTCCTGAGTACGGCGGTACCACATGTGTGGCACTTTTTTGCACCCTAAGTGCGCTAAGGGGCCCAAAGTCCAATGAGTACCTTTAGGATTTCAAGGGTCATTTTGAGACATTTGTTTTTAAGACTACTCCTCACAGTTTAGGGCCCCTAAAATGCCAGGGCAGTATAGGAACCCCACAAATGACCCCATTTTAGAAAGAAGACACCCCAAGGTATTCCGTTAGGAGTATGGTGAGTTCATAGAAGATTTTATTTTTTGTCACAAGTTAGCGGAAAATTACACTTTGTGAAAAAAATCACTTAAGAGCAATTTCCGCTAACTTTTGACAAAAAATAAAATCTTCTATGAACTCACCATACTGCTAACGGAATACCTTGGGGTGTCTTCTTTCTAAAATGGGGTCATTTGTGGGGTTCCTATACTGCCCTGGCATTTTAGGGGCCCTGAACTGTGAGGAGTAGTCTTAAAAACAAATGTCTCAAAATGACCTGTGAAATCCTAAAGGTACTCATTGGACTTTGGGCCCCTTAGCGCAGTTAGGGTGCAAAAAAGTGCCACACATGTGGTATCGCCGTACTCAGGAGAAGTAGTATAATGTGTTTTGGGGTGTATTTTTACACATACCCATGCTGAGTGGGAGAAATATCTCTGTAAATGGACAATTGTGTGTAAAAAAAATAAAAAAATTGTCATTTACAGAGATATTTCTCCCACCCAGCATGGGTATGTGTAAAAATACACCCTAAAACACATTACACTACTTCTCCTGAGTACGGCAATACCACATGTGTGGCACTTTTTTGCAGCCTAACTGCGCTAAGAGGCCCAAAGTCCAATGAGCACCTTTAGGCTTTTCAGGGGTGCTTACAATTAGGCACCCCCCAAAATGCCAGGACAGTAAACACACCCCACAAATGACCCCATTTTGGAAAGTAGACCCTTCAAGGTATTCAGAGAGGGGCATGGTGAGTCCGTGGCAGATTTCCTTTTTTTTTGTCGCAAGTCAGAAGAAATGGAAACTTTTTTTTTTTTTGTCACAAAGTTTCATTTTCCGCTGACTTGTGACAAAAAATAAAATCTTCTATGAACTCACCATGGCTCTCAGTGAATACTTTGGGATGTCTTCTTTCCAAAATGGGGTCATTTGGGGGGTATTTATACTATCCTGGAATTTTAGCACCTCATGAAACCTGACAGGTGGGCAGAAAAGTCAGAGATGCTTGAAAATGGGAAAATTCACTTTTGGCACCATAGTTTGTAAACGCTATAACTTTTACCCAATCCAATAAATATACACTGAATGGTTTTTTTTTTTATGAAAGACATGTAGCAGAATAACTTTCGTGCTCAAATGTTTAGGAAATTTTACTTTATTTAAAAAATGTCAGCACAGAAAGTTAAAAAAGTCATTTTTTTGACAAAATTCATGTCTTTTTTGATGAATATAATAAAAAGTAAAAGTCGCAGCAGCAATCAAATAGCGCCAAAAGAAAGCTGTATTAGTGAGAAGAAAAGGAGGTAAAATTCATTTAGGTGGTAGGTTGTATGAGCGAGCAATAAACCGTGAAAGCTGCAGTGGTCTGAATGGAGAAAAAGGCTCTGGTCCTTAAGGGGTAGAAAGACTGTGGTCCTCAAGTGGTTAAATAGGCAGAAGGGAGTTTATGAAGAGCTAAAAAAACACACATCCTTTACATTATCAGAGAGCTAGGGTGTTGGGGGAGGTGATGGGGGAGGTGACGGAATGCGGGTGGGCAGCTATACGCTTTCTCATTCACATTCTGCACTGTCCTGCTTGTATAAACAAAGCAGGCTATGCTGAGAGGAGTATGTTGTGGCCAGGCAGATCATTGAATGAAATCTGCCCGGCCACAACACACTCCTCTCAGCATAGCGTGCTTTGTTTATACAAGCAGGACAGTGCAGAATGTGAATGAGAGAGCGTATAGCATTCCGTCACCTCCCCCATCACCTCCCCCGACACCCTAGGTCTCTCTATTAAAGTTTCCGTTATGTATGGAGGGGCTTTGGTGACTACCTACTGTAAGTGACAGCAACATAGGAGGAAATTAATTTATGGCTCATTTTACTCTGGAGGAAACATACTTCTTATTTGTATGTGTTTGCATTCATTTAAAATGTTACACTTTTTTGTGATAGTGGTCCTTTAATGACTTGGGACCCTAATGAAGGTGAGTGACAGCACCAGCACCAGACCACTGCACTACTCTACATAGGGGAACGGAGGGGATCAGATGGTGACTGAAATTGTTGAGGAAAATTGTGGCCACATAAAATTGATCAAGGCCTGTTTTTAAGACATTTTAAGCACACTTAAAGTGAACCAGAAACAAAGCACCCTCGTCGTTTACCATATATATCAGTGGGAACATTAGAGAAAACACCTATCCTGCTCTCTGTTTCATTCTTCACTGCTCAGCATGGTTGTTACCACCCCTGATAAAATCCCTGACTGAGCATTCAGTCTGGCTTTGCTATAATGACTCAGCTATAATGATTCCTGAGCAGAGCCACAAGGGGGCAGGCTTGGGCTTGAAAAGACACCAGAGAAGACAGACTCAGCTATAATGATTCCTGAGCAAAGCCAGACTGAATGCTCAGTCAGGGATTTTATCAGGGCTGATAAAAAGCAAGCTGTGCAGTGAAGAATGAAACAGAGAGCAGGGTGGGTGCTTTCTCTAATGTCCCCACTGATATATATGGTAAAATAAATGAGGATCCTTCGTCTCTGGTTCACTTTAAGCATAAGTACACTAACTATTTTAACAGGTTTGCTATATCGGTCAAGTCTCAAAACTGAACTTATTATCTCGGCAACTTGCCATTGCTGGATTTTCCAATATTGTTGCACCTACATGCATATGAGCATCCAGTGGTTACCATAAAATGATTGCTACACCAGTCCCATGCGTTTCTTCTGTTTCTTCAGGCTCAAATGTGAGCCTTCAGTGTCACAAGAAAAGGACATCAGCTACCTTCCCTAAAACAGGGACACAAATAACAATAACAAACTGACTACTTTTGTAAACTGTTCTCATTCAGTTCAAAACTGGAGAACTTTATTTGACTTGGAACAAATCTAGAATGTTCTAAAAATGCTACTGCTTAGTAATCATAGTGTTCATACAGTCAGCTCCAGACTCTGCGCTTTGTCTGCTGCCTGGATGGCATTATCCTGCTATTCAGACTCGGGAGAAGGCACAACCTGAATCTTTTAGAGAAGATTGCAGCCTGCAGTACTGACAGTCTCTGGTATAGAAAGTGGGCAATGTCTGATCTCCCGTCCAGGTATTTTTTTGACAACAACTAATCAAGGGGATTATATAAAGACAGAAACAAGCTCTGCTACTGAGTGACTAAACAGGTTTAAAGAAATATT
The DNA here is from genome assembly GCF_040937935.1 of Hyperolius riggenbachi. Lineage (NCBI taxonomy): Eukaryota > Metazoa > Chordata > Amphibia > Anura > Hyperoliidae > Hyperolius > Hyperolius riggenbachi. The sequence goes on along the minus strand of NC_090652.1, from coordinate 142,868,928 downwards.
TGAGGGATTTAGATAAACATAACTGGCAGGAAAGGCTGGGACATTTAGTTCTCCGGAGTTAGAGGTACTCCTTTTGCAATAAAACACATTTTTTCTTTAGCATTTATTCAGCATCCTAAAAGCTCAACTGAAAATGCATAATACAGAGATATCTTAAAAAACAATTGGATTTTTAAGACATAATCACTGGAAACATTGTGATTTATAGAATCTAAGAAGCTTTTCTCAGGGGTTCTTTGAATGAATTAATGTAAGATTTATATAATAAGACATGAGCATTTGGAAATCCCAGTTCAACCAAGAATACCATCAAAACGGTGCTAAAAGTAATCAAACTAAGGGGAAGATTAAATTAACTTTATACACCCTTGTGCATTGTGTGCTTTACTCCACAATATAATGTTCATTGTGCTATGAAGTAAAGCAGCTGCATTTAGTAAGGACGAAGAATTAATTCCCATAAAAAAAATACTCAGCTGACATTATAAGAGTATTCAGAATCATTACAGCCGAGGCTAGTTTTGCTTTCAAAAACTCCACACTGTGTGCCTGAATTACTAAAACAGAGGCACAACCATTCATATTAGTCTGCCTTATTCAGCTACCTCTAAGCAGGATTCTACTGCAACCTGTCTAGTGAGCATGATAGTGGCATTCACCATCAGATCTATCAATTACATATCCCACAACTGACACTGGACTGTGCACAATGATTCAAGATTCAAGCACTTTATTGTCATTGTGTAACACAAAATTACTTTTCATGACAGCCCCATGGTTCATATAGGGAATGTAGTGAGAGTAACAAAGATAGAAATAGAAGAATTATGCAAGTATGCCAGTTATTATATATGAAAATAAATAAATATTGAAACAATTTGTACACAGTGTTAATTATTTCAGAGAGGATTCAGAGTTTATCAAGTTTCTAGAAAATGGAAAAAAGCTGGTTTTCTGTCTGTTTGTGTGTATGCGGATTGATCTAAAACGTCTACCTGATGGAAGGAGCTCAAACAAGGTGTTTCCAGGGTGAGTGTTGTCCTTGGTGATGTTTTTTGGCCCTCCTCATACAACAAATCTTATATAAGAGTTCCAGTGATGGTAGATCAGTGTTGATAATGACTTGCTGTAGTACCAGGCCATCATGTAGTTGGTCAAAACACTTTCTATAGTGCTAATAGAGTAGAGATAAAATATGGGGCTGGCACTCAAGCAGTGGGCAGGATAAACAGCTGGTTCCTGGTTAAACAACCGTGCTCACCATCACGTATACAATTCAATATCGATTAGAGTAGAAGAAGAGTCGATCGGGCACCGGTTGCAATAATCCAGTTTTACTTTTAATCCAATAGATACAGCATACACATAGGAGTAGAAAGGGTCGGCCTAACAGCCGTTTCACAGGTCACCCTGCTTCTTCAGAGGCACAAAAGATAGGGCACACACAAAAATTTCCCCCATAAATGATATACAGCACGCTTACCTCTCTAATGGCGGCCATAGCGCTGAACGGGAATCGCCTGCCGTGGCAGAGTGGGTCCGCCCCTTCCGGGACCGCCCCTCACAGTTGTACAACCAATCCTGCGGCAGAGGCGAAAGCCAATCAGCGCTAGATAGACGCCGTCTACGCCGGCCAATGGGCGCCCATAGAGAAGGTTACTGGGAGGGTGTAGGTTCAGATATTCTCTCTGATTGCGCAAACATGGCTTTCAGGGTAACAAATGGCAATTAGAAATTGTCAACAAACCGATCCCCCCCAGAATCAAATGTACATTACTACATACTACATATGAGAAGTTCAGGAGTCCATACCATATCATCATAACATGGGAAGGATTGCATAAAGACATATAGTGATGCCCACTCCGGTACGTCACTCAGCCATATTAATTAGCTTATAAAGTCCATTCGCTTTCACTCAACGCATACCCTGCAATCAAAAAGTTCTCAATAAAGGCATGACAGGGCACAAGCTGATGTAAGAGTGAGTCCTTATTTTTCCACGGTTTTCAGGCCTGTGAATCTTAAAGTTACCTCACCTCCCCATGTTCTTCTAGAACATGTTTAATCATTCGTCCTGCCCCTTACTTACTATTAAGGGAATTTACATGTTCTTGATATCTTGTACAGAGTTGACGGGTCATCCCAATATCTCTGCACTGCTTTTTTTTATTCTGGTGGCATGGCATTGGTACTTCTATTTCCCTCACTTCCTGGGGGTGGTTTTTGTGCTTCTTTTTAGTTGCATTTCAGTGGTGTGTTATTTTCAAAAAAATTTTAGTTTTTTCTTCCTTTTCATTTTTTGATTGTGTAGCATTGTCACATGTTACAGGCGAACTTGCTTCACTTCTACCTCATTGCACTTAGCCCTTTTAATCCTCTTTGTACAGCATGGTTACTTTTCTTAAAGATGACAACCCATTAGCAACTTCTATAGAGTTATCTCATTCGGTAAGTGCACTGCTTTGACTTCAGTCGGCAGAACTCGTTGTACTGTAAATTCTTTGAATGTTTTGACTTCTTTCTACTATCAGAAAATATAGAAACTGAAAGCAGAAGTCCTCTGTTATTGTCTTGCACTGCCCCCTAGTGGCAAGTGGCCATAAATACACATTATTGCATGACTAATTAGAAACAGAGAAATGTAACAAATAAGAAATAAAATAGTCCTCTGTTTTTGTCTTGCACTGCCCCCTAGTGACAAGTGGCCATAAATACATATTATTGCATGACTAATTAGAAAAAGAAATGTAACAAATAATAAATAAAATAATGTGCTAAAATAAATTTGCCTGGAGCTCTTGCAAGCCTCTAAAAAACTGTTGGTTAAAGGGTTAATAATATTACACTAAGCACTTTTTCCAGCCAGGATTGTTGTTATGATGATGACCATTATGTATGCAAATACTGATTAATCATTGGATGGGTTCATTTTACTATGCAATATGTTGCCATTATTATTGTTGACCCCACTGTTGATATTGGGCTTTTTAGTAGTTTTTAAATATGCTTATTGACATACACTTTATGAATATTGAATAGCATTTGTCTTGTGTGGTGTTGCAGCCTCCTTCCTTTTTGTTTAGTATGCATGGTAGTGGCAGAGAGCAGAAAAACACTGACTACTGTGGCTCACCATGCTTTAGAAGCTGTGATCGGCACCAATAAAATGAATAGGGAATTGTGCAGTGAATAGCTGCAAAATGAATGTGTCCACTTCAAATATCCAAATGCTATGCAGGGAATGCATTTCGGTTAGTTCTGTTTGGAATGTGTAGGAATTTCTTCTGTATTGTCCTTTGGTAGTCATTTTGTATGAATTGTACTGTATATGAATTGTACTGTATTTAACCTAAGAATCTTCTGGTTATTTTCTGTTATTTGGTGCAGTGTACTGTGCTTAAAGGAAACCTGAACCAAGTAAAATTATTTAAAATAAACAAAAGATGTACCTGATGAAAATGAATATTATATACTTGACTCACCATCGGGTCCTCTCAGAAGCTCACCATTTTCTTCTTACAACGATTGCTTTCAGTTCTGACAAGATTTTGTCAGAACTGAAATATCTTAGTTTCTGTCAATTATATGTTAGCTGCTGTTAGTTATAACTTATAGGACAACTGAGGAGCAAGGTAGGTAATGTCCAAGTTTCCCTATGGCTCACATGGGCGATATTACAGTTTAACAGTGTGCTGACCAGGAAGCTATTATGGGGTAATGGGCCATTTACAAAATGCAGGACAGAGAACTCCATAGATCAAAGTGGGCAAACAGGACATAGGAGAGGGGAAAGAGATTGATGAATAGACTACATGGGAGGTAAGTATGACGTGTGTATGTTTATTTTGACTTCTTATTTTCAGTTCAGGTTTGCTTTAAAGCAAACCTTAAGTGAAAAAAGTATGATATAATGAATTGTATGTATAGTACAGATAATGATTAATGAATAGAACATTATCAGCAAAGAAAAGAGTCTCATATTTTTATTTTCAGTTAAATAGCTTTTTATGACATATCATCATACTGTTACAGTTGCAGTTTCAAAATCTCACTCTGTGAAGCTCACTCTTTAAAGTGAACCAGAGACGAAGCACCCTCATGTATTTTACCATATATATCAGTGGGAACATTTGAGAAAACACCTACCCTGCTCTCCGTTTAAACCTCACTGCTAAAAGTGTCTGTTAGCAGCTGTGATAAGAATCCCTGACTGAGCATTCAGTCTAGCTTTGCCGGGAATGATTATTCCATTATAGCAGAGCCACAAGGTGGCATGGTTGGGCCTGAAAAGACACCAGAGAAGACAGACTCAGCTATAATCATTCTGTAGCAAAGCCAGACTGAATGCTCAGTCGGGATTCTTATCAGAGGCGATAACAGTCAGATTAAACAGAGAACAATGAAACAAAGAGCGGATTAGGTGTTTACTGTCATGTTCCCACTGATTTATAAGGTAAAATACATGAGGGTGCTTCATCTCTGGTTCTCTTTAAGCTTTAAAACAAAGCAGAAATAATGACCCTTTGAACTTTCCGGCAGTAAAACCTTATTTTTCACAGTTTTTTGGCTGTTTAACTGCTTGTCGACTGCGTCACGCCGACGGGCGTGGATGCGGCGGCAGCCCCAGGACCGCCTAACGCCAATTGGCATAACGTCCTGTGGGCCTGTTTTGCAGGAGATTGCGTGCTGATGTGCGCGCATTTCCGCTTGGTAGGCGGTCTTCCAGCGGCGATAGCCTTGTGACACAGTTGTCCCCTCCAGAGGCTCGGGGGTGATTGGCCTATCATCACAGTGATTAGCTGACGGGGGGAGGGAGGGGGGCATGTAAAATAAATAAAAAAAATACACATTTTAATTATGAAAATAATAAAATAAATATCCCCCCCCCCCCCCGCAAAATAAATAAATAAACATTGATGGGGGTGATCAGATCCCACCAACAGAAAGCTCTGTTGGTGGGGAGAAAAGGGGGGTGGTATCACTTGTGTGCTCACATGTGTGGCCCTGCAGCGAGGCTTTAAAGCTGCAGTGGCCAATTCATTGAAAAATGGCCTGGTCTTTAGGAGGGTTTACCACTGCGGTCTTCAAGTGGTTACGTGCTTCAAAAAACAGGACTATATCTGACTCAAGTTGGGTCGAAAAGCTCTTTTGCATAGATAACAACTATAACAACATTCTTAACTCTTCATGTACTATAAAACAATATGACACTCTTCTTCGCTACTAATGTTCTATTTCTTAGCTGTATTACACATACAATTCATTATCTCATAAGTTTATTTTCACTTCAGGTTTGCTTTAAACGTCATATTTATTTACTTGTCACTTGATAACAATTTTGAGATCTTATATTCCTGTGCTTTAGAACAGTTAAAGAGGATCCTCACATATAAAAATACATTAAAAACATTCAGGTTACCAATTTTTACTGTACGCTAATTATCCTGGTTTCAGCATCATAGACACTTTGTATATCAATCTATTCCTATACATTTATATGTAGCCCTCCCCTCTCAGTGATGGTTAGCTTAGGTTATCATGTCACACAGCCTTTTGCCCCAGAGCACTCTGGGAGATCACCTGGTGTTTCTGCTCACTACAAAGTGAAAAATCTAAAATTGCCGGTATCACTGCTACATTTTGTAATGTCATTTGGGGGCGATGTAAGATCTTACAATGGGCAGACATTGACTAATAATTTATGAATGCCTATTGTAAAAACTTTAGGTGGGCTTAATGTCCCCCGCTTGGCCTGTTATTTCAAAGAAGCACAGCTGGCTCAATTAGTCACTGCAAATGCAGGAGACATAGCCCCCCCCCCCCCCCCCCCTTTGAGTAACACTAGAATATCAGCTACTAGACCCCTTATCCCTGCCAGGAGTAATGTGGGCTCAACACTTACCATTCGTTAGGAAATTATATATACCCAGTAGCTGTACCTTCCCTGGCTGTTTGGAAACACAGCAGATTTAAATATAGGTTCCATTAACCAATATGCTATATGGCAGCTCTTCTCAAAAAGTGGACTGACCATGAATTGACAAGGGTAGGAAAGTTCGTTAAGGCTTTTAAGCTTATTAACAAACCTCAATTTATGAGAGATTTTTTTTTCCGCTCAATACAAATCTTCTAATATTTGAACTCCTTGAGAGGTCATACAGGTGATGTCCAATTTTCCTTTTTTTAAAAACTAGGTGTAAAGCGTTCCCTCTTGACAAGAGGATGGTTTCATATATTTATATATACAAAACACACTGCACGCTGGTGTTGTAATGGAATACCAGAAATTACTTCCACTGGGTCACCCCTCTGTTTTTGCAATAGATATAAAGATTTTCAGGGTTGGCGCTTACAGTGTCATCTATTGCCACCTGCTGGTGGTCAAAAACCCAAAATGATGTATACTGTATCACAATACACAACCTTTCTTTGCCTGTATAGAATCACCCTCTGAGCAGGATATTTACCAAACCCCAATTATCAAAACCATTCTGATTAATAGCATGCAGTGTAGTCCAATTCACTTTCAACACAGTCCTATTCAAATCCAGATGCTTTCCATTCCTCTGCAGGAAAGCAACAATGCTTCTTTTCAACTGTTCCAAAATGATTAAATACTTGTCCTGAGGATGGACTCTATAGAAAGTACAGCCTTTACCACACCCAAGTGAGATGCACTCATCGTGTGTTAAGACCTACTGAAAGGTCAGATGGAGCCTTCGGATCATTATCAGGTCGTCCCCCACCACTCTGGCAGTATTCAAATACCTTCCCAATATGCAGACCTTTTCTTTAGCATCAGTACCTCAATAAAAAGGCCTCAAAATAGTGTAATACTGTCTCTTTAATTAAAAGTATAAAATTGCATAGCACTTGGTTGGCATAAGCGTCCCCTGATAGCCGATGGAGTCCTGACTGCCACGCGCTCATTCATCCGCATCCTCCTCCGCCCAGGATCACACCATTACCCATGTGTGTAATGCGTAATCTCTTTCATGTCTAGGCTCTGCCTTACATGTTTTGTCATATGTGACTCATCAGAAGCCAGGGCTAGACACTTTAAGAGACTACTGAGCGCAGCAGCGATACATAGTAGCAAAGTGAGTGGGGTTCAGCATTTAAATATTGCAGCATCACACGCAGTCAGTAAGAAGTGGTGTATATAGTACATATCTTCCTGGCTGCTAGTTAGTTATATTACAGCAATATTACAGCACATCTAGCTACCTGTTATCTCCTCTGATCAGCTTTCCTCCTCAGACTCTCCTGCATGCTGTGAGGAGAAGAACACAGTGAAGCATTTGTGAGCTGTGTTAGGACTGCAGGATGATTCTAAAGTGGAACTGTGGGAATAAATAAAATGCCCATAACAGCATGTAACAAAGCTCTGGCTGCTCAGTGCTGTCCATGCTGGGAAGAGGGGAAACCTTGATAAAGATATACAAATAATGCCTTTCTGAAAAGTCAGATAAGTGAAGACAATAAACACACATTGCTGTAAAAGTAACCCCTTATCACCACCTGAATACAATTCTTTCAGCTAGGTAATGTGTGCCCTAACATACAGCATTTAAAAAAATGTCTTAATCAATAGATGACCTTTAAATGGGAAGAGGACATAGGAAATGCAATTTCTGCAGTGTGTTGGTCCCACTGTTGTCAAATTGTCACAAAAAATTATTGAAATTATTGAAAAAAGATGTAAACTTCTTAAATTACTGCATCAATGGTATTATACACCAGCGCGACTACATATGTTTCAACCTTCCACCTCCAACTTGTGTTTCTGTCAAGCAGTAGGAGACCTTTGGCATATTTGGTGGTCACATCCCAAGGCCCAGTTATATTGGAACGAACTATGGAACCAATTATGCCTCATGTTCGTACTACATTTACAATTTGACCCTTTTGTGATCATATTGGCCAATAAGCTCTTTAGGAGTAAATTTTACTACACATAGGTTTATACATGAGATAGCACTAGCTCAGAAGCATCTAGCGCTAACTGGAAATCTCCCCACTTACCCACGGAGTCCATACTTGACCTTCTTAAAGGGACTCCGAGCAGTGCAGAAACTATGGAAAGATGCATATCATTTTAAAGCTCTCTTTCTCCTCTTTCCAATGATATATAAACCACCACCCTACGTATTTTAGTTTTCGCTATTTTCGCGATTGAAATTGCCGCGGCCGCGATTTCGATCGCGAAAATAGAGAAAACTAAAAGGTGTAGGGCAACGATTTAGGTGTCGTCAGAAAGAGGAGAAAGAGAGCTTTAAAATGATATCCATATCCAAGCCATAGTTATATTGTATTACACAGGACGACACTTTCCCCAGTGTCAGCAGCTCCATTCTGCTGAATGCAGCTGCTGACTTTGACAAAAAGTCGCCCTGTGTAATACAATAGAACTATGGCTTGATGGATATCATTTTAAAGCTCTCTTTCTCCTCTTTCTGACGACACCTAAATCGTTGCCCTACGCCTTTTAGTTTTCTCTATTTTCGCGATCGAAATCACGGCCGCGGCAATTTCAATCGCGAAAATAGCAAAAACTAAAAGGCGTAGGGTGGCGGTTTATATATCATTGGAAAGAGGAGAAAGAGAGCTTTAAAATGATGTGCATCTTTGCATAGTTTCTGCACTGCTCGGAGTCCCTTTAACCAGACCATATATTAGCCAAAATTAAAAAACACATCTAAAAGGATGGAACACCGAGAGCCTAGTATAGTGTATCATGTACTGGAATTGAGTGATTATTAGAGTGTGAGAATAGGATACTCACAAACCAGGGTTACCCTCCAGGTAACCACTGTCAATGCAGGTGAGGAGGTTAGCCTGTCCTCACTCAGGATTAAGAAGTCACTCTCTGTAGATTGGAAAAAAGAGGGTATATCACCCCTCCACCAGGGGTGGACACAATACTTGTAGAAAGAGAACAGAGGCGCTAACAGGATAAAATCAACTAAAATTTTAAAAAATGCATACAACATAAATTTATTGTATACTCCCAAAAAATGCTGCAACACATTTTGCAGGTATAACCCGCTTCATCAAGCAATAGATTGGGGTATAACAGTACATTGTCAATGATGCATATAGCACCTCTGTAAATATAGGTTCCCTTTAAAGAGTAACTGTCAGGCTGCAAAAGCTAATTTAAACCTCTATTCTCCTGTGTTAAACAGTTTAGAAGGAAGTCAAAAAGGCAATACTGAAGTTAAAAATCTCTCTTACTGTGATGTGTGCTGACAGCAAGGCTCTGTATTCCCAAGCCCATAAAAAGGACGAGAGGACGCATACCATACAGCAAAGCATTCTGGGGCCCTCCCCTCGGCTGCTAGTGAGAAGTAGGCTCAAGTTACAACAGCATGTCCAGCTAACAGTGCTGATAAATCTCCAGGCAGAGTACACTGCAGGAGTCCGCTATTGTTCCTAGCCACATGGCTAATTAATATTCACTGCACAGTACTGTTATTCAGTACCAGCTTTTCTGTGAGTGGAATCATCAGGAAGCAGGCAGGACATGAAGACACATTTGGCTTCATAGGAGACAGACAAACATGGAACCTGCCATGAGCTGTCAGGAGCATCATTCTCTGCAAATACTATATAAAAATTATGTGAAGTACAAACGTGGACAGTGAAATGCATACGTAATGTAAGTACAGCCAATATTTAGCTACTGATATATGTGTTTATTTTCTCTGAGACCCTATACCTAACAGCTCCTCTTTAAGACATTTTTAGTAGGTACCAGTTGATATAGAAATTGACTGGACAGAATTGAATGTTCTAGTTTCTAGCGATTTATTTTTTCTTGATTGAGCGAGCAGTCTATGTCTCAAAATGCATCATGATGTATACTTTTCTGTTTTTCTTCCTTTTTTCCTGCCAATGTAAGAGTTATAAAAAAAAAAAAATATCCAGTCCCCAAAAAATTCCTCAGATATTGCCCCAACATTTGTTTTCTGCTGTAAGAGTTTTACGATGGTATAAGTTAAACCTGTCTGCTGTTAGAGTTTTACAATGGTATAAGGAATTATCTTGTCACACTGTAAACTAGTACATCTACTTATATAAAGCACCGCTTATATTCCAAACAATTTACCATGGAATTGTATTTAATAACATATTTATAAGGCTTTTCATATTTTTAGTACAGATGTCATAATCAGCATACATCAGGGTTCTGGAACATCAACACGCAGCAATTTCTTGTCTAAAGAATACATTATGTTTTGAACAATTGGCTCCAGCCCACACCCAGTGAATCATATGGAAATCAGTGTGAATGTGAGCACACTTATCTGTACACAAACTGTACCCCTTAAATCAGGCAAGAATCCCTTTGTAATTTGATTAAACAAACAAGTGATCATTTTCTGTTTGAAACAGAAATCATGAACATTATTTTATCATGTTTGATTTTACTTGAGAATATGTATTGGCTTGCATGGGAGGGTCTGTATTGACATTTTTGGAATGGTTTGTCCTTCCCAACCCAACTACACCATGTACTTGGAGATGTAGTGGCTAAAGCTATGGATTCCAGTAACAAGTACATATATCATTGTGTTAGTTAAAGCAGTACTCAGTATCAAAAGAAAGGAACAGCCTAGTAGCCTACTGTACTGTGAAACAACTCCTCTAGGATCCAATGACAGAGACACATGACCCATCTTCCTCCTAGGCGTCCTGGTCTCCAAGGTTTCAGTTGCATCTGTCATTATGTGATGACCGATGCTGCTAGAACCATGGAAACTGAATGCCTATGAGGAAGACGAGTCACGTGTGTCCATCATTGGATCCTACTAGAGAAGTGAGTAACTTCACCCTTTTGCTCCGCTCGCCACTCTACATGATGAGAGTTCACATCTCACTACTATACTGAGGGAGCCATTTCTGGCTATCTAATGCTGGGGGCTCCTCTGGCTACCCATACTGGGGTTCACATCTAGCTACCTATACTGGGGATCGCTTCTAGCTACCTATACAGGGGATCGCATGTGGCTACCTATAATGGGGTGTCATCTCTGCTACCTAATAATGGTGGTATTTTTGAAAGCTAAACCGAAGTTACATCTTTCTATCTATACTCTCCGGCTACCTAATGCTGGGGAACCTCTTTTGGCTACCAACTACTGGGGGGGTCTCTAGCTACTTATACTGGGGTTCCTCTGGCTATCTATACTGGGGTCACATCTGGCTACCTATATTGGGGGGTGCTGCTTCTGACTACCAACTACTGGTGGGCACTTCTGGCTACCTAAACTGAGGGCTACTTAATACTGGGGAGCACTTTTGTGTGGGTGTGGGTAACTTTTTCATTCTGGCATATATACCAACTCTCACTCACTTGAAAGCAACTCTTATCTCTGTAGGAAAATGTAACTTTCAGTTGTGTATGTTAAAGGAAACCAGAGAAGGCAGGAAAAAAAGATTTGATACTTACCCGGGGCTTCTTCCAGCCCCATAAGCAAGTATGAGTCCCTCGCCATCCCTCCACGGTCTGCTGTTCAGCCGCAATCAGCCCCGGTAACTGACATAGTCATGTCAGTCAGGGTCTTCTGTGCATTCGCAAGAACTCCGTGCATGCGCAGAAGACCCGGACTGACGCGACTGAGTCAGTTACCGGGGCTAATTGCGGATGAACGGAGGACTGCGGGAGGATGGCGAGGGACTCATCGGTGCTTATGGGGCTGGAGGAAGCCTCGGGTAAGTATCAAATCTTTTTTCCTGACGTCTCTGGTACACTTTATGGGAAAGCTGATAGACCAACTAAACCTAAAATGAAGTTGTTCAATGCTAAAGGTGCGTACAAACCTTTTATGGCTGACGCCATCAAGGATTGGGACCTGATGCCCTTGGGTGACATCGCTGGACCAGGCTGTGTAGCTGACAATGCACTGTGCTGCTATGCTGGGAGGCGGAGGGATGACAGAGCAGCACATGTATGATGTTACATGGCAGAGGGGAGCGGCGCAGACAATAGGATCAGCCGGCATGAAGGTTGAGTTGATCTCCAGGGCGGATCGCTTGCTGGTTGGGGGTCGTGAGCCACTGTACATGTGCCTTATTATCAGCTGAGATGGTCATCATCAGCCCCTTTAGCCGACTTTAGTTAAGCATGATTACCAGCCTTAACGGAAACCAGAGCTGAATAAATCAAAACGTTTTATACATACCTGGGGCTACCTCCAGCCCCATCTGCTCGGATCGCTCCGATGCCGCCGTCCTCCTCTGTCTGCAACTCCGGTACCGGTTCCCATCACTTCTGTCAGTGGTGGCCAGTCTGACGTAAAAGAAGTGCGCTCTTTGCATATGGCGCACTTCTCCTGCGTAGACTGGCTCTGACTGGCTGAAGTGACGGGACCTGGTCCCGGAGCTGCAGACAGCAGAGGACGGCGGCGTGGGAGCAATCCGAGCGGATGGGGCTGGAGGAAGCCCCAGTTGTGTATAAAACTTTTTCTTTTATTCAGCTCTGGTACACTTTAATAGAGCATGTTTATTGTAAATTATAAGTATATTGTGATTAATGTAATTAAATCTCATCATTGATTAAGTAACCATTAATGTAAAAACATATTCTGTATTAAATACATATTAAAGTGGATTAAGTAACCATTAATGTAAAAACATATTCTGTATTAAATACATATTAAAGTGGACTTTCCATTGTTCTGATAATTAAAAAAAAAATCAGCTAGGCAGACAATCTGACACATTGAAGACTTTTACAGCCCATATAAATGCAAAATGTAAAAGCTGACAGCAGTGCCTAGTGCAGTGTGTTCTACGGAAAGTGATTTTTTTGAGAGGTAAGACAGCCTTGCTGTCAAATTTGATATTGTAAATGTTGATGGGCTATAAATATGGGTAGTCACCATTACCACTGACCATTATTAAATTAAATTAATAAAAAGTGTTGTTTCTAGTATATGTACACTTAACTATTTGCAGCAATGAGTAAAGGCCTGTACACATGCCAGATTGATGTCGCCCGGTGGGGATCAGGACCCGATCCCTTTAGTGACATTGTTGGACCGAGACTGTTCAGGTGCCAAGTTGCAGCTGGCCTTTAGGCCAGGGTCACATTCCGTTGTTATTTGGGAGGCGGAGGGCTGACAGTGAAGCGTGAAATTGCGCAGTGGGTTGCCAGGGCCCTCAATCTGTAACTGGGCATCAAGAGATGAGATTAGATAGCAGGATGATGTTCTGTAACAAAAAAAAAGTGGATTTTATTTAAAGACTTTTTAGTAAAAATATTTTTCAGTTTTTTTTTATCTAGGTAAATATGTTGGTATAAATTACCCTTTATCCCATTTACCTAGATGAAGTGTCTTTTTGATAACAGCTTTCATTAAGAGGAGTTAAATGGGCAGATTCAACCAAGAGACAAATCTCTTTCTAACCGCATATGATTAAAGAGAAATTTGTCGGCTACCCATACACCGCAGGCTGATTTCCGATCAATGTCATGCCGAAATCGATCTGGAATTGGCCTTGTGACACCACACCTGCAGCCTCACTCCCTAATTTGTAATGTGTCCCCCCCGGTGCCCAGTGCACTAAATATTACCTGTCCAATTCCGACGCTGTCTCCGAGCGTTCTCCTTGCTTCATACACACGGCCCATGTGGTTGCCAGCGTACACGCCCCCTTACTCCAGCAACCACATGGGGCGCAATTATGGACGAAGGACAGCGCCTGGAGTCAGCGGAGGACAAGCAGCGGTCACAGACAGGTAATGTATAGTGCACTGGGAACGGGAGGGGAAACATTACACATTAGGTGGGACAGAATACGGGGTTTCGCCGCTCATCCCGATATTGCTCCAGTTACCGCCCCGCACCCGGCCTTACATCTTGCAGCATATCCGACCAATTAATACAACCAATTTCAAAATTGGTTGCATAGTCAAACGGGCATGCACTTGGCGGCCACAATTTTCATCCGATTAGATTATAATAATCGCATGGGATGGTTGATCAGCTGCCAAGTCGCCTGCTGTATGGCCACCTTTAGTATTTGTAAGAGTGCCAAGCCTTTAACTTGCTGGTTTCTGAACCACCCAACCTGCATGGTTGATGAAAGGTTCAATAAGTCTGGGGGTCAGCCAGTCAAGCAGTGTGATGCCCATCAACGTGTACGCTTTTTATTTACCATGACACCACACAGAAAATAAAGTGATTTTAGGAAGACAATAACAGCAAATGAAAATCCTGCTTTGTCCTGCAAAAGCAATACATACTGTATACATATCACTTTAATGTCATAAGGAATGACAAATGTTACTGCCAAATAAATAGATACTTAACTGAAACCTAAATATAACTCTGATACATAAAGGACGCATAACCTAACTGCAGGAAATGAAGTGACTAAGGGGTAACATTCACTTGTCACTAAAGGGCTGTGCAGGTTATCATCTTGAACTCCTTTGAAAAAAAATATATTTTCCAGGCTGTAATGCTGATTCTATAGCATGTAATGCTTACTAAAATAGCCACCTGGAGCAAACGTGCAGATCAGATTTTTCTGATCTGCATAAGTATTAAAGGGGCATGACATAGAAAGGATTATAATCAGAGGTTCTGCATTACTACCTGCAAACTATGATTTCAGAAAGTGGTCAAGATGGTAACCTCTGCAGCTTTCAATTATTACCTTCTCACTCTATTAATTACCATCAGCCGTTGCCTACGTAAAATAAGGCTAATTATTGTAGAGCCTACAGTCACTGTTGGAAAGACAAAGAAAAGAGTGTTAGAGGCTGATCTAAAACCTTATCTTGTCTCTTCTACCCACAGCACTAAAAGCAATATCTAGTCAAAGAGGATGAAATGTAAAGCTATATGGTGTGAAAAACTGTGAAAAATTGCTGACTGGATGTAAGCAGAAAGTGTAACCCTCAGCGATAGTCCTAATAACCGCTTGGGGGTAAAAAGAAAAAAAAAGTATATACTAAGAAAATGTAAAAAATTATATCTATCTATCTATCCTGCAAGTATATATATATATATATATATATATATATATATATATATATATATATATATATATATATATATATATATATATATATATATATATATTTAGACTGTATGTATGTATGTATATATATATATGTAAGCATAATTTAATTAGTTCATATTGAGATGATATGATAGTTTAAAGTTATGCAACCACCTAACGCTCAAAGGCTTTGTCTATTGTGCATGTCACTTACAACAAAGATAAGATGAGTACTGCAGACACAGAGAGCTTTTAATCTAATTTTCATGCTTGAGGCTCCTCCAAGCAATACAACCACAACATATCACACAAGTAATATCTTGATAGTGGTTAGCTGCACAGATAAACATTGCATTAATCTAGTAACATGGAACAAATCTGTATGTGTGATATCCAGATATTAAACTACACTGCAGTGGCTTGGGGAAAAATGTAGAAGTGATTCTTTTTTATCTAAAAAAAGAATTCATTAAATGTCATTAAACTGGGTATTTGATAAAAAATATATATATTTTTTTTTTAGTTATACTTTCAAAATGTATTTGTCCTTCAAAGTTTTAGGCTGTAGATATTTTAAATATTCCTCAGATTCTCTCTCTAATCAGCTTCCAGACTCCCACTTGGAAATGAGTCATAGCAATGACTAAAGGACAGATTACTTGACTGACAGATCAAAAGACCATTAAAGCTAAATAAATATGTGTGATTTTGAAACTGAGGGTATAACTCTAAACAAAAAAAGTCACTGAAGCTGTAAATCATAGTTGGAGATCAACATGTTTATCCTTCTCAGTGGTCACAAAGAAAACAAGATGGTTAGAGACCACCATTCTCAAATGTACAGTTAAGAGGTAAGTTATTAATACTAGAAAAAAGCAACAAATTAAAATTATCCCTTTTTCAGTATATTCATCTCTGTACAAATATAAAGGGAGCAACAGTGCCAGGAGAGCCTGGCATGCAGTGGTGGACATCAGGTGAGCACTGGGGTGTCTGGGGCTGAAGCGGCAGATATCGATGGACAGGAGGAGATTCTTCTATCAAGATTTAAAGGAGAAGAGAGAAAAAAGAAGCAAGAACTAAACAAAGTAAAAAGTGACAGATGAAAAAAGAGGTTTTTATCTCCTTTTAATAAAGTTGAAAGCCCCCCAGAGGCTTCCCACATCCTCCTACCATCCGCCTCTGGAAGGCGGGACCCTCTGGAAGTTTGCGCCGGCACTCCCATTCTTGAATGAGCACAGCCACACTGCGCAATGCAGTCACAGCCATTCACAGGCGGGAGTGCGGCTGCGCAGTCTTTGACATGCCTTTGCCAAAGAGCTTTTGGGGATCCCAGCACTAGATCGGTGGTGGTAAAGGGGAATGGGAGAAGCCATTGATTTTCCAAAGGCTTTCTAATAATGAGGTAGCTATCAAAATGGGGCACTTTTTTCACAAAGTGTACTTTTTTTTATTAAATAGGTATAGGGCCAAAAGTGGACCTCTATGCCCATTTACCTGGAAGGGGATGAACATCTGAGGTTTCCCTTATTATGGAGAGCTCCCAGATTACAAACTAAGTCCCCCAGGACCTATCCACCCCAACCTTCTTCTGGGCATCAGAGGTGGGAAAGAGCCCCTTGTCCATGATAGGGACAAGGGCTCTGTAAGAGAAGGGAAGGCTTTGTAGCCCCTCTTATATATATATATAGAGTACCATTTGGGCTAGTAAGGTTATTATGGAGGAGCCCAACACAGGTTGACTCAGCCATCCTGGCTGTAGCAGCCTGCATGGGAGAGAAGGTATTAAAGAGGAGCTATCAGCTATACTATCTCAGAAAAAAACCATATATAAGTGGATAAATACTTGCTCTACTTACATAACATATGTATTGCACTGTCCACATCTAGATATTAGTGATTTTTCTATAGTAAAAAAAAAGAGAAAATCCTTCTTAGGATTTTCCATTTTGTCTCTGTCTATCTTGAAGCCAATCCTTACATCATTTCCTCCCTTACTCTGTCTGTGTATCCTCCGCCCTCCTCCCAGTCTTCAGACACTCCCACCAAGCTCTGCAATAGAAAGTGCATTGTCATTGTATGCAGTGATGCTCATCAGGATTCCGGATATCCGGGTAACCCGGATATCCGAACATTTTTCCGTTTTCTGATTCGGATTCCAGATTTTTTTTAAATCTGGCTAGCTATCTGAAGAAATTTGTCCGCATAACCCGGATATCTGAAATACTGTAACTAAGGAGATGACATCCTGGAGCCAATCAAAGGGCTCCCAGCCTAAACCCTGGCACCCAATCACAGAAAGGAACACTAGCCAGCCCCCCTGTATAATAAGGAGGGCTGCCATGATGAAACATATCGTCTTAGCTTGCTGAATGCTCACTGAGAGACATGCTCCAGTGCTGGTGGCCTCCCAAGGGCTGTACACAGTTATACACCTAAAGCTGTTCAGTGATTAACCCCTTCACTACTATCACTACACTATTGTTAAATCGTTAATTAGCTTGATTGATGTCATTGTATGACAGTCAGAGTGTGTGTTCCAGTGATGTTGGCCTAGCAGTGATAAACCGAAAGCTGCTCAGTGATTGACCCCTTCCCTATCACTACACTATTGTAAAATCATTAATTAGCTTGATGTCATTTGTGTGACAGTCAGAGTGTGTGCTGCAGGCAGCTGCTATGTGTCTGTGTGTGTGCTGTGCACAGACCAGGCCAGCTGCTGCCTGCTGGCCAGCTATTAGCCTTAGGTATAAGTTAGGTTAGGGATTAGGGGATAGGATTACTGTGTTATTGTGTAGTTAGTACTGTAGTACTGCAGTCAGTGCTAGTAGTTGTTAGAGTAGTAGTACTACTGTGTTAGTTTTGTACAGAACTACTGTGCTGTGAGCAGTGGCAGTGTGACAGTTAGTGTGCACTAGTGTCTTCTCCTCTGCTGTCTGACTGTCACTCGGCACTTGGCACGTGTCACGTAGCACTTGGCACGTGTCATGTGGCACTTGCCACGTTACATGTGGTTCTTGCCAAGTGCCACATGATACTTGGCAAGTGCCACGTGACAAGTGACACGTGCCAAGTGCCAATTGCAACGTGCCATGTCCGGCATGCTCCTGGCACACATTACACCTGCTGCTGCTGCATTGCCCTGCTCCTGTTGCCTGTGCAGCTCCCACCGCCAGGCCAGGGCGCCACAGGCCACTGATACCACCTATATTTAACCCAAAACACAATTGCTGCGTAATTTTTTGGAGGTGTCTTGGCTGAAAACTGTTATGTCCCAGTTGTGCGGTTGGACTTTGGACACAATGTGGACTGCACGACCACTGTCTGGAACCTAAGCCTAATGTTAATTGATAGGCATTTTTTGGGGGGGATTTTAAGTCCCCACATCATCAATTAGTGTTCCCCTTTATAAAATAATGATGCTACATGCCTCATATACCCTTAAAAGACGTCTGGTTTTCTATCCATATATCCGAATCCGCCGGATACTAGGGTCGGATATCCGATTCGGATTCTGAACAGAACATTTTGAACTCGGATATCTCACCCGGATCGGATATCGGGGTATCTGGATCTGAATCGGATCCAGATTTTGACAGGGGTATCCGAGCAGCATTGCTTGTGTGACTCTGCAGCTTCTCAGCATGAGAAATATTGGCTAATCAGAGAGAAACAGAGGGGAGGGAGGGGAAAACAGGAGGGAAAGAGGCTTCATCCAATAAGCCTGCGTTAGTTAAGTTTGAGGGGAAAGTAAAGAATAAGAAAAAGAAAACTCAGCATGCCATGTAGAGATGGGCCGAACCTCCGATTTTAAGTTCGCGAACCCCATTCGCGAACCTACGCGAAAGGTCCGGTTCGCGGAAAAGTTCGCGAACCGCAATGGACTTCAATGGGGATGCGAACTTTGAGAAATAGAAAAAATTATGCTGGCCACAAAAGTGATGGAAAAGATGTTTCAAGGGGTCTAACACCTGAAGGGGGGCAATAACGGAGTGGGATACATGCCCAAAGTCCCGGGGAAAAATCTGGATGTGACGCAAAGCAGCGTTTTAAGGGCAGAAATCACATTGAATGCTAAATTGCAGGCCTAACGTGCTTTAACCACCTTAGCTGGTAAGCTACTCGGGTAGCTACATGAAATGAAAAAAAAATATTACAAAAATAAAAGTGTAATGCAGCCTCCTTGGCGGAAAAATTGAACCGCCAAGGAGGTTAAAATATCTTGCATGTGTATACATCAATCAGGGAGTGTAATTAGAGTTCTGCTTCACACTGACACACCAAACTCACTGTGTAACGCACCGCAAACAGCTGTTTGCAAGTGACGGCCATGCTGGACTGATGCACAACATGGCCAGAGTGCAGGCCGTGGCAGTTTTCCAGCCCATATGGTCGCCGGGCTGTGGTAGCTCAATGATAGAACAACAGTGACTGTCCAGCTGATCAAATTTGGTCTGTCCACAATGAAGCAACGACCTTATTATCTTCTTGTATGTAGGTAGGCATAGGTAGGAGTCCCAGTATAGGTAGGTAGGCATAGGTAGGTGTCCCAGTATAGGTAGGTAGGCATAGGTAGGTGCCTCAGTAATTAGCTAGGCATAGGTAGGAGTCCCAGTATAGGTAGGTAGGCATAGCTAGGAGTCCCAGTAGTTAGCTAGGCATAGGTAGGAGTCCCAGTATAGGTAGGTAGGCATAGGTAGGTGTCCCAGTATAGATAGTTAGGCAGGGCCTGGCTGGCACAATAATAACAATTACCAGGTCCAGCTGCAACAGATAGGGCTGTAAAATGTCAGTGAGCAACACACACACACACACACAAAAAACACATCTGGAAAACATTAGCTCTCAAAAGAGCTGTTGAGGGGTGCTATTTTAGCAATAACAATCAGCCAGGAGCAAGCCAAGAGCCTAACTAATCTTTCCCTAGGAGAACAAGTCTGCAGTAGCTGTCCCTAGTCTGTCTGTAGCAGGCACACGAGTGAGTGTAATGGCCGGCAAGCCTGCCTTATATAAGGGGGGCGGGGCTCCAGGGCTTGTTGTAGCCTGAATGGCTACAATGTGCCTGCTGCCTGTGATGCAGAGGGTCAAAGTTGACCCTCATAGTGCATTATGGGGCGAATCGAACTTCTGCAAAAGTTGCAGAAGTTCGCCTAGAACCGTTCGGCGGCGAACCGTTCGGCCCATCTCTAATGCCATGCAACTTCCTTTGTGCAGCAGATGTACCACATAAGAGCCAGGGAAATTGGGGAATGATCTTTTATGGACGAGAAAAGTAAGGAAGATTTTTAACTTTTGAAAAGCCCGATTAGCATCCTTATTGCTCGTTTACCAGATAAAAATAAACAATTAATTTTTGATTTAATGCCTGACAGTTAAGCTTTAAAGAAAGGGTGGGGTTATGCCATTTTTTTGTTTTAATTCATTACACAGAAGGAAAAATAATGTAGCCCCTGATACAATTAATCCCTTCTTCTGCAAGCAGGTTGGTATAGCTAATGCAGCTTTTTCCAATGCGAACGCAGCTTTTTCCAATACTACAAGATCACTAACATATACAGTAGTAGCTGCAAGCACCTGGCTGACAAATTCATCCATTTTAATTTTACACTGAAAGACACTTTTTATTGTGGAAAGGAGAAGTTATCTATAAGAACTTTTAGCCAAAGAAAAAGTCATTAGAACTTCTCTGAATTCACCATGCTCATTAACATTTTAATATCACTCAGACTGGAAGCAATTCTGACTGTATCTTTTCAGACAAAACAATAACACTTGTATTTTATTTGTTTTTCATTTATTAAAATAGTTTTAAGCCATTAAGAGTCCTCAAAACAATCATGTTGCAAAATGAAAAAAGATCCATATAAGATTTATCTGCAGGTAATAAAATGCTTGAAAGGTGTCTCAAAAATGTATTCTGAATAAATATAAAAAAAGAAATTATTTGTTTTGGGTATTAAGTTAATTAGATGTTTTCAAAGCCTGTTTGCTAAACTCATAAATTATCAACTGCAGAATTGTATTAAATACCTTCATAAATCATTTAGGCTTTGTCCTCAGAAAATTAAAAATGAAATAGACCAAAAAAAAAAACATAAATATATACGAGAATAAGTTCATTGTTAACTAAGTGATAAAATGTCTGTTTTCAAATTCAAACTGCATTTATATAGTTTTAATTGAAATAGATGCTAGAGAGGTGGGTGCAAACCACATATAACATTCTTAACTAACCCTCTGTCTGGAAAATCAGCTTTTGAGACATATGGTACTGTTAGTAAATTAATTTCATTTCACTAGGTCATCTTCAAAAACACATACAATTCTATTAACAAAAAAAAAACCACAATGTATAGACAATCTCAAAAATAAGAAAAAAAGCTCCAGGAGCAGCTTACCACAGCATTATAAATCAACTTTATATCATATCCAGTAAAATATTTCCATGCAGCTATAAAAATGAACAAGCAAGAATATACTTATCAGACACACAGTTATGATAGAGGTGCGGAGGATAGTCGACGGCCGTTTCACCCTCCAATTAGCGCTATCAATGCCAAAAGATATATAAGTGAGGACTGCCTCACCGGGGTATCTAGGACAGGAGATCAGGAGAAAAGCGCCTAACGCAGTCGCAGCACCAGCTGCTTTTGAAGGAGGCATTAGTTTGTTTCATGAAACAATTGGTCACTTCATCAGGAGGACATTAGCTCAAAAATGAGCTAAGTATAAATGTCAAAGCCCAGACTAGCAGTCCTGGCTTATTAGGTTTACAGTTTTAAAGAGACACTGAAGTCTCCTAAAAATCAGGTTTTTATTCTAAAAGCCTCTGTAACATTATTGCCCTAACTAAAACGCAGTATCCCCGCGGCTGAAATCTAACTAAAACCCCCCTACCTCTCCCCCGCAAAATCTACGACTTACTTGGTCGTGGATTTTGCTGCTGGAGGAGGCAGAGCTTTAAGCCACAGCTCTGCCTCCTTATGCGTCAATCAGCGTGTATCTCCACCTCTCCCCGCCCTTCTCAGTGAAGGAAGACTGAGAGGGGCGGGCGGAGGCGGTGATCCACAGCGTGCCCCGGGGAGTTTAGGGGGATTTAGTTAGATTTCAGCCACAGGATGCGGCGGTTTAGTTAGGGCAATAATGTTACAGATGTTTTTGAAATAAAAAGATGATTTTTATGAGACTTCAGAGTCTCTTTAATGTGATGCCATCAAATGGGAATAAAAACATAATTTTTAATTGACGTTATAATAATAGAAGTATTTTTAACTGACATTACCTATTGTTGAAAAAAGTCTTAAGTTCATTTTTTGTTTACAACCAGAGAAATCTAATCACATTTTTTAGTTTGATTGAATAATTAGAAAAATGTAACCAATACAGTATATTTTCCCACATTTTTATTAAAAGATGATTGACTAAAACATTACATTTTGCCTTTTTTATGTTTGATTTTTCCAACACATCCAATCACATATTTATTAAAAAATTTGGAAAAATCTCTCTATTTTTTTTCTCAATCAAAATGTTTTTCTCTCCATATTTCTATTTAATTGACCATTTTTTTCCGATGAAAACAGGAAAATCTATAAATGTTGTTAAATGGTGTGTAGCCACTCTTAAGGTGTGCCTAAGAGCAGCAGGAGTGCACAGAGTCCCTTTGGCACAGTTGAGAAGCTTAAATAATGTAATTGTAATTTATTTATTTATTGTATTTCTAAAGCGCCAACATATTACGCAGCGCTGAACATTAATTTAGGTTACAGACAATATTTAGGGGTGACATACAGCAATATGACAATACAGGAATACAAGAAAACCAGATCACACAGCACAGTATGAGTACCAGGTAATGCTTAGTCAGTCACTGGATGGAGCATGGAGATTAGGCAAGTTAGGTTCACTCAGATGCATAGCATGGGTTCACAGTAATGGAGGTGCAAGATCAGGTAGGACACAAAAGGAGGAGGACCCTGCCCAAAGGCTTACAATCTAGAGGGAGAGGTAAGGACACGAACGGTAGGGGACCAGAATTCAGCTGTAGGTTTAGAACACTTGTGAGGGGTAGTAGGCCAGAGTGAAAAGGTGAGTTTTGAGGGCTTTCTTGAAGATGTTGAAGGAGGGGGCTGCCCTAATGGGTGGAGGTAGGGAGTTCCATAGTGTTGGAGCAGCTCTTGAGAAGTCCTGGAGGCGTGCATGGGACTGGGTGATGCGGGGGGCGGTTAGGCGAAGTTCATTGGAAGAGCGGAGTGAGCGGCTAGGTGTGTACCTCTGAGTAAGATCGGAAATGTAGGTTGGACAGGTTTTGTGGACAGATTTGTAGGTCAGACACAGTATCTTGAATCTGATTCTGGACAGGATAGGAAGCCAGTGGAGGGATTCTAGGAGGGGATCTGCCGTGGTGGAGCGATGGGAGCAGTGGATAATTCTGGCTGCTGCATTCATGATTGACTGCAGGGCATTGCAGTAGTCAAGGCGGGAAATTATGAGGGCATGGATGAGGAGTTTGGTGGTGGCAGAGGTCAGGAAAGGGCGAATCTTACAGATGTAATAATGTTTTGACTTTGAATCTCTGTATTGAAATAACAGTTCCTGTTGGACATCTCTAGAAATACAGAGACACTTAGGAAATAAAAGTGCGCAGAAAGTTAACTGTGGATGCCCTTTTTTCCCACTTAACATACCTTTTAAATTTAAAGCACACCTTTACTGGGCTTAAAACTGTTGACTTCTACTTACCTGGGGCTTCCTATAGCCCCCTCGTAGTCCATCAGGTCTCTCTGCTTCCTCTGGGTCCCCTCCGTTGTTCTGTTGTCAGCTCTGAACTGCGAGTGAAGGTCCACTGTGAATGCGTGGTCCCGTTTGCACGTGCTCCATGATCGTGCTCCTGTGCCTGGGAGCGTTCTGCGTCTGCACGGTTCATTCTTTTAAGAACTGAAGACAGGATTGTGCTTGCACAGTCAGTGCAACCAGAGCCCCGGTACCAGGAATTTCAGAGTTACCTGTGGCTCAGTGGAGGGAGATTAAAGGATGCCACTGGGCCTGAAACACTAATGGGGCCAGAAGAATCCTAGGTAAGTAAAAGTCCCTTTTTCCAGTTTAGTGTGCTTTAAGGTGTCACTGTATGTGGTTGTATGCAATGTGTTTTGGTAAAATACAGATATTTTTGGCTGGTTCATTTTTATTGATATATTCCAGCCTCTACCTTTCATATGGTAGTTTAGGAAATAAAAGCAATTATGTGATTAGTTACTGTTAGCGGGCAGCTTTTCTGTAACTAAGTTAAAATAACGAGCTTCAAGTTCTCATTTTATGTAAATAAGAACAGACAGATTTTGCCTTCAACAAATACACGGCAAATGTAATTGCATGAACTATCAGTAACAAGAGAATAGGATAATAATCACCTGAGCAGACAGGGAAAATATTGGGGTCAAAATATCACATTTCTGACAAACTTGTTCTCCCAACCGTAATCATCCACATGTACATTACTGACCCATTTAGCACAGTGGAATAACCTCTGCCCGTTTCCTATCTTATACATTTTTTGCACATCTGCTCATCAGCATTTAGTATTAAATGTGCACTCATTAATGACAGTCAGTAACATACTTTCTTTAAATCTGTAATTCTGTGCTTCAAAAAACTCCCACTGACTTGAAGTTCAAATAGAGCAGTAGCAGTATATTGTACCATGTTAGCCATCAGATAAAGTGGAAGTTTAAAATGAGGATGATATCATGTATTGGCTAACAGAAAAGATTAAAAGAGTAAGCTTTTGATGTTGAATCTTCTTCAGACTCCCATGCTGTAACTGATCCTTATCCTGAAAGCACAGCTTCTATGCCTCTGAAAATCAGAAGGGAACATTTGTTAACACAGATCAATGTCATTGAAACTCTGTAATGTTATTAACAACAACCTGACAAACCCTCCTGAGAAACCTTCACGTACCTTGGAAAGTCTGACCTGACATGAAAGAATCATAAATCCAGGTTTAATACAGATAAGGTTGTTCAAGCAGCGAAGATACAATATTATTTAACCCCCTCCCGAACCGCCTAATGCGGCACGGCGGTGGGAGGGTGGCAGCCCAGGACCACCTAACGCCGATCGGCGTCAAGAGCAGTGGGCGGGGATTAGCAGGGAACGTGCAAAGATACGGAGCGGAGCTCTGTGATCAGCTTTCCAGCCCGCTATCGCGGCTGGCTAGCTATTAACAAAAAAAAAACCAAAAAACCTTTGTTTACATCTGTACAGCGCTGCGATCTAGTGCAGCGCTGTACAAGGGACACATAGCTGTCCCTCTGAGCAGCTCACAATCTAAGCTCTCTCATAGGCTGATGCCTATGAGAGGAGAGGAAGTGGACGGATCCCCGTCCAGGGCAATTTTTTTTTTTATGCATTTTCTGCTAAATAAAAATAAAAAAACAAATGATTGCAGCAGCGATGAGAGACCACCTAAAAGAAAGGCCTCCTAGTGACAAGAAAAGGAGGTAAGACTCATTTGGGCAGTAAGTTGTATGATCGAGTAATATTATGTTAAAGCTGCAGTGTGCTGATTTGTGAAAAATTGTCTGGTCAATAGGGGGTGTAAACCTGTTGTTCTCAAGTGGTTACACTAAAACTGAATCAAACCTGAAAAAAAGTTACTCACCTATGTACAGGGAAGGCTCTGGATCCTGTAGAAACGACCCAGTCCTCTCTTCGTGCCCTTGGTCAACCGTTGTTCCCTTGTGAAAGTTACTCAACCAACTGGTCGAAAATACCTTTGGGAGTCATTCTGAAGGTTTCAGAAGTATTCCGGAGTACTTCCAAAGTGAGTACTTATTGCACACATGCGAGTGCCTGCTCACGCTTGTGCAGTACTGATGCACCTGTCTTCGGAAACACTCGGAGACACAAGTGCTTCTGAAGCCTTCCAAGAAGTCCTGAAGGCACAGACTTTCACGGGGAGACAGATGTGGCTCGAGGGCACAGAGAGGACTGGGAAGGATCTGTGGAATGCAGAGCTTTCCCTCTTCATAGGACTCTATTCACTAAGCATTATCACATTTGGTTATGCTGAAAACTGCTGATTTTATGGATCACCTTCCCAAATTACAATTCACTAAACCTATTACCACACTGAAAATTAGAGTCATCGACTAGTGAGGTAAATTACCAACTTGTGCTATAATTGCCTCAGTAAATGTCAAGAAATTGCAGTTCACAAAGATTTGCCCATTCATTAAATTGGGCAAAAGTGTTTTTTGCCAGCTCATAGCAGCCAGTCACTTACTTTTTCCATGCTCTCTGTGCAGTAACTTGACAGACAGCTTTTATGGAGAGCCAGGCAGCCAAATCCAAATACAGCAGAACACCTCCTTTACCACGGGTTAAAGTGCTGCTCTGTGCTCTCCACCACCAGAATATAACAGATTTGTTTAAAAGGGCACCATGTTAAAAAAAAAAAAATTACATACATTTGTCTCAAAGTTAATGCACTGTGAATTATTGACTTCCTACATAGCTGGGTTTGGACCAGTGCATTTCCTCACTGGGAATTCTCAAGGTTTCCTTTCTTGTCAAAAGCACTGAGTGGCAGTGGCACAGTCCAACTGCCAAAGTAGTGGGCACATAAGACACCAATTTAAAGGACATGTCCAAGCTAATTAAAAAATAAAAATCCACTTACACAGAGGAGCGCAGAAGAAGCCAATCTGGAAGCCGACCTGGCAAGGTCGGCATCTGCAGCAGAGGAGACCGGGAGCCACCAGAGCTGCGGCGAGGGCACAGGACGGCTGCCAGGGGCTGGAGGAAGACCCAGTTAAGTGGATTTTTATTTTTTAATTAGCTTGGAACGTATCCTTTAACTACTTGCTGACTGCTCCACGCCAATTGGTGTGAGCAGTGCGGCAGCCCCAGGACCGCTCCACGCCGATTGGACTGAACGGCCTTCTATGGGACTAGCAGGAGATTGCGTGCACGCTGCGCGCGCATCTCCTGATTGGAAGGCGGAGCTCTGCCTTAAGTCTTCTAGACTGTTAGACGGCGAAACCACCATCTAATTACCCTGTACAGCACTGCAATCTAAGGCAGCGCGGTACTGGGGACAGCCATGTGTCTCCTCCATAGGCTTGGGAGTGATCAGCTGTCATAGGCTAAAGGAGGGGGGGGGGGGGCTTGGGAAATCACTTGTGTGCTGAGTTGTGCGGCCCTGCAGCTAGGCCTTTAAGCTGCAGTGGCCATTTTAATAAAAAAAATCCTGGTCACTAGGGGGGTTTAACACCGCGGTCCTCGAGAGGTTAAGTCATGGAGATCTTACATTCCCTAAATTTTTGTAGATGGCTGAAAATAACACAAAACAAATCTACAAAAAACAAATTCCAAGTTCAATCTGATCACCCACCTACACCAATAGATCGCCCGCAGATCCGACATCAGATCACCTCCCAAGCGCAGCGTTTACATCTATTCTCTCCTCTAAACACCCACTAATTACCCATCAATCACCCATCAATCACCCCCTATCACCACCTGTCACTGTTACCCATCAGATCAGACCCTAATCTGCCCCTTGCGGGCACCCAATCACCCGCCTACACGCTCAGATTGCCCTCAGACCCCCCCCTTATCAATTCGCCAGTGCAATATTTACATCTGTTCTCCTCTGTAATAACCCACTGATTACCTGTCAATCACCTATCAATCACCCATCAATCACCCCCTGTCACTGCCACCCATCAATCACCCCCTGTCACTGCCACCCATCAATCACCCGCTGTCACTGCCACCCATCAATCAGCCCCTAACCTGCCCCTTGCGGGCAATCTGATCACCCACCCACACCAATAGATCGCCCGCAGATCCGACGTCCGATCACCTCCCAAGTGCAGTGTTTACATCTGTTCTCTACCCTAAACACCCACTAATTACCCATCAATCACCCCCTGTCACTGCTACCTATCAGATTAGACCCCTATCTGCCCCTAGGGCACTCAATAACCCGCCCACACCCTCAGAATGCCCTCAGACCCCAGCCCTGATCACCTCGCCAGTGCATTGCTTGCATCTATTCCCCCCTCTAATCACACCCTGAGACACCCATCAATCACCTCCTGTCACCCCCTAGCACACCTACCCATCAGATCAGGCCCTAATTTGCCCCGTGTGGGCTCCTGATCACTCGGCCAAACCCTCAGATCCCCCTCAGACCCCCTTCCAATCACCTCCCCAGTGCATTTATTGCATCTTATTTCCCCTCTAACCACCCCCTGAGACACCCATCAATCACCTCCTGTCACCCCCCTAGCACTCCTATCCATCAGATCAGGCCCAATACAACCTGTCATCTAAAAGGCCACCCTGCTTATGACCGGCTCCACAAAATTCGCCCCCTCATAGACCACCTGTCATCAAAATTTGCAGATGCTTATACCCCTGAACAGTCATTTTGAGACATTTGGTTTCCAGACTACTCACGGTTTTGGGCCCGTAAAATGCCAGGGCGGTATAGGAACCCCACAAGTGACCCCATTTTAGAAAAAAAGACACCCCAAGGTATTCTGTTAGGTGTATGACGAGTTCATAGAAGATTTTATTTTTTGTCAAAAGTTAGCGGAAATTGATTTTTATTGGGTTTTTTTCACAAAGTGTCATTTTTCACTAACTTGTGACAAAAAATAAAATCTTCTATGAACTCGCCATAGACCTAACGGAATACCTTGGGGTGTCTTCTTTCTAAAATGGAGTCACTTGTGGGGTTCCTATACAGTCCTTGCATTTTAGGGGCCCTAAACCGCGAGGAGTAGTCTAGAAAACAAATGCCTCAAAATGACCTGTGAATAGGACGTTGGGTCCCTTAGCGCACCTAGGCTGCAAAAAAGTGTCGCACATGTGGTACCGCCGTACTCAGGAAAAGTAGTATAATGTGTTTTGGGGTGTATTTTTACACATACCCATGCTGGGTGGGAGAAATTTCTATGTAAATGGACAATTGTGTGTAAAAAAAATCAAACAATTGTCATTTACAGAGATATTTCTCCCACTTAGCATGGGTATGTGTAAAAATACACCCCAAAACACATTATACTACTTCTCCTGAGTACGGCGGTACCACATGTGTGGCACTTTTTTACACCCTTAGTACGCTAAGGGGCCCAAAGTCCAATGAGTACCTTTAGGATTTCACAGGTCATTTTGCGACATTTGGTTTCAAGACTACTCCTCACGGTTTAGGGCCCCTAAAATGCCAGGGCAGTATAGGAACCCCACAAATGACCCCATTCTAGAAAGAAGACACCCAAAGGTATTCCGTTAGGAGTATGGTGAGTTCATAGAAGATTTTATTTTTTGTCACAAGTTAGCGGAAAATGACACTTTGTGAAAAAAACAATTAAAATCAATTTCCGTTAACTTGTGACAAAAAATAAAAACTTCTATGAACTCACCATACTCCTAACGGAATACCTTGGGTGTCATCTTTCTAAAATGGGGTCATTAGTGGGGTTCCTATACTGCCCTGGCATTTTAGGGGCCCTAAACCGTGAGGAGTAGTCTTGAAACAAAAATGACCTGTGAAATCCTAAAGGTACTCATTGGACTTTGGGCCCCTTAGCGCAGTTAGGGTGCAAAAAAGTGCCACACATGTGGTATCGCCGTACTCGGGAGAAGTAGTATAATGTGTTTTGGGGTGTATTTTTACACATACCCATGCTGGGTGGGAGAAATACCTCTGTAAATGACAATCTTTTGATTTTTTTACACACAATTGTCCATTTACAGAGTTATTTCTCCCACCCAGCATGGGTATGTGTAAAAATACACCCCAAAACACATTGCACTACTTCTCCCGAGTACGGCGATACCACATGTGTGGCACTTTTTTGCACCCTAACTGCGCTAAGGGGCCCAAAGTCCAATGAGTACCTTTAGGATTTCACAGGTCATTTTGAGAAATTTTGTTTCAAGACTACTCCTCACGGTTTAGGGCCCCTAAAATGCCATGACAGTATAGGAACCCCACACATGACTCCATTTTAGAAAGAAGACACCCCAAGGTATTCTGTTAGTAGTACGGTGAGTTCATAGAAGATTTTATTTTTTGTCACAAGTTAGCGGAAATTGATTTTTATTGTTTTTTTTCACAAAGTGTCATTTTCCGCTAACTTGTGACAAAAAATAAAATCTTCTATGAACTCACCGTACTACTAACGGAATACCTTGGGGTGTCTTCTTTCTAAAATGGGGTCATTTGTGGGGTTCCTATACTGTCCTGGCATTTTAGGGGCCCTAAACCGTGAGGAGTAGTCTTGAAACGAAATTTCTCAAAATGACCTGTGAAATCCTAAAGGTACTCATTGGACTTTGGGCCCCTTAGCGCAGTTAGGGTGCAAAAAAGTGCCACACATGTGGTATCGCCGCACTCAGGAGAAGTAGTATAATGTGTTTTGGGGTGTATTTGTACACATACCCATGCTGAGTGGGAGAAAGATCTCTGTAAATGGACAATTGTGGGTAAAAAAAATTAAAAAATTGTCATTTACAGAGATATTTCTCCCACCCAGCATCGGTATGTGTAAAAATACACCCCAAAACACATTATACTACTTCTCCTGAGTACGGCAATACCACATGTGTGGCACTTTTTTGCAGCCTAACTGCGCTAAGGGGTCCAAAGTCCAATGAGCACCTTTAGGCTTTATAGGGGTGCTTACAAATTAGCACCCCCCAAAGTGCGAGGACAGTAAACACACCCCACAAATGACCGAATTTTGGAAAGTAGACACTACAAGGTATTCAGAGAGGGGCATGGTGAGTCCGTGGCAGATTTCATTTTTTTTTGTCGCAAGTTAGAAGAAATGGAAACTTTTTTTTTTGTCACAAACTGTCATTTTCCGTTAACTTGTGACAAAAATTAATATCTTCTATGAACTCACTATGCCTCTCAGTAAATACTTTGGGATGTCTTCTTTCCCAAAATGGGGTCATTTGGGGGGTATTTATACTATCCTGAAATTCTAGCCCCTCATGAAACATGTCAGGTGGTCAGAAAAGTCATAGATGCTTGAAAATGGGAAAATTCACTTTTTGCACCATAGTTTATAAACGCTATAACTTTTACCCAAACCAATAAATATACACTGAATGGGTTTTTTTTTAATCAAAAACATGTTTGTCCACATTTTTCGCGCTGCATGTATACAGAAATTTTACTTTATTTGAAAAATGTCAGCACAGAAAGTTAAAAAAATCATTTTTTTTGCCAAAATTCATGTCTTTTTTGATGAATATAATAAAAAGTAAAAATCGCAGGAGCAATCAAATAGCACCAAAAGAAAGCTTTATTAGTGACAAGAAAAGGAGCCAAAATTCATTTAGGTGGTATGTTGTATGAGCGAGCAATAAACCGTGAAAGCTGCAGTGGTCTGAATGGAAAAAAAGTGGCCGGTCCTTAAGGGGGATAAAGCCCACGGTCCTCAAGTGGTTAAGGAACCCTGGGGTTCCAAGGAACCCTGGTTGAGAAAGCCTGTCACAGAGTATTCTGTAACTCCTCCCTTTTTGCATTAGCATAGACAGCTATCCCCAATCAAAGTCTGTTTCACATCAGTAGCATAACAAAATTAAGCAGCAATAGCAATATTGTGTGCATACTGTATATACAGTGTGTTTATAACTCATTATGGGTATGCCATGCACATTACACACATCCCCCCACACACTTCTCAAATTCCTTTGTCCAATGTATGTATAGATAGATATAGATTTAGTCAGTGCAGGTATACATTACAACTGCTACTTGAGTCTTGACGAAGTCAAATATCAGTTTGTGGAGCTGTTTGAATGAATGACTTTTGAATAACTTTCCACGGACAGACTCTGAAAGCTGCATTTTATTAAAGTGAATGCCACTGTGCCAGATAATGAATCCAATGGCATTCCTGCATTCACCTTTTGATTTACGGTGTTATTCACCGTGTACTTTTAAAAGTTATGCTGCCATTATATTGCCACTTTACTGGCTATAAAGAAAGCAAGGTCATAAGATTGAAAATACTTCAATATCACAAAAATTGCTCATCATCAAATATGAATCTGTTAGATCTGAATATTGATTGAGCCTGCAATAGGAAGCACTGTGCTCATGGAATAAAAATGTATGCCGCTTTTTAAATACGTCAATTAAACTTTGGTATGGCACATAAGAGTTTATCTTTGTTCTACCTAGCTGTAACTATTAATGACATTGTGGCAGGGAAAAAAAGCCATTGTGTGGCAACCATAGCTCTTGCTTTATTACCAGAGCAATAACCTTTTTTGTCATCTTTTAAGTCCAAGGGCATCCTGCAGACTGGTACTCCCAAGTTCAAGGACTCATGCCTCCCATACAGGGTGATAAAGTGAATGTCCTGAGATTCACCTTCCGAGCAGTTAAAGTGAATCTGAGCCAGTATTTTTGAATTAAAAAAAACATACTACCTGCTCTGGGGGGCTAGCTGAATCACGTAGATCTCAATTACCATCACTCTGCACCACTCCTGTGGCCAGATATCCTTCTGTTTAGGTGACTCCTGGAGTCATGATGGTGCAAGCTCTGCTCTGTGTGTCTCATTACAGAGCACAGTGCAGGGAGGCGGGGAAGCTATGTGGGAGAGGCAGAGCTGCCTAATCAAAGCTTGGGAAGGGCGTTTTGCAAGACTGCTTCTCCTGCAAGGAACACCCCTTCCCCAGTTAGATGCAGACAAGCTGCTTGTCGATGTTTTCTGGTGGTGACAGCGCGGTACTGGGGGGCAGAGATGTCCCGAATGGTTCGTACGCAAACTTATTCGCGCGAACAACGCAGGTTCGCGTTCGCATCGAATTGTGAACTTTATGCGAGTTTGACCCGCCCTCTATACTACATTATTGGGCTAAACTTTGACCCTCTACATCACAGTCAGCAGACACATGGCAGCCAATCAGGCTGCACTCCCTCCTGGAACCACACCCCCTTATATAAGGCAGCAGCGTCGGCCATGTTCTCACTCTATGTGCTGCTGTGTTAGTGAGAGAAGGGAGAGAGGTTGCTGCAGAGATAGGGAAAGCTTAGTTAGGCTCTTGTTAGCTTTCTCCTTGCTGATATTTGTTGCTGAAAAGCACTCCAAAACAGCTCTTTTGAGAGCTAATGTTCTTGTGATGTGTTTTTTTTTTTTCGTGTGTGTGGCCCACTGACACTGCATATACAGCCCTGTCTGTCGCAGCTGGCCTTTGCTAATTGCTATACTGTGCCAGGCCTAGCACATTCAGTGCCTAGTGTGACTGCTGCACATTGTATTATAATACCAGTCACTGCATACCTTTCACTGCACCTGTGTGACCGCACGCTGTTTTATATAGCAGTCACTGCATACATTTCACTGCACCTCTGTGACCGCACGCTGTTTTATATAGCAGTCGCTGCAAACATTTCACTGCATCTATGTGACTGCACGCTATTTTATATACCAGTCACTGCATACCTTTCACTGCATCTATGTGACTGCCCACTGTTTTATATACCAGCAGCCAGTGCATCCATTTTCACTGCACCTGTGTGACCGCATGCTGTTTTATATAGCAGTCACTGCATACATTTCACTGCATCTGTGTGACTGCACGTTGTTATACCAGCAGTCACTGCATACCTTTCACTGCACCTGTGTGACTGCACATTGTATTATATCAGCAGGCGGTGTATACCTTTCACTGCATCCGTGTTACTGCACATTGTATTAGTAAAGTCAGTGCATATCTTTCACTTCATCCCCCCCAATATGGACAAAACAACAGGCAGAGGCAGAGCCAGAGGCAAGCCACCCAGCAGGTCTGTTCGACGTCGTGCTGTTGTGATTTTGTGCAGCCCTCAACCAAAGTACAGTGTTCAGAAGAAGGCACGTTCCATCAACCCCCAATGTTGTCAGGAAGTAGTTGACTATTTAATACAGAACACCTCATCTTCCGCACGGAAGCGTGACATATCTTCCTCCTCCTGCTCTGATTCTGGCACCCCACTTAACACTCCGTCGGCAGCCATCACCAAAGTGCCATCATCCCAGGGCTCAGCGGTGTGGACATTTTTTTGTGTGTCTGCTTCAGATGAGAGCAATGCCATCTGTACTCTCTGCCACCAAAAATTGAGCTGTGGAAAGACCAAGACCCGCGTAGGGACAACTACCTTACGAAGGCACATAATGAAAAAGCACAAACTGCAATGGGATGACCACCTGTGGAAAAGCAGCACATAAAAGCAAAGCCACACACCACAGTGTAAGATACCAGCCGCAATTATTTCTCAAAAAAGGTGATACCCAAACTGTACCGTGATGTTGAAAGGCAAGTGGTGTCATCTCTGGCACACAGCGTTGGGTCAAGGGACCATCTGACCACGAATGCCTGGTCTGCAAAGCACAGTCAGGCCTGCCCGAAGACTAAGTCAGTCCCCACACACAGCATCTCTGCCTGCAAGCCTTGTGACTGCCTGCCCCAAGAATAAGTCGGTCCCCACACAGCATCTGCAGGCCGCTTGACTGCCTTCTCCACCACCACCAACAGGGTCCAGGACTCCAAGTTGATTCCTTAATTTTTAAGGCTGCTGCCGCTAACACAAGGAATAATTTTTCTGGTGCGTGAACATGCCTGCCTAATTTTTCTGGCTGCACTGCGGCTGCAACAACAAAACAAAAGGAATGTACATGTGTCAATCCCCCTTCGTGATCGTTACCTTGCCGTGGTGAAGGGGCTTGCGTATCACAATGAAGCAATGACCTATATGAGTGTGTTGGGGGGCACACCTGACCCAAGATAATAAGGTTGTTGCTTCATTGTGGACAGACCAAATTTGATCAGCTGGACACTCAGTCACTATTGTTCTGTCATTGAGCTACCTCAGTCCGACCATATGGGCTTGAAAACCGCCATTGCCTGCCCTCTGGCCATGGTGCGCACCAGTCCAGCACGGCTGTCACAACACAAACAGCTTTTTGCAGTGTGTTACACAGTGAATTTGGTCTGTCAGTGTAAAGCAGTACACTAATTACACTACCTGATTGATGTATACACACACAAGATGTTTTCAAGCACTTTAGGTCTCCAGTTTAGGAATGCAATGTGATTTCTGCCCTTTAGAGATTATACCCCTGCTCTGCGTCAAATCCGGAATTTTCCCGGGGACTTTTGGCCGCCATGCCCCCCTCCAGGTGTTAGACCTCTTGAAACATCTTCTCCATCACTTTTGTGGCTAGAATTAGTGTTTGTAGTTTTGAAAGTTTGCCTGCCCATTGAAGTCTATTGCGGTTTGCATGATTCGCCGGTTCGCAAACTTTTTCGCAAATAAAATCAGTGGGTTTGTGACATCTCTAGCAGAGAGTGGCACGGGGGGGGGGGGGGGGAGAGGGGGGAGTGGGGGGGGCTTGGGAACGGGTGCACAGAAGCACATCATGGGGCAGGGAACATGGCTCTATGTCCCACCTGCCCCCCTGCACCACTTTGGGTACACTTACGGCTTCGCTGACAAATACAATATAAGTAGGTCAATTGGGGCGAGGTAGCATTTATAAATTCTAAGCTTAATCATTTATAAATGAATATTGTAAAACTACCCAATTTTATTAAGTACGATATATATACAGTAAACTTCCTCTTTATCGTTTCAAAAGCCCATGCAAACATTAAAATAAAGTGTTTTCTTTTGTGGGTATTCCATGAGGCAGCAGTTGTGTTTCTTGAGATATGATGCGTGCGCTGTGCAAGTTACTGTGCCCTTCCACTCCATTGCATGTATGGCGTCCATGGTAAATGTGATCTCACTCTCCCATTATGTTTCTGTGAGGAAGAACTTGAAATTTTGGTCCGGGTAAAGTCTCCTAACTGAATCTCCTGAGATGTTTTTCATTTTCTTCTAATTAAACATTTTATTTCTTGGTCAATGTTGTTAGCAAGTTAAGCATTAGATGCATCAGTTGAAGCCCCCATTCATGGACAGTGCAATTAGATGTAGATCAGGGTTGTTGCTTAGCCCAGGCAAACCAAGCAGCCCGAATGGGGCTTCACCCACAGCAGGGGCCTCCCATGCTGTCAGGGTCTACCTGTCTGTGATTTGTACAACCACAGCTAACTTTCTGTCATTCACACACAGAGCTCAGATCAGTGTCAAAATGAACAGAGGGGAGAGCAATGCAGTTTCAGTCAGGTGCAAGTGTGTTGCCTGCACAGAACAATGAATTTAACCAGTTGAGGACCACAGTCTTTCTACCCCTTAACCTCTTGAGGACTGCAGGGCTAAACCCCCCTAGTGACCAGGCAATTTTTAGTTTAAAAGGCCACTGCAGCTTTAAGGCCAAGCTGCAGGGCCGCACAACATAGCACACGAGTGATCCCCCCCCCTTTTCTCCCCACCAACAGAGCTCTCTGTTGGTGGGGTCTGATCGCTCCCCCCATGTTTATTTTTTGTTT
This sequence comes from Hyperolius riggenbachi, assembly GCF_040937935.1. Taxonomy (NCBI): domain Eukaryota; kingdom Metazoa; phylum Chordata; class Amphibia; order Anura; family Hyperoliidae; genus Hyperolius; species Hyperolius riggenbachi. The sequence goes on along the minus strand of NC_090652.1, from coordinate 142,832,451 downwards.
AATAAATATTTGTGTTGCCGTATTTTTTAAAAAAAACCCTCTTCCTTTAAGTCCCTTCCCTCCCTCGCTCCCTCCCTCCCCACAGCCGGCCAATTACGGCGATCGGCTGTCATAGGCTTCTGCCTATGAGAGCCGATCGCTCTCTTGTCCCCCATGGGGACAGCCGTGTCACACGGCTGTCCCCAGTGCAGCGCTGCTGCTGATCGCAGCGCTGCACAGAGTAAATAGACGGCGATCACGCCGTCTAACAGTCTCCCGAGTCTCTCGGAGACTGAAGGCGGGGCGGAGCTCCGCCCCCCAAGCAGGAGATGCGCGCGCAGCCTGCGCGCGATCTCCTGCAAAACAGAGCCCCAGGACTTTACGCCAATTGGCGTTAGGCGGTCCTGGGGCTGCCGCCGCGGCCACGCCTACTGGCGTGACGCGGTCGGCAAGAGGTTAAAGAGACACTGAAGCGAGAATAATTCTCGCTTCAGAGCTGCTAAAACGCCACTATCCCGCGGCTAAACGGGGGTCCCTTCACCCCCAAACCCCCTCCTGCAAAATCAACGGCCAAATTGGTCGTAAATTTTGCTCTTCCTGGAGGCAGGGCTAGCGGCTGCAGCCCTGCCTCTCAGCGCGTCTATCAGACGCGCCACGCCGCCTCTCCCCCACTCCTCTCAGTGAAGGAAGATTGAGAGGGGCGGGGGACAGGCGGAGGTACGCGTCTGATAGACACGCGGGAGGCAGGGCTGCGGCGGTTAGCCCTGCCCCAATGCGGAAGAGATTCCGCGATGTACGGAGGGGATTTGGGGGTGAAGGGACCCCCGTTAAGCCGCGGGATAGCGGCGTTTTAGCAGGGGCACACATGCCCCTGCTAACTTTGAGGTCTGAAGCAGTGATGGGCCGAACAGTTCGCCTGGCGAACCTCTCTTGGCTTCTTACTACTTCCAGGTCGCAATGACCCGGAGTAGTACGCCTGCGCTGCCCGGCGGAGCGCGTCCTAGATCGCGCTCCTGTTGCCGGGCACTCTCTGCGCATGAGCGTGACGTCACTCATGACGTCACGCACATGCACAGAGAGTGTCCAGGAACAGGAGCGCGATCTAGGACGCGCTCCGCCGGGCAGCGCAGGTGTACTACTTCGGATCATTGCGACCCGGAAATAGTAAGAGGCCCATGGATTTAGAGATGTTCGCCGGCGAATGGTTCGGGAACCGTTCACCACATCTCTAGTCTGAAGCGAGATTTATTCTCGCTTCAGACTCTCTTTAAGGACCAGAGCCTTTTTCTCCATTCAGACCACTGCAGCTTTCACGGTTTATTGCTCATACAACCTACCACCTAAATGAATTTTACCTCCTTTTTTTGTCACTAACACAGTTTTCTTTTGGTGCTATTTGATTGCTGCTGCGAGTTTTAGTTTTTATTATATTCATCAAAAAAGACATGAATTTTGTCAAAAAAAATGACTTTTTTAACTTTCTGTGCTGACATTTTTCAAATAAAGTAAAATTTCCTATACATTTGAGTGCGAAAGTTATTCTGCTACATGTCTTTGATAAAAAAAAAAACATTCAGTGTATATTTATTGGATTGGGTAAAAGTTATAGTGTTTACAAACTATGGTGCAAAAAGTGAATTTTCCCATTTTGAAGCATCTCTGACTTTTCTGACCACCTGTCATGTTTCATGAGGTGCTAAAATTCCAGGATAGTATAAATACCCCCCAAATGACCCCATTTTGGAAAGAAGACATCCCAAAGTATTCACTGAGAGGCATGGTGAGTTCATAGAAGATTTTATTTTTTGTCACAAGTTAGCGGAAAATGACACTTTGTGACAAAAAAAACAAAGTTTCCATTTTTTCTAACTTGCGACAAAAAAAAAAATGAAATCTGCCACGAACTCACTATGCTCCTTTCTGAATACCTTGAAGGGTCTACTTTCCAAAATGGGATCATTTGTGGGGTGTGTTTACTGTCCTGGCATTTTGGGGGGTGCTAAATTGTAAGCACCCCTGTAAAGTCTAAAGGTGCTCATTGGACTTTGGGCCCCTTAGCGCAGTTAGGCTGCAAAAAAGTGCCACACATATGGTATTGCCATACTCAGGAGAAGTAGTATAATGTGTTTTGGGGTGTATTTTTACACATACCCATGCTGGGTGGGAGAAATATCTCTGTAAATGACAATTTTTTGATTTTTTTTTTTACACACAATTGTGCATTTACAGAGAGATTTCTCCCACCCAGCATGGGTATGTGTAAAAATACACCCCAAAACACATTATACTACTTCTCCTGAGTACGGCGATACCACATGTGTGACACTTTTTTGCAGCCTAGGTGCGCTAAGGGGCCCAACGTCCTATTCACAGGTCATTTTGAGGCATTTGTTTTCTAGACTACTCATCACGGTTTAGGGCCCCTAAAATGCCAGGGCAGTATAGGAACCCCACAAGTGACCCCATTTTAGAAAGAAGACACCCCAAGGTATTCCGTTAGGTGTATGGTGAGTTCCTAGAAGATTTTATTTTTTGTCACAAGTTAGTGAAAAATGACACTTTGTGAAAAAACAATGAAAATCAATTTCTGCTAACTTTTGACAAAAAATAAAATCTTCTATGAACTTGTCATACATCTAACAGAATACCTTGGGGTGTATTTTTTCTAAAAAGGGGTCACTTGTGGGGTTCCTATACTGCCCTGGCATTTTACGGGCCCAAAACCGTGAGTAGTCTGGAAACCAAATGTCTCAAAATGACTGTTCAGGGGTATAAGCATCTACAAATTTTGATGACAGGTGGTCTATGAGGGGGCGAATTTTGTGGAACCGGTCATAAGCAGGGTGGCCTTTTAGATGACAGGTTGTATTGGGCCTTATCTGATGGATAGGAGGGCTAGGGGGGTGACAGGAGGTGATTGATGGGTGTCTCAGGGGGTGGTTAGAGGGGAAAATAGATGCAATCAATGCACTGGGGAGGTGATCGGAAGGGGGATCTGAGGGTGTGGCCAAGTGATCAGGAGCCCACACGGGGCAAATTAGGGCCTGATCTGATGGGTAGGGGTGCTAGGGGGTGAAAGGAGGTGATTGATGGGTGTCTCAAGGTGTGATTAGTGGGGGGAATAGATGCAAGCAATGCACTGGCGAGGTGATCAGGGCTGGGGTCTGAGGGTGTGGGCGGGTGATTGGGTGCCCTAGGGGCAGATAGCGGTCTAATCTGATGGGTAGCAGTGACAGGTGGTGACAGGGGGTGATTGATGGGTAATTAGTGGGTGTTTAGAGGAGAGAACAGAAGCAATGCACTTGGGAGGTGATCTGACGGCGGGTCTGGAGGCGATCGGATGGTGTGGGTGGGTGATCAGATTGCCCGCAAGGGGCAGGTTAGGGGCTGATTGATGGGTGGCAGTGACAGGGGGTGATTGATGGGTGATTGATAGGTGATTGACAGGTGATCAGTGGGTTATTAAAGGGAAGAACAGATGTAAATAATGCACTGGTGAATTGATAAGGGGGGGTCTGAGGGCAATCTGAGCGTGTGGGCGGGTGATTGGGTGCCCGCAAGGGGCAGATCAGGGTCTGATCTGATAGATAACAGTGACAGGTGGTGATAGGGGGTGATTGATGGGTAATTAGTGGGTGTTTAGAGAAGAGAACAGATGTAAACAATACACTTGGGAGGTGATCTGACGGCGGGTTTGCGGGCGATCTAATGGTGTGGGTGGGTGATCAGATTGCCCGCAAGGGGCAGGTTAGGGGCTGATTGATGGGTGGCAGTGACAGGGGGTGATTGATGGGTGATAGGTGATTGGCAGGTGATTGACAGGTGATCAGTGGGTTATTACAGGGAAGAACAGATGTAATTAATGCACTGGCGAATTGATAAGGGGGGTCTGAGGGCAATCTGAGCGTGTGGGCGGGTGATTGGGTGCCCGCAAGAGGCAGATTAGGGTCTGATCTGATAGGTAACAGTGACAGGTGGTGATAGGGGGTGATTGATGGGTAATTAGTGGGTGTTTAGAGAAGAGAACAGATGTAAACAATACACTTGGGAGGTGATCTGACGGCGGGTTTGCGGGCCATCTAATGGTGTGGGTGGGTGATCTGATCAGATTGCCTGCAAAGGGCAGGTTAGGGGCTGATTCTTGGGTGGCACTGACAGGGGGTGATTGATGGGTGATTGACAGTTGATTGACAGGTGATTGACAGGGGATCAGGGGGGATAGATGCATACAGTACAACCGGGGGGGGGGGGGGGTCTGGGGAGAATCTGAGGGGTGGGGGGTGATCAGGAGTCCCCAGGGGGCAGTTTAGGGAATTAAAAAAAAATAGCTTTGACAGATAGTGACAGGGAGTGATTGATGGGTTATTAGGGGAGTGATTGTGTGCTAACAGTGGTCTGGGGGGTGGGCGGGGGAGGGGGTCTGAGGGGTGCTGTGGGCGATCAGGGGGCGGGGGGGGGCATATCAGTGTGTTTGGGTGCAGACTAAGGTGGCTTCAGCCTGCCCTGGTGGTCCCTCGGACACTGGGACCACCAGGGCAGGAGGCAGCCTGTATAATACACTTTGTATACATTACAAAGTGTATTATACACTTTGTAGCGGCGATCGCGGGGTTAACAACCCGCCGGCGCTTCCGAGCAGCCGGCAGGTTGTCGTTGCGGGTGGGCGAAGCCAGTTGCTGGGGGAAGCGTGCGTCATCAATGACGCGATCGCTCCCCCGGCATGCCGAAAGGACGCAACACCCTTGGGCGTATTGGGGTCCTTTCGGTGTCCATTTTGCCACCGCCCATCGGCTGTGGGCGGTCGGCAAGTAGTTAGGTTACTAGTGATTCATCAATCACTAGTGACACTCCCAACTAAGTCACTAAGCCAAAATAAACAGAGAATATCATGTCAATTTATACAGTGACAAATCGCAGTAATACTGTTGGCTGTGAACCATAAGTTCATTGGTCCTACTGAGAAACCTAATTTCTACTACCTACAGTTGTGTTCAAAATTATTCAATCCCCACTGAAATTGAGAGTTTTGGCCAGTTTGACATTGATTTTGATCATTTCAGTCATCTTGTTTACAATTAAATCAAAGAGGCACTTGTAAGTCAGACGAATATAACATAACATGTATAATGAAATAACCACAAATGTCTTTTCTGTGCTCACATCATTATCAGTTTTATTCAACCCCCAAGTGACATTCATTCTTAGTACTTAGTACAACATCCTTTTCCAGTTATAACAGCTTGATGTTAAAATCGGCAGAAATTACCACGAAAATCTGCATTGGAATGCGAAAAATCAGTAGCTGAAAGCGGAATGCAGATTTTCAACGGAAGCGGAAATTGACAATTCCGACCATCCTGCTTACATGCCAAACTTCGCGGCCCCCAGGCTAGTGCTAGTGCAGGGAAAGACAGGCTGCACAGTGTGGGGTGATTTTTTTTGGTGGAGGTAAGGGAGAAAATGTGACAGAGGCAACAGTTTTTAGCATAAGCGATTGCTGGGTGATTACCAGGCACTGATTTTTGTCACGCATCCCTTTTATAGCATAAGTAGATATCAGCGATGCTGCTTTAATGCACATCAATATTAGTCTTTCTGAACTGCCATTTGTTCACATGAGAAGGCCAGTTTTCACATGATAGGCTGGATTCTGCGCTTTTCAGACAATTCAGCCTCCCAGCTGCTGTACACAGAACACAGAACACCTAGTATATATGTAGGCGACACGAGAGTCCAAAGAAGTAACAAAGGAGGACAGAAGGAGGCACAAGGGGAAAAATAAGGTATACAGGGGACAGAAGGAGGCACAAGGGGAAAAATAAGGTATACAGGGGACAGAAGGAGGCACAATGGGGGACAGAATGAAGCACAAAAGAGGGCAAAAGGAAGCACAGAGGGACTGAAGAAGGCACACAGGGGGGCAGAAGGAGGCACAAAGGGGGGCAGAAGGAAGTACAAAGGGAGACAGATTGAGGCACAAAGGGGGACAAAAGGAGGCACAGGAGGAAAGAAGGAAGCACACAGGGGCAAAAGGAGGCACAATGGGGGACATAAAAAAGTACAAAGGGGGGCAGAAGGAGGCACATGGAGAGAGTAGAAGGCACAAAGGGGGACAGAAAAATGCGCAAAGGGGGGCAGAAGAAGGCAGAGGGGGTACGGAAGGAGCACAAGAAGACAGAAGTAGACACATGGAGACAGAAGAAGGCACAAAGGGGCACAGAAGGAGGCACGGGGGACAGAGGTAGCACATGGAGACAGAAGCAGGCACAAAAAGAGACAGAAGGAGGCACAGGAGGACAGAGGGAAGCAGAGTGGGACTGAAGGAGAAACAGGGGGGCAGAGGTAGCACAAGGGGACAAAGAAAGGCTCAAGGGGACAGAAGGAGGCACAAGGGAAAAAAAAGGAGGCATAAGGGTGCAGAGGAGGCACAAAGGGGGACAGAAGGAGAAACAGGGGGTCAGACATGGCACAAGGGACTGAAGGAGGCACAAAGGGAGAAATAATGCACAAGGCACAGAGGGACACAGTGGCAACTGACTGCAACTTACACTAAACAGATGCAGCAGAAGCAAGTAATAGAACACCCACAGGGTGGGGCTTAGTCCAGGGGTGGTGCTTCTTTCAGGGCGGGGCTTAACCCAGCAACATGGCACCTCCAGGACCAATGGGACTCCAGGCAATGGCCTGTACTGCCTATGCCTAAAAACACCCCTGAACCCCGGTCTCCTATGTCAAAGGCAGAGCCCTTAAAGGGACTTCGTCCTGCCCCATACGCACAGATCGCTCCCACGCCACCGTCCTCCACTGCCCGCAGCTACGAGAACTGGGTCTCGTCACTGATGTCATCAGAGTCAGCCTATGCAGAAGTGCGCCCTCTACCGATCTCTCTAGCGGCTGCTGGAGAGATACACAAACAATGCACTTCTCTTACGTTAAACTGGCTCCGACTGACGGCAGTGATGGGACCCGGTTCTCGTAACCGCGGGAAGCGGAGGATGGCGGCGTGGGAGCGATCAGAAAGGATGGGGCTGGAGGAAGCTCCAGGTATGTATAATTTTTTCATTTTATTGTTGTTTGGTACACTTTAACCAGTACACTATCCAGCCAGAAAAATACATATATTTATACGCATCAGTACATCAGTCCTGAAAGAGGGACAAATTAGGAAAAAGGAGGGACAGGAGGATTTGGTTCCCAAAGGAACTGTCATTCCAAAAAAGGACAAGCTCTCCTATGTGTCTATAAAACTGCAGGGTGGGCATAGGGGTATATTCACTAAACTGCGTCAAGCAGACAAAGCCGGGACAAAGGTCCTCCAGCCCCCAAGGCTGAGACACCAAAGTGCGCCCCCCCATCCCTCCCAATCCAGCCGTCACACACTGCTATTAGACTAAGAGGAGCCCCAGGGCCCCCATCTCTAGTTATCTGATCCATTTTTCTTATTTCTCTGCTTCAAACACAATAGTGGAATGAAAGCTGAGTGAATTGTGCACTGTGCCCTGAGGCTGGAGCCTCTTTCGCCTCTACCTCGGCCCGGCCCTGTAAATGGGGGAGTATTTAGTATACATGGGGGAATATTTAGTACAAGGGGGAGTATTTAGTATGAAGTGGGGAGTATTAAGTATAAATGGGGGAGTATTTAGTATAAATGGGGAAGTATTTAGTATAAATGAGGGAGTACTTAGTATAAATGGGGGAGTACTTAGTATAAATAGGGAAGTATTTAGTATAAATGGGGGAGTATTTTTTTATAAAGGGGGGTGCATTTAGTATAAGAGGAGTATTTAGTATAAATGGGGGAGTATTTAGTATAAATGGGAGTATTAAGTATAAATGGGGGAGTATTTAGTATAAATGGCGGAGTATTTAATATAAATGGGGGAGTATTTAGTATAAATGGGGGAGTATTTAGTATAAATGTAGGTGTATTTAGTATAAGAGGAGTATTTATTATAAATGGGGGAGTATTTAGTATAAATGGGAGTATTAACCTCCTTGCCGGTTATCCCGAGCTCAGCTCGGGGTAACCTGCGCAGGAGGATTTCTCAGGCCCCGCTGGGCCGATTTGCATACTTTTTTTTTCCTACACGCAGCTAGCACTTTGCTAGCTGCGTGTAGTACGCGATCGCCGCCGCTCGCCGCGCTGAGTCGACCCCCCCCCCGCGCAGCCTGGCCAATCAGTGCCAGGCAGCGCTGAGGGGCGGTTCGGGATTCCCTGTGACGTCCCGACATCCATGACGTCGGTGACGTCATCCCGCCCCGTCGCCATGGCGACCGGGGAAGCCCTGCAGGAAATCTCGTTCTCAACGGGATTTCCTGCATACTCTGATCGCCGAAGGCGATCGGAGTGGGTGGGGGGATGCCGCCGCTCAGCGGCTATCATGTAGCGAGCCCTGAGCTCGCTACATGATTTAAAAAAAAAGAAAAAAAAAAAAAGTGTGGCGCTGCCTCCTTGCCGGATTTTTTAGACCGGCAAGAATACTAACCCCATTAAGTATAAATGGGGTTAGTATTTTGTATAAAGAGGGGAGTACTTAGTATAAATGGGGGTGAATTTAGTATAAGAGGGGTATTTAGTATAAATGGGGGAGTATTTAGTATAAATGGGGGTGTATTTTGTATAAAGGGGGAGTACTTAGTATAAATGGGGGAGTATTTTGCATAAAGGGGGGAGTACTTAGTATAAATGGGGGAGTATTTAGTATAAATAGTGGTGAATTTAGTATAAGAGGAGTATTTAGTATAAATGGGGGAGTATTTAGTATAAATGGGGGTGTATTTTGTATAAAGGGGGGAGTACTTAGTATAAATGGGGGAGTATTTTGTATAAAGGGGGAGTACTTAGTATAAATGGAGGAGTATTTAGTATAAATGGGGGAGTATTTAGTATAAATGGGGGTGTATTAAGTATAAATGGGGGAGTATTTAGTATAAGGGGGGAGTGTTTAGTCTAAATGGAGGAGTATTAAATATAAATGGGGGAGTATTAAGTATAAATGGGGGAGTAATTAGTATAAATGGGGGAGTATTTTGTATAAAGGGGGAGTATTTTGCATAAAGGGGGGAGTACTTAGTATAAATTGGGGAGTATTTAGTATAAATGGGGGTGAATTTAGTATAATAGGAGTATTTAGTATAAATGGGGGAGTATTTAGTATAAATGGGGGAGTATTTTGTATAAAGGGGGAGTACTTAGTATACTGGGGGTGTATTAAGTATAAGAGGAGTATTTAGAATAAATGGGGGAGTATTTAGTATAAATGGGGGTGTATTAAGTATAAATGGGGGAGTATTTAGTATAAGGGGGGAGTGTTTAATCTAAATGGAGGAGTATTAAATATAAATGGGGGAGTATTAAGTATAAATGGGGGAGTATTTAGTATAAATGGGGGAGTATTTAGTATAAGGGGGCAGGGCCGGTCCGCCCATGAGGCAGGGTGAAACAAATGCCTCAGGCGGCACTTCTGGGGGGGAGGCACCTGCCTGCCCGTGGGTGTGGGGGGCCGCCGAGCTGGAAGGGGTAGCGGGCAGGAAGGGGGTATTGGGCACAGCGGCGGGGAGGGGGTCGGACCCCCCTCCCTCGCCTGGGTCCCTTTTTCTGCGCTCCCCCTCCAGCTTTTAGCTGCTACTGGTAAGAAGCAGCGGGCGGGGATGACTCACCTCTTCTATGTTCCAGCGTGCGTTCTACTGTCGTCACTCCCTGCAATGCCGCCCACTGTATTGTAAGTGGACGCATTGCAGGAAGTGACGAAAGTGGAACGCACGCTGGAACGTGGAAGAGGTGAGTCATCCCTGCCCGCTGCCTCTTATCAGTAGTGGCTTAAAGCTGGAGGGGGAGCGCAGATAGGGGGACCCAGGCGAGGGAGGGTGGTCCGACCCCCTCCCCGCCGCTGTGCCCAATACCCCCTTCCTGCCTGCTACCCCCTCCAGCTCGGTGGCCCCCCACCCACAGCTTGGTGGGGGAGGCGGAAATTTTTCTGAAGTTTGCCTCAGGCGGCAAAAAGTCTAGGGCCGGCCCAGTAAGGGGGAGGAGTGTTTAGTCTAAATGGAGGAGTATTAAATATAAATGGGGGAATATTAAGTATAAATGGGGGAGTATTTAGTATAAATGGGGGAGTATTTAGTATCAATGGGGGAGTATTAAGTATAAATGGGGGAGTATGTAGTATAAATGGGCAGAGCCGGGACAAGATCCTCCAGCGTCCAAGGCTGAGACACCAAAGTGCACCCCCCCTCCATCCCTCCCACTCCAGTCGTCACACACTGATTGCTTTTATACTAAGAGGCGCCCCAGGGCCCCCAACACCTTAATCTCTAGTTATCTGGCTTGTAGTCTCTGCAATGTATCCCTTCTTCTTCTGTCTTTGCGTCAAACACAATAGTGGAATGAAAGCTAAGTGAATTTTGTGTCCCCTCCTACACTGCGCCCTGAGGCTGGAGCCTCTCTCGCCTCTACCTCGGCCCAGCCCTGCAAGCAGAATAACATGCGTAAAGTCGTAATACAATACAGTGCATGGAATGCATTATGCTTTCATTCATCGTGTGTTAATTTTAAGAAAATACACATGATATGCTGCGTACTGCAGTTTAGTGAATACAACTCATGATGCGAACCAAGCCAGCAGTTTTAGCTGATGGTGATCACTTCCCACATCTATAGCGGCAAAACATTATATTCTTCTTCTGTTTTCTCATCTCAAGTTATGTGTGTGGCCCTTTTTTGTTCTTTGTTTATACGTTTGCGATTGTCCTTTCTAACCTCGGAAAGTTTGGAGGTTATAGAGAGGGGGATTTAGTTTGAAAGTAAGGACACGCCTTCCCACGCATGAGATTGGCATGTTACGGATAACGAGGTGCCGCTCCCGAAGCAGCAGCACCGTGCAGGGAAAGCAATCAATCCGCCGATGTGTCCCAGCCATACAGCGCTGATCCTCTTAGGCCAGGGAAGGAAGCGGAGTGCAGAGAGAGCAGGAAGTGTGGCAGAGGCTTATATCGGCCATCTGTGTGACTCGGCTGCTATGTCGGAGGATCGGGAGGTGTTCCTCAGAGCCCAGGGGCGGACATTCACTTCATTCACTGCAGGTAATACAACTGCCTGTGCTGGCAGTGCTGCGAGTTGGCGACAGCGCATGGAGGAGCTGCTAGTCTAGAACGTCTGGTCAGCAGCTGTCAGAATTGTCACTCCCTCAACTTACAGCGCAGAATGCCAGCGGACACTGGAACTACAAATCCCGGCATGCTTTGCGAATCCTTGGAATTCTGCACGAGACAGGCTGGCTGTAGCAGACATGTATAATTACAGATGTCAGGACTCAAGTAATAAAGTGATGACAGGTCTCAAGTAATAAATTGTATGATGCTGCTGGCCACGTTTGATAATACAGTGTATTGAATGTTGTCCTTTTTGACTCTAAGATATATTGATCTATGACAATGCCTGAAGGCACTGCCAGTTTTGGTTTTTGGAGCAAGTAAGAAGGCTGAAGTTTTATTTTTGCAGGGCCGTGCAGAGGGTCCTTAACCACCCTGGCGTTCTGATTAAATCGCCAGGGTGGCTGCGGGAGGGTTTTTTTTAAATAAAAAAAAAACTATTTCATGCAGCCAACTGAAAGTTGGCTGCATGAAAGCCCACTAGAGGGCGCTCCGGAGGCGATCTTCCGATCGCCTCCGGCGCCCAGAATAAACAAGGAAGGCCGCAATGAGCGGCCTTCCTTGTTTTGCTTATATCGTCGCCATAGCGACGAGCGGAGTGACGTCATCGACGTCAGCCGACGTCCTGACGTCAGCCGCCTCCGATCCAGCCCTTAGCGCTGGCCGGAACTTTTTGTTCCGGCTACGCTGGGCTCAGGCGGCTGGGGGGACCCTCTTTCGCCGCTGCTCGCGGCGAATCGCCGCAGAGCGGCGGCGATCAGGCAGCACACGCGGCTGGCAAAGTGCCGGCTGCGTGTGCTGCTTTTTATTTCATTAAAATCGGCCCAGCAGGGCCTGAGCGGCAGCCGCTGGCGGTGTTGGACGAGCTGAGCTCGTCCAGACCGCTCAGCTGGTTAAAGAGACTCTGTAACAACAAAAACCTCCCCTGGGGGGTACTCACCTCGGGTGGGGGAAGCCTCCGGATCCTAATGAGGCTTCCCACGCCGTCCTCTGTCCCACGGGGGTCTCGCGCAGCCCTCCGAACAGCCGGCGACTGTGCCGACTGTCAGTTCAATATTTACCTTTGCTGGCTCCAGCGGGGGCGCTGTGGCGACTGTCGGCACGGAAATAGACGGAAATACCCGATCTCCGTCGGGTCCGCTCTACTGAGCAGGCGCCGGAAACTTGCGCCTGCGCAGTAGAGCAGACCCGACGGCGATCGGGTATTTCCGCCTACTTTGGCGCCGACAGCCATCAGAGCGCCTGCGCAGGAGCCAGGAAGGTAAATATTGCGTCACGGCTGTACGGAGGGCTACAGCGAGACCTCCGAGGGACGCAGGACGGCGTGGGAAGCCTCATTAGGATCCTGAGGCTTCCCCCACCCGAGGTGAGTACCCCCCAGGGGCCGTTTTGTCGTTACAGTTCCTCTTTAAGTGGGGGGTGCTCAAATTTAAAAAAGGGGCCTGGCAACGCCTTCCCCTGCATACCCCGCCCCCCTCCTTGTTTCTGGCTAGAGGGGTATTGGTTGTCATGTGGGTGCTGAATGCAGATGCTGGGTGCCATGTGGGTTCTAGGTGTAAGTACTGAGTGTCATGTGGGTTCTGGCTATGGTTGGGTATCGAGTGTCATGTGGGTGTTGATTGCAAGTACTTAGTGCCATGTAAGATCTGGATGTCATGTGGGTGCTGGGTGCAGGTACTGGATGTGACATGGGTGCGAATACTTGGCGCCATGTCTGTACTGGGTGCTGGCTATGGGTGGGCTTTGGGCATCACATGAGTTTTGAATGCAGGTACTTTGGGTGCGGGTATGGGTTAAGTGGGTTTTTGGTGCAGATAGTGGGGGCCATGTGGAGGCTGTGTGCAGGTGTGAGTACTGGGTGCGATTTTTAGGCTTGGGTGCAGATACTTGGTGTCATGTGAGTGTGAGTACTGGGTGCCAGCTATGAGTGGAAGGGGTGGATTCCGGGAAAAATAGAGGTCAGTGTGGGTGCTGCAGGAAGGGGCAGGGCCGTGCAGAGGATCCTCAAGGGTGTGGTGCTCAAATTTGAAATCGATAAATCGTGCTAAATTGTGTATGTAATACCCCCTCTCCAGAAAGCATAAGGCAGTCTTAACCACACACACACACACACACACACACACACACACACACACACACACACACACACACACACACACACACACACACACACACACACACACACACTTTGTGTCTCCTTCCAAGCAACTCTTTTGGCGCCACTACCCTCAAATCAGCAGTGATAGGTGCCCACTGTTAGTGGGTTAGCGTAGGCACAGTGGAGGCACACACTCACCTTTCATTACTGGGACCTCTGTCCCTCTTGATCAGCACCCAAGCTTCTTTTCATGCAAAGAAGAAGTGGTTACCAATATGCAGTGGTTGCTAAGCATTAGTACATGCAAAACTGCAGTAAGTGCCAAGGTGCAGTGTGTGCCCAGATGCAGTAGATGGTAAGATACAAAGGTTCACTTTGTGCTAAGTTGCAGTGGGTGCCGAGATGCCAAAGTACAGTCTCTGTCGAGCTGCTGTGGGTACCAGTTTGTATTGGGTGTTTATTTGCGGTGCTAAGCATTATTGGGTGCTGAATGAGTAGCAGATGGTGATAAACAATAGTGGGTGCCATGTGAGTGCTAACTGGTACAGGGAGCCATGTGGGTGTTGGACATGAGTGAGTAGGGAGTGCCATGTGTGGTCTGGATGTGTGCCATGGGAGAGTACTGAGTCTTATATGGGTTCGACTAAGGATGGGTACTGGGTGCTATTTGGGTGCTGGTCATGGACTGGTACTAGGTGCATATAATGGCTTTGTAACTTGGTGATGTGTGAGTACTGTGCCATGTGAATGTTGATTATGGGAGTATGTGGGTCTTAGGTGCAAATACTGAGTGCCAAGTGGGTACTGGAAGTGAGTACATGGTGACATATGGGTGATGGGTGCTGGCTAGTGAGGTATTTTTTGTCATGTGGGTGCTAGAGGCAGATGCAGGGTGCCATGTGGGTTCTGGGTGCTGGCAGAGGGTGTCATGTGGATTCTGGCTGTATGGGTGTGTATCAACCATCATGTTGGTATTGATTGCAGGTACTCAGTCCCTTGTGAGTTCTGGGTGCAAGTACTGGATGTCATATGTGTGAGTGCTTGGTGTTTATGCTGGGCACTAAGTGGAGGCTTAGTGCAACTGGAACTACTGCAGATGAAGCATGTGGGTGTTGGGTGTAGGTACTGGGTATCACATAGGTGTGAATACTTGGTGCCATGCCTGCACTGGGTGCTAGCTATGGGTGGGCATTGTGTGTTATGTGGGTTCTGAGTGCAGGTACTTTGGGTGGTAGTACTAGTTATGTGAGTGCAGATAGTGGGTGCCATGTGAAGGCGGTGTGCAGGTGTAAGTAGTGAGTGCCATGTTGGGGCTGGGTGCAATTACTGTGCCATGTGGGTGTGAGTACTGGGTGCCAGCTATAGGGTGAAGGGGTGCAGGTACTGAGTGTCATGTGGCTGTTTGATGCAAGTACTAAGTTCCATATTGAGGCCGGATGTGAGTATTGAGTGCAGGGTGCTTGGTGCAAGTACTGGGTGCTTGCTATAGTGGGGGTTACTGGTTGAGTGTAATGTGGGTGCTTAATATTGGTGGGATTGTTGTGGGTGCAGGGGGTGGGAGATCACTGTGGGTACTGCTATGAATGGCATAGTTGCTGCTAGGGGAGGTAGATGTCTGTGTGGTTGCTGGAGGAGGTAAAGCTCAGTGTGGGTGCTGGGGGAAGGGTAGGCCACTGTGGGTGCTGGGGGAAGGGTAGGTTACTGTGGATGCTGGGGAGGGAGAAGTAACTGTGGGTGCTGTGGAAGGTAGAGGTCAGTATGGGTGCTAAAGGAAAGGGAGGTCACTGTGGGTCTTGGGGGAGGTAGAGGTCAGTGTGGGTGCTGGAGGAAGGGGAGGTCACTATGGGTGCTGCTATGAATGGCATAGTTGCTGCTGAGGGAGGTAGAGGTCAGTGTGGGTGCTGGAGGAAGGGGAGGTCACTGTGGGTGCTGGTAGAAGTCAGTGTGGTTACTGGAGGAGGAGGGAGTGGATGCTGGGTGTTGGGAGAGGCCACTGTGGGTGCTGGCAATAGGAGAAGTCACTGTAGGGGCTGCTTTTGGGATGGGAGGTCCCTGTGGGTGTTGCAGGGAACAGGAGGGTAGTCGCTGGGGGAGTGAAAGATCACTGTGGGTGCTGGGGGAGGGATAGGTCAGTGTGGTTGCTGGGGTAGGCAGGATCACTGCTAGAGCTGGTGAGGGAGAGGTCACTGTGGGTGCTAGGTGGAGGGAAAGGTCACTGTGGGTGCTGGGGGAGGGGGAGGTCACTGTGGGTGCTAGATGGAGGTAAAGGTCAGTATGGGTCCTAGGTGGAGGGAGAACTCACTGTGGGTGCTAGGTGGATGGAGAGGTCTCTGTGGGTGCTAGGGGAGGAAGTGGTCACTGTGGGTACCAGGTGGAGGGAGAGGTCACTATGGGTGCTGGGGAGGTAGAGGTCAGTATGGGTCCTAGGTGGAGGGAGAGGTCAGTATGCCACACTAGGATTTCTGCCTGGGCCTCTTAACTTGAAAGTGTCCCAGACGGGGGTGGAGCTTCCTGCAGGTGGGTGGGACTTATCGCGGGCGTGGCTTATTTTGCACGGCAAAAGGGGCCTTTTTTGAAGGTTTTAAAAAGGGGGGTGCCTGGGCACCCAGAGCACCCCCCTCTGCACGTGCCTGTATTTTTGGATATGGTTTTCCCCATGACCTTCCAAAGTAGCCTTCACTAGTGTACTATTACTGGGTTATCTGTTATATAAAACTGCAGGCCCTAGGACAGAAGCACACAAAGTGTGAATGAGCCCTTAGACATGAAGTTGGATACATTTAAAAGAGTTGAGAGTTAGAGCCAGTCCACACTAGGTCCGGAAACGTATCTGTGGCTGCGTTTTTCAAACCTGATGAAAAACGGAGTCCCGGATACTAATGTTGAAAATAGCAACCAGCCTCACCCAAGTAAAAAACGGATTCGTCTGCGTTTGCGGGGATCCGTTTTCAAAACCTGAACGGAAGGTCCGCATCTGCTGCATTTTCACACAACGGATCAGGACCACGGATACACGCAGGGGTAGTGAAAGTAATAAGAAAACGCATCTCCAGCTCCACAGGCAAAAAACGGATGTTAAAACGGATAGCCTGAGCTTTATGATTGGCCCAAAAAAATCCTCCCACTCCTTCCTAATGATGGAGACGTTTTCTGTCAGGGAAAAACCTGAATGGAAACTATAATCAGAGAAAAAGCATGTGTGCATCAACCAAGTGAACCTGACAAATCTGGCTTTGCAAATTTGGCCTATTGGCCTATTGGCTAATCACGAGACATTGCTCATGCTCATGCAAACTTTCTTTCGCATGCCTAAATATGCAGGGTCAAAACCAAAAACCGCAAAACAATCGCCCTGCGGGAATTAGTTCATGCTATACAGCACTATCCAGGGGCGCCACGAGGAGGCTTCCCATTGCCCCCATACAACCGGGGGCCGCGGGGGTCCCAGGCACTCTCACCGAATGGAAACTGATGCAAAACTGATGCACTTTCATCAGTTTGCAGTACGGTGGGTATTTTCCCTGATCCGGACTGCAGTGTCCGTCCTGCAACCGTGTCTAGTGTGGACCCACTCTTAAAACTGATGTTGGTGAACCCAACAGTAGAATATGGACTATCGGTACATTACTGATAAGCTACTGTGTCCTTTTACCTTTAGTAGAATGTTGTAAACTTTGCCGATATCTACTATTACATACCTTAACCCAGGTGTGTCAAACTGAAATACAAAGTGGGCTGAAATTGAACCAAGTTTGGGCCAACCTCCATGTCTAGTGGCCACCTCCCTCCCTTTGAGGGCTCGTTTCCATTATTGCGGTGCGGAATCGCCTGGATTCCACCGCTGATGAAATCGCATGCGGATGCGATTCCCCATGCGTTTTTTGCAGCGAATTCGCATAGGTGGGGGTATACGCGATTTTAACCATGTCACTGCCTGTGTGAATTTACATTGGTACCTATGCGAATTCGCACCAAAAAACACATAGGGAAATCGCACGTGATTTCCCTATTAAATACATTACATGTGATTCGCATGCATTCCACTCGCAGGCAAATTCTGCGGCTCTTTTGTGCATTTTTTCACTGCTGAAAAAAACGCACCTCAACAACGCTACAGTGGAAACAGGCCCATCCACTTGCATTACATGTGCGAATCCGCATGCGTTGGGGCGCATGCGGATTCGCGATAGTGGAAACGAGCCCATAAAGTTCCCTGGTGTCTAAAGCCCCCACCCTTCTACATATACAGTTCCCTGGTGTTTAGTAGTGGTCCAACCTATCCTATACAGTTCCCTGGTGCCTATGCTTTCCCCTTCCCTCCTCCATATGGCATCTCTGGAGATCTAGAGCTTCACCCCTAATATCGTTTCCCCGGGCCAAACATAATGCAAAGTGGGGAAACCACTTGGGGACAAATTTGATGGCTCTGTTGGGCAGATTTTCGTGGGCTGGGGTTTGACATGTATGCTCTAACCTAACCCTGAAACTACCTGTCCCGTATCTATGCCTAACACTGCCATAACCTCAATTTAACCTTCACTGCTACCCTGTCTCCCCATCACTAATTTTGAAAGCCACAATTTAGATATAGTATAGCGGAACTCTGGTGCCCACTATGGCCACAATTTAACAGGCTTTTTAGGAAGTTCAGGCTGCTGGCCAGGAAGGCCAATTCATGCAACTGGCTGGCAGCATTTGTAATGGCATGCGTGTCAGTGTTTGATATACAGTGGTACATGTAATCCTCAGCGCTGTTATATCACCCCAATCCAGCTACTTGAGCCTGCAGACACCCAGTGCTCAACAAGGGTATACAGTGTCCACCAACATAGGACAAAACAATATGCCAGGCTTAGTAGAAATCTTGTCACAAGGGGTTAACATTTTATTCACACAGCATAAGTTTAAAAACAAAACAACTTACATTGTGGGTCCATGCACACTGGACCCAATTGCATACAATTCGCTCATAAGGTTTTTGCACTGAAGAGATTCAAAGTGCACCTTATTACATATAGGTGATGTGTTCAGAGATAGCCCGTCTCTCCTTCCCTACCAGGTTTCAGCTCTATGCCGTCATCAGGGGATATGGAGAGCAGGCTGATTCAGGGCTATTATATAACGGACATGTAATTATGATTTAAACATTTAATTACCTTCATGCTTTAGTAATACACTCTCACCGCCACTTTGCCGGGGTAATTCCTATCTGGTAAAATTGTGTATAGCTGGTTGGATAGAGCGGTGTCACATGACCGACTCGCTCCCATCCACTCACATTGCATATCATTAATTGGTGAAGTGGTGTCAGCTGTAATTGGTTCCCAAGCGCTAGCCACTAGTAGTGCCTGGTGGAGGCGGTCAGCTGACACCACTCCACCAATGAATGATGTGCAATGTGAGTGGATGAGAGCGAGTCGGTCATGTGACACCGCTCTATCCAACCAGCTATACACAATGTTACCAGATAGAAATTACCCCGGCAGAGCGGCGGTGAGAGTGTATTACTAAAGCATGAAGGTAATTAAATGTTTAAATCATAATTACATGTCCGTTATATAATAGCACTGAATCAGCCTGCTCTCCATATCCCCTGATGACGGCATAGAGCTGAAACCTGGTAGGGAAGGAGAGACGGGCTATCTCTGAACACATCACCTATATGTAATAAGGTGCACTTTGAATCTATTCAGTGCAAAAACCTTATGAGCGAATTGTATGCAATTGGGTCCAGTTTGCATGGACCCACAATGTAAGTTGTTTTGTTGTTAACTTATGCAACTGTGTGAATAAAATTTTAACCCCTTGTGACAAGTTTCCCACTAAGCCTGGTATATTGTTTTGTCCTATGGTGGTGGACACTGTATGCCCTTGTTGAGCACTGGGTGTCTGCAGGCTCTAGTAGCTGGATTGGGGTGATATAACAGCGCTGAGGATTACATGTACTGTTTATGCAGTTCCACTTTGGATTGGAATCTACCTCTGGCAGATGCATTTCTACACTTGTGTGAAGAGCTTGATAAACCCTCTTTGCAACATATGATATACAGTAGTGTTTCCCAGGGTGGCCTCCATTCCAGCCCTTGTGCAAGAGTGCTAACAAGCAGCTAGGGCATGGGAGCAGCAGGAGAATCCACTTCTTACAGCCTCCTGTGGAAATGGAGCGTTGGGCTACTTACATACCGATGCGTTGCATCAGACAATATAATCACATTGCTAACGCGATACAATTATTACCATTAATCCCTCGATTCTGTACAGAATCCACTACATGCACCCCTATGCTGACTACTCTGCCGTGTATGCACATTCTAGAGCCTGCGCTGTGCGCACGCACCCTCTCCCCCTTCCCTCTGCAAGCACAGTAGTTGATGGTTGTAATACGTGTGCGCAGCACTGCGTCCACACCGCATTACAACTGGCTTTTAGTTATATAGATGGCACTGTTGACATCTGCACACTAGCTGTGCATTACAATTGATCTGTTGACAGTAACACTGTGCATGCAGCGCATTATCACATAACGTACTATTACCAGTTGCAGTGAAGCATACTTTCAATGTTGTGAGAACGTAGCCAGCCTCTAGCATTTTCAGAAAGCAACTAGCAATGTCCTCCTCCATATTTTTTGTCAGGTGCTTTAAAATAGTCTATGCCGAAGAAGCCCAGACAACAATTTTGCAGAACATGTGAATCAATGATTCACATGATAGACAGTCCTGTCCATCACGAGAGAAAAATAAAAATGCTGCTCTACTTACCTGGGGCTTCCTCCAGCCCCTTAAAATCGCTGTGTCCCTCATGGCAGCTCCGCTGGCAGCCACTCTTCTGCTGTCCCCTCCGTAGCGGTAGCTGACCCGACAGGTCGGCAGCTTCTATGCATGTGCGAGTGTGCACACTTGCCGTTTGGGGCTATGCTCACGCAGCTGGGAGCATTCTGTGCAGGTGCAGTGCAACATATGTGCGCACATGCGCAGAAGCTGCTACGGACGGAACAGAGTGGCTGCCGGCGGAGCCGTGACAAGGGACACAGCTGGAGTAAGCCTTAGGTAAATAGAACAGCATTTTAAAAAAAATGTTTCTCTCATGTATCCCTTAAAAGGACCTCTGCCGTGGAAATCTTAAAATTTTAAATACATGTAAACATATGCAAATAAGAAGTATGTTTCTTCCAGAGTATAATGAGCCATAAATTACTTTTCTCCTATGCTGCTGTCACTTACAGTAAGTAGTAGAAATCTGACATTACTAACAGATTTTGGACTAGCCCATCTTCTCATGGGGGGTTCTCAGGGTTTTCTTTATTTTTAAAAGCACTTAGTGAATGGCAGTTGCTCCGTTCAACTGCCAAAAAAGTGTGCAGTGAGCAGGGAGGCTGGCCAGCATCTTTGTATAAATCTTTTTCAGGGAATCTCTATATAAAGGCCATGCTGAGAATCCCCATGGAAAGATGGATTAGCCCAAAATTTGTCGGTAATGTCAGATTTCTAATACTTACTGTAAGTGACAGCAACATAGGAAAAAAAGTAATGTATGGCTCATTTTACTCTGGAAGAAATTAACTTCTAATTTGTATGTGTTTTAAATTTTAAGATTTATAGAGAACCCGAGGTGGCATATTGTCATCCTACCAGGACCCAGAGGCATGTTGTGTGCACAATGACATGCCTCTGAGTCATTGTACCGCCACTGCCAGCTTCCCCCCCCCCCCCCCCCGCACTCACTCTCCTGTCCCCCCTTAAAAGATCGCCAGTCTGGCGACAATCTGCTTGTCACTGGCCTGCTTTATCAATGTGAGGCTGTCAGTCAGCCTCGTAGCATTTCCCACTCGATTCCAGGCTCCCCCTGCCGCTCCACGCCTCTGTTAGCTTTCTCCATTAGGAATCCAAGCCGCGACCCAGGAAGTACTCCTGGGTCGCAGCTTGGCTACCTATTGGAGGAAGCTAACAGAGGTGGGGAGCAGCGGGGGGAGCCTGAAATCGAGGGTGAGATGCTACGAGGCTGACTGACAGCCTCACATAAATAAAGCAGGCTAGGGACAAGCAGATTGTCGCTAGCCTGACGATCTTTTAAGGGGGGACAGGAGAGTGAGTGCGGGGGGGGGGGGGGGGGGGAAGCTGGTAGTGGCGGTACAATAACCCAGAGGCATGTCCTTGTGCACATGACATGTCTCTGGGTCCTGTTAGAATAACAATATGCCACCTAGGGGTCTCTTTAAAGAGGAACTCCAGTGAAAATAATGTAGTAAAAAAAAGTGCTTCATTTTTACCATAATTATGTATAAATGATATAGTCAGTGTTTGCTCATTGTAAAATCTTTCCTCTCCCCGATTTACATTCTGACATTTATTACATGGTGACATTGTTACTGTTGGCAGGTTATGTAGCTGCTCCTAGCTGTTTTGGCTGTTAGAGAGAGCTGTAAACAGCTATTTCCTGTCTGTGAACCTTGTTACATTGTAACTGCCAAAAGTACCGCGGTCCCAGAGCTTCTTGTGGGAGGGGTTTCAGCACAAAATCAAGTCAAGTCATACAGTGCCCCCTGATGGTCCGTTTGTGAAAAGCATTATATTTCTCATGTAAAAGGGGGTATCAGCTACTGATTGGGATAAAGTTCAATTCTAGGTTGGAGTTTCTCTTTAAGGGACTATTAATTATTAATATATTTATATTTTTATATAAACTGTCCATATCCTTTAAGAAAGAAAGAAAAAAGAGTTTTCAAAGTACTGAAATGTAGTATTCAAAATGACAAATTCATAAGAATGTCATTTTTTCCCCACCCAGAATGCTCTAGAATTCTCTCCGGCTCAGGTCACAGATTTTTGTAAAGTTACATTGAATTTTAAGATGTCACTTTTCAGAATGGTTTATTTTCAAGGCAGACACAGAAGAGTCATTGACTGCCCCAGGAACATTTTCACTTTGTTTAATAGAAAGGACATCACCTTTAGTTACATAATACTGAGCTCTAGCTTTGGTTTTTCGGGAACCAGCAAAACTGTAATTAATTGTTTATGTTGATATTAATATTTTCTGAACTGCGCCGATGAAAGAACTCGCCAATAACCTTGTGCAGAGCGCATTGTCCTCATAACGTTTCTGTTTATTTGAAGATGAGGAGTCCGAGTGGAAAGGTCCCTTCTATTTCATACAAGGCGCTGACCCTCAGTTCGGCCTCATGAAATCCTGGGCAATTGGTGAATGTGACTTTGGAGGCGATGAATGGGAGGAGGAGATCAGGTTAACTGAAGAAGCAGTGGAAGCCATTAATAAGCTGAATCCCAAGCCAAAATTTTTCGTGCTGTGTGGAGACCTTGTTCATTCCATGCCAGGTAGGTGGTTTCTTTCCTGGCTGCTTAGCTTCTGAACACTGATAACTTCAAGAGTGTTTGTGCATTGTTTAACCACCCTGGCGTTCTGATAAGATCGCCAGGGAGGCTGCGGGAGGGTTTTTTTTAAATTAAAAAAAAAACTATTTCATGCAGCCAACTGAAAGTTGGCTGCATGAAAGCCCACTAGAGGGCGCTCCGGAGGCGTTCTTCCGATCGCCTCCGGCGCCCAGAATAAACAAGGAAGGCCGCAATGAGCGGCCTTCCTTGTTTTGCTTACACCGTCGCCATAGCGACGAGCGGAGTGACGTCATGGACGTCAGCCGACGTCCTGACGTCAGCCGCCTCCGATCCAGCCCTTAGCGCTGGCCGGAACTATTTGTTCCGGCTGCGCAGGGCTCAGGCGGCTGGGGGGACCCTCTTTCGCCGCTGCTCGCGGCGGATCGCCGCAGAGCGGCGGCGATTGAGCAGCACACGCGGCTGGCAAAGTGCCGGCTGCGTGTGCTGCTCTTTATTTGGTGCAAATCGGCCCAGCAGGGCCTGAGCGGCAGCCTCCGGCGGTGATGGACGAGCTGAGCTCGTCCATACCGCCCGGATGGTTAAAGTAATATACTTTTGTTAATAAAATGCAGTATCTTCAGTCCAGATATACACATCGCAAGGGATTTTTCAAATATAATTTCAGATGTCTTATCTTGGTTTTATTTGCAGGGACAGGCACATGCATAGCTCAGGCTTCATTTCCACAGGGCTGTGGACTCCTTAGTCTAATTCTTACCAGAGCTGTGGAGTTGGTACAAAGCTTCAGCTTATGAAACCACTGACTCCGGGTACCCAAAATTACTCGGACTCCTTGACTCCGACTCTAATCTAGTCTCATTTTTTACCAGGGCTGTGGAGTTGGTACACAAATACTCCGACTCGTCAGTTTATTGAGGCCATCGACTCCAGGTACCCAAAATCGCTCTAACTACTCTCACAGCCCTCCCTTTCCAGCCAGTAAATAGTGGTGGATCAAAAGAAGCTTGTGTTCTTGTACCTAAATTTGTTGCAGAACGATTGTGGCAAAATAAGTTCAAGGACCCTCTTCAATCCTTCCACGGGTAATTCATATCTCCATGCAGCCAGTTGTCACCATCCGAGGTGGATTAACAACATTTTAAGGAGTCAGTTCTGTAGATTATGAAGTAATTGTACAAAAGAGACTGACACAAGGTGAGTTATTAACAAAAAAATGGTTAAGAGCATGACTTGGTCCAGAACACTATGGAAGAATTTGGAAACCAAGAGCAAATAGTTGTGAAAACAGACTCAACTGTCCAACAAAATGTGGAAAAAAACTCTACAGGGCCAGTCTTCATCACCAATTCTAATAATAGGTCATGTGAAGAAATATAAAAAAATTCGCCAATAGTGATTCAAGATCCTCTGTTGAGAAACAAATGCCAGACAGCGGATCATCTTCAAAAAAACAAGTTCACTTAAAAACCACACATGCCCGAACAATATAGGTGTTCACAAAGAGATGACCGTACTAAGCCAAAGAATACAACAGAACTACAGATGCAGGATTCCATTATGCGGCTGCTGCAGGTTTATTCGACATTGCAGTAAAAATTGACAGCACTCTGATTGTCAAAATATTCCACTTAAACCATTTATTAACTGGGACGGAATTTGTCATCTGCTTTCAGCTGCCCCAAATTGTAGTTAGGTAGAACAACAAGGCCGCTAAGGAAAAGACTTGAAGAGCACAATTGTAATATCCTTTCAAAATCCAAAAAACGCAGTGTTCCAAGGCATTTCTTCTATTGTCTCTATTGCCACCAGTCCAGTCCAAATAGCTTTCATATCACGGGGCTAGAGATCAGAGCATACCTGCTTCTATCCCCAATGGACTTAGATACCAAAACCTGTGTGAGAGAGGGGTACACTGGATCTTCCAGTTAAACACCTCATCACCCGTGGACCTAAATGAAGATCTTGAAGACCTTTTTTACTTGAATCCTTTCCATTTGTACTTTTTTCTATCTGCCTCCCATCCCCCTTTTCCCTATATCTCTTCACTTCCCCTTGGACTGCCCCAACCTTCCTTTCCCTTCCCTATGAAACCCCTCCCTACCTTACATCTTACCTCCCTTTAGTTATAGCCAGCCTAAGCACTTTAACCACTTCAGCCTTCAGTTGTTTTCACTTTATGCATCCGAGCAATGTTCACCTCCTATTCATTAGCCTATAACTTTATCACTACTTATCACAATGAACTGATCTTTATCTTGTTTTTTTCCGCCACCAATTAGGCTTTCTTTGGGGGGTACATTTTGGTAAGAGCCACTTTACTGTAAATGCATTTTAACAGGAAGAATAAGAAAAAAACGGAAAAAAATCATTATTTCTCAGTTTTCGGCCATTATAGTTTTAAAATAATACATGCCTCCATAATTAAAACCCACGTATTGTATTTGCCCATTTGTCCCGGTTATTACACCGTTTAAATTATGTCCCTATCACAATATATGGCGACAATATTTTATTTGGAAATAAAAGTGAATTTTTTCCGTTTTGCATCCATCACTATTTACAAGCTTATAATTAAAAAAAAAATAGAAATACTTCATCTTTACATTGATATTTACAGGTGATTGGATTCCTATTTGTACCATCTTTCTTCCTTTTTAATCCCCCCCCCCCCCACCTTTTTTAAATTACCTCCATTTTCTTGTATCTCCTCCTCCATGGTATGGGAAGATGTCCCAGCCCCATAGAAATACAGCTGGAACATCCCATAAGACTCTTAATTGGACGACAATACCTATACACGATGCAACTAAAAAATTGCACTATAGTGAGAGTTTTTAAGATAACAGTGAATAGAGACAGCTGCATGCACCAAAAAAGTTGCACCGCAGAAAGCTGCGTAAAAGTCGCACTGCCAGTACGCAAGATACGTTGCATTGTAAGCCTGGCATTCTGCCATCTGGTGGATAGCCAACTCTGCTAACCGGTTTGCAGCAATATTCAACATGTGGTCACCGACACACGTTACGTATCCTGGCGCAGACACCCCCGTCACTCGCACCAATCTAATTAGTGCTGTCGGGACAGACTTTCAATAGATGCACAGTCTGCAAGGTTAATAGGTGAAAATTGGCCGTACAGCAGTGGTTCTCAAAGTGGGGTCCGCGTACCCCTGGGGGTCTATCAGTACCTGTCAGGGGGTCCCCCAGGGGCCGCGGACAAAATGGCGGAGAACCACTGCAGCATGGAGCACAGCGTGCGCTGCAGGGAGATTTAACAGCTGATATTCAATTCAGCTGCCGCCCAATTGTGGGACCCCCCCAGGTGTTGAATTGGCCGCAGCGTCTAATAGACACCGTGCCAGTTCATTCCCCGCAGCCTGCAGCCCCGCTCCAGCCTGCATAGTCTTCCGGCAGGCAGAGCAGGGCTACGGGAAGATGGCGTCCGAAGCCCTGTACTGGAGACTATTTGTGTCTCCAGTACAGGGCTTCAGGCACCATCTTCCCGTAGCCCTGCTATTCCATTCAGCGCGGGAGATTTGAGCAGGAGGATCGTCCGGGGATCTGCACACCAGAGGCCGGCTGGGTGAGGGGACTTCTGCCAGGTGAGTAAATAATTTTTTTTGCAGGTGAAATGCTACACACATTGTGTTTATTTTCTGGTGTTATGCTGCCCACTGTATGATTATTTTCTGCTGAAGTGCTGCCCACATTGTGATTATTTTCTTGCTGCCCACTGTATGGTTATTTTCTGCTGAAATGCTGCCCGCTTTACAATTCTTTTATGGTGAAATGCTGCACACATTTTGATTATTTTATTGTGAAAGGTTGCCGCATTACAATTATTTTATAGTGAAACACTGCCCTATTACAATTATTTGCCACCTGTGTGTGTGGGGGGGGGGGGATCCAAATTTTTGCAGGGGGACCCATCCAAATTTTTGCAGGGGGACCCAGTGATTTCTAGTTACACCCCTGATTCTAAACTGTGCTGCAGCACATATACAGTATGTATGTATGTATTGTATGTATGCAATACATGGGCAATATAGTTTTTCTGGGTGGGGGTGGGAATGGTTGAGCATTTTCCTGTAGCCAGGAATAGAGGAGCAGGCCATGGGAAGGGGAGGGGAAGGCAAAGGAGGAGGCAGAGGCTCTTTCATCCAGCGCCATTTGCAGACTGTTGCTGCATGTGGCTGGACGTGTGAGAGGGAGCTCTCACTGTGTATCACTGTCAAAAATACTAATTCCAAAAGCTTTTATAAAAGCTATTATTAGGAGAAGGAGCGGTGTTAGTAGTGAAGTGGATAGGTAGGCTGGTGGTGGTGGTGGGAAAAAAAAATGTTCTTTCTTTTTCCTTGCTAAGGCTTATAGATTTTCATTGTGTGTGCTGTTATACTGCATGACTAGTGCAAGGCAATCGTACCGTCACTCCTGCCCAGCGCAGATAAACGTCTCTGCAGATATACGCTGTCAGCTGTCGCCTCTGATACCAGATTTTACCAAAATTGCTACAAATATGCAACAGCAGATTTCACATTAACTTTTTTAAAAATTAAGTATGGACACAGTCCCTGCCTATCTTATTTGTTAACCAGGGACTACCTGTATTTCGCTAGTATTTGGCTCCCCCCACATTATGTCATGGCCACACCCACTTTCGGTAGGGGGTACATTTGCTTAGGGATGACCCACAAAGGGGTACATGTGCTGAAAAGGTTGAGAACCACTGCTGTACAGTATATTAATTTTTTATTTTTATGCAAAGTTTGTTTACTTTTATTTGGCACCGCCCATCGTAAATGTGCCTGAAGGCCAATGCCAGCCGGATACCTGATAGAACCAGATCACGTGGCTAAGCAAACCTTGCCCATGTAGTAATCTCAGTCATACTGCTGCCACCCATTACCTCCCCCCCCCCCTCCCCCACAGCTACGCCATTGGTTCACATGTAAACAGAGGCTGAGGAGAAAAGAAACTTTACAAGAAAACTTTGCAAGCGTCTTTGTTCCTGTCCCCCTGCAGAACAGGGTATTTTGAATGCACCAAAAGGTTTTAAAGAAATTATCATTTTTTAAAAGGTTTTTTGACATTGACAATGTAAACTTCCTGTCTTGATGAAGAAACATTTCCAGGTTAAACCTCCCCTCTTTTACCAATTAAGTCTTTAGCTAGAGATTATTTAAACCCTGCCATCTGCCGCAAACGTCACCTAATGAAGGTGTGGAGTACGCATGTGATGTTGGTACTGCCCACCACTTACCTCTTCCTAACCAGCACATTGCCCAAATTCCCTGGCCAGGCTTTGAGAGTCAAGAGGGCCCACTGGCGGCCATCAGACACATACATAATACTTCGACCTATGTAAGTGCATATTTAAGTGTTTGACGTTTTATTAAAGGTTTAATACATCATTGGAGCGCTCTTTCATCTTCCATTTCCTACTCTACCTGGAACCACCCATTAAAAAGAGCTGCACCTGGAGCAAACACCTGTCCTAAAAGTAACACATGAGAACACGCCATCTAAGCAGCAGCACAGAATAACCTTTGACTTTTTCACCTGAGTTGAAATACTTCCTGATCTGTGTAGCTAATTACATATGCAGGAAGAGGAGTATGTATTTTACATAGAGTACATACAGGGAGTGCAGCATTATTAGGCAAATGAGTATTTTGACCACATCATTCTCTTTATGCATGTTGTCCTACTCCAAGCTGTATAGGCTCGCAAGCCTACTACCAATTAAGCATATTAGGTGATGTGCATCTCTGTAATGAGAAGGGGTGTGGTCTAATGACATCAACACCCTATATCAGGTGTGCATAATTATTAGGCAACTTCCTTTCCTTTGGCAAAATGGGTCAAAAGATGGACTTAGGCTCAGAAAAGTGAAAAATAGTGAGATATCTTGCAGATGGATTCAGCACTCTTAAAATTGCAAAGCTTCTGAAGCGTGATCATCGAACAATCAAGCGTTTCATTCAAAATAGTCAACAGGGTCGCAAGAAGCGTGTGGAAAAACCAAGGCGCAGAATAACTGCCCATAAACTGAGAAAAGTCAAGCGTGCAGCTGCCAAGATGCCACTTGCCACCAGTTTGGCCATATTTCAGAGCTGCAACATCACTGGAGTGCCCAAAAGCACAAGGTGTGAAATACTCAGAGACATGGCCAAGGTAAAAAAGGCTGAAAGACGACCACCACTGAACAAGACACACAAGCTGAAACGTCAAGACTGGGCCAAGAAATATCTCAAGACTGATTTTTCTAAGGTTTTATGGACTGATGAAATAAGAGTGAGTCTTGATGGGCCAGATGGATGGGTCCGTGGCTGGATTGGTAAAGGGCAGAGAGCTCCAGTCCGACTCAGACACCAGCAAGGTGGAGGTGGAGTACTGGTTTGGGCTGGTATCATCAAAGATGAGCTTGTGGGGCCTTTTCGGGTTGAGGATGGAGTCAAGCTCAACTCCCAGTTCTACTGCCAGTTTCTGGAAGACACCTTCTTCAAGCAGTGGTACAGGAAGAAGTCTGCATCCTTCAAGAAAAACATCATTTTCATGCAGGACAATGCTCTATCACACGCGTCCAAGTACTCCACAGCGTGGCTGGCAAAAAAGGGTATAAAAGAAAAAAAACTAATGACATGGCCTCCTTGTTCACCTGATCTGAACCCCATTGAGAACCTGTGGTCCATCATAAAATGTGAGATTTACAAGGAGGGAAAACAGTACACCTCTCTGAACAGTGTCTGGGAGGCTGTGGTTGCTGCTGCACGCAATGTTGATGGTGAACAGATCAAAACACTGACAGAATCCATGGATGGCAGGCTTTTGAGTGTCCTTGCAAAGAAAGGTGGCTATATTGGTCACTGATTTGTTTTTGTTTTGTTTTTGAATGTCAGAAATGTATATTTGTGAATGTTGAGATGTTATATTGGTTTCACTGGTAAAAATAAATAATTGAAATGGGTATATATTTGTTTTTTGTTAAGTTGCCTAATAATTCTGCACAGTAATAGTCACCTGCACACACAGATATCCCCCTAAAATAGCTAAAACTAAAAACTACTTTCACGAATATTAAGCTTTGATATTAATGAGTATTTTGGGTTCATTGAGAACATGGTTGTTGTTCAATAATAAAATGATTCCTCAAAAATACAACTTGCCTAATAATTCTGCACTCCCTGTACATTGATGATTACATAATTATGGTTCCTTGGCCTTTCCTAGGCAAAATGAAATAAGAAAATTAATTATTAAATGACTTTTGTAGCATGGATACATGTCAAACCATTTTGTAAAGCAACCCTGTAGCAAGAGGGACATGGTGTAGATTTACTTCTAAACAGTGCTATATGACTAGCTGTGCTGCTCATCCTATACCTCTGATACTTGGAGCCACTAAGCCTGAACAAGTATATGAATCAGTAGCTGCATGCTTGTTTTATCTGTGTAATTCAGATCTAGAAACATCAGCAGGACAGACAGGCAACTGGTATTGTTTAAAAGGACCTTCCGTATATCACCGAAGAAAAGCTGACATTTCATGGCAAATTTTGGGCAAAAAGTGCGGGTCGCCTTATCCATGGGTGATATAGCATGTGTGGGCCTTCTCCCTATGCAGAGCATGCATTGAGAGCGTACTGAAAATCATAGCTACCTGTCCTCACTCCAGCTTGAATCCTTGTGACTCCCCAGCAACTTCTTAAAGTGAACCCAAAGTGAGAGTGATATAGAGGCAGCCATATTTATTTACTTTAAGCAATACCAGTTGCCTGGCTGTCCTGCTGATCCTCTGCCTCTAATACTTTCAGCCATAGACCCTGAACAAGCATATACAGATCAGGTGTTTCTGACATCTGCATGCTTGTTTCTGGTGTTATTCAGACACTACTGCAGCCAAATAGATCAGCAGGGTTGCCAGGACCTAGCATTGTTTAAAAGGAAATAAATATGGCAGCCGCCATATTACTCTCACCTCGGGTCCACTTTAATGCAGACCTCCAGGCTCACTGTGGTCACATGACAGTGAGCCAAGAGCCCCAAGTGGTGACTTGCTAAGCTGCCAGGGAGACACAAGGACAGGTAGCGTTGATTTCCAGTATGGACCCAATGTGCGCTCTACATGGAGGTGCAAGGGTCTCTCATTGGGGAGTCAGCCTATGCATTTGACCCATTTTTTTAGGCTAATGAGCGTTACTCATAGGACAGCCCATTCATTTAATGTTAGAAGTACAGTTTGTTTGTCTCCCGGGAGATATGAGACTGATTTATGTCCAGGCATGTGTCCCCTAACATGATAGAAACTGACAGGCAATACAGATATCCCAACGCTGCAACCCAATCTTTAACAGCACCAGAGAGTCAACCAGCAAAGCCCCTCATCCGCCATAGGGTTACTTCCTCAATAATAGTTCTAGCTTGCATACGAACAATGATTAACCCTCTGCACTCAAAACACACTAAAACAGTGTTCTCTTTACAGTAATATTTTCTTTGTACTTATAAGTCTAATGGGTTTTTTGATTCACCTCCTAA
Source organism: Hyperolius riggenbachi (assembly GCF_040937935.1). Classification (NCBI taxonomy): domain Eukaryota; kingdom Metazoa; phylum Chordata; class Amphibia; order Anura; family Hyperoliidae; genus Hyperolius; species Hyperolius riggenbachi. The sequence goes on along the minus strand of NC_090652.1, from coordinate 142,801,333 downwards.
AAAATACTAATTTCCTAGTAGTAATAAAAGTCCTTTCTGAATCTAGTATCTGTTTTAAGAAATGGATTTTTATTTGTGTCTTATTTTTTTTTTGTGGATTCATTCTCTGTTTTCTGTAGACAGTGCTCGGGCTTTTCCAGTAAGTGCTTTGTGAGAGGCTCTGCCTATTGCGATGAGATGTTTAGCTCCAGTACTGTAAAGTGAGAGTTATGGTACCCCTATGGCAGACCTCATTGCCAATCAGTGTCCATCCAGACATAAGGACTTACTGCAGTAAACCCAGAGAAATGCTGGGATTTTCTGACATTTTGCTGTAAATTTTTTATAAAGGTTTGAAAAAGCAGCGACCTGTATGATCTGGCAAGTGAGAGTTCTCTGATTTCTTCTGGTCATGTTTTCAGACAGCAAACTATCAGTTTACAGCAGTTTGAGAAAATCCTAGCTGGATGCTGAGATGGGAAGGTGACATTTAATGACATTAAATAGAAAGCTCTGTCTAGCAATTGTACGTAATATCAGTTTTCTAACGGAAACAGAATCTTCCGTTAACCTAACAAATTACTGTATCCAGTGTATCTTGGAACAGGTGGGGCTTTGATAGCTACTGGTTCTCCTCATCATTGTTACCATTGAGTCCTGAAAGCTTACCTTGTATGTACTGTGTATTTCTATCAGATGTGTGATGCATAAGTAACATAAAGGTGTTTATCTCCACTTCTTCAGTGACTGCCATATATTTATATCCTGACTGCCTGTAAATCACTCTGTACAAAGTATAGTAATAGCATTCTGTAGAATGTGTGACAGGTACCTAAAAATGTGAGGGAATATACAGTATCTATATGTAAAGTACACTCACAGTACTATGCATAACTGTGTGTATTTGTGAACCTTTCATTTTAGGGCCCGTTTCCACTACAGCGAATCTGCATGCGTTTTCTGCATGCAGATACGCATAACCATTATAAATCAATGAGCCTGTTTCCACTTGTCAGAAATTCTGTGCGGTGGCCTGTGGAGAAAAAATCTGCACAGCAGAGCCGGCAGAATTTCCACACCGCAAGGCTAGTGTGTGATTCGCCAATAATGTATTTAATAGGATTTTTTTGTGTTATGTTTTTGTTATTGCAAATTTTCCATGCGAATTCGCGTACGTGTTCGCTTAAATTCAATGTAAAAGCACTCAGGCACTGACATGGTTAAACTTGCATACTTACAGTCGCAAATTTAATGTGTTTTTGCGTTAAAATTTGCATGCAATCACATACAAATTTGCATCCGCATGCAAATTCGTTTTCGCTTTTTCCGCAACGGAATCGCACCGCACTAGTGTAAATGGGGCGTGACAGTTTGATTTGATTTCATGGACCTTTTTATGGTTGTCAAGGAATAAGAAGTAGAGCATTTGTTGTGCCAGTGGAAGAGAGAAATACTTAATGTTGCCCTGTATTGGGTTACTATAATAGATGCTGCAGCCTTACCACCTCTGCAGCACTTCCTGCTGAACCCTGGTGGGTTTCCAGAGATTGATGAAAAATGCAACTATAGAGGTCATCAACATGTCCATTCCCATCATTATTTTCCAGTATAAATAGTTGTTACGATTAAATATGTAAGTTAAATATATCATATAGGAGACACACACAGTGATATTTGAGAAGTGAAATGAAGTTTATTGGATTTACAGAAATGTGATAATTGTTTAAATAAAATTAGGCAGGTGCATACATTTGGGCACCACACAAAAAAAATGAAATCAATATTTAGTAGATCCTCCTTTTTGCAGAAAATACAGCCTCTTAACTCTTCCTGTGCATTCCAATGAGAGTCTGGATTCTGGTTAAAGGTATTTTGGACCATTCTTCTTTACAAAACATCTCTAGTTCATTCAGGTTTAATGGCTTCCAAGCATGGACAAAAGTTGAAGAGAAATCTAAAGCCCAATATGGTGTAGTATGTCAAAATTGATTGGATAAATGAAACAGTGAGATGGTAATACTCACAAACACGGGTTACCACCTAGGTAACCACTCATTAGGCAGGTGAGGAGATTAGACCTGTCCTCACTCAGGATTAAGAAGTCGCTCTCTGTAGATAGGAAGAAAGGGGGTAGATCACCCCTCCACCTGGGGTGGACTCAAATATATTGGTAGGTGAACAGAGGCGCCAGAAGGATAAAAGTACATAAAATTTTTAAAAAATTGCTGGGAGGAAGTAGTGGACTCGCCTCCGTTAAAGCAGACACCAAGGACTGTAAATATATAGATATACACATTTATTTAAAATACCCCAAAGATGCAACGCGTTTCGCGGGCACAGCCCACTTCTTCAGGCAATAAGCAGGGAATAAACAACTGTAAACAAAAGACAGAGGCATAGCTATAAATGTTGCCATAAAAAGATATGAATGGATTATTATTTAGTGTAATAAGAATAGTATTTCAAACATAGTGTTTGGTGATATGTTATAGTAGGGGGGTGATTGCAAGGAATGGGTCGGTGTAAACTACATAATGTGTATAGGGGAATGGACTAGATAACAGTGGTAAAAGGTAGTTAGTAAATCAGATTAAGTTGGTATCAAATTGACCACTTTAGGTATATTTCAGTAGAAGGTAGGGAATGGAATAAGTTGTAGCTGGCAAGAGAGAAAAAAAGGCATGTGTAGTGGTTAAAAATAAAGATAAAGACTTACCAGCAATTCAGTTATAGCAAGCAGAGCACCTCTGTACTGTTGTGAGGTCGCTTGCTGCTTTAAATGTGTTAATGCTGGCAGCTCTGGCCTATCCAGAAGCTGCTCCAGTGTGGGTGGGTGGAGTCAGTGGCCATGGTGACAGAGAGTCCTCCAATCAGCTGCTGCCAGCTGTAAGGAGTAGATTGGTGTGCATGTGGTCTTACATAACATGCATGCTTTCTCTGCATGCACAGGGCGGTGTTGTCAGTGGGTGGAGTCGGTAGCCATGGGGACAGAGAGTCCTCCAATCAGCTGCTGCCAGCTGTAAGGAGTAGATTGGTGTGCATCTGGACAATTTTTGCCAATGGCCTCCTCATATTTTGGATATATTACAATTGTTTTTATGTTTTTTTATGTGTTCTTCGATTTTATGCTTATATCTTCATGTCATATTAACATTATTTTTTATTATACATTTTTATTATTTTTTATAATCTTTATTCTAATATATATATATATATATATATATATATATATATATATATATATATATATATATATTATTATTATTATTATTATTTTATTAATTTTTTATTAATTCCAGAAGTATACACTATTTTATTTACCAATTGTAAAAAGTCGGGCATTGTTCATGCTTTTATCTTCATTATCTTTCAGCATGTATAATGACATTTGTTCTTTTGAACCACTAGATGGCAGCAAACACACCACTGTGCTCCATGTTCCCTTTCTAAACACTGCCCTGTGCATGCAGAGAAAGCATGCATGTTATGTAAGACCACATGCACACCAATCTACTCCTTACAGCTGGCAGCAGCTGATTGAAGGACTCTCTGTCACCATGGCCACTGACTCCACCCACCCACACTGGAGCAGCTTCTGGATAGGCCAGAGCTGCCAGCATTAACACATTTAAAGCAGCAAGCGACCTCACAACAGTACAGATGTGCTCTGCTTGCTATAACTGAATTGCTGGTAAGTCTTTATCTTTATTTTTAACCACTACACATGCCTTTTTTTCTCTCTTGCCAGCTACAACTTATTCCATTCCCTACCTTCTACTGAAATATACCTAAAGCGGTCAATTTGATACCAACTTAATCTGATTTACTAACTACCTTTTACCACTGTTATCTAGTCCATTCCCCCATACACATTATGTAGTTTACACCGACCCATTCCTTGCAATCACCCCCCTACTATAACATATCACTAAACACTATGTTTGAAATACTATTCTTATTACACTAAATAATAGTCCATTTGTATCTTTTTATGGCAACATTTATAGCTATGCCTCTGTCTTTTGTTTAATGTTGTTTATCCCCTGCTTATTGCCTGAAGAAGTGGGCTGTGCCCGCGAAACGCATTGCATCTTTGGAGTATTTTAAATAAATGTGTATATCTATATATTTACAGTCCTTGGTGTCTGCTTTAACGGAGGCGAGTCCACCACTTCCTCCCAGCAATGTACTTTTATCCTTCTGGCGCCTCTGTTCACCTACCAATATATTTCAAGCATGGACAGCTCTCTTTAACTCACACCACAGATTAGCAATTATATTCAGGTCTAGGTACGGAGATGGCCATTCCAGAATGTTGTACTTGTTCCTCTGCATGAATGCCTTAGTGGATTTTGAGCAGTGTTTAGGGTCGTTGTGTTGTGGAAAGATCCAGCCCCGGCGCAGCTTCAGCTTTGTCACTGATTCCTGGACATTGGTCTCCAGAATCTTCTCATACTGAGTGGAATCCATGCATCCCTCAACTTTGACAAGATTCCCAGTCCCTGCACTGGCCACACAGCCCCACAGCCTGATGGAATCACCATCATATTTTACTGTAGGTAGCCGGTGTTTTTCTTGGAATGCTGTGATGTTTTTCCTCCATGCATAACACCCCTTGTTATGAACAAATAACTCAATTCTAGATTCATCAGTCCACAGCACCTTATTCCAAAATAAAGCTGGCTTGTCCAAATGTGCTTTAGCATACCTCAAGCGGCTCTGTTTGTGCTGCGGGCGGAGAAAAGGCTTCCTCTGCATCACTCTTGCATACAGCATCTCCTTGTGTAAAGTACGTCGAATGGTTGAACGATGCACAGAGACTAGTTAGGACATTATATAAGTTATTAAGGAAAAGGAGGTGCTGAAGGGGGTGTGCCCATAAAATTAGCAAAAATCAAGTAACCCTTCGCACACTCATATGCAAATGTTCAAACAAATGCATTCACAGATTTACTCATCCAGGCACCACTGTTATCCCTACAGCTAAGTTAAAAGCCAGGGTCTTAGTTCACAGAAGAATGCATTCTTATGCTTAGTCACCTACACTGTGCAGAAGTACCCAGGTAAACGTAGGTGTCCTAACTCTGGCCCTGTAACATGCATAGTGAAGACATGCAAACATTCATTGCATTAAACCTATCAAGGATTAGGAGCACACATCCTGATGTCCTCTCCTGGGACAGATAGGGCATCATACCAATCGCACAAGGGAGCTAACGCAATGTATCCATGCGCACCATACACATACACCAGCATAAGCTGTGTGCATGCTGACAAAGAACACAAACGGGAAGGAGGGAGTGCACTGAATTAAAACCCGGGCCACACAGGGTCAGTAACAAGAAAAAAACACACATCCAGGCACATCGCCTCTAGTTAGGACATTAAATAAGTTTATTAAGGAAAGGGAGGTGCTGAAGGGGGTGTGGAAACTGTGGAAACAGACAGCTAAAATCTCTGAGACAGCTTTCTGCAACCTACCCCTAAACCATGTTGGTGAACAATCTGTCTTCAGGTCATTTGAGAGTTGTTTTGAGACCCCCATGTTTCTACTCTTCAGAAAAAATTAAAAGAGGAGGGAAACTTACAACTGACCCTCTTAAATACCCTTTCTCATAATTTTATTCACATGCGTATGTAGTTTAGGGGTCACTGAGCTTACCAATCAAATTTGAGTTCCAATAATTAGTTCTAAAGGATTTGGAATCAATAAAATGACAACAGTACCCACATTTATGCACCTGCCTAATTTTATTTAAACAATTATTGCACACTTTCTGTAAATCCAATAAACTTCATTTCACCTTTCAAATATCACTGTGTGTGTCTCCTATATGATATATTTATTGACCTTTTTTATTGTAACAACCAACGATTTATACAGGAAAATCATGACAATTAACAAGGTTGCCCAAACTTTCGCATCTCACTGTATATCATTCCCCACTATCCCCGTAGACCTAGAGGGGGAAAAGTAATTGTCACCGGGACTTGTGCAGTAGCAGAATAAGCCATATACCGGCTGCACCCAAGTCTCCCGGCGGCGATTACCTATGTGAAAAACCTACAATCTAACACAATCCAGGAATGCCTGTACCCCTTCCATGCCTGAGACACCAAATAAGGCACAGTCAGGAGTGAGAGGAACATAATTTAATAAATAGGTGGTAGCACAGTTCATTACTTGGTGCCAAAATCACTTCATAATTCAAAGAAAAAAAGAAAAGAAAATGTGGTATGTGCGCTCCCCTTAGGTGAAAAATGTTCCTTGCAACTGAGATACATGCTGTCTAGATGGTTCGCTACACTATGGGAGTGGTATTACCCCCCGCTAGGATTGTAAATATGTAGAACCTAGTATAGCCTATACACCTATCAGCCACAAATATCATGAAACAGTGACAGGGCTATAAAAGCATAAATTCAAATCATATAGTCCAAAATAAACAGTCCACAATGTTAATGCTTGTCCAGATTCAATCCAAATTAGTTAGTATAGGGTACGCCATGGCCGTCTCTGTCACCAGGCAACTATAAATTGTGGCCTGGAGCGCCGTGGGTGGAAATGGGTGCTCTTTCGCCGCGCTGTGTGTTTATTTTATTTTTTTCATTATCAGGTCGGCTCCGGCTGTGACAGGCAACTCAGCCTGTGCCCGGTGCCGCCTACTGGACCGCCCCCTTCCTCTCCCTTCAGAGCGAGCAGCCGCACGTTTGTTAGTTTATACGTGTGGTGCTGCCGCCTACTGGTCCGCCCCCTCTCCCTCTCTGTGCAGAGCGAGCGACCGCACGCTAGTTTGTCTATACGTGCAGCGCCGCCCCTAACTCCGCCCCCCGCCTGTCACTTGAAGGCACCGTGTGACGCACCAGGGACCAGTGCCACCGCCGGCTGGCTACAGGAGTCTTCTGCAGGTGAGTAAATGCTTTTGTTTTTACAGGTGATTATACATTTTTTGTGAAACGCGGCCCATATTAGCATAATTTCCTGGTGAACGCTTCCCACATTACGATTATTTTCTGGTGAACGCCGGCTACGTTACGATTATTTTTCTGGTGAACGCTGGCCACGTTAAGATTAGTTTCTGTTGAAAGATTGCCGCATTACTTTTATCTCATGATGAAACATTGCTGCGTTAAGATTATTTTCATCAGGGGGCACCACATAGGGGGGGGGGGGGGGACGCCGCCACAGGTTTTCTCGCCTGGAGTGACAAGATGGCTAGAGATGCCCCTGGGGTACGCTCACCAGATCCAATTGCTGATTGGTTACGATCAGCAGAAACAGCTTGATAACACATAGAGTCCTCACGATCACTTGTGCTTCTTCCTAATGTTTGCTCAGAAAACCTAAAAGGGTGCACAAGGCGTAATCCAGTTACTTCCTGATAAAGCTTCCACCCTTCACCAGTGCAACCAGCACCATGCACTCACTCCGTGATGGATTATGAAGTGTGCAGCAATAAGATTGCACGCTTACCAAATTAATTTGCTGACCCAACCACAGACCAGCCACAATTGCTTGTATAACAGTAATCTTCCTTCAACACGGTGATGACTTTTATTATATGCGCATAAAGTTTTATGGAATGTGAGTGCACTACTGTATTTTATTTGATATATCAAACGTTATTACACTATGGTCGCATGTCTATTTGAGTTTTAAAGGAGCATCACCGTGTTGAAGGAAGATTACTGTTATACAAGCGATTGTGGCTGGTCTGTGGTTAGGTCAGCAAATTCATTTGGTAAGCGTGCAATCTTATTGCTGCACACTTCATAATCCATCACGGAGTGAGTGCATGGTGCTGGTTGCACTGGTGAAGGGTGGAAGCTTTATCAGGAAGTAACTGGATTACGCTATGTGTACCCTTTTATATGTTTTCTGAGCAAATATTAGGAAGAAGCACAAGTGATCGTGAGGACTCTATGGCCTGGTGCACACCAGAGGAGTTTTTCTGAGCGTTTTGAGTTTTTAAATCTGCTGCTAATGTTATCCTATGTGTCTGTGAACACTGGAGCAATAAGGTTTTGTAAAAAAAACCCCATAGCATTACATTGGGAAGAGCTTTTGAAAGGTTTCAAAAGCTCTTCCCAATGTAATGCTATGGGGTTTTATACAAAACCTCATTGCTCCAGTGTGCACAGACACATAGGATAACATTATCAGCAGATTTAAAAACTCAAAACGCTCAGAAAAACTCCTCTGGTGTGCACCAGGCCTATGTGTTATAAAGCTGTTTCTGCTGATCGTAACCAATCAGCAGTTGGATCTGGTGAGTGTACCCTATACTAACTAAATTGGATTGAATCTGGACAAGCATTAACATTGTGGACTGTTTATGTAGGACTATATGATTTGAATTTATGCTTTTATAGCCCTGTCACGGTTTTTGATATTTATGGCTGATAGGTGTTGAGCGCTATACTAGCTTCTACATATTTACTTCATAATTCTGCTGTGCCAGATGTTATGAACTAAGTCGGTGTGATCTGGGTTACCTCTTGTACAGGAATGGAAACCACATAATGACGTTTGCAAATAATCGTCTAGGGAAATGTAGGCATGATGGTATTCTTTTAAAAACATTTCTTTGTATGATGGACTAGAATGGTTTGCCAAGTTTATATTCAGTTTTGCATGATCAACATGGGCATAAAAACATAACGAACTTTAGCCCTTTTGTGGGGCATTCGTTTATCAGTGCATTCTACCTAGGGTATCTGAAAGTGGGGAGAATTTGAAAGATAGAAGACTTTATCTGGAGAGTCACCAAGGTGGATGCAATCATGGGCATACTTATTGAATAGAGTAGTTTGTATTCTGTTATTGGATCTATTAATTGGATTCAAAGTGCTATCAATACCATCATGTATATGTGCAAGCTCCTGTGCATGCCACCTACCAAAAATCCTGGATGACTGGGAAGGAGGAAAGTCCTCCTCAACGGAACGACTAAAGAAAAATAAGCATCCAAACAGCTAGCACAGCGTAGAGTGTGTCTCAGCTGCCAAACAGTGTGAAGAAGGGGGTTATGGACTTATGGTAGGCATTCTTTATGCACATGTTACACAGCTAACAGGTCATTATCAGAGGAAAGGCCTCACTACAATTAGTGTAAATGGATGTATTATTTATCCAATCTTTTAAGACGTGAAGGAGAGCTGCCTGATTGTAATGCTCAAAGATAGGAAGATTCCCTCCGCTTTTTTAACAAACCTCTTTTTAATAACTAACATTTGTGTGAGCGAACAACCAAATCTTGTTAGAGCAGCACTCGTCTACTAAAGAATAATGGAGGTTTATTTCAGTGATTCAGACCATCTACTGTCTTCATAATCTGAGTAATACAATCGTAATTGCTCCCTGAATCCTAAATGATCCCCTCCAGTTTATGATTATCTGTAGGTTTCCAAATGACAGAAGAAGGGAATAGCTGCTGCTTCATGTTGAGACTGTTGAAGATTCATTTCCACAGTACTGTATTTTCCTTTTTGTCACCGTGCAAATGCTTGAAAATAATGACACCAGATAGGAATCGTGTCAGATGCTTTGCTGGTTTCATAGGTAGCTTTGCTGAATAAAGGCTTGTGACCATCAAGCTCAGCCTCTCACAGCTCCTGTAGTTCCGTGTCTAGTTAGAGCAAAGACAGTGCATTTGTTAAAGCTGCTTGTGCTTGTATCTTCCTTCTGGAATGCCTTGCTAAGGAGTTTTATTATCTTGCTTCCCTACTACAGTGGGAACATTCAGTTCCCTCTTGCGTCACTGAGTTATTTAGAAAAAGGAAGTGAGAGAAACTTAATTAGTAGAGGTCTGCTGAGCTGTAAGAAGTCAGTGGGCAATTAATCCTGGCCTAGTCCTCTTTAATGTATTTCTGGTGGGAATAAATGGTGAATCCAGCAGTCTCGGATGTTGGGCTTGTTCAGCTTAGTGCTATTTTATTTCCTGCAGCAACATACCTTCTGTTGCTTTTCCGTTTCACGACATAGAGCCAGGCAAGCATGTCTGTACATCGATGCTGATACTTGAGTGCTGTACAGACGCGTCACCAGCCTAGTTTTGTTGCTATGGAGAAGAGACCAATATGGAGCATGATGGAGGAGCACCTAGAATGTGAATATTACAACAAATAGCTTGGCCTACACTGGGCCACTGACTCTCTCACACACGTCAAAGCCACTGTACACACATTAGATGCTCATCAGAGGCAGTCCTGGCAGTCCGCCTCAGCCAAGAACCATCTAGCGTATGCACAAGACTTTAGTAGTTCTGAAAATTAAAATTCTGTTCTTAAAGGATCTGCAAGGGGAAAAATAATGCTTACATTTTACTTACCTGGGGCTTCTTCCAGCCCTTAGAAGTCTATCAAGTCCAGCGTTATTTCCCACAGTGCAACGAGGTTCACAGACTGCAAACTTTCAGGACCATGGTGCTAACATCACACTGTGGGAGGAATTTCACCCCAATATCAGCCATACAGACCTCCCTGATGATCTGTTTAAGAAAAGGAAAAGATTTCTTATGGGAAAGGGGGTATCAGCTACTGATTGGGAGGAAATTCAATCCTTGGTTAAAGTTCCTCTTTAAAGGGGCACTACAGCGAAAAACTGTACAATTTAAAATATATGCAAACATATACATATAAGAAGTACATTTTTCCAGAGTAAAATGAGCCATAAATTACTTTTCTCCTATGTTGCTGTCACTTACAGTAGGCAGTAGAAATCTGACAGAAGTGACAGGTTTTGGAATAGTCCATCTCTTCATAGGGAATTCTCAGCAAGGCTTTTATTCTTTATAAGGATATTCCCTAAAAAGGCTTTAAACATTGATGCTGGCCAGCTTTCCAGCTCCCTACACAGTTGGGGAAAATGTACTTTTTATTTGTATATGTTTGCATACATTTTACATTTTACAGTTTTTCGCTGTAGTGCCCCTTTAAGCTTTATTTTTCCCCTAGGATATCTTTTAGCAAGTTACATTTAAAGTGAGAATAATAAAGCTAAGCCATTAGCGCACACCATGAGAATGTAATGCCTAGATGCTAGTTCGGAAACTGAATCTACTGCATTCGCATGGGACTCCTATGCAAACAGTAAGCTACATGTTTCCAGGACATCTCAGGACAGCAACCCTGAGACTTGTCTCCCTCCATTAGCAATTGGACAGGACGCTAGTTAAAAAATGAACATAATGAGATAGGCAGGCACAGGCAACATATATAAACCAGCATTCCCTTACCCTCCTCAGTTGTTATCCTGTCCAGCAAGATGCTGGTTCGTTGGAGGGGCTGGCTAACCATGAGGGATCTTCAGGAGCCGTGGCTGCCATGTCTCCCCGAGTTGCGCTGGTCAGTCTGAGCCAAGCGCGGGTACTGGCTGTCCACTTCTGCCTCTCCCCGCATTGCGCGCTCTGCGCTGAACGCCGGAGGACTTCCGCGGGAAGGACGCACGCGGGTCACATGACTGGTGCATCACGTGACTGGAGCACCAGGAAGCAGGAAATCGGCCCGCCGTGCGTTCCAACAGCTTTTTCGCCGCAGTAAGAGCTAGTCTGCTCGGGAAGCGGCGGTTTTACAAGGTAAAGGAGATGGTTAATGTTTTTTGGGCGGAGGACCTTGTGATTGCATTTAAAAGGTTGTGCCTTGGTCAGTCATTTCATCACTGACCATGGAAGTGTCCGCAGGCTCTTGCTCCCAGGGCTCTGAGGAGACAAGCTCCACTCCCTCTCTGGTATGTGTCCGTTTTTTGTGTACTCGACTTAATACCTGATTAATTTTTGAGGGTTATCAAGGTATTAGCTATCTCTTTTGTCTGTTTCTTTACAACCTAAGAATGTAAAGTCGGACTCAAAGCATGGCAGACAGGATAAAACTGCCAAGAGTGATAAGCCTGATAAATCTGAAAAATCAACTGCATCTGAATCTAAAGCTGTGGTTAAGACAAGGAAATGTGCAATGTGTAGTAATCGCATGCCTGACTCAGCAAAGAAAGCATCTGTGTCAATCCTGCACTGGGATGGATGAGATCAGAAATGTCATCTGCTATACAGGAAATTAAAGAGAACCCGAGGTGTGTTTAACGCATGTTATCTGCATACAGAGGCTTGATCTGCCTATACAGCCCAGCCTCTGTTGCTATCCCAAACCCCACTAAGGTCCCCCTGCACTCCTCATAAATCACAGCCATGCTGTGAGGCTGTTTACATCTGTAGTGTCAGTCTCAGCTGCTCCCCCGCCTCCTGCATAGCTCCGGTCCCTGCCCCCGCTCCTTCCCTTCAATCAGCAGGGAGGGAAGGGATGCAGGCGGGGACTGGAGTTCTGCAGGAGGTGGAGAGAGCAGCAGACTGACACTATAGAGATAAACACAGCCAGCTCTGACAAGCTGTTTGTCAGCAGTGTGGCTGTGATTTATGAAGGAGTGCAGGGGGACCTTAGGGGGGTTTGGGATAGCAGCAGAGGCTGGGCTGTATAGCAGATCCAGCCTCTGTATGCAGATAATAATCTTCAAACCCACCTCGGGTTCTCTTTAAGAAGTCTGCTATTTCCCCGGTGGTCCCATCAGCTCCCCCTCCTGTTACTCTATCCTCTGAGGCACCTATCGCTGGTACTTCCCAGTCACCAGACAGACCACCCAAGAGAAGGAGGGTTGAGGTGGATTCAGAAAAATCTGATATGTCTGAGGGCGAAATAGATATTTCTTCTCTGGAGGAAATGCCTCAATCGGAAGTAGACGCATCTGAGGATAAAAGTATAAAACCATAAAAGTTTGCATTTTCCACGGACTTTATGAAGGAATTAATTGAAGCTATGCATTGTGCGATGGGTATTACCAAAGAGCAAACGACTTTGACAACTCTTGACCAGATGTATAAAAGTCTTTCGGATCCTCAAACATCTTTTATTCCGGTACATTCCATTTTAAAAGACATTATCAAGAAGGAATGGGATAACCCAGAAAGGAGAGCTTTCTGGCTCAAATCCTTATCAAAAAGATATCCGTATAGCCCTGAGGATCAAAAATTCTGGGGACATTCTCCAAAATTGGATCCAGCTCTGTCCAGGGTCTCCAGAAGGTCTGAACTTCAATTTGAGGATTTTGGTAACCTAAAGGACCCCATAGATAAAAAGATGGACAATATATTACGACGGGGTTGGGAAGCTATCACGTTAAATTTCAAACCTTCTATAGCTTCAACTGCAGTCTCTAGATCACTAAAGGTCTGGTTTACTGAGTTACAAACACAGATCGCAACAGGAGTCCCTAGAGAAGAAATACTTGATTCCCTTCCAAAGATCTTACATGCTACCAACTATTTGACCGATTCTGCAGACGATTCAGTTCGCCTGACGGCCAGAGCTTCTGCATTAGTAAATACGGCCAGATGGGGCATTTGGGTTAACACCTGGCAGGGGGATAACTCATCGAAATCAAAGCTGTGCGGGGATCCCTGTGAGGGTAATCTTCTTTTTGGCTCTAAACTAGACGAGATATTAGAGAGATCCTCAGATAGGAAAAAGAACTTTCCGGTCAGACGAAATTTTCGTGCAAACCGTTCCTTTCGTGACCCAGATAAGACAGAAACGAGAAATAAGACAGTCCCCAAGAGAAGATGGCCCGCTAATAAAACGCAACGTTCAAGACCCGGTCTGCCCTATACTCCCTCCAATCAACAGTCTAAGCAATGACACCAGGAGTCCGGTGGGAGGCAGAGTGTCTCACTACTTCGAACACTGGCAGGGGCAGTTTCACAACAAATGGCTACTAGACATAATCCTCCAAGGTTACAAGTTAGAGTTTGCATATGCCCCGCCAAGCCAATTCTTCGTAACTCCTCCCCCAAGAGATCACGACGGAGCTCAGGCTTTGCAAGACGAAATAGCATCACTAATAACAAAGAAAGTTATTCGCCAGGTTACAAAGTGTCAGGAAAGTCAGGGATTCTATTCTCCTGTTTTTTCTAGTGAAAAAAACGCAAGGAAACTACAGATTCATCCTCAATTTAAAACGTCTAAACAAAGCTGTCAGGTATAGAAGATTTCAGATGGACAACATCCGCTCAGTCCTGAATCTTCTCCAAGAGGATTGCTTTCTGGCATCACTGGATCTAAAAGACGCATATCTGCATCTGCCCATACATCTGAGCTCCTAGTGCTACCTGAGGTTTGGTGTGGTGTTGCAAGGAGAGGTAAGACATTTTCAGCTCAATTCTCTCCCTTTTGGTATTTCCTCTGCCCCATGGCTCTTTACCAAAGTTATGGCAGAAGTTTTGGCAGTTCTTAGACTTAGATCTTTTGCAAGTGATTTCGTTTTTGGATGATTTACTTATCTGGGGGCTATCTTTAAAGTGAACCTTAAGCCTGTTAAAAAAAATGAGATTAACTCACCTTCCCTCAGCCCCCTGCAGCCGATCGGTGCCCTCGCAGCTCCGGTCCGATACCTCTGGACCCGCCGGCGACGACTTCCGGTTTCGCCGTCACCGGCCGACAGGCATGGGAATGCGAGTGATTGTTCGCTTTCCCAGCCTGTATATCGCCCCCTATGCTGCTATTGCGGCCAGTAGGTCGCAATAGCAGCATAGGGGGCGATATACAGGCTGGGAACGCGAACAATCACCGCGTTCCCATGCCTGTCCAAACCGGAAGTGTTCGCCGGCGGGTCCAGATGCATCGGACCGGAGCTGCGAGGGCACCGATGGGCTGCAGGGGGCTGAGGGAAGCCCCAGGTGAGTTAATCTCATTTTTTTTTTTAACAGGCTTAAGGTTCACTTTAAGTTCAGTAAATCTCCAAGTGGAGTTGACTCTTGAGTACCTTCAGAATTTGGGGTGGTTGATTAATTGAGAAAAGTCTTACCTGTCACCCAAAAAGTACATGGAGTTCTTGGGGTTTGAGATATGTTCTGTCACTAAAAGACTGTTTCTTCCATCTCGCAAATCTTTGTTGATTTTGAAATCTGTTCTTTCTTTTCAGAGCTCAGTCACCATTTCTCTGAGGAAAGCGATGGCTCTGTTGGGTACCATGACAGCATCCTTTCCTGCAATACAATGGGGCCAGTTCCACTCTAGAACTTTGCAAAACTGGATCCTATCAAAATGGGACAGATGACAGACAAGAGAGTAGTAATTCCCTGGAGTGTCAAACAGTCTCTAGACTGGTGGTTAGATCAAGATCATCTGTGTGCAGGGAATCTCTGGGAATTTCCTCAACAGACACTAATCACAACAGATGCAAGCTCTTGGGGATGGGGAGCGTACCTAGCGCAACTACCAGCTCAGGGACAGTGGTCGAAACAGATTCAAGAAAGATCCTCGAATTACAGAGAACTGCAAGCTGTTTGGGAAGCACTTCAATTCTTCAGTCTACCTATCCAACAGCATCATGTAGTAATCAGGACGGACAACAGCACAGTGGTGGCCTACCTGAATCGTCAAGGAGGTACAAGGAGCAGATCATTATGGGGTCTAACCTCAAAGGAATCTAAAATCCTTAAGAGCCATTCACCTGAAGGGGACTCTGAATTATGTAGCGGACTACCTAAGCAGAACAAATGTCTTTCAAGACGAATGGTCCCTAAACGACCAGGTCTTCAATCAAATCACTCATCTCTGGGGAACCCCGGAGGTGGACCTGTTTGCGAGGAAGAACAATGCCAAATGTCCACTGTTCGGCTCCCTGTGTCCTCAGGACAATCCTTGGGTCCTGGATGCTTTCTCGATCAGTTGGAACAGTCATCGTCTATACCTATTCCCTCCTTTAGGACTGATTTCAAAGGTACTGAGCAAGATTCAGAAAGACCAGGTCCAAGCAATCTTGGTGGTTCCATTTTGGCCCAAGAGACCCTGGTTTGCTCTACTGCAAAGCTTAGCCTCAGATCATCTGATTCTACCAGATCGACTGGATTTGTTGAGCCAGGGTCCGATTCTTCATCACAATCCAGGGATCCTTCATCTTTCTGCTTGAAACCTGAGTGGCAATTATTGAAGAGGAAGGGCTTTTCAAATAGATTATCTGAAACACTTATCCAAAGCAGGAAGAAAGTGACAAGGCAGATTTATGCTAAAGGCTGGAATATCTACAACTGGTGTGCTCTTAAGATTAAGGACCCAGGTCTGTCTACTTCAGTACTGGAATTTTTACAAGAGGGTTTCCTGAAAGGTCTCAGTGCAAGTACTCTGAAAGTTTAAACCTCGGCGCTTAGCGTGTATTTAGAAAGAAGACTGGCAGAGGAGGAATATGTTATCCGTTTCTTCAGGGCACTAAAGAGACTAAGACCTGCAGTCCACATAAAGGTGCTTACATGGGACTTAAACACAGTCTTGCAGGCTTTATGTGAGCCTTCTTTCGAGCTTATCTCTGACATCTCAGAAAAACATCTTACCCTGAAGACCGCTTTCTTGCTGGCAATAACTTCAGCCCGTATAGTGGGAGAGTTACAAGCACTATCGATCAATGAGCCATACTGTGTCATTTCTGAGGATCGAATCACTCTTCGTTTAGACATTTCATTTCTACCCAAGATCGTTTCTAAATTTCATAGATCTCAGGAGATCTTTCTACCAACTTTCTGCAATAATCCATCAAACCAGAAAGAGGAAAGAATGCACTGTTTAGATGTTAGGAGATGTTTAATAAAATATATGGAGCGATCCAAATCGTGGAGGAAGTCCAACGCTTTGTTGGTTCTCTTTGCGGGGAAATGTCGTGGAAAACAAGCCTCTAAAGCATCCATAGCAAGATGGATCAGACAAGCCATTGCTTTATCCTATCTGCACCAAGGCAAACCATTATCAGGCCCAGTAAAGGCTTGTTCGACCAGAGCAGTTTCAACGTCATAGACAGAGAGAGCAGGAGCTTCTATAGAGCAAATTTGTAGAGCGGCAACCTGGTCAAGCCATAATACGGTTGTTAAACATTATAGACTTGATTTAACCTCGAACTCTAACTTATGTTTTGGTAGAAGAGTGTTGCAGGCTGTAATCCCTCCCTAATTATATCTTGTTTATCTTCTCAGGGTTGCTGTCCTGAGACGTCCTGGAAAGACAAACTTACTTGTGGTAACGTCTTTTCCAGGAGTCGGAAGGACAGCACCCTAACTACCCACCCGGATGTTGTAAACTATTAAAAGATTTTTGAAGCATCATTCTGTGTGGAGTCTTTTTTTTATTACTGAGGAGGGTACGGGAATGCTGGCTTATATATGTTGCCTGTGCCTTCCTATCTCATTATGTTAATTTTTTAACTAGCGTCCTGTCCAATTGCTAATGGAGGGAGACAAGTCTCAGGGTTGCTGTCCTTCCGACTCCTGGAAAAGACGTTACCACAAGTAAGTTTGTCTATTTCTCAATATTCACATATGAAGAACTCATTTCATTATAATTATTTTAATTACATATTTATGTGAAGCTGCCATTTGCCTCATCTCTTTACAGAATACATGAAACAATTTAAGCAACAAAGTTTGCCTCAATGGAACTTAGTCATATACCTAGCATATTCGTAGCTTCATTTTCCTTCCACAGTATAAGGCTTGTTCAGGTCTACCCTTGCTTCCCCAGGAGCCTTAATGCCAGGGATGCAGTGGGATCAGAACACTGTAGGCCACTCTTATGGCTGCTGTAGTTTTACCTTTCTGTAGCCACTTCAGTTTTAGCAACAAGAATGGGAGTTATGATTGCCTTGCAGCTGGAATTCTAAGACTGTGGAGATAGGCATGCTACAGTGAAAATGGTGGCCCCAAAAAACTACCCATATTTGATTTGCCTTGCGGGGCAAACAATAGGTAAACTAACATTTGTATGTTAATTTCACTTAAAGCGGAACTGAAGATCATTTTAAAACAGTTTAACTTACCTGGGGCTTCCCCAAGCCCCCAGCAGCCGTCCTGTCCTGCGCCGGTCCTCCACGATCCTCCATTCTCCCACCGCCAACTACTTTCAGTTTTGCCGCTGAGCCAATGCGCCTGCGCAGCTTTGGCCACGCGTATTGCAGACGTGAACGCGTACAAAGGATACGCTTGGCAGGGCTGCGCAGGCCTTGACTTACAAGTTGAGTAATGAAACTGAGTGACGGTGGCAGGTGAATGGAGGATCATGGAGGACCAGCGCGGGACAGGATGTCTGCTGGGGGCTTCAGAAGCCCCAGGTAAGTGAAACTGTTTGTTTTAAAATTATATTCAGTTCCGCTTTAACTCGTTTTAGGTGTTTTTTAATGTAAATATGGTTTACATAATGACACAGACATTCTCACTGCAATCCAATCCCATATTGGTCTATTGTTTTCCCCACAGGTATCCGCTAATTGGTAGCATTTGCTGGATGTACTATTGTGATGTAAGCAATGGATTTGGAGGGCGATAATTGACTGAAATTGTGACACATAACTTGGGGCAATATTGACACAAATTGTGATCTAATAATAAGCAATAATCTTTTGCATATGTAAGAAATGTGCGATAACCTACAGCAAGAAGCAAACATTAGAATTACTGTCAGGGTACTGAAGCAAGGCTTCACTTGTTGACCACACACATGAGACACACACATATATAAGACTCATGTCTCATGGCGAAACCATCTTGATATAACTACTGTCTGCTGCTGCTGCCTTGCCATCACATAGCACGAGATACAGAGTTCTGCTGAAACATCAGAGCTCGGGCTAGGCTCACCGTGAAATATGACATACAGTATGCAGTAGAATCACATTTTATAGTAAACCTCTGGATATAGTAAACTCATTCCTTAGGTCCCAGCAAATGCGTCTGTATATATACAATGTATGACCAATTCTGATATAGTAAACTTCTGCTATACTACTACTACTTATATACTATATATTACTTTTCCTGGTCCCTTCGAGTTTACTATAAAGGGATTGTACTGTACCAATTAAATGTAGCAAGACAAAACTGAGTTCTTTGTCTTTCACTGAATATTTTCAATATGTGTGGCACTGAGCGAGCGCAAATGGAAACACTATCTTTACTGTGTACATTCCTTTCCAGAGCCACCATGTTTCCATGTACAAATCTGTAAGAGATTGGTATTTCAGCTATTGGCTGATTATGTTGGGCTGGACCATTTTCTAGCTTCACGTAAACTCTAGCAGGAAGATGCCAATGTTATCATTCCTCATTTTAGTTCTACTCATTGTACTACAGTCTCAAGTTGAACTGCATAAGAGAGAACCTTCCTTGCAGTTGCTATAGTGGATGCTTGAAAATTGGAGTACACCGATCCTCCTACCCAAATCTTCATAACATCTAAGAAATCACGAAGTATGCCTGACCATTCAGTTAAATCCCTAGTTCAGTTTTCCTTTAATTCAAAGTACAGTAAAACCCCCATTATCCGGCACCAATGGGGATTGGCAGATGTCAGTGTAGTTTCCGAAGTGTAGAGTCAATGTTAAAAATATTCCACCAGCACTATACCCCACACTGTAAACTTACCATAAACTCCATATTAATGTTGACATACAGTAAGTAAAAACAAATAAGGACAAAGGACAGACTTAATATAAGAGTTTTATTACTGTGTGAAGACGTGTAAAAGTAGATCTATGCATTCTGCAAGGACAGCATTTTGTTTTCCGGTTGCTTTAGATATCTGGTTAACTGAGTTCTGGATAACAAGGGTTTTACTGTATATTGTATGAATTATATCACAATTTCTAGAGCTCAATATTTTGTTTGTTGTACATAAACCATTCTTTCATGTATTTATTTTTCTTGGCAAAATCGTCTTCTATGCCAAGATCACATGCAGCTTGCTTGCAAGAACAGCAGGTCTATGAGCCTTTCAAACTCCTCCCATCATCACCCATACAAGGTAGTTTGGGAGTAGCTTGAAAAGGGCTAGTCTTTCCAACTGAACAGAGAGTAGATCACCTAACCCTGTCCTCCATATATATCGCAAAACAGTTTAGTTTTTTTTCTAATACTTCATATGGTTGCAATTACTGTCATAGTTACATAAAGCAATATAACTTGTTAAACATTCCCCTCTTTGCCCCAGAATCCATCATTTCTTCTGAGAAAAGCAAATTTATGTATTGATTTTTTTTTGTTGTTGTTTAAAAAGCTGAAGAGAGATTTATGTCATGATAAAATCTCAGCAACATTTTTTTTAAAAGGGCACCTGTATCCTTAAGGGCTTGTTAACACCTAGGATGCTTTCGCTATTTTTTTAGCTCCAGCGATTTTCAAAATTGCCCTAAAAGCGCTTGTGCAATGATTCCTTATGGGACTATTCATATCTGTGCGTTTCATCTGCTTTCCGCTGACCAAAGAGCTGCCTGCACCATTTCTGGAGCGATTTTGCTATAATGGAAGATATAGGAAAAGCGCAAAATGCTCACAAAATTGCTTTAGGCAGAGATTGCGTTCGCGCTTTTATGAATAAATTCATTGTATTCATTTCCGGGTGAAAGAGTTCACTTCCTGACTGACGTCAGGAAGTGAAAAAAACAGAAGAGCTTAGAAAAGCGCTTTTACAAAAAATCGTAGCCCACAGGTAAAGCACTGGGAGGGGGGAAAAATTGCGCTAAAAATCGCAAAACGCAGCCGTCAGCGATTTCTTTTATTTATTTTTAGGATTTTAGGTGTTAACAAAGCCAAAAAAATTACAATTAATTGTCCAGAGGCTTCCTCGATCTTCCTTTTTCCCTCCTGTGCTGGGATCCTTTTTACAATCTTCGACACTTAAAGAGAAACTCCAACCAAGAATTGAACTTTATCCCAATCAGTAGCTGATACCCCCTATTACATGAGAAATCTATTCCTTTTCACAAACAGACCATCAGGGGGCGTTGTATGGCTAATATTGTGGTGAAACCCCTCCCACATAGAAATTCTGAGTACGTTCTCTTGACAGTTTCCTGTCTGTGAACCCTGTTGCATTGTGGGAAATAGCTGTTTACAGCTGTTTCCAACTGCCAAAACAGCAAGCAGCAGCTACATCACTTGCCAGCAGTAAAAATGTCACCATCTGATAAATGTCAGAATATAAATCGGGGATTTAAAATCTTTTACAATGGGCAAACACTGACTAAATCATTTATACATAATTATTGTAAAAATTAAGCACTTTTTTATTACATTATATTCACTGGAGTTCCTCTTTAAGTCAAAAATTGCTTGCGGCTGCATTCCCCTCAGTGTACAATTGAGGCTGTGCTGCACAGGTGCAAAGTATGACCTGCGTCTGCGCTCATGCACAGCTTTTTTCTCTGTGCATGAGCAGTTCCATGCTGTTCTGCAGGCGCAAACCAACTGGTACACCGAGGGGAGTGTGGCTGCAAAGGTGAAGAAGGTCCTGGCCTGTAGTGGAGGGATTTCGGAGAATCAAGGAAGGCTCTGGAGCATCTAGAGGCTTCCCCCACTGATGTAGGTATGCAACTTGTAAATGTACAGGTTTACTTTAACCACTTCACCCCACAAGCTATTTTACCCTTCCAGCCAAGAACCATTTATATATTTCAGTGCTCCTCCCATTCATTTGGCCATAACTTTATAACAGCTTATCACACCTAAATTTTGTATATGTTGTTTTTTAGACACAAGTGAGAGGGTTAATGACTATATGGTATTTATTTTTTATTTTGATATAATTTTATTTTTTGTTTACTGGATGGTGCTACACAATTAACCTTGTTCATAGGAAGTGTTTGTGGGTTGTTTTTTTGTTTTGTTTTGTTTTTTAACTTTACTTTCATTTTTATGAATGAACTTGGCTCCTGATTGGAGCCATGCTCATTCATTCACAGGCACTTTGATTGGCTTCGGGAACACATCCCTGTGTATCCCTGTACAAAAAGATTATATTAATCAGCAGTGAAAATGAAATCATTTTGCAGGTAGAGAATAGTGAAATTTACATAAGCACACTGGGGAGGTTGTGGAAATGTCAATGAGATGCAATTAATTCCAAGTTGAGGCAGGTTTATGCAAATTATTTATGTAGCTTGAAAATGGACCAATTAAATCCTACTAAGGCAGAATTAAGTTGGTCTGTTTTCAAGCTTCCTAATTTGCACACACAGTTTGCATAATCCTGAATCATATCATCATTTGCATCTCTTTGGAAATCCAAATGTACACTGAGCATGGAGGAATTTGACAAGAAAATGAGGAGTCTGGTTAGCTGTAGCTGGAGTGCTGATCACAAAAAAATCTCCCAGCAGCAGAGGGAGGAAGTGGGTTGGGTAAGGTGATTGCTCTGTGCTTGGGAGAGAATGTTATTTATTAGCTGGGGAGAACCCTCTCCCATGGCAACTACATGGTTTTTGAAAAAATCCTTGGATCACGTGAGAGTGAGAACGCCAAAGGGAATTTCTCTGGAGGAGTTTCTTCAAATAATATATTGTGTAATAGTGCAGTACCCTTTTT